>NC_073732.1:28372816-28972816 GCF_023634155.1 Falco peregrinus | reverse complement strand
GGCTATAGAGCTAAAAGGAATAGCATTGCAAAATGAATGGCATTTGCAGTAAATAGCAAAACTCTGATTTCTTCACTGGAACAGAAGTCCTCCCAAGAGAAGTTTCTTCCAAATTTTAGGCATTTGAATTAACTAAAATATAAAAATTTACGTGTTACTTGGAAAGTTACATTTGTATTCTGAGAGAGCTTGTACTGGCTTTCTGCTTACATGCAAGAGTCATTCTGAAGGTAATTTAACTTTTTTGCTCACATAGTAGCTAAAAATCCCCAGCAATTAACTCAGTCTGTTTTCTCCAGAAAAGGCAACCTACATAAGATTTCAAAGGTGCCAAAATGGGGTTGAGAGGAGATTTCCATTGGTTTTACCTGATTCCAGTACAGTGCTGCCCCAATCTATTCAAAGATACCACTAGAAATGTCCTATTGATAAAAATAGTCCCATGTTGCATGCATTGTTTCTAAGGGCATGCCTGCCATTTTCTGGCAGTGTAGCTGAATTTGAATTATAAAGAGCAGTACAAAAGTGAAGCTAAGGAAAACAAGTTCCTTAAAGGACAGTAATTTCTTATCCACTGCGTGTTGATTTTTTGAGTAGTTTTGTTTGCTAGCTTTAAACCTGAATCAATCTACCCTCTTCTTTATTTTAAAGAGAAGTTTGATATGGTGAGGCAAGCAACAGAAGCAGAGTCTTGTGTGAGAAGGTTTTTGCCAATGAAAGCCTAAGAGTTGTTAGGAAGGAGTGGAGTTTAAAATGCTGGCTTTAGGACAATGGTTTTGCTTCTTAAGAGAACAAAAGGCAGCATAGAGGTCAGTTGCTTCAGAAGCAGAAATAATTTCTTTTTCTCCTGTTACAATTACTTAAAATTTTAATGACATTATAATGAAATCACTGTTTCATTTCAGTGAAACACCACTCCAATTCTATTCATTCAGAGATTTAAATATCTTTATCATAACTTTCACAGGCTATTGTTTAGAATATTGGTTTTCATTCTGAGGTATGCAAATTTTTGTGCGCTAATATTCTATTAAAAGAAGTCATGCAAATTACCTAAGAATAGCATGTTAAGTCATTTGGAGGCTTAAATTTATTACAGAGAAATCTGAAATTCCAATGTAACGTTCTTTTCCAGGTCCACAAATAAATAAAAATATTAAAAGTCTTTCTTTTAAGAAGCTTTTGATTAAGTTGGGATTAGAAAAGTTACTAGTTCTGTCAAATTTCCTAAGAAAATGCTATACACAATCTTCTTTCCCAAAATAATAATAAAAAAAAGTTATTGGTATAATTAAATATTTTAATCCTTTTTTAATATAATCAAATGCTTATTTACCAGTGAGATTTTAGTAAATGGTACTCAACAATGCATTCAAAATATTCAAAATCCTGCAGGTCTCATCTTCATGTTGCAGGACAGTAAATACTGTTGTCAAAGAATAGAGTAATCCAGAAATTACAGCTGCATGTTTTGGAGGAATTTGGTTTAAAGGGTAGATATGGGGGGAGCTTTTCTTTCTTCTAATGCACTTTTATAGCTGCAGTAGAACCAGATCAATGGAGCAGATACTCCAGTGCTCTCAATTCCATTTGTGTTTTAGGTAGAATGTAAAGTGAGTGTGTAGATGCATACTAGAATTTCTGAAAGATAGCTGTTACCATGGATACACTCAAGCAACCAAAGAGCTTGTATGAATGCCAAGCATTAATTTTTCTGCTAGTTGCAGGAGGATTTGTTCTGATAAGAAACTTGTGCTGCCACTGTTCCTCCTACTCCTCCTGTTTATTATTGAAACAATACAACTCTTGAATGTCACCCTTTATGTGAAGGGACAATTATAATCATGTTTCTTTACATCTACTGTCCAGGGTTAGCATTTTCACACAACAGTGGCAGTTGATCTAAACATTATTTCAAACCAATGGTGTAACTGATTAATTTTGGGTGCTGCGAATTCTTAAGTTGTGACAAAGCACCCTCATTTTAGACTGCTAGTATATATGAATGTGCCTGTCTTTCCACTGTAGGGGGATAGTGTTCATGGCGCAAAACTATCTCTCTAGAGCAGGTATTGGGGACAGAAATAAGTTAGAAGGGGAAATAGCAGAAAGCTTGTGGAGTTCACGGCCAGTATGCTTTTCCTACAAGTTAGTCACACAGGAATTTGACAGGAGGAAATACTTATTTGGAATGTGAAGAGACTTGGTATTGCGAGCAAGAGGGCTCCTGAAGATGTGTGGGAAGAGGATTTAAAGTAGGCTCTGAACTCCTGCTGTGTTTCTGAAAGCTTCCTTTTTCTGTGTTGCTTGCCTTGCTCTCCTGTAAGCTGCAATGCTGTGGAAGTTTCTGAGAAGTGTGAGAAAGGCTATCATCTCTTTGGTGTCTTCCTTTTATCAATTTGACTATTGGTTTCTTTAATAGCACAATCTGTAGTTACACTGACTGAAGCTGAATGAAGCTGAGGGTATTACAAGAGAAACCATAGCTGATGTACAGGTCTGTTACCAGTGTGGATAGATCTGGTCCGTATAGCTGGCAAAGCAGATCTTGACCGTTGCTGCTGTAGCGAAGGAATCCTGTGCGGTGATGGCCATAGTGGGTAGTAGTGAAATCCACAAATGTTGATAATGTCCTAATGACTGTTAGCATAAGAAGCACTTTGTCAAAACTGAAATAGTTCTATGGTTTGATGTTTCAGTGGGGCAAGTATTTGTTCATTTAAATGGCATTTAACTAACAAAAGTACTGACATCTGAATTGAATGATTGAATGCAAACTGTATAGCACATGAAAGCGTATTACTGAAATACACTGACTGATGTTGATATGGTTATTATTTATGGAAATATTTCTTCTTGACCTAGCAATAGGTTGCTGCAATCCTGCTATTCCTCACTGTATTATGGCTTAGTCTTAGTTCAGTTGATATTAACTTGTCTGGTGTAAACTAAATAGACAGACCCTATGCTTAATATCCCTACTGTTGACCTGTGACTCCATATTCATTATAAAATAAATAATATAACAGAAGTAGTTCAGATGGTGGAAGACCTATCTATGTGTCAACCCTCATGGGGAACGCAGAGTGGGAACACAGCAAAACCCCCAAGTCTGTTTTTATCCCTGTCAAGGAGACATTATTAATATTATTTCAAATGTAATACAGACAAAGTTCTAATGTTTCCCACGGTAAATGACTTTGAGAGGATGCTGCTAGGAAGTATATTCTAGAACAGCTGATAGGTTATTACGGAAAATAGTTTTCCATAAGGACCTGTAATTTTAAAAAGTGTTATTGCTGGGATTAATAGTGTGCTGTAATTGGTCAATGATTTCCTATTAACCCGCTGTATTGAGTTCTTGTTTTGTGGAATTATGAAACCTTTCAAGTTCATTTTTTCCTTTTCAAACCCTAACTGCACCTGAATTGATAGCTGTATTAATACACTGATAACATTAATGTGCGTTCAGAATAAATGCTTCTTTGTAAGCTGTGAGTGAAAAGATGACTTACTGTTTTCTCATTTTATTAATGAAATATTTTTTTCCTCAATCTGCATGCTGTATTACTCGATTGTAGCTGATTGTTCATTTCTGTCTGCTGATTAGAAATACTGTATATACCTATTTATTTGAAAATGTATTTAAGGTTGGATGAAATACAAAAGTAGGAGTAATGTCAGCTTACCTAAACTGGCCTGTGGAAGTCTTCATTTGTAAGACTACTCTCAGAATTTAGAATTTAAGGGAGTTGAATGCTTGACTCCCTAGAAGCCTGGTATTTGCCATAAATGAATATGAATGTTTCTTCTGGAAAATAACTAAAAATAACATAATGTTCCTAATGAAATTGTAATAAAGCCTGGAGCATAAATTTATAGAATAACCTGCCTAAACATCGCATCTCTGACAGACTTCCATCTATTAGTGGTTGCTACAGCCCTAAAGAACAAAGATTTTAGCCATTTTGTAATGTTTTGGATTGCTTCAGTTACTCCCACAAAATTTCCTTCTTGGAATTCCACTGAGTTTGCAAACTCAATAGTAATTAACAGCAATTTGCTCCACAGATAACTCATGTGTTTCTTCAAAGTATTTCATGTTACCACTTTCTCTTGAAACCCAGCAAATTTTATTATGGTCTTGTGCAATGTGCAAAAAAATGTGTTTGCAGTAGGACCAAGGACAAGATTTTGAACGTCTTTAAATTGATCACAATATTGTAATTCCCAGAGGGCAGAAAAAGTGAATGACTCTTTCAGTTGTCTCCTTAAGGGGCAATAAGTTTCTAGATTCAGCTTTCAGAGGGAAAAAAAAGAAAATAAGAAGCGTGCAAGACAAACATCTTGCTGAATCTCTAGTAAGAGAAGGTAGCATTTTGCTCTTTGCATATGTTCTACTGTCCAAGTAGATTACTACACAAATGTTTTGCCATGGAAAAAAACCCTCAGCTGTGTGTATATTAACTGTGAATGCACAAGCAAATTAGATGTGTTTGTACATCCAGCTTTTACTTCTTTTGTCTCTTACTATATAGGCAGGTCCATATGTCTCAGAGATGAGCTGGTAGCAATTCTGAGGTTTGATGAATCACCACCCAAAGAATTAGAAAGTGTCATGATCTAATCATGATCTTAACAAGCCACTGAATATACAAAAGAATAAACCACAGATGTATTAGCCTGTAATGTCTTCAGACAAAAGATATTACTGTTTGCTTGAATGCAAATTATTACAGATTCTGAAGCAATAAAGAAGAAATTAATTGGTTTTTTAAATCTTTTTGTTTTCCCTCTGTCAATTAAATTTTTCTTTTTGTTCCATTGTATGGCTCAATGTCTAACTAATTGCATTTCTTGTTGGGATAAGAAAATAATTGGCCAAGAAGAATATCCAGAGAAGCACAATGCAGTGTAATCTATTTGAGTTCTGGGATTGTTTCCTGAAGCCCAGAAGAAAGATGGAGATCCTTTTTCCACCTTTGTGCCTTATTTAAAGGCCTAAGTCAAATTCTGCAGAAATAAAATAGAATATTTCTCATAGCTTTAGTAGCCTTGGAGTCATATTCTTTTTAAAATCTGAACTTTCTAACTTCTAAGTGGTGCCCCAACAGTGAAGAGGATATGTTCAGAGCCTCCCAATTTTATCTGAGTCTTTTAAAACTGAACTGGATAACAAGAAGAAAACCATCAATCTCATCCTGATTTTTGTTTGTATTTTGCCTCATTACTCTCCCATATGGATGTGTAAAGTCATATATGATTTTGAGACATTGAAAGCTGAAATTTCTTGGAAATCTACAATTAGCAGAAAGGGGTTTGCCTGGCCTTATGTAATAATGATAACCTTGATCCTTGTGGACTGCACAAATGAAGAGAATAGGTGGGGAGTTGTTTCTCTTTCATTACACAAGTCTTCCTAGCAGCATCCTTCCAGACTGTTCCAGTACATTCTCCTGTGGACAAGTTTGCTGTATTCTAGGGTGCAGAGAAAAGTAACCCGTCGGCAGGAGAACTATCTTTAAAATAATTGTTACCTTGCTTGACTGGTGTCTAGGTCTGAACTGTAAGACAGTACCTGCAGTGAGAGAGGCCTGAGAGGACCTACGTAAGGCTTAAGGTGTTTAATACTGGATGGTAACTCGGTGGAATCGAATCTGTATGGGTTACGGACTTCCAGCTTAATTCCTGGAAGTCTGGACTTCCAGCTTGTCACTGTTCTAACACCATCGTATCTAGATTGTACTTAAGTGATAAAAGTTCAGTTCTTGAATTTGAGGCTTATTCCTAAGAAAGTTCCAACAAAGTGTTAAGGGCTTTGTTTCAGTAAGGTACAGAATGACTTGCATCCATAAGGGTGTATGAGCTTTCCACTAGTAAATTTTTAGACATTGTGAAGTTCATCAGTTTCTTTCATACTTCAGAAAGTAAGATCCTTACCAGTTGTTGCCTTTAAGAACCAAATTTTTTTTGTTTGTACACACCAAGCCAGGTGTCTCGTGTCCCAGCTAAAGTGAGCATTTGGCATTCAGTGCCCTAATTACTTAGTAACTTCAGCAGTATACCACCTTCAGGTTTATGTGTCTTCATTTTATTTCATTAGAAAGCAAGCTGTTGATGACTATTGTATTTGTTGTAGAGATTATTCAAATTTAACAGGACATTCAATTATTTGTTTTTCTATGAGTGCACATTCCTTGTTTGTCACTTTTTAGCCACACTATTTGTGGAAGCATTTTCCACTCCTCTATTTTGAATTGCAATAAAGTGGAAAAATATTTGAAATTTTTTGTTTTAATTTTCAGTGGCTCCTATTATAAGCAGAAAAAAGGAGACAATAAAACTTCTTGAGCAAGAAAGGTAGTGAAGAACAGACTAGACTTGCCACTGATTATCTGTCTTTCTGAGAACAGGACTAACTTCTTATTTCCCAGAAGATCTAAAGCCTTTTCCTTGACCTTTATTTTGTCTTTTATGAAAGTCAATGGATTTTATTTTTATTGAAGTCCTATTTTTTGTCTCTTTAGGAAAAGAAACAAAAACCACTGGCTCCCCTTCTCCTACAGTGAGGTCTAATTGTGACATTTCAGTTTATAAATGCACTTAAAAGTGTACAGGAAATTGGTAATTTGACTTATGTTTCTGTAGACAAGCCCTTTCATCTTATACATAAAACTGGGGAGACTTGTTTAAAGGAACAATGTGAACGCGCATCCTAAAACTACTTTCATTATTTCAACTAATTCCATGAACCAGTATGTTCCTGCGTTTTTTACTGTTTGTTTTGGAGGGATAATAAATAAAAGTTAAATGCCCTTACCTCTGTATCTTTTTGTGATTTAACACTATTTTAAAAATATTTTCTGGCATAGGTCAAATATTCCATGTGTTTCTTTTGTTATATAATCTCAAAGATTATTTTTTTTTATCATTCTGTTCAGTTTATAATATAACTGTGCCTCTTGGGTCTCTAGGCAGCTTCCCAGTTTGATCTGATACAGCAGCATTTGTTTTCTGGTCCTTGTCTTCTGAGTTTTCTGACTTGCAAATGCATTTAAGATAGAATTTGCCAATGGTTTGTGTTTTTTCCACAGGATCAATCTGGAGAGAAAACATTTCTCTGGAATACTTTTCTATAAAAGGCATTAACATAAGTATTTTACTTTTTTCTAGTTTAATGAGGAGCATCTATAGGAGGGAACTGACTTTGAATATGCTTTTCTGAATGCAAATCATACTTAATTTTTTTTATTTCTAAACATGTTCTATCACGTGAGAGTGATTTGAGTTATACTGATTTTTTATATATATATATTGAGAATAACTATCACTTCTAATACATATGAAAATATTGTGTTTGTAGCTATGTATAATAATATCTTGGTCCAGTAGTTATTGTAGTCTGCGTTGCTCAATTATGTAATTCAATCATTTATATTTAAATATAACCCTTTCATTACTTTTCCATTTAATTAAGTTATAGTCTTTTTGGTCCTCTTCTCTAAAGATACTTTAATATAGTAAGTAAATCATTTCCATGATAACTTTCTTGTTTCTAATTTTTCCTTTTTTTTTTTTTTTTACAATAAAGTGTATTTAAAAAATTATAGATTTTTTTGTGTGTTAAAGTGGAGGTGAGGTGATCTTATCTAAATACTGGGATTATGGCTCTCAACTCAGATGTGAGTAGCTTTCCACATAGACCATTTTATCTGGTGTTGGATAATTTCCTTGCTCATTTTTAGCCTTTGAATGGATTAATAATGAACAAGGAAATTAAATCACATGTATTTCTAAAATTCTGGTAATAATATTACTAAGAATGATCATATGTTAATAGTATTTATAAACAGTCCTATTCTGCTTTCAATCCTTGTGGACAGGAGTCAAAGCATTTGTTGCAGAGAGGTTTGGTTTTGAGATCCCTCTGTGGAGGACACAGCCACAGGCAGCTGAAACTGTGCAACAGTAGCTAGGCGGACTTACTGTGCTTCCCAAACCCTCTGTAAGTGTGGGGAACTGTGCTTACTGAGCTCTGGATGGTTTCTGCTGATGGTCCAGTGAGCATTTTTTTTTTTTTTTTTTTTTAAGAAAAAGCAAGTGTCCTCACTCTGACCAGGAATATATATTGCTAGTATATTAAAATGTAGAAGAACAGGACTTAATGTCTGTAAATTTATGAAGGGCTACGTAAATGTAAAGCAGTTCAGTGTATCAAACCTTCCTTGCTTCAGTCTCATCGCTTCTCAGTAGCAACTAATACTCAGAATTAGTAATTTGAAGGTTCCCAGTGTCAAGGGACTTCTGAAACAAGTGTAACAGAAAATGGAAGAAATCTGCATCTTCCTTTCATTCAGGTATTTCTGATATAGGCATACAGAGAAACCTTGTCATTTTAACACAAGTGTCCTACTGCCTTAAAAGGGACTATGCCCAAATATAAGTGCCTTCTAAACATTCAATGTGAGGAGTACATATAAAATTAAATTTAGTGAAAGTGAATTCATCTGCTCCAATCCTACTTTATCAAATTATAAATGATATATTCAGTTTAACATAGTCCCTATCCCCATGGTTCACAGTTTAACTATTGTGTTTATGAAGTGTATGGTATAAGTGCAGTTCACACACCATGTATATATCATCATTAGATGCTATTACATCATATAAAAGCAGAAGTAGGACAGAGTTATTTTTCTTTTTTTTTTTTCTTTCCATGAGGAAAAGAATTGTTAGATCCTCACAACAAAAATGGATTAAAAGGGATTGTAGAAGTATGCATATGTGAGGAGAGATGAGAAGGTACAAACTGTTGCTTTGTATTTCATATTCTTCCACCAATTTCCTCACAACTTGACTCACACTTTTGGGGCCAAATATGTGGTACAAAACAGGCGGCATTCCCAGGTGCAGCAGAAAAATGTGGGAACCGAGAATTAGTTCATTCATCCTTTCCTGCACTACAGTATCCAAAAAATCAATTTTCTATTTCTATTAAAGTCTTCTGTAAATAGTAAAGGAACACTAGTTGTGGGAATCTTTGAAGGAAAGATAAAGTAAGTTAAGGAGCTGTTTCATAACTGTAAGCTGCTTTCTGCTCCATGGTTTTAAATCTAAGTGTTCACATTGTGTGATTTTAAAATATGACTGTGCTTTAAATTTAAACATTTCCATTTCTGCAAGCAAAAAATGAGTCCCTCTAAACCTTGCATTGATACAGATCCAGTGTCTCTGAGCTGACAGGACCGGTAGTATGGATTGGGAGGTGCTGTTAGGTGTGGAAGGAGCCAACTGGAATTTAGGCCTTTTTGCTCCCAGAGATGAGTGCCTTGTTAACTACATTCATGTGATTCTGACTTGCCAGGGATATGATTATCTTTTGTGCTCTTACTGGAATTTGTAGTACTGGGATTAATAGCCCAAGCCAGAGTTGTTCTTGCATGCCAAAAGAATCTGTGTGCCTGTCTGTGTTAACATAGGCAAAGTATATGGGTGGGATTAAAGCTGAATGAATAGTTTGGAGTAATTTTGTCAATAGGAGAGCTGGAAGCAGCTGAAGAGCGTGTATAGTTAGATGGCCTTGAAAACACAACTAGTGACTTACGCTGCATATTCCAAGTAGAGAGGGAAAGTGCAGCCGCTTCCCTGGTTGTTTGCTGTAATCATTACCAGTATACAAGAACTGTAAGTAGTCCTGTGTCAGGTGATGGATCTGGAGGATCTGTACCTGATGAAGACACAATATTTGAGATTTATAGATCTCAAACATTCTCTTTTCATCAGCTAGTCTAGAAAATTGATTAACATACATAAAAAGCAAATTTGTAATTTCTAAAGATGAGCGGTAAGTAAAACATGTCAGTGCAATATCTGGTCTTCAAAGAGAAAACACAGTTGCTTCACTTTAAGTCTGACAGGTGTAGGTCACCTGTGTAAGCTTTTAATTTTCTGCTATTGTCCTTACTTTGTTGTTTTCTAAGAGAAGCTGGAACTTGTCAAGCAAATCCTTTTAAAATTTTTCTTCCTCATCTGTGATGCTAACACATATTAACAGTGGCAGGGGGGAACAGACTTTTTTGGTCATGGCATGGTGGCTGTGCACCAAGGTGTGGGGGAGGAAAGACCCTCAGTTACCTTGTACAAAATGAAATTTAGATCTAGGTAAGCAAGTTTGAGAAGGCTGCTTTTGAGGGAGGGAGTCTTTTCTCCAGGGTCATAAAGGTGTTAACAGTCTTCAGAGGGGGCACTGAACTGTTACTGGGGGTTTGTGTGTTGCCACAAAAATAACTGTTTCACCAGTCTATTTCTATTACTTGGCAAAAGCAAGACTGTGTCATTAGTGAACTTTTCCGTAATTGGGCTTTGTGCTTCTAATAGATTCTACTACTTTTTCTGCAAAGGTGACCTGATATGTTCAAAATCTGCCTCTACACTGAATTGCAGCTGAACCTCAGGGCAGTTGATTAGAACTTGTGACAATCAGCTGCAGTTGTAGATGTCACATTAGGTCCAAAAATAACTCTGCTGTGTTGTATTATTTACGTGAAGGTAAACATGGCCTCTGCATGTGCAAATAGCAGGTTCATACTTCTCACTCCAGCTTTTGTGAAGTTTAAGTGTAAAAATATAAACATTCCTTGTTTTGGCCAGCTTTACATTGGCTAGTGACCTAAATCTAGGGAAATTTTCCAAGTATAACAAAAACAAAAATATTTTTACAGTCCCTCCCACACCCCCCTCCCAGCATATAGTGACAGGTGTGGTACAGGACAGCTGTAATTATTAGCATTTGGTAGAGTTTCTCCCCCAGGCTACATGCTGAGACTGACAGGTGTCACTTTTACAGGTGGTGTCACCAGTCCAACAAGAACAATTTTTTTGCTGCAAGCATGGTCATGGGGTATGTCTATAGGCAGTGTGCATTCAGCTTCTGAACGTTAGCAGAGGGTTTATATTAAACTACTAGTTTGAAAATGGGTGAAGGTCTGAAAGAACAGCATGTATGACAAAAGAGATCAGTATGTTGTGTAGGCTTCTGGCTTGCAATCAAACATTGATCAAAATTAATTTGATATAAAAAGGCATGGCAAAAAAATTCACTGTATGAGGCAGAAATATACAATCAGCTGTAGTATACAGTTGGTTGCAGATGTGCTGTTACTGACATCTCAAAACACAAGGAAATTTGCATGTGAAAGTGATGCTTGGATTTGGATTAAACTGTTTATGAACTGCTGTACTTGTTCTACAATTTAACCTCAAAATGCACAATATTAAGATACTCATTTTAAAAGAGAAAAAGCTGCTCATCTTTCCCATTACATTTCTTCAGATCATTTGAGGAACTGTTGCTGTGGTTCCATGTGCTGCCCTTCTTCAGTGGTGTCTGTGTGCACAGTCAGGTTCCACCTGTAACCATTCATTCCTGTCTTCTGTGTTGTCTCAGTACAAGGTCTGTGGGCACATAAGGTGATCTGTGTTAGTGAACTGATTTCTCTAGGAAAAAGCAAAATAAAACTGTAAAAGCGCTGAAGTTGGCTTGTTTTTCAGGTGGATTGGTTGCCACATGGTGTGAGAATCAGCAGTTCTAGAACACGGGTGTGTGGCCTAATGGAAAGATTACTGTTGAGTCTTTGGCAGGGAAGATAGGCCCCTGGATTCACAGACCCTTGTTTTGGGCCTCATTTAAGATACAGAAATGCAATAAAGGTGCTTCATTTTGGTGAAAAGCATCTTCTGGTCTAGAATGGCTAAAGATGTCTATCCAAATTGATTTCCCAGTTTCCCCACCAGTGCTGTGCCCTACACTTGTATCTCTGAAGAAAAAGGTTTTCCTGTATCGGTTTCTCACCTCAGTATAATGTGATAATCTGCTGGGGAATTTGCTGCTTAATTCAAAATCAAAACTCTCATCTAGAAAAATAAGAATGATGTCAGGTGCTAAGCTAAAGTCAACAGAGTTCTAGCTTAGAGACTTTGGCCCAGGCCTTTAAATTTAAGAATGTGAAGGAATTATTTTTCAAATTGTGAAACCAACGTAAACTGGTGGAATACCATCTACCCAGGCTACGAGAAATGAAAAGAACTATTAAGATTGCCTAAAACTGTCTTAAAATGGCTGTGGTTTTAAGATTAATGAGAAAGATCTCGGAGACTGTTGAAGATTCTGGTTCTGAATAGCTTGCTGGTATTACAGCTGCTGCTCTTCAGATTTGGAGAGGGTAGGATGCTTTCAATCAGATACACTCACAATCAGCATTTCTTCCCTTATCTACTGAAGCAAGATAGTGATATCCAAATCAGACTACAGACTAATACAAGTACCTAATGAAGTACTCTAAAGATTTTTCTAGGCTCATGCAGCAAAAGTTGGTAGGAAATTACTAACTTTTAATTAAAAAATATAAGAAAAGAAAAAAAAAAAACCCTTACGTGAGTTTGTGGAGGAAAAGTAAGTGAAAAGAAAGAAATTGCTTATTTGTGCCTTATTGTACAACTTAAATGATTCCTCAGAGGTTCCACTGCCTGATTCACACTTTGCCTTTCTGGAAACCTGTGCATTTTCTTGCTCCTGGTCCTGGCTATTACCAATTTCTATGCTTGAAATTTACAGCTTACTTTAACTATACTCATTTAAACTAAAAATTGGCAACTTTACATTAAAATTTTTTGTGATCCTAGTTGTGATCTACTATCACACATTGAGGCTTTGGGTATCTGTTAGGGATGTTTTCTAAATGTTACGGGTTTTTTTACACAGTATCTCAGTTAATAACCATTCTTAGTATCCGGCATTCCATTGCAGTTATGCTGCAGTAACTCAAGGTGAATGTTTTGTGGTTTGGCTCAGTCTTTTGAAGGATTAGTATTTCAGTAATTATCCAGGGAAAGCTCATACCCTTTGTATTAGTTTGTGTGTCTGGTTGATTGACTGTCAGTGGGACAGCAGTGTAGACAATAAATCTGAATAGCACAGTCTTATAGCTGTGGGTTTCTTATGTGCCTTCAAGTCATAGTAGCACTCTCTTCACTTACATATGTAATTGGATGCTATGGTCTCTGAAGAACTAATTTTGTGTAGTGAGGAATTTATCCTGCCTAGTGTACCACCAGATGTCTGCGCGATTATGGAAAAATCTTATCTAAAGATGATGATGTACAAATATTAAGAATAAAAGTAAAGTAGGAGATACTGAGCAACAAATACGTGCTGAGCTCTTAGCCCACATTTTACCACTTCTGCAGAACACCTTTTTAACCTCTAATACCATTGGATGCTCCCAGTGGTATATGGATGTCTTGATTCAACACAAAACTATTTTGGGGGTTAAAACATGGAGCAACTGAAATTACTGTGAAGCATGAAAAGTAGAAAGATGATGAGTCAGATTGCCTTTGTAGTCATAAGGGTTTCTAGACACATTGTTCTGGCAGATTTCCTGAAGGCCGTTCACTCCAGAGTTCACAGATACTAGACAGGGACAGAAAATAAAGCAAACTGATTTCACATTACTGTTCTGTGAATGCAGTGAATACCACTGCTATAGCCCTCCTACTTTCTAAATCTAGTCAGTCTAGCCTTACAAAAGCCTTGTTTATCTTCATATAGCTGCATTCGCTCTGTTTTGCAGATTCATCTGCCTCGCAGAAGACCCGTTCTATCCAGCTGTCCTCTGGGTTTGGAGGTAAGAGTGCAATTTCTAACCTTGTGTGGGAGAAATCTAACTTAAATGGAGTTTCATTAATGACTGCACAATAATTTTCCTGTTGAGTAACTCTATGTTAATGGGCAGTTGCTTAATCTCTTTTCTGAACACTGTTTCCAAACACCCCTGTGATTCAGGTGAGAAAGACTTCGTTGGATCTTCCTCTTTGTTGATTAAATTTCTGGACTTCATGTATTTAATATCATAGCTATGTGAAGGAAGGCTAAAAAAACTCCCATCTCAACGCCTTCCAATATTGCCTGTGTACTGTATTAAAATTGGGGAAGCTAAAGGCATATGATAGTCATACAGTAGAAAAAGATTAAAGAATATACAGGAGTATTGGAGAGAACTGAAACTGCTGAAGAGGTCATGCTATTTCTAGCAGCATATGGATGAACAGTAAGGAAAAACGTGGGGCACTTCCTTTGCTCCTTTGCTAACATATGTTTTGGAAAGGCCTAAGTGTCCTGCAGAAATGAAGAGGAAATCTTTAAAATTGAGCTGAAGTTGGCTGGTGGAAGGGTCAACTGCAGTTTAGTCTGGGCTCAAAGAAAATGATGGATGAGTTTAGAAAGAAGTTTTCCAATACATCTATAAATAAAAAAACTTAAAATGTGAATGAGAAAAAAACATTAAAGTTGGCTTTCCAAGTTACAAAACTTACAGCTTTTGAGTTAGACGTTTGAGGTGAATGTTTAAGATCCCATTAGCAGTTGTCTTGATAAGTTAAGATGTACCCTGTCTCCTCCATGGCCAGGATTTTCAAGGCATCCAGCACTCAGTGAAGTTGAATAGACTCCTACTAGTTTATAGTAAGCACATTTTAATACAATTTTTTGTATCTTACTCCAGACAAGTTAAAATGTATTCCTCATCAGAAACAGTAGTATGGCAATATGGATAATGGCAACCACTGTTAACATCTTATAATTAGTTCTGGAGGGTTAACTCTCAGTGCTTAATCCAATTTTAATTTGACTTTGCTGAAATTTTATGGGTTCAGAGCCCAATCCTGAAGGAAAGCACTTATGTTATTCTGACCATCATAAGATCCTTCCCATCCCTATTATTGCATGCTTCTCACAATTGTATGCTTCCAGAAGGTAGCTGTCAACTTTAGTTTGCTAAATAATTCCTAGGTTTTGATGTCCCTTTGTTCAGGAAGTCATAAAAACTAGTTCGTTCATCTCATAATAACCTTTTTGATTCAAAAGATTAGCTAGAAATCTGCATATGCTTTTTTATTTGGGGCAAGGAGTCTTTCTATTCCTTTTAGCCTCATCTTCATACAAATGGAGAACAGGGATGGTCCTGATTCCAATCTCCCATTAATTTTGTTATGCAAGTTTTCTTGAGAGTTTTCTCTATTATGAAGAATTAGATAATTTCTGTTTTATATGAAAGAGGACATGAATATCAGAAAGAGAAGTATATGAAGAGAAGCAAAGAACGCCTTGTATTTCATACACTGAGCAATTTTTAGCAGCATTTAATATGATCTTGAAGTTTAAGGTCAGCCAAAATTAGGTAAAGTAACAGATGCCACTGTCAATGAGAGACAAAAGCATTGTGTCCTTAGTATAACTTTGTGTTTCTCTCTGTGAACATGTTTTTGCTGTTGGATTCTTCATTGAGTTACAGTTGGGAATTACTGTCTTAATTTTCAGAAGTGAAAGAGCTTTAGAATGTTCACATGGCAAGCAATGATTGGCTCAGCTGTGAGCCCAGATGCTCAACAGGTTACTAAGCTAAGAAAACTTTAAAGCAGAATGTGGCCTAAATTGGGCAAAGGCCACAAACTTCACTGAAAAAAAAAAAAGTGTGAACTGGAAGAATTAATGAATTGGGAGATGAAACATATGAGTTAGAAATATTAAGTTCTGTTAATATTATACTTTATTTTTATCAAGTAAGTTTTATTTATGGTTTTGTAATTTAAATTAATGGGAATGGTACAGCACCCATGTAAATCTTTGTGTTGATCACCATAGATTGTAAAGTTAACAAGAACTGCTCAGAGAAAATAAAACAAAGCTAGCTTGTCATCCTCTTTATATGAGCTCTTTGCTCAATTCTGAATGCTTTCTGTAGTTTTAGATTAATTCATTCTTTGAATTGAAGATAATCTTAACTGCAATTCCAAATCTGTCACAGTATGAGAGAATTTAACCTTTTGCCATCAGTGTTAGCAACTGCAGAAAAATTATTCCTCTGATCTTCTCAACATAGCCCAACAAAACAGTAATTCTGCAGAATGCTGAGGACAGGAGGGAACAGAATTCTTCTGGAGTAAAGAGGAGCAGAAGGAGAGATTGGTCATGCTAAGAACCACAGCTGCAACTCCCTCATAATAATGAGGATTCATTTTGCTCTGTGTTGTAGTATTGGACACTGAATCTGGCCATTCTTTAACCATCTAAAAGTAGATGTGGAATACTGTTCTGTGTTTCCTGGTTGTCAGAAGGGATCCCTGCTGTTGCTTTGCAAACCGTTCTAGGCATCCTAAAATTTGAGTTAGATGCTTGATGCAAGTTGAGGTGCAAACCCCTAGTGCTTCCATGATCAAGTTCCAATTACTCTTTACTTCATCCCTCACAAAATTAAGACCTGTGTGGTTGGAGTTGTCGGCAGAGGTTAAGAAAATAAGTGGAAAGTGAGTACCACAATTAAAATGTGTATACTTAAACATCTTTCTATTAATTGACTTTACATTTTGAGGGTTTTATTTTGCAACCTCACTATTGTAAATAAGTCATTTTATATAAAAGTCTTGGCTGTTTTTTCACCATTGTGCTTCTGATGAGCAGAACAGAAGAATGAACTGTAAATGTCCAGAATAAAAATGGACTACTATGGATGCACTGACATGTGGCTGTGTTCAAGACAGATGTATACGTAGGCTTATCCTTTTAAAAGGATACCTTCCACCTACTGAGTTAAAAAAAAAATAAAAAAAATCAGCTGGTAATCTCTAGTTGTTTTCAAAACTTAACATTTGTGGCAAAAAGAGAATGAACAATGTCCACTAATGCAAATTTGAAGTATCTGATGATGGTATATAGTTAAGTTGTGATCTCTCTTTAAGCTACAGACTTCACAAGAGCATGACCTTTAAAAATTCAAAACCTAAACTAAAAGGAATTTACAGAAGTATTTTCTTAATGTAACCATTATTTAAAGCTTTCACTCTGTAATTAAATTTTGTCTCCTTGCAAGAGAGAATGAACTGTTCCTGAAAAAGCTTCTCATATGGTTAGCAGTATAATTAGAGCACTAGTTATGCAAATGTCACATAAAAATGACCTTTAATGAAGCAATATCAAATAAAAATGCTATTACAGTTATGCAGCATGAAGAATAGCTACAATTTGAATTATTGCAGTGGATCCTGGGCCTGCTAATATTCTGATCCCAATACGCGGGGTTCCTTCTCATATGTAACCAAGAAAGGATGAGAACAAGTAGTCATGTGGTATACCCAGTATATGAAATTGTGCAAAGCTTGTGAAGGTATAATTTCACTTTGTGCCATAACTGGCTGCAGAAGGATGACAGTACACCCAGTGTCTGTGAAGAAGTAACTTCCCTTTGAGTATAACTGTGGTTTTGCAGATCACAGCTTATGTCAGGACAATCACCCAGTAGCAAAAGCTGAAACTGAAGAAATAATTTCGGAGAGTTAGCTGGCTGGGGTTTCTGATCTAGAAGCAGGCAGGGGGCACAAAACCAGTAGCCATTGGGTGTGATCAGATGAATGGAGCAAAGATACCAAAGAGCACGCGGGAAGGGGACCAAATGGGAAAGGAGGGGAAGTGCAGGGGGTCAGAAGAGCCAGTATCTTGCAGTGATGTAAGACACGCTTTGCTACAGTCCTTCACAAAGTCTGAGTCTCAGTTAGTGTTGTGGTTTGGGATGGCTTCTTTCCCCTTCTCAGCTGCTTTTTTTAATTTAAAAAATATGCTAAATTGCCTAGCTTCTGTGCTAGCTTTGTGTAATGATAAAGAATCTCCCTAGCATGCCTAACTGACAGCAGTGTCTTTGACAGACTTCAATGTAGATACATGTTGACCTATATACCTGTTAATGTGTTTACTGTACTTTGGGGCAGCTGCTTATTAATAAAATCAGGAGAACAATACCAGTTGGAATTACTTCCGTTCATGTTTTACTCTGATGGACTTAAAAGTACTTTTCAGAAATTAAAACACAGGATACATTTTCTTTAAAAATATTCAGAGATGGCATAAAAATTCTTGTTGTGAAAGATATATAATATAATGCCTCTCTAACTTTATTGTTACTCATCTCATTTTCCTTTTTTCCCACTTAGTATGTGTCTAAATAATCACCTCAGACCCTTAAAGTTTGAGTCTGTGTGTGGTTCTGTTAAAAAAAAAAAAGACCACATGAATTTTTTTTGTTCTCTGAAATCTCTTTTTAGTATTTATTTCCAGTCTGTAGTTATTAGGAAAAGGATGGATTGCTCTGTAAGACTGTTACAATTGGTCTTTTGGAACAAGTTAAATAGATACCTGTCAGGAAAGATCAATACAGTCAATAGTGCCCTGAGGCTATGACAATTAATTTCTTCCAGTGTGCTTATTTTTCAAAATTAATTTCTGACACTTAATTTTTAACATAGATGGATCTCTTTCTTCTCATTCTGCATATGCTAGGATATTTTTGTTGCTGCTGGTTTTTCCTTTTTAATTGGTACTTTCACTGATCCAAGATGGCACTGTGGTCAGTTGTGTTATTTAGCTAAGTACCAAATCTGACACAACTGATGGCAAGCAGAAAATTATGGGTTTAGACATTTATTTTTTTTCCTTGTTGTGAACTTGTCAAATTGCAGCCTAGATACCATGTTAAAACTGAAGTCACTTACGCTTTTTGCTTAAGTACCCTGTGCATCACAAGATTAATTCATGGCATTCCCTTACTATGGGAACTGAGTCACCAGTGCTGAACAGTTCTTGAGGTGTGATACAGATTGAGGGGTGATAGTCGCTGTCTTGAATTAGTAAAAAGAGCACCTGCGTACTTCAGGAATATTTTTCTCAGTTTTAACTTTGAATTTCAAATCACTCTGGTGAAAGAATAACAGATTGGTTATCTTAGATGGGCAGAACTCAGTGTGTCCAGGGTGATTTTACCATAGAAACCGAGCACTTAGCAGTTGGTGGGAGAGTTACCATCTTTTCATGTATATGAAGACAGCATCAAGACTAGTGTGACTGGTACCATTGGACTAATGAATGATAATATTCCTCTGGTTTGTATATTGGATAAGAAAGAGGTGGTTCTGACTGAAACTGGCAACACATTAAAACAATTCCCTTGTAATTAAAGACTGAAGCAATGAGTAGTAACAAAGCTGCTTAATAAGTTTATTTTTTAAATATTCCATTGAGAATTTAGAGCACATGTCTGCTTTCACGGGATGATTTGTGGATTATGTTGATCAGCTCTGTTAGACAGATTGAATAACTGAGGCCATTTTATTGTACTCCAACTACTCACAGTCTGATCACCCTCTGCCATCAGGAAGCAGCTTTGCTACAGTGAGCCTTGCCTTTAGTGTGGTAGCTGGT
The DNA here is from genome assembly GCF_023634155.1 of Falco peregrinus. Classification (NCBI taxonomy): domain Eukaryota; kingdom Metazoa; phylum Chordata; class Aves; order Falconiformes; family Falconidae; genus Falco; species Falco peregrinus. Next base: position 28,953,513 of record NC_073732.1, on the reverse strand, counting down.
AACAGATCTTTTAAAATAGTAATAATTAACAAAATCTCAGTGTGGGTTTAATGATAGCTAGTGGACTTACTGCACATCATAAAGTCACGTATTGTAAATACATTATTGGGTAAGTCATCAAGGATTCCACTCTTATTTAAATGAACAGAAAAATTATGTCCAGGCTCCAAAACCAAAACAATTTAAGTGTATTTCTGTTGGCTTCATTGAGTTAACAATGCTTAGAAAAGTGTATTTTATCTATGCACGCTGTATTAAATATGGTAGAAAGATAACCTTTACAGCTTTCATTAGCAGTTTCAGTCACATTCAATTCACAGCATTGTATTACAGCATATTTTCTCAAAAGTGGGTGCATAGTAATGGTGAAAATCCAGTTTGGGGAACATGTACTGTAGTATTCTTAATTTCATGAAAATGTTTCTTGACTCACATACTGTTTTGCTAAACAGAGCAAGTTGAATATTTTTGTTCTGCACAGTGGTTTAAAGACAAGGATATCCCTATCAATTTTCCTCAGATGATTTTATACTGTGTTTTAATGTGTTTCCAAGGGTTTACATTTTTCTTTTGGTCAATACTGGTATCCCATGGTTTTTAATCTAGAGAAAAAATCAATCATGGTTAAAACCATTTAAATATGTAGAATTTCAAGCATTCAAAATTTAAATAGAATTTTCTGGTCAAAATTGCACTGTAAACTGAAAGAGCAGGTACTCCCAAGTAGCATAGCTGGTTTGCCATAAATAGGTTATGGCATATTAGTGGTTGACTAGTGGTTTAAAACAGTGTGCTGCTGTTACTGATACATCTTCAAACCATCGAGTTTAGATTCAACATAATGCAAGATCTTATCAGCTTTATTTTTAGGATTGACTTTAAATGCAAAGCAAATAATTGATTTTTACTAGAAATGAGAAATAGATAAGTTTGATCCTAAAAAATAATTAAAACTAAACAGCATTGTCGACTATGCTGACTGTATCACAAGTCTACCAATCTTGTCTGGCTTTCTTACAGGCCATCCTGCTGCCACAATGTGAACATATGAGAGTCTTCTGGTTTCAGAAATAGCAGAAAAGTATTCCAACTCCCTATCTAATAATAGATAATAAAAATAGCATAACCCTGCTGTAGATGTTAGTGCTTTCAGGGCGAAAAAAAAGGTCTGTGTGATTGCGGTGTGGAAAGTCTTCCTGTGTTTTAGTTCAAATGTCTCTCTATTCATCAACTCTTTGACATACCACCATCCAAAAAGTGCAGTAGCTATTTTAAGATCTTGTGATGCTGAATCATACTAATCAATTTGATTATTTTTTTGCCTGACTTGTGATTTTTGCATGCTTAGCTTTGACAATTACAAAAGATAGTTTTCTGCTTTTAAGACAAAGCAGTGGTTTCCTTCCCATTCTTGCATAGACTTGAATGCCCTACTTCAGGTTAGGCAAACTGAAATACTTTGTTTTACAATCTTGATGTGAACAACTGGATAATAAGGCATTTCACAAGAACTTTCTCTCATGTGATAGCCAGTTTGAAGTCTAATACTAGTATTATACTCTGACATTAATAAGCATGAGACTAGGAAAAAAATCATTCTGTTAGCCACATGAAAAGGAACACTACAATAGTTCTATTGAGACGGTTTTGTGCCTTGGAGCAGGAACTTTCCATTAGTCTAAGGTATTACTGTAGTCAAGGATGTGCTGTGCTGTTTCTGTACATAAAAACATCCAAATTTGGTGAAGATAGAGGATTCTGCAAAGCTGCTTGAGTTCATCTATCCTGCACAGTGCTATGCAGTGATTGCTAAAGTAACACTGAGCAAACAGGAATGAGTACCTGAGTGCAGCTGTTACCAGCATACTACCTCGTATACACTAGTTGAAAGAACAAGTCTAAGTTTCCTGGGCACTGGTGCTCTGCTAGGCATTACTGAAAATATGTGAGCAGGCTGTATCTAATGCTGGCATTGAAGCTCACCAAAGATTCGCCACATGTTGAATTCTAGGTAGAAATCAGGATGGCATTTCCTAGCACTTAGGAAATAAGAAGAACACTTAAGAAAACCAAACGGGTTGAGTTTAGCACATAGGCACAAGAAAGGTCTGTAAACCATTAGTGCATACTCTTCTCCAAAGTGTAAGTTCTTCTGCAACAGAAGCCAAAATTCTGAATCTCAACAGTATTCTATTGTCAAGAAAATTGCCTTTACTTGTGCTGGCAAAGTGTATTTCTCAGGCTGTCATATCACTTACTGCAGAGAACGATGATCAGTAACAACTATGGCTTACTCACATTACTTATGTTAACAGAGATCTGTGCTGTGGTCCTAAAGTGTGTGATGCTTCTCACCATATGTGTGTCAGTAAGGTGCCATGAGTTGGGTTTTCTTTTCTTTGGATTCCTTCTGAGTCTATGACAGAGCATATAGACCACATTATTGAAAGTGTTAAAGCTCAGTCTGCACTTACAGACATTCTGTTTTATCTTCTGAGCAGCCTTCACTGCAGGTCATCTGTGTACAGTTGTAATGACAGTCCTGGGTAATTGAATTGTATACTAGATTTCTCTTTATCACATTTCCATCCCTCACATGGAGATGTAGTCACATTGGCTGTTGCCTATAGGTTACTGTGCTGTCTGTTTTGGAAATGGTACTCAGGAAGAGAAGCAGCAGAGCAGTAATCTCATACAGCAGCTTCAGGCAGCTGATGTGCAGAATTCCTCTGCTTCTGCCAGAGGGTTCCTCTGCGCCTCCAAGAAATTCACCTGAAACAAGCTCATTTTTCTAGGTGCCCACTTTGGAATGCTCAGTAGCTGTAGGTGGAAAACAAGTCATGTGTGAAGGGGAGGTGAGCTGGTGTGATTCTTTGGACATTCAAACACTGTTTATGGTGCCAAGTACTCTAATGAAATGAGGTCCTAGGAATTTCAAATCAGATGCCTGAAATTAATACAGACTTTTCACCTGATTCAGTTTTTCACATTTCATCATTTCAGGTGATCTTTATGGAGGGCCATGAAAAATTAATGGAGGCAGATTCTTAACTAATATAGTGAACGTACTGCAGAAAAGCATTCTAGGGAAAGGAATGGTTCTCTTTTCAAAGCAGGGAATAGTTCTCTTTTCAAAGCAGGGTGTGCATCACCCTGCCTTTCTGTTTTGTTTGTATAGAAAGGAATTGCTCATTTGTTTTGGTGTTCATGCTGAACAACAAAGAAGTGAATGTGTCTCCAAACCTATACTGTACATTAGATGATACAAATTCAGACCTCTGTGCCAGAGATGTGATAATTTCTTACATTAAATGGTTGTGTCTGAGTTTATTTTGGTCACTGGAAGGCAGTTCCAAGGCATACAGGCAGATGATAACACTGCGTTATTTAATGATCTGAAATACTTTAACTGCAACTCCAAATGAAAAGCATTCATTTCACCAAGACCAGCAGACAGAGGAGATATTAAAACCAGAAAATCAAGGAAACAGAAGTGAAGTCATATCCAATGGCAAGCAAAGATTTCTGTAGAGAGACACACACTAGTTTAAAACATTTTTGACATGATAGCTGCTCTCAACAAGTAGGGAGGTGACTCTACCGTCACAGCTGTATCTGGAGAACATTTACTGGTGCTACAGAGAGAAAGAGAAATGGTCTTAATACTTTAATGTAATGGCAAGGTCCCTGAATTAATGATAATATTCCTGAGGAATCTTGTTCTTCATTGTTTAAAAAGAAGTATTAAGATAGATAAAGGTCTGTACCCCTTACTGTTGCTCTCTCCTATTTCCCCTTCCACAGTGTCTAATTTGTCTAGTCACATTGTATACTCTGATTATACAATATCACCTCTATTTTCTAACCTTGCACAGTGTTGATACTGTATCTTAAAAAAGAAAAAAAAGGGCCATTCATTATTCCTCTCCTCCTAGTGCAAAAAATCTCCACCAGCTTAAATAGAATTGAGTTTCTGAAACCAAAGCCTCAGAATTAGGAAATACTAGAATTTCTTCATCAGTCCCACAGAACAATCATTGAAAATACATTTCCAGCTCCATAAATTACCTTATGAATCGTCTTACCTCCTGCACTATTGGACTTCTTTAGAAACTTCCTCTTTGTTGATACTATTTCAAAATTTGTTTGAGAGTCTTGAAGATAGTATTGTTATTTGGTTGAACAAAAGTAGTGAATATACATTAATATTTGTTGTCTTACTGCATACCCTTAAAGTCAAGAATACTCTGTTTTTATAGCACTCAGCATTTTGATATTCTAGCTTGCAAGCAGCCACATGTCTTTTAGAAAATTATGTATTGAAAAGCCACGTAGCAGGAAGTATATTATAAGGTGATGGTTTGTTAAAGGTATAAGCAAATGCTGAAAGGGAGTTAGTGAGAACTGTTGGGTAACCTTTTCAGTAAATGGCACAAATTTTTCTGGCCATGTTAAGTCAAGTCTGTAATGTAGATCAGACTAAGCCTGCTGTTCTGTCCTGCACAGAAACAGTGCAAGGCTCCTCCTGTGTGGAATCACAGTGATTTTAGTGGACAGATGGCGGTGTGGTTGTACGATACCATGTTCTAGCAAAGCACTGCTCAAATGAACTCCTTCTTTGGAAACTTCCAAGTAAAATGCTAATGACCTTTCCAAGAGAAATCAGCAATTTTTGATTCACACTAGAACATGGGATGGAAATTTTTAGATTGCCATTTTCTTGTATTTTCTAAGAGTTTATCAGAAAGAAAGCACTGCTGGTATGTCTGAATCCTCAGACACTTTATGCAGGAAGCTGTCATGAAAAGTTTATTTCACAATGTTTAAGTTCATGTTGAAGTTCATGTTGATTCATACTGCAGAAATATTTTTATTTTCCCCCTCTAAATTTCTGCCAAATTTCACTTACGTGCTAGGGCTCCTCTAATCTCTAGCATCAGAACAGGGTTTCTATCATCTGTCTTACCCAGAGCCTTCTCCTTACAGAGCGGTGGTTTGTGGATAGAGTAGAATTAAATGTGAGAATTAAATTTGTGTGTGAGAATTAAATCTTAAGAATTTGGAAGTTAGTCTAGTGTCCCACTCTGGCACAGATCTTCTATGAAACGTTTAGTCACTTGCCTTGTCTGTGCTTTACTGGTCAGGATGTGCCTAGCTGTCTACAAAGTGGGGTGGTTAAGCAGACAAGTGCCTTGCAACGTTTTAGGACAGCATGTGTAGGAATTTCCACAGGGAGCCCTCAGATGTTTCATCTTCTGGCCTTGCAGTGACTGCTGCTTTTGAGAACTCTCAGCCACAGCTGCTTGGCTAACTGTGAGCTGTATAAACACTGTGGTTTCAATCTGCTAGTTTCTTGGAGGCTAAAATTACATTCTGTTATATAAAGATATGGTAGTTGTATTTGATCTGCCTACAAATTGACGGAAAAGTTTTCTTTTACCTCCCAAGGTAAGGTTAACAATGGCAGTAAGTAGCAAATACACCCTTGCTAATGTGCCTGGGACAAAGAGCTGTTTACGGATCCAGAGGCTAGATTACTTCTACACTTTGACCTATTTCCTAAGTAGCAGGGGACAGTCAAAAATGATGTGGTAGTAAATGACTCCACCTGACAAGCAGCTCTCATGCAAAAAGGGGTTTTATGGTTATTAAGCATTAAGCACTTCTCTCCTTCATTGTATGTTTGACAAGCAGGGTTTTTTAAAAATCATATTTATGTCTATTTACTTTATCTGGTAGTATAAAAGCTAAAGAGTTTGATAAGGAAATAGATTTTTTTTTTTCTATTTCTTAAAAGAATAGTGTTTCTGCCTCTTCAGTTTTTTTATTTTGTTTCAGTGAATTAGTCAAAAAGGGCCTAGCCCAATTGTGAGTTGTCCAATTCAGATTCTTGGTTTTAAAGTCAGGCAGTTGCTCCCTAGCTTTGCCAAATCAAGGCTATAAGCACTGTAACTGTGTATTTCACCGGAGATGGCTGCCCACAGAGTATCTCAGCAGTTCAATCTCTCCTTAAGCCTAGAGCAGACTTCGCAAAAAACGTGGAGCTGGTGTAGCCAGCGTTCAGTGGTTCACCGTCACTTCTGATGGCAAATGTGACTTGGATTTCTGTGTGTTTTGGGGAATTTTGCACCCAAGAGAACAAAACACCATGATGACTTTAGATGTTAAGAACAGACACAAGGACATGGAACAGATCCCTGAGTCTGGCGGTGGTAATTTTCTCCTGTTACTTTCCTAAGCTTTTGTTTGCTGACTGTTTGAGGGTGGGCTTTTATTTTGGTGTTTTATTGTCTTTCAAATCACTAGTTTTACTTCTACCACCAGTAATTTTTGCAGTGCTTTGGAGGGAGGGGGGGAAGGGAGAAAAGAGAGGTAGTGATTATGAATGTATTTGGTTAGATTATAAAGTCTCAACGCTCATTAAAAATGAGAAACCATGGCAACCTCAACAATACATTCCACACAGATTATACCTGCCTAACAATGTGCAAAGTACATTTAGTGAAGAGAAATTAAGCATAAAGAGAACAGGAGGAAAAAGCATTCACTTTTTGTATTGCTATTTTTAATTCTCAGATCCTGAATATCTACATGCTTGTGCTGGCAGCACTTCTAACTCTTACATTTTAGCAACTGATTATCAGGCTGAATATGAGATCTCTTCTCAGTATTGTTCTTTATTCTCTTGAGATTTCCTGTGTTGTATTTTTAGTGAAGGACAGGTTGGTAGCTGAGGAAAGAAAATGTGAACATTGCAATTTCCTTGGACCTGTCCACTCCGAAGAGACATTTGGAGTTTTGTGCAGTTCTGCCTCTCCTTGATTCTTCAGATCATGAGAAAATGTGCAGAATTTCTCTCTTTCTGTGATAGTATATACCCGTTTCTGGTTCCATTTGCTCATGAATGGTTGAAGAATGATGAGGTTTTTGAGTTGTAGTTTGTGGCTAGGCTTGTGGAGTTCAAAAACAGGGTGTCTGAGGAAAGGTATCCCCGTTCTAAAGCTGTCTTCCCTCCCACCCCATCCTGGGGTTCTGGGGGGAGTCATCAGGTGGGATTGAGGACAGCAGCTCCAGACTTCCTTTCGGGTAGGGAAGGAACTGACCAGAGTATGGTGGTCTGTTAACAAAAGTTACCTTTTGTGGTTTACAGAGGGATAAAGATTCTACAGTGATAGAATTTCTGTGGTCCACAGTGAATTTAGATCTACAGAAAATAGGTTTGCTTTTTATTGACTAGTGGTCAAAACTGTGTAGAAGCGATCTACAGCTCTCCAGGGTATAGGACTGTAAACTGAAAAGCACTGCTCAAATATAAATGCTGCCTTGTCTTAAAGGTGAAATTGCAGCACTTACAATCAGTTGAAGGATTTTAGAGAATGCTGGGTTTCACTCTGGGTCTTACATTTAATTATGCCTATTTCATGTTTTAAAATATAGAACATTGACACTTGAGGATTAATTAAAACTATTATAAACACAAGGATAAACACAAGGCAGATGTAGCTTTCTCTTAAAATACCTTGATATCAGAAGGTTTAATCATGCAGCTCTTGTTCAACATGAGACTGCATTGTAAGAAAAGAAAAATCTATTCTAGAGGCTATAACAGTAATTCATAAAGCTGTGAATATGCAAAAGTGGGTTCTGGAGGTGGCTGAAGGAGGTGCAGTCTAACTGCTTTGCTCAGGTTTTCCAGACAAATGCTTATATAAGGAGAATGAAACAGCTGGCTGTTCCCTTTCTAATATTGGTGGAGTTACTGTGATTAGTCTAAGCTGAGAATTTGTCCATGAATACCTGCAATAACTGTATAGGATATTTTTTCATTTATGTCTGAATAGCTGTGCCACCAAACAGATCCTGAGTGGAAAGTTCATGTTGAGTATGGAGCAGCTGTAATTCAGGATGGGTGGGGTTGTGCGAAGACTGATGTCTGACTTCAGAGGGAAGACTTTGAGCAGTGGTATACTGGAAGGCAGTACCTCTGCTATAGTTCTGATTTTTTCTTACCCTCATAAAGGTGAAATTATTTTAAAAGGCTGAAATTGAGGACATGAAAGAGGAGTGGTTCCCTTATGCTGTCTAAGATTTTGTATTTTGTCAATTGTAGGGTAGTCCCCCTCTGTCATCTTTGGAGCAAGGACTTCACAACTCTAGCAGGAAAATGTTCTTTATGTCGCTGATTTTACTGTTGCCAGTATTCCACTGTCCTAGAAACAAATAAAATTTCTTCCAGCTTTCCTGGAAAGATATTTTTAAAAAGTGGAATCTATTCATAGCTTTTTTTCTAGTGACCATGGCATTACGCATACAACCACTGCAACTGGTGATGCACAATTATGTTTCTTTTTCTGTGCCATCTGTACGTGCCAACCAAGAGATGGGATTTCTCATTTCTGCAATGGATTTCTGTATGCATTTTACAACTAACTTGTTTATTTTTAATATGCTTATGGTTGGTTGTATGAAAGTTACCTGTGAATCTCACAGCTTGCTTGACGGCACTGTGAAGGAATGAAGCAAAAAAGACTGCAATGACCTTTTAGGAAACTAATATGAAGCTAATGCAGGTGCTGGATTTTGTTAGGAATGTTTTAAAGGTACAGCCAAACCCAAGGTCATAAATGTTTGATTTCATGTAATAGCTCTGCTGTTATATTTCGTGTAATAATTTCAGTGGCACTAATTGGTACAACTAAAACATCTTAAAATTTGCATGGAACAGAGTAGAATTTTCCAGACAACAGTGGTAGATAAGTATTGGTAATAGATGTTAACACAAAAGCAAAGGGGCTGTGACCTTGATTAGGCCTTCCTGACAGAGGTTTTTAATTTTCTGTGTCTGTGTTGATCCAGGATGTTTTGGTGAAAACATGGAATAATGACCCTGACAGCACACTTGAACAGTGTTGGCCTGCTCAGGAAATGCTTCCTGTATTACATCTTTTCAAAAGGCACACTTTCTGTAAGAGTAATTCTTTCCAAGCTTATCCATGTTTTCTACAAAAGCATCTGAATTCAGATTTTGTGGTTTACTAAGACAGAAGATGAAATCCTCATGGATAAGGTCTAGAAACTGAATCATCTAAAAATGAGTAACTGACTGACCTTTCTGATATCCCATACCATTCTCTCTAAAGACCATAAGTGGAAGGGCAAAGGAATACTCTGAATTTGTCATATACTTCCATTAAAAGATAGTAGACTAATGCGATCCTGCAGCCTCAACAGCAGCTTTGCTTTAGCATAAGCTTCATTGCTATCTGGCTTTTTGTTTGTCTGTTACAGTTTTACCAAATTTTTACGGTCTTAATCCCATTGATTATCATAGAATGGTTTGGGCTTGAAGGGACCTTGAAGATCATCTAGTTCCAACCCCCCGGCCACAGGCAGGGACATTGTTTATTGATATCCATTTTTAATGGACATGATGCAAAGAGATAATAGAATGCAGTGCTGTGACAACTTGCATGTCACTTTCTGAACCGTTATGCAACTGGTCTTGTTAGACTCACTAGAAGAACAAGAATAGAAGGTATGCAGTTCTGTAATTGAGAGATTTGTTGTTACAATTTCTACTTTTCAGACTAATTTCTCTGATTTTGTTTGGTTGGGGCTGTTTTTAAATTTTGATCACTAGATTTTATTCCTTCACATAGAAATTGTCATATCACAATAACACTCAGGTGGCTGGGAGCAACATCAGAATTGATAGTTTACTATCTCAATTTATAGCTGAAGACAGCAAATGTACACGGTATTCTGTATCTTTCTACAATATAATTATAAAACCCTCTAAGTAAGCTTCTGCTATGCCAGGAAAATTAGAAAGTATTAACGCACTGGAGGTAAAGGCTTGGAGTTACAAAGTAAAAGGGCGGTTGTAACCATCAGGGTCCTTCTAATTCTCATTAGTTTGCGCTGAAGGGTTAGTACGAACCTAGTAGCAATGTCTCAAAAAAACCCCAAATTACACCATCCAAAAGGTTCTGTACTAGATGTAACCTTGAGGGTGCAAGTGATTATTAATGGTATTTGTACAGTGGTTCAAGGTACTTCAAGTCGAGCAGGTATTTGCTAAAGTGTAATAAGCAGTACTCCATTATTTGCCTTAAAAGCATTAGTTTCAGTCAGAAGCAAGATTTCATTCTGAGGCGTTCTGGGTTATCTGACTGGAATAGGAAGAACATAAGGAATCCCCAAAACACAGTTCCAAAATGCAAGCCCAGCACTCTGTCAGTGACTGGGAAACTTAAGACAAATAGGTTTTGTAAACTGTTCCATATAAATAACAATGAATTTATTAATTTTGGTACTAAACTTGTGAAGTGATCCAGTCCCTTTGGAAATTCATGCAATTAGCGTTACTGAAATCAGAATACTCTGTTTACAGTCTCAAAAATTACAAAGATAATCATGCCATGGTAGAAGAAGGGCACCAGTCATAGAAGAAAATACTCCCAGTTTATGAGTAAGAAGGAATCGAATGACAGAGAAACCCAGGAAAATCTAGAAAGCAGCAGCTACCGATTACCTGGATAGAGAACAACTTCTCTGTATTCTGCTGCTGTATTCTGGGGAAATGAAGGACCAATGGTGTATAAAGTGCAAGAGGAAGAAGTAGAAGGAAAAGGAAAAGAAGGCTTGCACAACCAGTCTTCCCAACCTGTAACACGGTATTTAACTGTGTTTCTTAAAGCCTTTGCTGCTGCTGCTATGTGATTAAACAGGAATCTCTCTTTTGAAAAAAGTGGGGAGAGTGAAAATAATTCGGAGGAAAATCAGTGGCTTGAACCCAGAGGGTAAAGCAAGCCATTCATACAGAAAGGGACCCAAGCTTTTCTCTCTTTTCTCACAACTTACTGGAAGCAAGGAACTCCCAAACTCTCTGTATAACTGCATCAGCAGGTACTTCAGTTTTGGTACTCAGTATGTAGTAGCACAACTAGCTTCTGGATAGGACATTGATGGACATGCCCGTGAAATAATATCAAATACTTGAATTTTTGGAAAGTTTGGTTATTTTAAACCTTCCCTTTAGAAGGGACCAGATGTGACTTCTAAATGCTTGGGTTTGCATGCTGAAAAAAAACTGAAAAAAGACAAAATACAGTTTAGTTCTGTTGGCAATGAATGACATTGTGACATATTTAGATGCTCAAATACATCACTAAATAGAGAGTTACTAGTGAGTCTATAATACAAAAAGTAATTGCCTAACTTAAATTTTAGTTGGACGTTGGCTTAGAAAAAAGTCCTAATTGTTATAAAATGGAGAAAGAAATGGTTGTTAATTACAATACTCCACAGGCTTAGAGCAGCTTTTCTGTTTTGTCTGCATAGGCTGTGAATTCACAACTGAAAGTAGGACTGGTACTGGTATTTTACATGCAATTAAATACGACAGTTTTGTTTTTTTTTAAAGAGACAAAACCAAAATCTTGATTTCATCAATCTTTGGTATCAATTCAAAGTGTTAGACACAAATTCTTAAAACTGGTGTGAAATAATTGAGATGATTTTAACACTCACAGCTTTTGTTAAAGTGCCTCAGAGTATAACTTTGGAGTTAGCTGCCAGGCAAGAGCACAGCCCTTGTTAAGAATGGTGCCAGTGATCTCTGTGTTAATCTGGAAGAACACTGTAGTACCTAACAAAAGCTCTAAAAGAAGAACCTTGTCAGCTAGAATGCAAATGAACTGGCTGACAGAAGGGCATTTTCTCTGGCAAGGAGCTGGATTCCTGATGGGAGTGTGTGAATGCATGGCTGGCAAAGCTGTCTCAGTGGCAATCTTTATAAGGTGTTTTACATTGCTTGTCTATTAAAGGGGAGAACAGTTACAGTAGAAAACATATGTGTGAAGAGGAGATATGAAGATGCTATAACAAGTTGTCCATTAAAGCTTTTCTTATTTTTCATCTTTCTGAGAAAATATTTGGAGAAAAACAGGAGGAAAGGAGGAAAATGAGGATAGATCATAGCAGAGAGGAACAAAGTTTTCTTTGCATTTCTCACAATTCCGTACAAAGCTTCAGATTTTCTTATAAGATCAGAAGTTTGAGGTTCCAGTGTAATCTTCTATGTAATCCATGTAACTGAGGAGTTTTTCCTAACTATGAAATTGTTAAGAATTTACTTAAAGTCCAAAAACTAATTGATTTTTTTTTTCTAGTGGAGCTTGTATTACTGCTTCCTAGACCTCCAAGGTTAAAAGCAAGGCCTGTAACAGTTTTTAGCCTCTGTCAGTCAAACACACTGGAGGAATGTGATGCACCTTCACTAGTATACTGCGCTAGCAGCTTGTTAGTTGGTGGAAGGGAAACTTCTCTGGTCATTCTTAATCACTATACATTCTCAGCATATGTACTGCAAATGGGGAATAGCACTGAAGTGTCCTTTTCTAATCCCAGAAACAGACCTGTCCAGATTTAGAAGTGTTATGTTTTTCTGTCAATGGCCTGATGTGTCCATTTAATTTCTGCTAGAATTCTGGTACTCTTAGGAAGAAGGAGGTGCGTGGTGGGAGGAGGATGCATAAGTGAGAGAGACAATAGCATTTAACAAAAGAGGAAGCCATTTCATTTTGAGATTTCTCTCTGATGGGGTCCCTTCATCCAACATATTCCAGATTAAGCAACTATTGTATTGTGTGAATTCTGTAATGTCTGCCAAATGTAAACAAACACTGTGTATGTCAGTGGAAAGACATTTGATTTGATACTGAGTTTTCTTATTAGTGATTTAACAAATGAAAGGTATTTTTTTTCCTGAAAGGGTGGTCTAGTTGTGAAACCACTTACTCTCTCATACTGATTAACCCATCAAGCTTCCATCATGTCATCTGTTAAGTTAATACCAGATTTTCTTCAGTTAGATGGGAGATGTTTTAGGAATTTTTAGGAATATTTTAGGAAATAATCAAGAACATAGCTTTCTGTGCTCAGTCAATCTATGTGTAACAACTCTAGCATATTTTCTGGTTTTCTTTTCCATTTTAGCTTATGTTACCTCTTCAGCAATCTCAGTCTCTCAGATACTGCATAAAGAACAAGGAAAGCATTGCAGGTCTTTTGCCTTTTTTGAAGGAAATTTACTGAAGTAAGCTAACAAATATGCCCTCTCAGCACTGAGTGCTCAATTCTGAACCAAAAAAGTAGTTTGCTAAACCAGAGCTCGCTAAAACTTTTGTCTTTTTTTGCTCCCTACCTTGTGGTATGATAGATGACTATTGTTTTGCTGGGTATTGCTGCAGTGACCCAGCCATAGCAATGACAGCAGCAGAGGTAGTCACAGCAACAGCTGTAGAAGGCAGAACTTATCCCTCTGCTGTGGTGTTCTGTGATCAAATATTGCAGGATTGGAAGGTATGCTGATAGCAGCGGCCTTAGTTCTCTTGAGTAAAATACATGATTTGGCATATTCAGGTATTAGGTAGAGTGAGAAAGGAGGAGGAGATACATCTCTGCTTTGGTAATAAAGGCATATTTGCTATTGTCAGGCGTCTTAAAAAGCAACAATAATGGGAATGTGATGAAAATCCCCCTTTTTTGATAATTTTTGATACAAAGAGCATCTTATCTTATGAAAACTCACTTTACAAGGATTTCCCAAGCAGAACAACTGTAGTACTTGTTTTTATTATTGAAAAGAAAAGAACAGTTGTTTTTTCAACAAATACTACTTTTTCAGCAGTATTGGCTCAGATCACAGCAGCATTGGGACACTGGCAAATGCTGCTTGAGGACCTGGGTCTGGTGCAGCAGCCACATCACTTCAGACTCCCTCCAGAGATCTGCTTATGACAGGAAGATTAGGACTGGGCTTCTGGTCTCACTGTTACTGGCACTTTTATGTCCATTCTCAGGACTTTCTTGGATGGATGCAAACTTGGATAGCTTAACATTTTAGTAGGTATAGTGAATTCTTCAGCAAAAAATGGAAAGTGTTTGATGCAGGCTGGTTTTGGCATTCACATGAATTTTTTGGTGCTTGGCTTCTTTCCCATCTTCTCCTCCCTCTGTTGCACATCAGCGTAGTGCTCTCCTCAAATGGCACTGCATCATGTTCCTCCCTCATTCTACTCCCACTTCAAGATGTGCAAGTAGATTTAGTGACAGCATGGAAGTCTTGGAAGAATAAACTATTTCTGTTTTGACTCAAGAAATAATGCACATGTGGAGGAAGACTATGTATTGTAATGTATGTTCAAGTAAAACAGCAGCGTGCATAGCAGCTAATTACATTTTTAATAGCATATATGTGTGGTGGATTTTGTATGCTTTTGAGTGTTTATATCTCCTTCCACACTTAAGGTAAAGAGCAGTTAAGGACAGGGCAGCACTGCTAATACAAATACCTCACCCAACAGAATAGAAGTACCCCAGCAAAGGCAGTATGGATCTTAAGAATATGATTGTGCCTTACATGCTTAATGCACTGTCAAGCAAAACCATAGGCATGAAAAATGCAGTCTTAAAGGTGGGGCCTTTCCTGGCTCTAAGTTGCTGTAAGCTCTCTGCAGACTGAAGCAGATTTTTCAGGAGAGGAAAAGGGAGATTGCAGAATAGCTAGAGGACTGCCTACAACTGGACTATCCTCTCCTCACTGAGGAAAATGCAGTACTTTGGGAAGTTTCATACTAACTACTACAAAATGAAACTGTCAACATGATTGTGTATGGGAATACAGGCATCCTGCAGTGTGTCCACAACCAGTGCTGGACTCAAATAGGGACACGGGGATAGCAAAACTGAGTATGTGGAGAGAGCAAAGTCAGAATGCAATGACTGTGCTTAGTGCAGTAACAGTTGGAGGGTGGTTACAGTGCTTCTTCAGCCAGGCCCTGCACTGCAGGGAGATCATGTCTCCACAGCACACTCTACTCTCCAGAATGGATGTAACCAGCTGAAAGGTTCTGGTTTCCTCCTTTTCCTCTATCTCCAGTGCCCTGACAGGACCAAATGGTTTAGATGTGTAGGACTTCCCCAAAAGTCAATAAATTCTGTAGAAGGAAAGATGCTGGGTCCCCCTCATAGGCACTTGAGGTAACATGCACTGCAAGAATGGAAATTCCCTGAAAAACAGCTGGGGTTTTACAGCTTCCAGATAATCTGTGTAGATATATCCATTTTTGTGGATAAGTATAGAAATGTTCATATATATGTACAGCAATTGCAAAACCTATATTTAACCAGTAACAGTTAGATCATTCCTGAAATTTCATAGTAAGAAAGAAAAGAGCTCCTAGTGACTGGAGAAATCTTTTGGACATCAATGTATTAGACAGAAATCTGCGTGGGAGTATTGAGCTTGTAATTTGTACAGTACATGCAGTATAATACTGAAATAGCACATTTATTGCTCTAGAGACTGCCTGTGGACACAGATAGTTTCTGTGCTTTCTCCACAGTAAAAAATAATTACTTTTTTTTTTCAGAAGTCTATTTTTATATTGAGGTGGTATAGCAATCACGGGCTAAAGGAACCTTTAGATTAGCGTAGCTATGGGCTGTGAAAGGAGATATAACAATGTTTAGAGAGAGCTTATGGGTAACTGTTTTTCCAAATGCTATGCATAGAGAGTTAAGAATCCCAAGGCCAAGGTTAATTAATTTTATTTATCTAATGTACCATTTGCATGCTGTGCTCATGGCAACAGTTAGCACTGTATGAAATTTAGGGGTACTTTTAAGAGGCTGTTTAGCTACAGGGAGCTAAGCATTAATGACCTTCCCCCCTCCCCGTTTCAGTCCTTTACAGTACATGGGGTTTGAATGACAAGGCACTGTATAAAAAACACAAAGGGTGTTATAATGGATAGAAACTGAAGAGATTTTATCTCTGCATGAATTCATAAAATCTGATGATTATTACTTTCTTAATGGCTTCTTTTCAGCAAAAGTCACTATCACACTGTGGCTTTTCAAGGAAGGATGAATTCTGCTTGTTTTACTACCAGCTTCTTTTGAAATGGCGTGTTCTGCTCCTTTTCTGAGTGGATAATACTTTAATTACAAGGGTGGGCCGTAACTGTGTAACAATGAGGAAAAAGGGGTTGGGTATTTGGGATAATAATACTAGAGAATAAGGAAGGTGCTGTTCTGGTGTATCTGTAGTCCATTTTGACCAGTATTTGGATTGGTTTGAAAGACAGTGGCTTAGAGGAGTGACAAATGCTTCACCAGAAAAGATAAGAAAAATCAAGTTGGTTGATAGTACATTACCTGGTTGATATGAAAGTTGTATACCTGGAAGTTAGAGCCTGGTTTGCTCTAAAATATGTTCTTTACTGACTGTTCCAAACTTTTTGCTTGTGTAAGCCATTATAATTCTGGTTAGATTTTCATTTAACTACATAACAAATCTTGCTTTTTACCTTTTGGAAAATTCTTCAGCTCAGTGGTATCATGTAGTGAGAGATATCATAAGCTGGTAGTACCTCATATGGGGAAGTCTATCCATTCATCATCTTTCAACGTGTGACCTTTCAATGTTGTCTAGGACCCGCTTGCTTCCCTTTTCAAGAGCTGTTGGTGCTTCTTTTTAGCTGCAGTGTTTTCTGTGGCCTTAGTTGTACTCTGTATTCTGAACTGTGATTTAAGCAGAAGCAATTATTTCACCTAGTATTTCAGATACTGAGTTGTTGATTTGTATACTCAAATTGTAATATTTCCTGTCTTATTTTTCACCCTATTACTCTTGCATTTTTCTCAGTTTGATGATCAGTTTTTACTTTCTATAGCAATGCTAAGCTCCTTGGTGAGGAGGAGTAAGCTCACACAGAGTCCTGGATAGATTCCCTGGCTGTTGAAGCTTACTGGTAGGCTTGAAAGATTTAATTTACCATCACAATTTTGACTCAGAATTTCTGAGGGGCCTTGGAGAGCATTTGGCTCAAATATGTAAGCTTAAAATTAGACAGTTTTAATTATCTAGCCTGATAAGTGGCTTCTGTTCAGTTCTAATTTAGGGATCAACCAGCTCAGCACAGTGGGAAAGGTTGATTGTTTAATTCTCTGCATTTGCATGCTCCTAGGTGTTGTATGTTGGTTAGCAGAAGAGAAACAGATAAATATATAATTGTGTGTGGATAATAACAAAAGTTCATGTTTTATTATTAGCCTACATTCAAGATTTTCTTACATGCACAATTACAGCAAAACATAGTATTATTTCAGTTCTGTTTACTGTACTGTATGATATCTGGCCTAATAAACTTGTTAGCAGCCCTTTCTCACCTTCCAGCATACAGTTAGTATATAAAAAGCTAATACACTGTAGCTGTTGGAATAAATAATTGTCAAAATTAGTACATTAATTTTTGATGTGTTATTCTTGCTGCTTTAAATTATGTGTATTCATTTTATGATTAATTCACAAATTCCAGACTTTCCTAATTGTCATGCATGTGGATTGTTGTTTTAAAAGAAAATTTCTGTATATCTGATTTTCTTCCATTGCAGCAGAAGAGATAAGACCCCTTGTTGATAGAACACTTGGTTGATGGACTGTCTGGGTATTGCATAAAGCTAGTGATGGTTTCAGTCAGTATTACATGCTCAGAAGACTAATCTAAACTTTATGTATAAAGTTTGTATGTATGTATAAAGTGTATACATACACTTTTCATGGTGGTATATTATAACTGCTGCAATCTTGAAATGAGGCACATTCTTCCCCTGAGAATCTTCCTGTGGGAAGAAGGTAGTACAGCATATTAAAGGTAACCAATGTGCTTCTATGTATGAGTTAGGATGTCAGATATTTTAAATAGTCAGGTTTTGAGGATGGGGTCCTTAAGTATTCAGGGATCTCTGGTTTGGAGTCATTACATGTTACCAGCTGCAAGATAACTTAACCAATGAGCAGTTACAAATATTTTCATGTTTTTCACACTTACTACTTATTGTTGGTGTAAATGTTTTCTGATTTAATGTATATAGTCTTACTTCTGAGCTCTTCCAGTTTAACGCTGGTGGTGTAGCTGTGGATTTTGGTTTTTGTTTTCTTGATTCTGTTTTCATACTCTTTGTATTGGTTTTCTACTGCATTTAAAATGCATTCATGTGCTCTGTATAAAGTGTACTGACAAATGCGTAGGATGTGAGGAAGACCAGTGGGTCCTTGGTTGTTTAAATACATCAGCCCATTTTCTTTGGAGGTGATGGTGGATACTCTGAAGGAACCATTACATCTGTGGAGCAGTCTGTGTACATTCTGCAACAGTATGAGACCACTGCAGTGTGGGCAAAGTTACTGGTGAGGCCCAGTAAAACAGGGAGGTTGTATATTTCTGAATTGTACAGTCCTCTGAACAGATTGCTGTATAGTGAGTGCATGGCTTGTCCTTCTTGAGTTTGCCTTTTTATGGGTTTTAATTAGTTTAATTTTTGGGGTGGGGTAGGAGTATGGTGTGTGTGGGGAATTAGACTGTGGAAGCATTTTGTGAGTATTGTGTCAGATAAATCAATATTGGCATCAAAGATGAGCTATCGGGGCTTTTAATGTTATTTATTTAAAGAAATACTAACTTACAGTTGGGAGGAGCTTCTATCATTCCTAACAATGACACTTCAGATAGGGCTTTTGTGTTTTTATTATTAGTTTATGTAAATTAGTGGGCCTTTCTGAGAGTTACACACATGTAATCATCTCTAGGTTGAAACAGAATTCCCTTGAATTATAGCAGATCAATTTTATTGTTATTTAAGTCGACAAATTAAATGTATTGTTTTGAATTAATCACATTTGGCTGTTAATCGAGCACAACTAAATCTATTTATGTAATTTACAGCTATGGTATCTTTTTGATCAGTAAAGTAAAAACCTACCTACCTTCTGTATTCAGTGCTTTTATTAGAATGAGAGAAATAATTGTTTTCTAACAGAATACATTTGCCTTGCAAGTGAGATTTCCATGCTTTTATTGATCATGACTTACTATATATAGGAAGTGTATGGACCTGATTTTTTATGTGTTGTACTGATCTTCATATTTCATTAAAATATTTTGAGTATTTTAATTCTGGATGGACGCTGCCTTGTAGCCATGCAGTTGTGATTACCTTGATTTTATTGATAGTCTGGCTTCTCCACTGCTCTTCTTGAGCTGTTTTCATACAGACTACCAAAAACCCCACTGAACAGCAACTGCCTCTCTCATGAGATCATATGGATCCTGTATGAGAAGGGTTTGTCGGTAAACTGTCTGATGCAGACAGCCCCAGGCTGATGCTAGCAGGTAGCTGCCAAGTCAGCTTTCTGTAAACTTTGATGTAGTGACTGGCATGCCAGAGGTGTGGTTGCGTTGTTTATCTTCTGAGCTGTGGATTAAGGTACCTTAGTTGTGTACTGGTGGGTTTTTATTTATGCCAGAGAATGTGTGGTGAATTGTTTGGTGTGCTTTCAGAACTTAGCTATGTCTTCCCCTTTCACTTCTTCTGAAAGTCAGGCTTAGTCTGGAGACTGTGGTAATCTAGTTGTTATCCTCCTCATTCAACTGGCAGCTTTGCTTTTCACATGCCTTTAAACGTTCCTTAAAGACTAGGATGACATTGCAACACATCTAGAATTGTTGAGGAAATCCATGTTTGCAGGAGAGGTAGGATATACATTCTTATAATCCAGGTTCAGAACTTGTCTGCTAGTCAAGCACGTGCTGGGTACAACCTTGTAAATTGTGGGCAGCCTTTTGCTGCCCTGATGAGACATTTTGAGTCTATCATGGAGAGACAACACTTGGTGAAAGATCATTGTTTGGTACATAGGTTCATTTTGCTCTTGGTCTCTGTTACAACTCCTAATTACTGAGCAAGCATGAAAATAGTCTGAGATACCGACACCTGTTTCCATATGATTTTGTAATATGTTCCCATATGATTTTGTTTGTAAATTTACCTAATTATTTCACATAATTAGCTATTGAAAATGCATGTCGTTTTGACAAAAGTATTGTTGATGATAATGTTAAGAGATCCTCACAGTTTACCTGGCATATATATTGACAAATAATATTTTTTAAAACAGTAATTCACATGTCATACAAAATTTAAGAATTAGGCTGTTTTGGTGCTTTCTGCAAATCACAAATATATCCAAATGGGAAATGTGAAATGAAATATTTAGAATTTGATTTGTGTTTTTACAGGGGGGGAAGGCTAAATAACTAAAGGGAAACTAAACTGTATTCAAGTAGAACCTAAATGACTCTTTCTTCTCATACTTCAACTATCAAACTAAAAAACCCCCATCATTTATAAAACTAGATTCTCTACGTTTCTTTTTCAACTACTGCCCTGAGCAGTATCATTAAAGAATTTAATCCTCATTTGTGAAGGTAATACGTGTCTATATACATGCAACTGATATGGTAAGGAGGGCTATAATATTGTTCAAAACATAAGTATCAATAGGGAAAATTCTAAATGGTAATAGTGGCATTTGGAATTGGCATTACATGTGCGAGTCTCAAAAGAGTACAAAGTCCAACTTCAGCAAGGGATGCACAGAAGTAGAATTCTCAAGTGCTCAGCAATGAGCCTTCTTTAAACAATTTATTCTTTGACTCTGGAAGATGGACCAAAATGGCAAGTGACCTAGGTGTCACAAGAGCCGTACCTTTTGGGAGAAGAGTCGCTTTTTCATCAGCCATGTCAGTCTTCTGTAAGAAAAAAATCTTTGTGTGTGTAATCAGAAGCAGGCATCCTAGGGAAACTGTGTTATTTAGGATCTTGAGAAAAGCTCTGAAGATTACTTTTGCTCTGCAGAACCTGAGAGAAGGTTTTGGAGCATTTGGAAAGCTGCGCTCCCCTCCCACAGATGAGATTTACCTCCTGCACTGCCATTGGTGTGGAAGCTAGTTCCTAGCCCATACAAAGACAACATGGGGTGACATTTGCTTTGAGTCACTTCCTACTCCCGAGTACAGACCAAGGTTTAAAGGTAAGTTAGAATGCAGATACGCTGCTTAGATCTATGGAGGGAAGACATTTAGATACTCTTTCTATTTAAATTGTTAGCATGTTCATCTCTTGAGAGAATAAGGAGGAAGAGTTAAGAATTTTTTTGGCCCAAAAGCCTTCTTGTGGGGAACCCAAATGCAAAGCTGTTGGTTCTGCTACCTACTGAGAAAATTACAGAAATTCAACAGCTGCAAGCAACCCCACAGCTCAGTCTGTCTGTGCTTCTCTGTGTCCACCTGGGAATTATGTCAGTGGGAATGTGGGGTTTTTTTGTTTTCTCCCTGAAGCAAGATATACTCACCCACCCCCAACCTTCTTTCTCCATGGATTTCAATAGCATTTACAGTTTCTCTAAAATCATTCCTTTAGGCTGAGAGGCAAACTGTTTAAGGCATGGTTTTTAAAATTTGTTCTAGATATATGGAACTTCTCTGACATGGAATTATTATGGCACATAATTTTGCTCGGATGTCTTCATTATACAATTGCATGATATATAATGAGTAGCAAAAGCTTATTTCCTGTTCTCTTTGAATACTGAACTTCTGAGATTAAGCTGATACTGAAAATGCTTTTAATTATATATGCTGTGTAAACATTACTATTAAGATCAGATGAGAATATTATTGCCTGAACAGTTTCAATTTTTTTCAAATACCCACTGTGTGTTTTATACTACTGTCTAAAGAAATGTGGGTTTTTTTCTGGGAAAAACCTCCCCAGACAGTGGATGAAATAATGAAGGAATACCTGAATATTTGCTGAAGCATAGATCAGTTGCTTTGGTCTAATTTCAGTGTGTAAAAGCAAGCCACTGTAAAATTAAGAACACTTTATTTCAATAAATAGAGGTTTCCGTTTGTCTAATCTCTAATCTAATGTCCCTCCATAGGTAGGAAATAATGGTTTCCATCCTTCCTTCTGAAGCTACAGTCACCCCAAAATCATACAAATAGTAATGCCAGAAATGATGCAATCAATAAGACATCATTGATCTCCCTGTGCCTTACTTCATATGCACCAGTACATAATCCTGATCTAGTGTCAGGCAGAGTCACTGTCTGTTTTATTTCTGTAGGAGAGACTCACTAATGTAAGCAGTCACAGTGCCTGCTCAAAGAAACTGCTGATTGTCAGCTTGAAGACAGCTATCAGCTGGTTTGAAATAATGACAGTTGGCTTGGGCACACTGATCACCTGTGTTGTCCATGAATCTCTTTACAGAAGCAATGTAATAGAAATTGATGTGCTTTATCCATAATCAGATGCGTTTCATATACTTACTGAACTTTTGTGAAGAGAATTATAACTGGGTTTTGGTGGCAAGTTTGTGTGATAAATTTCAGTTCCCTGATGAAGACAAACATCTTTGCTGAAATCATTCAGATGAAAGAAGGAATCTGAATTTTGATAACACTGGACTAAGTGATGTACTAACATAATGGAGTAGAGATCTTGCCTTGTTTGACTTTTAAAGGATATGCTTTTAATATTTTCTAAGACTTGTCAATATGCAGGAGTAACATAAATGAGGCCAAAAAAAAGATTTGTGGATTTGTTGCATTATTCGGTGTTTGTGGAATAACTATTGCGTGCTGACAGCTGCAACTTCTACCTGTTATCAGCCATACAGTTTAACCATGGCACCACTCGCTGTTACCAGTGATTGCACTAGCACTTTTACGCATACAATGTAAGTGTACAAAGTCTTTTTTGAGGCAGTAAAACCCATGGATAGGAATATATGAAGTGAAGGGTCTGTTTTGATGTGATTTGGTAGCAGTAATGGTAATATAAAGAAAAGCCACTGATGTTGCCACCTTGAACAGAATGCAGTCCCTCAAGCTCTTAGAAGGTCATTCATGCGTGCATACATGCAGACACTGTTTCTAGGTTTGAATGTGATGTGAAAATCTCCCAAGGCGTAAAAGTAACACCTGATTTTTTTTTTATCTTCTGTTAGCAGGGAAGGCACCTTGTTTTCACACTGAGGGCTGGGCACACAGTGTTCCCTGTTATGCAAAAAGCCAGAAAGCTTCAGGTGTTCCTTTTTTTGAGGACCTGTCCATGTTTGTGAAGACTGAGGAACAAGCTGAGGCAGAGATGCTCTCAACTTGAGATAAGCATCCAGCCACAAAACTTGTGCTGAATACTGGCTGAATAATGAATTACATTAAATCACCTTTGGGTGAAATATGCTTAGTTAAGACGTTTAAAGTTCTTCTAATAATAACAGATGATTGAAAAGATAATCTTCAACATTTATGAATGGTTCAGAATGCAAACTGAAGGTCAGCTTTGAACAGTTAAATAACTACTGTCTTCATCACTTTGTGCTGACATGCTTGAGAAATTTTGTTTCGGGCCAGCAGAAGACAAAAAACATACACCTACTTTCCTAGTGATAACAGCAGCTTTACAACTGACTTAATGATTCTGAGGAAATTGATTTGGTCTATTTTTTTTTTAGTCACCCTAGCCCACTAGAAGCATGTTTCTTGCAGTAACCTCTTGGTTCATCCACCCTTTTTAGCCATCAAATCCTTATTACCTGTGACAAGGAAGGCATTCTTCATGTAGTGCTGGATCCACTGGCCCAAATTCTGCAGAGCAGTGCTGTGCTTTGGGAACAGGCCCACTGATTCTTTAGAGTTGTTACAATTACTGAAGTAGCACTTGGTATGCAGAATGGAGAATGGCATGGCAGTCATTTCTTTCCTGTTCCGCAGAGTTTTGTGAGCTGCCTGCTTCTAGCAGGTAACCAACTCAGATAATTGTACAGCTCTCATTAGAAACTTGGCCCTGCATAAAGTATTTATCCTCACAAATGCTTGCGGTACTGTTTTCCAAAGGATTTGCCTGCTATGATAACCGTTTGATGTTGTCAGTGGCCAAGTGGTGTTAACTAAATGGATTACTGTTGTAATTTACTTTTCTTGGTTCCTAAGCAAGACATATGAAGCAACACTTTGAAAGAATGTAAGTAGGTAAAAAAATAACCTCCAAAGCAGTATTCTGAAAGAGTGTGCCCAAAACTTTGAGTTTTTGAGATCTACATAATAGGCATGTTTAATTTTCACTACTGCACACATTAATTTAGTGTATTTATAGATTACATCTATTTTTCCTGTTGTCATAGAGTCATTTAGGTTGAAAAAGACCTTTAAGATCTTAGAGTCCAAGCATCTTGTCCTTATCATTTTCATGCAACAGTTGAAGAAAAGAGCAGAATTCAGTTCAGTAGTTTTCTACATGGTTTAGTTCTTATGTGATCTTGCATTTCAAAAGGGTGGATAATGATTGGCAGAAGCAGAACATACTGAAGGCTGTTGTGCTCTTAAGTTCTAACCAGAGTGACAAATGGTCTGCAAAATTCAGAAATGCACCTTAATAAGATTTCTGCAAGTTCCACTTAAAAAAAAAAGTACAGTCACTCTTTGCATTCAAAATTCACTCATAGGTCAAGGAACAGGAATTGGTCTGAATTCCCAGCATTCAATGGTACAAATTTTCTCAAAATTCCTGAGACAGTCTTCTTTGGAACTTGAATGTATGCAGGGCACAGTGGGCCATCCTTGCAATAAATTATTTAATACAATGAACCACTTCATCCTAACATAATATGTGGGGAAATTCTGGAAAGAAATTTGTACTTCTAGGTAAAGAGAGTACTGGAATGTCTAGCACAGAAAAATCCTCCTTGGAGGTTCAAAGTTCATGGCACCACTTGGCAGTTCCACCTAGCCAGAATTAGCAGAGTTCCTTCAATCCTGACATTGGACTGTATCCATGCACATAATCACATCATCAGAGTTACTAAAGGAATGTTAATTGCTTACAATTTTGAAAAGCCGCATCTCCATTTTTAGTGCCTTTTTTCCTGCTGCTTCTCTTAGAGGTTGTTGAGTAATAGCACCCAGGCTAGGAATCATATTTTGCATCTAATATACCATCTTTGATAGGTGCAGGTGCCTGAAACGATTTGGCTGTGTTTGAGTAGTTCTTAGCCTCAGCCTGGCTAGCTGCCTCAGTTATGGGGTGTATGTTTTTGAAGGACAAGCAGCCAGGAGGTCACTGATAACCAGAACAGCTGGCCAGTCAGCATGCCTGGTGGCAGTGCAAGGCTTGCGAGGCTCCATCTGAACTTGCTTTTGACCTCAGAAAACAGAAGTAGCAAAGTGCAGGACCAGCTTCCCCTTATCTACCCTTAAAGATGGATTACAATCTTCTGTATGCCTTTGGGCCAATGTGGTGAGCATTCTGCCTCTCTTCAGGAGGAAGCTGAAAATGAAATGAATGGTATTTATTCTTAAGCTTGTTGCTACATCTCTATTTATTGGCCCATTTTATATTCTAATTGATAGAAGAGGACTCCTATTAATTAGATGGGTGTTACTAACTATCTTTTCACCATTGACCATCACTTTTAAAATATCTAATTACATCCCTACCCTCCCTTTCCAATGAAGTACTTTTAGCATGCCTGCAGAGCATAGACAGAATAAACGTGGATTTTTCAGAATACGGTTTGTTCTTTTGTGTCTTGGAAGACTTAAAAGGTTGACCAAGAATTACAGTCTGTTGACTATGCTGTCTTACACATTTGTGTAGCTTTCCTGTCTCTTCTACAATAGGCGTTTTGCGTATCTATCAAGTGCTCAGGAAAACTGACTCATTTATATTTTCTCTTTCCCTCTCACTAGTCATTTATGACCATCTGAAATGGATGTGTGTTTGCAGCAAAGAACTCAAATTCACTAATTGATGCACAAATATGCTCATTTACATGCAATTTTGGGTTTTTTTAGAGATGCATCTATTTGCATAAATAAAACCTCTTTCCCAAATATTAGTGTGAACAAAAGCAGTTTTCATGGATGCCAAAAAAAAAAAAACACCAAAACAACCAGTGGCTGAATAGAAATTCAGAATTTGCATAATAGTTACTAATTGCTTTCCTTGCTATTAGCCTGTCTGTGCTTAATAGGCAGTACTGGTTACTATTTCATTTCTGGATACAGTTTATAAGAATTTTGACGTACTGTAGAGGATCTTAACAGTTTAGTATATCTAGGTGTGCAATTCTTGGACCTGGTTCTGATCGGGAGTGTGGTGGCAAAGTGGTACTGACAGAGCCCAGTGTATGGCCCCTCAGTCTCATGATATAGTCAGTGCAAGACTTCTCACCAGAAACTTCCCTTAGTGTAATAGAATTAGAAAACTATTTAGTCTCACAAAAAATTGTGATGTTTGGAGAAAATTTCAGTTTTCTTTGGGGGAAGGAAGACTTTGTTGCAGCTGACTTTGCCATGTTTGTTTTAATGTGTTGTTCTTTCAAAATGGTATTGCTAAAGCCTTTGGAGAGATTATGGAACACTGTTTAAATTGGGAATAAATAAATAAATCTCCCTCTACCTGGCTCAAGTATATTTAATCAATTACCTTCATTTAGAAATGCAGAGAAAGATCTAACATTTTTATTGTTGTTCTTGGTATTTATTGCAGTGTTTTTGTGTTCAAATGTAATAGTCAATATGGCTCAAGACTAAGCTATTAACCACCTTCAGGACACAGAAAGCAAAATTAGGTTTTCTGGGCAGACATTTATTCACTAGAGAACTCTAATGATATTCTACATATAGAGAAAGGGAAGAAGAGCAAACCAAATATGTTTTATTCTAGAACAAAAAGGTTGATTGTTTTATTTCAAAGATGTTCTGGTGCACCTTTATAACTTTAATGTTAAAAAACAATTGCTTTATTTCAGTGGAGTTAGTGATTTCAATGAACTCTGCCCAGGGAAGTAGAAGGGAACAGGGAAGATAGAACAAGCCATGCTTTACCTTCATCATGGCACCATGACAAAGGGACTGACTTGAATTTTGAAACACTTGTAATTAATTTACAGCATGCACTGTGAAACAATTTTGAGTAGCTATTCAGATTTATGAGTTGAGAAAGTTTTGTAAAACACAGGAGAGAGGAAAGGTCAAATTACCTGTTTGGAGGTTTTTATTAGGAAATACAACTGGAATCACTTTTAAACTCAAGTTTGTCAGTGAGTATGGAATAAAGTCCAGTTTGTCTTACAGCAGTTACTAATTTTAATTTAATTTAAGAATTGTATTTCCTAAAAAATACTCAACCAAACCAGCAGCAACAACAACAAAAAACTCCAACAAAACAAAACAGAAGCAAGAAGCCAAGTTTGGCGCCCAAAGCAAATTGCAAAGATTTGCAATTATTCTTGAGAGGATTGTGTTGGTTTTTTTTTATTTTAAAGACCAGAGAGGATCTGCTGTGTTTGTGTAAGTTTTATGTAAGTGCATATACAGAGAGAAGAAAATCATGTGTGTGCATCAGTGTATACTCTTTCAATCTAATATTCTGAAATACTCTGTTTAGGATTGTAATGTCTTATACAATAGGTGCTCGTCCCCTTAAATCCAGTATTGCTTCAGAAAGTTGGTATTCTTTGTAATTAAATGTTACTTCTAGGGTGCTGGTGTTGGTTACAGTAGCCTGAAGCTGAGTGTGCCTCGATAAATTTTGCTACATCCCTGGTCCAAATCAGCTTTTCTGTTACTGGGAGGAGGATGAACTTGCTTGGGAAGTTGCCTCAGAGAGAAGGCAGAGTATTTTTCATCACAACTTGTACTGTGGATCCTAACGTAGAGGTGAAAAACTGGCAGATGACAGAAATAATGCTGCTGGTTCTTTGTGTCTGTCTATATTCTCAGGATATAGAGATGCCATTAATGGCACCTTCAGTCTCATCTATGCATTATTCCAGCGATTATTTTTTTTTTATTGGGGGTGTGTGTGTGTGTGTCAGGCTTTCTTTTCTCATCCGTAACTTTCTTCCTTTCTTTTGCCTGTGCTTCCTGCTTTTCACAGTAGTAGTTCTAGAATAATTTAAGGAAGTTAATCTATTATCAGTCTTTACAGATGTTTCTTCAACTTGCCCCTTTCTGAAGCAAATCTGTTTCCTTTAAAGATGCAGTGCCCCTTTCCGCTGCTCTAATGGTAATTTGAAATCTCTCTGAGCAGTGCTGCAACTGTTTTCAGAAACTTCTTTGCAAAGTTATAGTTGAATATGTATAGCTATGTGCCTATCTTTTCAGGAAAAGTTTGACATTGTGGTTTCCTTCATAAGAAATGTGTATCTGTTGCAAAGGAAACACAGCTTCCTTTCAAAAACGTATGCCAGGAAGAAAGCCAAGGGAGAGACAAAACAGTAAGGCTGGAAATACTACTGTGTAACAAGGTGTGCTGCCCCATGGTTCTTTACTGGGCACACACCATACACGGATTGGTGTGATGTGTGAACCATATGCCTTGCCATACACACAGGATTATTATGGTGGATTTTTGATAATGCTTTTCTCAGTAACTTTCAGAATGTTTAACAAAAGAAAAAGAGTTAGTGATATTGCTCCCAGTGTGCAGAGGAAGAAATGAAGCAAGAAAGAGTTAAATTTCTAGGAAAGAAATGGTGGGGTGCAATGTAAGATTCAAGTCTCCCAAGACTGATTTTCCTGCTGCTCTATTACATTATATTGCCATTTATGATGTTCCTTTTTTAGAAAGATATGGTGAATAGAAGCAATACAGATGAGGTACAATTTGTTCGCTGGCTGGTGACATTCACCTTTTTTTGTTGCATTGTCCAAGGTGCCAAAAATATTTGATGTAATCTCATCTAGAAGATGTTTCTAAACTGTTTATCATTTTAAAAACATCAAAGGTAAGTTGGGATTATTTTATTTTTGTTTTGTTGTCGTTTACCAAAGATTAGCGTAAAGACTTCACTCTGCAGTTTATTATTTAGTGGAGCTAACAAAAAGTTAGATTAATCTTTCTATGCTTCGTGCCTAGCAGAGGTCACCATCCCTATTAACCTTTTGGACCAATGTGTCATTCACCTTGTTTGTTTTTGAGGTTTATGCAGTGAAGTGTAAGCAGGGGATATTGGACCTATCAGTACTCAACACCTCATGTACCCAGATTCTGTAGATAGCAGAACAAGTTGTATTGCTTTAATCTCCTCAATCAGCAATCACATTTTAAAGCATGAAACAATTATGATCTAAAAATTGAAATTTACAAATATGTATTGGAAAGATTAATCATCCCATTGTTCATCCATATTGATTTCATATGACGAGATTTGTTTATTTTTATCATTGAAGTATTGGGGTTTTTTCTTCTGCATAATACAACTATTTATTTAGGGCTTAAAGACCCATATGTTTTGTTCTAATTTCTTGTCATGAAACACAGTGAGCTTTTCTACCCAAATATTAAGGGAAAATGTAATTTTTGGCTAATCATAAGTGTAATTTACTAATTGGAATGTATTAATAATTGTCTAGAATAAATGAAGTTACCAATTTTGTTTTATGTGAACTGATCTCCCATAGCTGAAGCCAGCAGGCCTGATGACTTTTCTAAGAGCAAAACTAGTTTAAAATGGGGACAAACAAGCCAACAAAACCTGATCCTGTATTTTTACTGAGAATTTTAAGTAGCAAAAAGTCAGTATAAGGATATGTAAGCATGCCTGAGAAGTATGGAACTGTGTACTGTGATTAGACATTCTGTGCCCTACTCCCAGATGCTGGCGTGTGCAGGTATGTGCTGCCAGGCTGCGCGCTCTCACCTCCCCATGGTGTGGTTCTGCAGTTGTGATAGGAACACATCTCCTTTATGCCACACCTTAATTAACATCAGGGATCATATACGTACACTTACACTTCCCTACAAGCTAGTTCCATTCCTCTTGCTCTTTAGTTGCAGGTCTGAACCAGATGCATCTCAAACCCTTTTAGCAGATCTAAAATCCTGAAGACTAAGAAATAATTTGTTCTTCTAATAAGGATGTATCTCAGCTTTTCTTCTTTGGGATATTTGGATTAAAGTAGCCAATCAAATCTACCAGTTCTCTTTCTAAATCTATGGTATCTTGTGTGCTTTTTTTAACAAATACAACATAAGCCTGTAGCATAAAGTAGCAGGAATAACAGGATAAATAACTAAATTCAGATTAAAGTCTCTTGACACCTTCCTCTTTTGTCTGAATTCCATTAGTATAAATTATCATTATCGTAATTAAAGAAAAAAGGCACTCTGTGATTTTTACATTATATTTCTTTGATGACACTGGAGAAACAATACGCATGAAATCAAATTTTATAATAGCTATAAAGTCAACTTCCATAGTAGCTTTTACAGTTTGCAGTAAAAGTCTTTGGTGGTTTTGCAGTTCATAGTAAATAGATCTTTTGCTTTTTAGGTCATTGTATGTTTTGAGGCTATAAAATGAGTATTTACAGCTATGTTTTTCTGATTCCTCCAGTTATTGTTGTGTCTAGAGTGAGCTAGTTATCACATCTTCACCTCATAATTATGCTAGTTCTTGCATGTTATAGACTTCATCTTGCATGTTTCAGGTGACTTGTAAAATTCCTGTTGAATTTAGTGGAAGGGCCAGGTCTTAAATAGTCTTAAATCCTTTTCTCAATTATAGATTTGTAGTTCTGCTGCTGCAGCAACAGAATAGCAAAGATCAGAAAAGCTGTACTGCTCCTGTTACATGGTTCCTGTCACCACTGTAAGCAGCGAGTATGGAACAGACCTATGTATACATGCAGCTGTGATACTAAAATAATCATGAGATGGCAAAAATGTACATAAGTCTAGAATAACTCTTCAGTTCATTGGGCCTCTTTCCCTACCTTGTCATGTGCTCAAGGTAATTTTAAGACGGTTTTGGAGAGACAAATACATTTAATACTATACATTTGGAGGGTTTCATAGCATTATTTCTAAATTTTGAAACTGTTTTTAGATAATGCAATATAATCGTAAAAAGCACCCCAGCTTTTGTAAAAAGTACTGTTTTATATAGCTTAAACCAGTTGGTGGTTTGTAAATGGTGACAAGACTCTTGTGAAGCCTTTTTTTTGTGGAAATTAATTGCTGTTGGCATATTCATTTAATGAAACGTGCCTTCCTTTGGGAGAGTGAGTAATAATGTATTAAGTTAAACCTCTCATTTATTTGAGATAGACAATAGATGACATGTTTTAGGTTCCCCTTTTGGACCTTTTTTCTTTGAAAAGCAGGAAATGCAGTGACATTTCTGACATGACTGTTTAGGCTGAGAGAGAGGTTAAAAGCAATTGAAACTAACTTGCAAAATACCCACAGTAGTATTTGCAGTTCTCAAAATTCAACTATCTTTGTTCTCCAGCATCTCTTTTCATTGCCTTTATGCGTTTTAAGTTAGCAGATCATAGAAGTGACCAATAATAACAGTACAGATAGAGACAGAATTGGGAGACACTGTTATTATGGGTTATTATTATGGGTGGTTAGGACTGGAATGGGCTTTACAGTATATCAGTGTTCACTAGGATCTTTTATTTAAATTACTGGGTTGGAGAGCCCTAGTTCTGTGGTGAAGATTCAAAAATAGTGAGTAGACACCACATTTTAAGGGTTGCCACCCCTATGTATTTATAGAGGGATTTCCAGGGGAAACGCAGTGCTTATATGAAAATCATCATGGCTGTGGTACACAGATGTGTTTTTTTTTAAATTCAGTCTGAACTCTGTAAACACTGTTTGGCACCAAGATACAATTGTAAATCTGGCCTTGGATGTCGGTTGGTGCTGCTGCCATTTGATGGTCTTATGCAGGTTGATACAGTGCAGCTTCTCACCTAAAGCCATGGTATTAATTCTTTTCACTCAAGCTTTTTCTGGAATATGTTTCCAAAAGAAACATATTTTCTGGAATATGTTTTCCAAAAGAAACATCTAAAAATGAAAGAGGAAAAGAAAATAATTTCTGTGACAGATGTGGTTAAAGAAGATTTAAGACAGAATATAATTTCTGTAAGTCATGTTAGTATTTTTACAGAAAGAAAACAATGTATTCATTACTGTATTAATGGACTGTTCATTATAAATAGAAATAACATTATATTGCTCTGTAGCCTTAGTTGATGCTATTTAACTATTACCTTATCTTATATATATCTTATTTCTGAAATCCTTACCTTAACAGCACTTACAGCAATTTGTAAATATTCTGCTTTTGTTTAACTGAGTAGGATTTGAAATGCTCAATAGCTTCAAAATTACAGACCATTTTCTCTTTGCTGTTTAGAATGTGAGCTACACATAATTTTAAATAAAATTGCTATACCAAGTGTCATGTGCAGAGCAGGATATAGTCTTAACACATTGTATTAAATGTGATATTTTAGAAAATATCTCACTACAAGGAGATATTTCATTTAAACCCATGATGATATTGTACTTATGTCTTATTTTCTTTCAAGAACTAAAAGTGTGTTTTGACAGGAATTTTACGCAGAGAAATACTAACAGCACGCTAATTACACTCAGAAGCTGACAGTGTACAACTAGTAAAAACTCTTTAAGATAACCCCTTTTCCTGTGCTGAATTACAATCAGACTTCAAAATTAATGTTGTTTAGGAGACATTGTTAATCTGCCTTGTGTTTATTCACTTTAACAATAAGATTAGTTAAGGATTCCCTCAGGGGACATGAATAGTGATATGTCACTTTTGGAAATGACCTTCCCATTTATTAATTCACTTTTCTTAGCAGTGATTTTGACTTCAGTGGTTGTATTTTTTGAACACGTTTTGTCTGATTTAATTTTTCCCAACACATTTGTGTTCCGTTTGTTCTATGGCAGAACATCAAGACACTAGAACCACATCAAAAATTCTGAGAATCAATTTGGCCTAATTCAGCGGAAATTTTATTTCACAGCTGGTAATTCTAGAGCTTCCTTGGTGTAGCTCTCCTGAAGCATGACACTACCTGAGTAAAGGGGGATGTTTTTCCTGATCATAGGATGCCTGTTGTACTGCTTTCAGTACAGGCTGTGCCATGCCATGACACATGACTCAGAAGGCACCACAGACCACTTGCCATGAGGCATACCCAGTGGCCAAGCAGAGGGAAGCTATGGCCACTTGTGTTTAATCTGTGAAAAGAAAAGGAGTGGAAGGGAGAAGGGAAGATAGCGCAACTCATGTTGCTCCCTACTCCAAGTAGAGATCTTGTGCCTTAGGCAAATGGAAGCACTAAGGAAACTGCTGGATATGCAGAGCATGCTGAATGGCAGCGGGGATCACACGAGTATCTTTTCTCTGTGGCAAAAGGAGGAGCCTGTTGTCCAAAGAGAGGAAGGGATGGGGAAACCAGTATAGTTGGGTGAAGTTTTGAAAGGACGTAGAGAAAGTGTGACAGGTTACAGTATACATATACTTCCTTGTGCAGCTTGTCCTGTGTCACTAGAAAAACTTTGACAAATTTTAAGGAAATCTTTGACCAACTCTTCTTAATGTTATGAATAAAGAAGCGGGTCTTCGCTTCTTACTGGCAAGGGTCAAATCCCAAATAAAGCTTTGAGTCTCTGTAATTTCATACTTCTTTATGTCTTGATAACACCTGAGAAAATAGTTTAGACTCACAGCGTTTCCTACCTAGAGGTTTCCTACCTAGAGGTTTCCTACCTAGACGTTTCCTACCTAGAGGTTTCCTACCTAGACGTTTCCTACCTAGACGTTTCCTACCTAGACGTTTCCTACCTAGACGTTTCCTACCTAGACGTTTCCTACCTAGACGTTTCCATCTGCTCATAGGCCGGGATGTTATTTTCATTGCTTCCCCAAGAAGCTGCTGTGTTGCAGGTACGCTGCAGCTTTCTCTCCTCCCAGAGCAATTATTTTTTAAAGTCTAAGATACTTTGGCCTGACATTGAGATGTTACCAGGGTGAACATAGTTGATTTTTTTTGAATTTTTTTATTCACCTAGTATTTTTCTTTCAAATTAAGTCTCACAACCAGTGCTAGAACTAAGCCACCTCATTCTTAGAATAACATACTTTTGGCAATACCAGAGGTGTTACTTTTTCTTTTTAACTTTTGAGTTGCAAATAAGACAAAACTTTTTCTCTCTGAAATGATTGGCTGATATAAGCATGCCTGAACACATAAAACCAGTGTCTATATGCACGCTACATAAATAAGTTTTATTTGTGCCCAGAATGAAGCAGCTGCTGAGGTCCTTCTGTTGACTTTATAGGTATCCAGTGAGGCTCACCTATCTGCAGATGAGTGGCACAGAAAACCAGACAGCCTGGTAATTTTGCATTGTGAAATCATAGACTGAGTACAGAGCTTTTCAGTGACTGAAATCTAACCATGCTAATGAGCTCTGCAAGATAGAAGAGGGTCAGTTCCCTAAGGCCATTTGAAGCTGGTATTTGCCTGGTTTGTTCACTGTATATTGTGCTTAGTGTGATGTTAAAAAAAAAAAAGTTAGCAGGTTTGAAGGCTGTTTTCAACTCCATGATGTGTAAACAATCTCTGATTTCTTCTTTATAAGTATGCATCAAATCATATTTGGAAAAAAATTACCTGAAATGCAATGATTAAATAAGCAATTACATACATGCTGGATGTATAGCTATATATAATTTAATCTTGCCAATGATGTGTAAGAATGAATTGTAGATGTTATCTCCCTTTTCATAAGTAGTATGTATTTCTTATGGTATTTTAAAATTGTAGCAATGGTTTTATGAATCATACTAACTTTTTTATTAGCAGTACCAAGGCAAAATGGGAGCGGGAAAAATGAATTTTGAGCCAGGGTCTGAATCTGTGTTATTTTTAGCACTTTTTCAAGTTACTATTCATAGCTGCCAGGAGTCGACAAGCAGGAGAAACAGTGTGAATCAAGATGTTCAGTTGTCATCTGCTCACATTTTTAATTTTTGAATTTGACATGCAAATGGTTCTTTTGCCGCTGGTGTTGATGTTGTTGAATAATATACACACTCTTGCTGATGCATTCATGATCAGCTATATGGGGGCTTTGGTATGAAATAAATTGGTGGCATTCTGTATACACTACCCATTACATGACATCCCCTGTGGAACTGAGGATAAGATATCCTCTGTTGGATAACTAAGGATAAGACATACTAACATGCGTTAGTTCTTTGTTGTGAATGTGCTTGTTTATAATGGGTCAAAAATAAATAAATAAGCCCTAAGAGAAGTTTTCAAAAAAGTAAGCAGTATTCTTTAGATATTCCTTCAGGGGAAAATAGTAAGTAACTTACCAAGGTCAACACCTCTCACTCTCTCATTGCCTCCAATATACTCGGCGAGAGAAAAAAAAAAATCACTTGAATGAGGCTGTTATTTTCTTGTTTCCCGTCACAAGCTTTTGTGGTGTGCCTACCTAGCCCAGAGAATGAAAAGATCTTCAGGACCATGCTGCCCAGTGCTTCATTTCAATATTATGCCTGTCAACATAACTGCCAAAGAAAAAATAGAAGAACTGTCACACAGTACAGAGATGCATTAAAAATTGACAATTACATTGGGAAAGAGAACTGAATAATTTTGTAGAAGAGCAAAGATACAGAAGAAAAAGGAGAGTAACTAGGTGAAATAATGAAGTGGAGATCAATTATTACCTATTAGAAGATAATTATCTCAGAAGTTTGGAACAAGAAAATGAAAGAAGATACAAGTGAAGAAGTGAGGGGAACTAAGAGATAAATGGAAAGAGTTAATTTAGCAAGGAAAACCAACAATAATTTACTGAGAATGGAAATAAAAATACCAAGATGTTGCATTAAGAGGTGTAATAGTTCTATGATATGCTTTGCAGAACATACCAAACTACAGTAATTTCATATATTCAAAAAGATGATAGAAATATTCCACTTGCCATTTCTCCAAAGACTTTTTTTTTTTTCTAATATTTTCTTGTCATATGGTATTTCTCCATATGCTCAAAAGATTTTGCAGTGTAGCCTGTATGAAGACTGAATGGTGGGTATAAGTGGGGTCTAGCAAGGTCTGTAGAAGAGTAACCAGTGTCTGTTAATTCTAGATCTGAAAAGAATCTAACCTCTGTCCTGATATCCAGCAGTAAAGTCTGCAAAAATCACGGAAGAGCACATGAGATCACAGTTTAAAGTCATGGCATCTGTTGTGGGCCCAGTTGATGGGAAGGAGGGAGCAAGATTCCTGAGCTGCAAAATGCTCAGAATGACTTGCAATAAGGATTTATTCTCCTACTTATGTACACACCATTATTAATGCAATTCTATCTGATTGGGTTTTTTTGGTTGGTTTGTTTGTTTGTTATTACAGCTGACTGGGTTTAGTGCTAGCTGGAAGTAAATGCTGTCTGGTGTGGATTGTGTCAGCAGTCCCACCACAGAACAGAGGATGGTTCAGCATGTGTCTCTGCAGCTCATTGCCTTGGCATTGCTGGGAAGAAAAAGCAACCACTGTCAGTTGCCTGAAACTAGCAAGATTAATTTTGTTTGTTTTTGTCTTTTTATCTGAAAGAGAAACAGCTTCCACATTTTGTGTGGAGTAGTGGGGAAATGGTTCCATTGCCTCATCCTCTTCTGAAAGGGATGTTATTCCAAAAGCCTCAGCAGCTGATTTGGGAAAGAAACAGGAAAACGTGTTGTATTCCATATCATAGCTGTGCTCCAGTTTTTACTGGATTTTTTTACAACACTAGTTTAACATTTTCCCCTGTGAATCAAGTTAGCATTAAAACTCTTTGATGACAGCTGTTGCTTCATTTAGAAATGGCAGATAGAATTTAAAATCTGAGACATTTTCTTTCCCAAATCCACTTCTATTCTTCCTGCAGTACCTAAAATGATGGTAAGGGTTGCTGCTGGTTCACAGAGCTAATGAATTGGATTTTAAACTATGTATTTGCTACAGCTTACAAGCCTTAATTTAGAAGATAAATGAAATGTGGAAAATGGGTGGAGAAACAATGTTCCATTATTTCCATTCATTTATTTGATGGTATATTAGGGACTGATTTTTTTTAAAAAAGATTTTCAGAGCTAACTATATGCAGGGATGGGCCTATACTGATTTTTTTAATTATTGTTACAAACAGCCAGTAAAAATACCCACTTCTCTTGGGAAGTAATATTGGTATTTTTGCCTGAAGTTAAATTAACTGTTACAAAGTAAGAAAAATATTTCTTCAAAAGTGTCTGATGGTTCTTGACTTCGTGAAGGGCTAAACTTTCAGCACTGTGTATCTGCCTTGCACTGTTTTATTGCTGTTGTATCCCAATAATATCTAGAGGCTTTAATTGAGATCAAGATCTCGGTATGCTGTGCCCTGCATAAGCTTAGAAAACAAGACTGTCAGGCCATCTGTGTGTGCTGTCTGAAGGGTATCTTAAGAAAAACCTGCCACTTAAATTGTATTTCAGATTATCAATAAAATCAGGCCAAAATAGAACCATTGCAGTCCTGCTAGGTGTTCATCCACTTGTAGCTGTTTTCCTAATTAATGCACATGGACCATTTGATCTTTGTTATTTAGCTCCGATAGAACAGAGCAGAACAGATGCTTTCCAGAAGTGTCAGATGGTCAGGATCACTTACTGACAAACTAGCAAGCTGAAGCAGAGCAGGGACTTAAAATTATACCCCGCTGGGGTTATACCCTAACCACAGGTCTATTAGCTCTTCTGGAGAGTGACCCTTTCTCTGTAATTTCTTGCCAAATGTTATGCTGAGGCAGACATACGGTGAGGAAATGCCATCTGCCTGCTCAGCACCCTCCTCCTTCAGATCTTTTGCTCTTTCTGACCTTGAAGATTCTTGAAAAGTGTCAATTTTGTGATGGGTTCTGGAATGTAGTCACCAAGCTAATTTTGTGTAGCAGGCTACATTTTAGGTACAGAAGTGCTCATCTTGAAAAAATGTTAGTAATGTATGCCTGTTTCCCATACCCTCACCAGTGTGAGTAAGAGTTTCAAACCGAGCCATGCGTTGTATGTTTTTAGGTAGCTAAGTGGCTAAATAGCTGAAAAAGCTGGTTTTTAAATTGTATTTTCTTCTTATTGGAGTTAAAGTGAATGACTATTGCAACTCTTTTAAGTGTAACCCAGAGATATGACTGTGCTGTCACAGTAGATGGAAGGATTAATGACTCATGCTAACAGCATGCTTGGAATATGCTGTTTTGAAAACCGTAAATATCCAAGATGAACTGGAAATGATCTGAAGTTAATGCTTGGACTGGGCACCTTTCAAGCTGTACTGATCACAAACTCTCGTTACATCTGCCTTTCAGCAGGTATGCCAGACTTGCCGATAGGCTTGGCTTTCTGCATCATCAGGGTAGCACAGAACTCACTGTAGATTAAAAGTTGTGTCTTGGTTTTACCACTTGTGGTGTGCCACTAGATTGAATGGTTTTAATCATGTCCATTCACTAGAGGGTTTTTTTTAAGCTTTGAAGATGTTGACGTAAAGGTATAGAGGTGATACAGTCACCAGTAACATCTTACTGTCAAAAATGAGGATTTGTAAAAATATAATTTGTCAGATGAACTTAAAACAGGGAGTAATTTCCATTTCACTGTGGGATTTTTTCAATACTACAACGTTAAAGGCATGGCATTCATTGTATTTGGATAACTTTTTTAACCCATCAACTCCAACAGTCATCTCTTATATAAATAAGGGAGTTTTCATAAGATAAAATGGATATTTACATATGACAAGTAAAGAAAAAATGAGTTTTGATCCTGTTTATTACAAGCTAATAACATGTGAAGTTATGAATTACCATGCTTACATACACAATTTTGTTCACAGATTGGTGTTTACACAAACGTTGTCTGCGATACTAAGACTACATCTTCTATTATCTTCTGCTATTGTTCTAATGACTAATGAAACTGGACCCAAAAAGGTTTTCTCAGGTGTTCAAGAATTTGGATTGGACCCAATGTATATATTATCTGTACAACAGGTTATGTCTACTATTCCATATTTTTATTCGAAAGACAAAGCAAAAGATTTATTAATTTTTAGTCAACCATATAATGTAAAAGAAGTTAGAATTGGTTTGAGATTCTAAAAAAATTCAAATGTGAAAGGACCTGAATGGCCACTTTCTTTCTAAACGGACTGAATACTGCATTTTTGATAGCTTTCTGCAGAGGACTAACAGTCACAATTCAAAAGTTTGTTTCTGATTCTACTTCTGTTTTCCTCTCACATAATCTTTGTTTTTCCATCTGTAAGTAGGTACAGTATTAGCTATTTCACAGGGGCATTGTAAGACTATGACTTACAAAGTATTTCCAGGTCTTTGAATTAAAGGTATGAGAAGTGCTGTTATTACTGTCAGAGTTCTTATGGTAAGCCTGACTGTTTCAGATAAATCTATAAATATTCAGTTGATATCAATGCATACAAATATAAAGTATGTATACATTTTGTAAATTATTTTCCAGCATCTTTATTGTTGCCCTCTGCTTACTTTTGTGTTGCTCTCTTCATTTATTTTTATTATATTACTCCTTGAGGCCAACATGCAGGGCAGCACATAATTGAGCTGGTAGTGTTTCCCACATGTGTCTCATCTGCTCAGTAATCAGCTGAGTCCGGAAGACGTTTCATTTAACTTTTGGTAAATGGTTCTCCATGGTCACCAGTGTGCAACATGCACATATTGTAACCAAAGGTTTTTGTGAGACCCTTCTGAAGATACAGTTGCCTCTTCTCACAGACCAGGTAGCATTAAATGATGATTAAAAATCTCTAGTAATGCAAGGATTTCAAAGACTTATAAACTGTCAACTCAGTCACATAATTGCTTTTGGACAGAGAGTCTGAGAGACGTGTGGTTCTCCTTGGAAGCCTTGGAACTGACCGTTATCATCTGCCAGTGATAAGTTCTTTCATTAGTTCTGCTTGTCTAAAGTGATTTCCCTTTGGCTGTTGTGGCTGCTGGTTATTTAAGACAACCTCAGGCAAGCTGGCCATAGAAAGCGCTCTGATCCACCTCCTTCCTGGAACTCTGGCAAACCCACTGCAGCAGGATCGCAGCCAGGCTGGAGAGCCTCCCCAGGCTCAGGTATGCCTCTGGGGACACCCTGGCTGCCTGTGCTAATGCCTTCCAATCAAAGGTACACACTGCCTCCCGGAAGGCTTTGATAGACCCCAAACATTCAGATTGTACAGAGCTCAAAGTTTCATTTTGTGTATCTTTTTAGACATCTGCCATGCCTTTGACCCTGACTTTGGTTTCCAGCCATGCAGGCTTTCTTATCAGCATTCCACTGAGTAAAGAGCAAAAGGATGACAACCTGGCATTTTTTTCCTGCGACCCTGTAATTTAATGGCTAAATATGGATCAGGGTCTGACTATGCTTGTTTTATAATACCCTCTTTATTATTTTGGCACAGTTTTCCTCCAGTGTATTAAGTTGCCATTTGTATAATGTGTTAGCTATTGTAGATGTGACTTGCCGTTCACTTCATGTAATATATGAATTATAACCAATCAACAAAATGTAACCTGAATTTCCATGTGGCGTTTGGCATAGCTGTCCAAGTTGCCACAATCTAATCTAATGCTCAGTCCAGCACATCAGAATCCCTTGTCTTTTTTTTTTTTTTTTGTAACATTGGGTGTCACTCTCAGGTATTACACAACTTTTCACGATTTTCGGATTTGCCTTACTTGGCTGTTAAAATTCCTACTTAACACGCTGGAATCTGATTCCCAAGTGATTCCTGAACTTTTCTGCTACAGCAAGGTGTCTTTTAGGCATAACAAATAATAAAATGTAGACAACGTAAAATGGTAATAAATGCTGCAAAAGCCATGCCAGCTGAACCCTAGGATAGGGGTGCATAGGCTTCAGGCACTACTTTTAGTGTATGTTACTCCTTTATCAGAAGAGAGATTCCAATATGACCACAACTTTACGAGTTCTGATAGCACAATGTATGTATTAGTAACTTGTTGCTTAGATATTTGTATTGGTTTGAGTCAAATGTTGTCTTTAAATGTGTGGATAGGGCTATTACAGTTGGGCTTGATGATCTTAAAGGTCTTTTCCAACCTAAACGATTCTGTGATTCTGTAATATTGTGGTTTAACCCCAGCCAGAAACTGAGTACCACGCAGCTGCTCGCTCACTCCCCCCTGCCCAAGTTAGTCCTCTTCACATGTTCTTGTGGGAGGAGGAAGTAAGCTAAACAGTCATGAAGACATACCAATGGTTATACAGTATGAAAACTATTTACCGAGTGATTTTGGCAAGTTCAAATGGGATAGTTTTCCCTCATTTCTCAACTTGGAGGAAGACAGCCAGGTTTTGGACGATGAGAGCACTGTCAGTGAAAAGTTACTGACAGTTTAATATAATAAATCTGTGGTTGCAACACTCACAAAAGCAAAAGATGTTTGCATTTGTTATTCTGATAATAGAAAAAGTATTGTCAAAAATATCAATGGTGGGAAAGCTCTTGTGAGTGCTATCAAAAGGAAATTTTCTGAGGAAAATTACAGGCTCTGGCTGGTGTCTACAGCGGAGAAATTTCCTTTTTATTGGACACCATTGTTCAATGCAGCTTTCAACATTTATAGTACAACACTTAGAATTTTTCATTAGACAAATGCACAGAATTTTTGTTGGGGACAGTGAAAATGGTCGCATTCTAGCATTGACAAAATAGCACTCATAGCCATCTAACTGAGTTTCCAAGCACGGCTCTATTGAAAGTCATAGGTTTTCCTTCATCTTCCTGAGGCTCTCCTTGAGGTATAGATCTGACTTTTATCATGCTACAGGAAAAAAATTTTGACCAGAGTTACTGATTGTAAAGGGAGGAGGACATGCCTTGTGGTTCCATCATGGGAGTGGGATTCAAGCATTGGACTAGGCGGTGGGACTGCAGGCAGCCCACAGGGGCTGGGTTTTGAAACAATAGAAAAATAAAGTTCAGGATGTCAGAAACTACCACTCTTACTGCCTAGAAAAGTAATCCTGAAGAAACAGGTGTCATTATACACTTCATGTACATTTAAGTGCTGATAGATGAGAGTAATATCAGAAAGAAAAGCTTTAAATAATTTGTCATACATATACAGTATTTACTTTTTCAGTGAGTGGGGAGCCACTCCCTGTGCTTGTTTGGAACTCTGTGATGTGACAAGTCAATCAAATATTGCGTCTTGTACCACGGAGTACCACAACACCAAATGAAAACAGTATTTTACATGAAGTTGTAATACTAGCCATTTTTTTGTGTTTCCAAGGACTGGCAACAGACTGCAGTTCTGGCAGCATCTGTGGTCCCAGGGCTGCTCTCAGTGGCCCTGCCGAGTGGCAGCACTGCCTCTTTGCTGGAGAGGCTCTGCCACAGCATGAGCCTCACCCCAACCAGCAGCTGGGAGCACACTGCTGACCTGCTGCTAACAGACAGCTCTTATTCTTACTGCCCTTCAGCAAACTCAAGCCTTGTTGCATGACAGTAATTCCAAACAGCTCTTTCCTTAGGCTTTTATATGAACTACAGCTGACATTTTATTTCTTGCTTTGAGTGTAGAGAGGACTGGTCCTGGCAAGACCAAGGAAGTGGTTGTGAACGCTTGCTCTTCACTCCTTACTCCACTTTAGGAAGTAGGTAGGAAAGCCCCTGAGAGAGGCTACTACCTTAATTAAGCACTGGTGGATTAAACATAGAAAGTAATGGTGGGACACAGTGAAGGATCTGGTTATTATTGTACTTTGCTGTATCATCCCTGCTGGCTCATACCGCAAAGAAAGCAGAGCTTCAGTGGAAAGGTCTCTCTCTTCCCTGTGCCATTTCCAACACAGCGGGTAGTCCATGCCTGGTTGTACAGGATTGCTTACATAGGTGCAAAACAAATTCTAAATAGCAATCACAGGTATATATGGAATAATGTCCTGTGACTGGTAATAAAAAAGGAAACCCAGGATGAATTGGCATGCTAGTATTACTTTATTGAAAACACTCATCAACACATGAATGCTTGTAAAATAACTAAACCATGCAAGAAGCAGGAATACAGTTCATGAGTTTTCATAAAGTAGAAATATGCCCATCATGGACTTCTGGATAGCAAACAGATAGGTGTCACTTTTGTATACAAAGTAGATGAGGATGCTGTGAAAAGCATTCACACATTTTTCCATGTTTTGTGATAATTTTCATGTTAGAGCTGGATGTCTTCAGTGGTACAGAAACCGCAGTGCATTAAATACTCATATGAACTACTTGAAACGCAATAGTACTTTTTGTTTTGTCTGGGTTTGAAATCCAAATATGTCACAGCAGAAAGCTCTTGATAAATACAATGTTTCTACAGTAATATATTTGTGTGGAAGAATACATTACATCTCCATTATGCATTTTGAATTAATGTGTTTAAAGTTGAGCTG
This sequence comes from Falco peregrinus, assembly GCF_023634155.1. NCBI lineage: Eukaryota > Metazoa > Chordata > Aves > Falconiformes > Falconidae > Falco > Falco peregrinus. Next base: position 28,910,222 of record NC_073732.1, on the reverse strand, counting down.
TGTAAATTCATGGTGGTCTATTTGTTAGAAAAGTTGAGTACTTTAGGTGACAAATTCCTGTGACACACTTGAATAGTCTGGTATTAAGTGTTCTGTAGTGTTTAAGCAACATGTGTATAGCATGTGTATTATGTTGAAAAGGCAGCTTTTCCTACCAGTAATAGGTGTATGCAGCTAGCTCCCCACTATTGCAGGAAGTGGTGGATCAGTGTGGCATAGATCAGCATGTAGGTCCTGCATGGGAGTTTTGTCTTTAAGCTCTTTGTCTTTGGGTTTTTTCCTGTTGTGACCCTCTGGCTGACAACTCCCCTGCAGTGACATGCAGAGAACTGACTGAATGCCTGCTGCCTCAGAAGAGCTTGCTTGGTCATTCTTCCAGTTGAATACATGGCTAAATTTCCTGAATGATCAGGCCTGATAAAGTGTCTGGAAGCTGTGAGGCCTTGTTTCAAGGCTGCTGGTGTGCTGCAGGAATGAACGGTCTGAGGCTGATCCTGTATAACTGAATGTTACTGAAAACTGAACTCCTTTATCAGTCTTGAATCAGATTTGTAGCATACCCGTGCTGTTCTGTTGTTGATATGTAGGTGATGTAAAGCAATCAAAAAAAGCCAGATGACAAGTCAGATGACTTTGTAATGGTCACAGGGTAACAGGCATATGTCTTGCTGCAATGTCAACTTCATCAGCTTTCTGTGTTTCAGGGCATATCCATCCTGTTCTTTAGACACATGTGTTACGTAAGCATTTCCTAAGCAGTTTTCTTTAGAGACAGCATCTCTCAGTTCCATGGGACACTCCAGCATTTACAGAGTACGTTTCCTTCCTGTCGCAACATCCTGGAGCTATTTCTTCAGAGTCAGATTGCTTGAGTTTCTGCAAATCAAAGAATGTTCAGTACTGCAGAAGAATCACTGAAACTGCCATCACACGGTACTTCTGGCTGCACACACCACATTCTGTTAATTTCTTTCACCTTCCAAAACCTATTTGGAAAGCACACTAGGAGTGCTTTAAAAATGTTAACACGTTGTCAGTCAGTATGTTGTCAGAACTGTTCATTTGTCCTTTCTTGCTTACTTGGAGCTTAGAAATGATTAAAAAATGGAGCTGTTCCAGAAGCTTGTAAATACTGACAGGTTTTTCACTGCTCCCTGTTCCCAATAGGTTTGGCCAAACTTAAGAGTAGTGATCAGATACATAGGTAGTTCATGTACACAACAGACCTTTCTGCCTGTTTACATATGTATTTCATGCTAGAACAGATCCTGCATGCTGTTTGGAGTGCAGGTCTGTGTGCCCTGTACAGTATTTTGTGGAGAAAATCAATACTTACTCTGAGCCCTCAGATACTAACAAAGGTGTCAAATTTGCCTCTGTATGGCTGCAGTGGCTGGCTATCTATCCTTGCCACCTGACTTTGCCACCCTACTTGACCATCTTCCACCACAGCAAACATACAGTGAGCCCCAGGGAAGCCGGGCTCCAAAGTAGGCACTCAGGAACCCTGCCCGTGCTCAGGGTGCAACAGAACCTATGCATTCCTTGGGGTCACTCTGGCATCTCGTCTGTGTGTACAGAAAAGAGTGTATTTTCAGGGCTGCAGCATGCAACAATGAATTTAAGATGGTCCATTCTTCCCATAAAAAGGAAAAGTAACAAGATTTGCTTACCTTTTAAAAGAACAAGGCTGAAGAGTATGAACTTGGCAGAAAATAATATTGAGTATCTTACTAAAGGCACTATCCTGCATGATCATGTGCTGTGAAATCAACCTAAACCCAATTGAACTAAGAAGAGATTGTGTTCTTTAGGATGCTCCGAGATAACTGTTTAGATAGTAGTGGCCACTGTAGAAGAAAAAAAATTACTTTAAACAATGCTTTTACTATTGGAGGTCATGTGTTTTCCAGGACAATCGATGCAATGTTGTCATGGTCGATAAACACTGTGGAAAAGGCTCCTAAAAAAAGCTAATAGAATGGATCTCTTTCACATTATATTCTCCCAGTCTGATGCTCTTAAACTTGATAATTGAAAGAACATTCCAGAGTGGCTGTTCAAGAGCAAACGTGTCTTCAGCAGGGCACCAAGCAGCCTCTGCAGGACACTGTAACGAAGCAATGTAATCCATCATGCACCATCCATACTTTTCAACCCTTAGCTCTCTTCTGTGAGAGCAGGGCTGAGCTCACAAGTTGGGCATATGATAAGGGGCAGTGAGCACTTTATTTGTTTTTTGTCACTGATCACTACCAAAGGAAAACAAGCTGGTTTAGGTGGCCTTGCTTTGACCAAGGCGTTGTGTTAGCTGACTTCCACAGGTCTCTCCTAAACTATTTTACTTCTGTGTTCAGCAGTGATTACTGTGATCTGATTGCAGAGGTTGAAAAGCGACGTGACAGTGCAGAGATACAGTCTGACCTCTTTCCTCTGCGAAATGCAGATGCACAGCTGGGGCAGGAGAGCTCCATACTGCACAGCAAAAAATGTTCTGTAACTGTTAAAACAATTTCCTGTGCCAAAATAATTTGAATGTACGTATTCAAGCATTAAAAATAGTAGTTCTATTACTCTGGGGGGGGATTTCCCTTACAACGTAGAACCTGGAAAACGTGTTGTTTCTTTAGACAAACTTCAAGGATTTTATTTTTTTTTTTGCTGGATTTTAAACTTAACAGTCAATTTGCCCAACCAAAACAGCATAAGACACCAAAAGTAATGTGAAAGGACAGTCCAAACCATCTCACCCTCCTTCCAAGGCCTACTTTCATGGAATGGCTCTTGTGCTATAACCACTCTGTATGTTCCAGCTTCAGTTGTCAGAGCTCCTCACTGTCTGTGCTCTGGAGACTTTGGAACAGATGGTAATGGAGCTGTGCCATGTACAAGGTCTGCACATGCAAGTTTCTAAACAGAGACAAATTGGCTGAAAATGGGAATACATGTTAACTGTGACTTCTTGATGGAACTTCTCTCAGGTGTTTGCAGAAAACACTGATTCTACTCTTCATCTGAGAGTTGGGAAAAATTTCAGGACACCTGTGAAACCCCGCAGTATTTGGGACTTCAGTACAAGACAAAATTGTGTCTTGACCCTAAACTCCATAATTGTTGTGAGTTGGTATTATCCACCAAATGGCTATTAAGGTTTCTAAATTGTGAAAGCTAGTAGGAACAACTTCTTTGAAATAAAATCATTGTTTGTTGTCACCCTTGGAGAACAGTTTTCTCTAAAGTGAAAAGCAAGAGTTTTTTATGTTCCATCTTCTTGCATGACAGACTAGGTTTCTTAAAAATCTTTGGTGAAGGATCTCAAGAAAAGCATTTTGAAAATGCATGTACACTTGTTCTGTATTACACTGTTACTGACTGAAAAAATCAAACAGGTATGTGAGACCTGGTTTTCCTCTACAAAAGCTTTCTTGACCCATCTCTGTGATACCTGTTTTATCCAAGTATCTATTAATTCTATCTATCTGTTTGGTGCAGAACTCGATGTCTCACATTACGAGTTTTAGCACAGGCAGTTAGCGTTCAACTGACAATGCAGACACATTATGCGAGATTTCTGGTAAGCATTGGAGCAGTGGTTTCCATACCATTTTTACTCCTAAAGAACTAGGTATTTTTCTTTCTGTGATCAGTAGTTAATGCTGTAGCTAACAAAGGAGATATCTTTCTAGTATAATTCCAGTCCTCCTATATATGTAGAGGAGTCAAATTAGTAATCATACAAAACATATTTTGTCATACGTATTTTAATTGCTGTTGTTTTACAGGGGTTGACTATCTGTCACCTCCTTTGGTACTTTCAGTATTAAGGTCATATGGAGGAATTCATCTCACCTGTTGGGAAGCAACAAGGGCTGGCTGTGACCCCAGGCCAGCAGGGCAGGATCCCTCCCACTGTCCCCAGCAAGGGAGCAGCCCAGAGCCCAGATCAGTGGGCACGTCTGCGGGGGCAGAGCAGGGCTGTGGGAAGTCAGCCCATGGCTTGGGCTCAGGATCAGGCCTGATGAAGCACAGCACCAGGATTGTTGGGCAGGATGGAGGCCAGGCTGAGGTGGCAGCCTGTGGGCTGGGCCCAGGGGCAGACCTGGTGAAGGTAACCAGAGTCAGGTGCAACCCTGGGTTACCAGGCAGGGCGTGGAGCTGGGGCTGGGCTGGGGGTGAGCAGGGCAGCCAGGTCAGGCTCTTTGGAGCAGCTACAGTGTGGCTGGAGCTGGAGCTCGTGGGGGGCAAACACTGGGGCCTCAGCTGGAGGCAGCTGCCAGGGAAGGGGCTCAGCCCTGGCCACAAGCCCCCGCAGTATTGTCCCCACCTCCCAGAGGGAACGGAGCAGCCCCAGCTGCACCATCTCAGAACTGCCAGAGTCCTTGTGGCTGGACCCACAGCAGTGGAGAGAGCACATGCAGGACCCTGCATCACCCACCTCATGTTCGATGTCTGATTATGATCTGCTCGTGTCCAAGCGAGAGTCTTTGCTCCTTTTTGCAGTTATGGGGGAAAAACCTGACATCTTCAGAGGGTGGTTCATCCCTAGTGTCTTCAGCCCTGGCATAAAATGAGGGTTTGACCAGCTAGCAGTGCTCTTTTCTCCCCAGATTCCATAAAGTCGAGCTTAACAGGAAAGGTTTATGACTTTTAAACACCACCAGTTTATGAATGCAGTAATATATGACTGAAGTTATGCTTTCTGACACCAGGCCTTCTCTGTTAATGCTAATGTGCTTATATTTAATTGGGAAGGAAATTAGGTAGGAGGAAATAAAATTTTATGAAGATTTTTTTTTTGCTTTAGGTCATTTTCTCCTTACATTACAAATTAAAATCAATATGTGATTATGATACTGGTTGATATTAGGGTCAGGGTGAAATCTGCATTTTGAATGAAGTAGTTCTCTTTCCTGTAGTTTTTGGTTCATAGCAGCAAAAATACAGCACAGGGCTAAAACTTATTCATCCATTCCAATGGGAAGATTTTAGGCAAATGGATGGCTCAGGTTCTGGGTAACCCTGGTTACACAGGCTGAAACCTCGGAGGCAAAATGGTAATTGGGAATGAATCTAATCAACAGGTTTTTAGCAAAAGTTTCTGGAGGCCATAAGAGAAGGTGTCTGAACTTGCATGTTCTCGGGACAGGAAGATGAGGACAGCCATAAGCAGAAGGGGGGGCTGTGTGAGAAGGCAGTGCTGGTGACATGTTCAGTTGTCCCAGGCAGCCACAGGATCATAGAATTGTTTAGGTTGGAAAAGACCTTTAAGATAGAGTCCAGCCATAAACCTAATACTGCCAAGCCCACTACTAAACCATGTCCCTAAGTGCCACATCTACACATCTTTCAAACCCTTCCAGGGATGGTGACTCCACTACTTCCCTGGGCAGCCTGTTCTGATGCTTAATGACCTTTCCAGTGAAGAAATGTTTCCTAATATCTAACCTAAACCCCCCATGGTGCAGCTTGAGGCCATTTCTTCTGATCCTATCACTGGTCACCTGGGAGAAGAGACAGAGCCCCTCCTCACTACATCCCCCTTTCAGGTAGCTGTAGAGACAATTTGTATGAGTTTGTGTGTGGGCTGCAGTGTGTTCAGGCCCAGGTGTTGCTGTTTGCAGAGATGATGGCTAGGGCTTCCACCAAAGGACTGTGTCTGGGTGTGAGATGTAAATGATTGTGTTACATGTCAGCACCTGGAGATAAAGGTCTTCGTAGTGATACTGGAACTCACTTTTATAAATAGGAAGAAAATCAGATTCGTAACTGATTAAAACAAAACTAAAAGCAAAGAGCTAAATTACAGCATCACTGTTCAAGCAAGACTGACTGACTGGAATGAAAAATGATAGCCCCATATATGTTGTTTTACATGTGTGAGATGTTTACAAACTGCATATTAATCACCTCCAGCATCCATCAAGAAGTTTTATTTTAAAATCTTTTTTGTGTTTTTATTTAAAAGACTGTAAAATGGAACATTCAAAAATTACACAAAAACAGCTGGAGGCTGCAAAAGAAAAAAAAAAAAGCTTAGTTCCTTGTCCAGATGAGCACAATTTTTCAAATTAGATGTTGTAAATGAAAGGTTGGGCCATGATGGGCCACCCTCAGCCCTGTGAATGTCAGGCTTTGGCCACAATGGCAGTGCTTTACAATCACATGAATGCTCTGCTTTGAAGCCACTTGCACAGTTCATTTTAGACTGTTTAGTCTCAAATTTCAAACAGTTTCATAAGATAAACAGCAAAAAGTTAACCCTTCATTAAAAAGTAGCCAATGAAGGGAAGCAAAACTACTGATGTCCTAACTGCTTATTATTCAGATCAAGCACAAGTTCCTCTTGCTCATTTTTGTGTTTGGTCATAATAGATTACATTCTCTTTCTGATAAACAGGGGCTCGCCTGGACTGCATCTGAATGGCATGGTGGCAGGACCCTAATTAAACAAATACAAGCAACCGCATTCTCAGAGAGGATGCTCATTTAAGTTTTTATTAGGATGAGATAAAGATGTTCCTTCAAGGAGCTTAAATATTAGAAATCTCATAGGCATTTTCTAGTTTGCTGTATATTATAAGAACAATCTAAACTATAAATTAGTATCCCATTTTAAAAGCTGATGTTTGTTTTCCATGGTAATAACTCCATTCATGAGCAGCACTGTGGATGTCAGAATATCCCCCTTGGGAACTGTGTGTTCTTACTACAGCTATTTTGTTTATGCAATAACTTCCAGGCATATTGGAAATATGAAGTAGCAACCATGTGTATTGCATGCTGAGCATATATAGAGGATAGACACCAAGATGTTTATTCAGAGCGCTGCAGGGCCCTTTTCCTGCTAAGGTTTACATTGTGCCTAGAAGCAGTGTTATAGACAGAGTTGAATTTTTACTTAAAACAAAGCCTTGTGAAAGAGTTTGTAGCAATAAACTTATATGGCAACGCTGCAGAATTTCCACAGTAAGGAGCTTTGAAGAAATACAGGATTGGGTATATGCTACAAAGGAAATAATGTCTTTAATTAATTAATCTACTGTCTCGGTTGCATTGCTTTTTAATGGGTGTAGGTTTGCATATTTTGTGAATAAATGGGTTGTCTAGATGGTGCTTAAATGATGCTTTGAAACTGATTTTCTGGAGAATATCTAAAGTAGTCACCAAAGGAGATGCTGTTCTAAATTTTCATATAATATGTTTGCTGCAAGGCAGCTACATGTCCTTATAGCCTGAGTTAGTTCAGTATCTAAAAGCAAGCAAGGAGGAAGAGAGAATGACTCACAGCGTAACTCCAACTTCTAATGATTTCCCTTACTCCCAACCTGACAAAGAGTAGGTCATACACGTTCTGCAAGTCCTTAGTGCTGTATGCACACTGACTGTTATGAACAATTAAAATGACAGGTAATTTATATACATGTTAATTTGGATACCTTTGGGGGACATTTTGACATTTTCTTAATGTGTAGATGAAGTATTGTTTCTTTATGTTAGTTTTAAAGATAAACGAAAGCAGCTTTCAGTTCTGAATTGAATGTAACCTGTATCTTTCATTCTTTAAAAAAGACCTTAAACCTGAGACCTAATAACCTAGATCTGAGTACAACTGATGCCCGTAGCCTTGTTCATAGCATGATTATGCTGTGAGTAACCCAACTGTAACTAATGGCAGAAAATCCCCAGGGTGTAAATTCCCATCCAGCATGAAAGGATTATAGTCTAACCCTTAGTGATGAAATGATCTTGTCAGAGTTCACAACCTTTAAAACAATATGGTGCCTAGCAGCAAATCTGTTTAATGCAGATAATATTTTTGCATTTTTGTTCTGTTACTATGCATACTTTTAACATAAACATCACCATTTGTAATGAGCCCATGTTTAGTAAGATTTTATTGAATTGTTCAGTGTTAAATAAAATTGATGAATATGAGTATTAAAGTTGTTTATAATTTGTACATACAAAGTAAGAAATTCAGGAAACTAAAACCTAAAAGTAGTTGAGTTTTTTATAAGACGTCTGACAATTTTAGAGGAAAGGGACTGCTTTCAGGTTAATGTTTTTTTCTACAGCCTAGTCTCTGAATATTCTTAGAAAGTGAGTAAGTACAACTGGGCAACACTTCAGAAGTTTAGTCTGGGTGGAGGTAAAAATGATAAACCTCATACTTCTCTGTTTCTTTTGCCAGCATAAACGTCTGCCTCACCAGTGCTTTGTTTCCCTTCTTTTTCTCTTTAGCTGATAGCTGACTCCTGTGTGCTTTGTGTATTAACTCAATACAAGCAATGTTTACTGAAATGTCATGCCTAATTGTAGGAGATAGTGCTGTATGCATGAGAAATGAAGAGTACAAAGGAGTTTTATTTAACCTATTTCAGCTGCACAGAACAGTTTAAGATGCAACCTACATTTTACTGGTTTGAACAAAGATAAAGGGCATTTTTTTCATATAGATAAATATACTTACTCATTTTTATTCTGTTGACAGCAGATTTATCACAGACTGGGACATATTTGATTATATCTGGATGCAATTTAGAACATCCCAATATTCCATATAGGAACTAGCTTTTAGATACCAAAATGACAGAGTATTTTTTGTGGGGAGGTAGGAAACTGGAGCCTGTGCTTAAAAATACCATGCACACCCTTACTGTTAAACTCACTTGTTTAAAGCAACAGGATAAAATCCTGGTTCTGATCAGCTCAACAGGAGTCTTGGAAAAAAATATCCAACAATTCAAACCCAAGAATTTTACCACAGTCTATTTTTCGGAGGCTTACCTTCAAAATGTTTGATCAGTTTATTGCATCATACTATCTCTTCCAGCCTTGTCTGACAAGAAAATAGGTCCTGAAAGGCTGGAATAATCCCAGAATCTTAGCCTGTTTAGACAAAACAGCTGAGAACTGTACTTTTTTCCTGCTCCAGAACCAGTTGTTACTGGTTTTATTACTAAGAATATGACTTTACTTTGGAGTGGGAGCATAGGCTTAAGTCTCTGAGACTTAATTCATAAACTTAAGCAGAAATTTAAGTAACTCATCTAGCAGACACTGGATGGAGCCCTACTCTCTGAGGATACCCATTCCAACTCTATCCGATGTGGAAGCACAGATCAGAGATGAAAAGCCACCGTAATGAATCCTTCAGGCATTTTCTCAAGATAAGTTGAATCTAAAAATAGCATGTCAAACAGCAGATGTGTCTCCATGTCCAAGGCAGATACTTTATGCCCACCACAGGAAGGACAGGGCCTTCCTATGGGGCCTGTCTTGTAGAGACGTAGAGTCTGTGACTGAGGGAAATGGCTGAAATGAAGGGAACGATAAAAATAAGTTAATTCCAAAAACCAGTCAGTCTGGGTTTGATTACTGGGCTCCTGCACTGGAGAGGGGAGTTCCTCTGAAGTTGAATGCATAGGGAAAGAGGAACTGCGAGCCAGCAGCTGAATCCCCTAGGCACAATGACAACATACTTTGGAAAGTTCTGGATAACGTCTTTTGTTTCTTTATTATTCTGTGGTTGTGTGTATGCCTATGCTGGAAATGCAGTTCTGCTTCATCAACCATACTTGTCTATTTATAGATTTAATATTTTTAATCAAAATTATAGAGTAGCTTTGCCAGTACTTATTACACAGAAATAAAGTCAGGACAAAGCCCTTTAAAACTACAAACATTTTCAAGCCTTTTCATTAGTATATTGAATGTTTAATTTTAGAAACAACAAAAAATAACATTGGAAGCATAAAGGTTATGTTCCCTGGTGGGTTGTTTTAGTGTAAGTAAAGGCATTTTTGAGGATTCCAAATTTCCCTTTTCTCTTTTTCCATTTCCCTTGGGCAGGCAGTGGTAACATCTGTCTTTGGTAAGAATGGATTATAGGTCAGTCAGCACACCAGGGCTTTAGCTAGCACACTCCTTCCTTAGCTAAAGGAGATTAAACTGTTTCAACTGGCTGGTTCATTTTAATTGGCTTGAGAATTGATAGATTGTTTTTATTAGGCCCTGATAACTGTAAAAGTAGCCTAATGTGGTTAGTGCTTGTTTTGCTAATAGATTGGCTGAACAGCTTACTACTTGTGTTCTCATTGATTACTAGCATTTTTAATTTGTTCACAGGCTTAATGTGTAACCTCTTGGTTATATTAATCTCTGCTTACATTATTGCTGAAATACTGCCTATCAGTTTTTATTGAAGTGTCTCTTATTACCTGGAGATGCATTCAGATTTTCTTTTAGATTGTTGCAGATTCAGGAGATTGCCCGTACATAACAATAACAGGGACTGGGTCCCATCCTACATCTAGAGAGGAATGTCTGAAAGCTGTTTTCCAATATATTCGAAGAAACAGTCTCAGCTTCTCTAGTACCATTCTCTTTTTAAGCATATAACTTCCTGGAGAGTCTGGAAGAAGCAGAGACAGGAATGTGTCTACATCAGGGCTGGGGAGGTAGGGAGCAAGTGTAGAGCTGCAGAAGGGTACCTGCTCTGCCTGCCATCCCTTGTTGGTTGTTCTCTGTCTCATTAGAACCCAGCTGATGAGGAGGAAATGCAGCCACTCCAGCACTCCCAACTGCTGTAATTCCAGTGTTGAGGCCAGGTTCATGAGACAGCCTCTCCTTTACTGAGGGGTTCTCTGATCATTATCTACTGAAAGCCTTGTAAAGATGATTTTAGTAGAGACATGCTGCAGAGGTAAAGGGGAAAGCTACAGGGAATCAGTACAGAGCACAGAAGTAAGGAGGCAAGACCTCAGTGCAGATGGTCCTCGCCTTCACTGAGTTACAATTCACATCCAGTTTGCCTTCATAAAGGCATCTTTGCCTTTCGCCTGCTTAGAGGAGAGGACCCCGACCTCTCATGCTTTGCAAATCTGTGACCTAACAGCATTGTGAAAAAGGTAGTTACGTGCATATGTACAACTGTCTGCCAGTTCTAGAGCTTTGTGCTATAATTGTGTTCTCTGTGCATATGTGAGGTTGTGTTCTTTACATCTTATTGACTGTAAAAAAAGGCTGACAAATGTTTCCTTAAACTTCAAAGACAGGAAAATTGAAAAAGTGTATCTTTGCTCTGCACTAGACCTAGAGTCCTTAAGTCAAACTGCTACAATTTACAGGGAGTTTCAAAAGCTTTTGAGTGAAGAATCACCTGATCTGGATACAGATCCACTTCTGTGGTAATCATAGTTCTGCTGCCTTTTAAACTAATTACTTCAGTTCTATCTGTGCAACTTGCTTTTCTTGCAGTCTAAAGTAGACCCCTCAGATGTGTATTACACCCATCAGCAGCGCTGACTGAAAAGCATCTCTTAGAATTGCTTGTACTTAATTCTATCTCCTTTAGCTTTAGTTCTGCTGGATAGGCCAAAATGATCAGGTTGACTACATGCTGAAATGACAGCTGACAGCTTCAGACTCCTGCAGGTTTTAAATCCTGTCTTACTTCTGTTCAGGTTGTATTTATTGCAGTCAGAGTGCCAAGATGTAATTTACAGGAATAAGATCCTGGCTGCATTGAAATGTATGGAAATTTTACTTTCAGTGTCTTTTCTATTTTATGGCAAAACTCTCATGGCCTTAAAAGGGGTAAGAATTTGTTTCTGACTCTCTGGATAAGCTTTCCAAGTGAACCTGAAGTTTAGATAGATCTTCAGCGTTTCTTCTCTAATAATTTCAAAGATCCTAAAAACCTTTGTGGTTAGATTTTTATGTCTAATATTACTGTTAGTGAAAGGTTTAGAAGATTTCCCTTCAATTTGTAAATGACAGTAGGATGCTGATGAGTCTGCTCATTGCAACCGCTATTCATGTTAAATCTTGCCCACTTAATGAATCATGTCTGATATTCCTGTTACTTACAAACCTGGAACACCTCCTTATGTGGCCATGATCTTTTGGTAAGCAGTAATCTGGTAAATTATAATGAAATTGGAAATGGGAGTGGGTGTTCTGACCTGATTTTTTTGATGTATTTGTTCCGCTGGAGATTAAGCAAAACTGGAACACGGTGCTTGTTGCTGAGTTTTCTAACAGAAATCAGGCAAGTTTGCTGTCACCTCGCCAGCCCTGCCTGCCCTGTACCCCTTATCCTCAGAGCAGTCTGGGAACTATTGGAGCTGCCAGCTCAGGCCTGAGCTGTGACTTTCAGGACCATTAGTCATTGTGAGGAATCTGAGAGGAACATCCCTGAAATTGCATCCCTGTTCATACTGAGCTCTGGAAGCATTCCCTCATGTACAGGAGTTAAGAGAAAGCTCATGTATTTGCTTTGTGCTCTCCAAGTGCTGCAAAGTGTTCTGTGATGGTGGCACATAAAGGAAAGAGGCACATAAGTGCACAAAAGCTGTTACAAATTTCTGAGCGCTGAAAACCATTACTTATCTCTTCACAGTGTTTCCCTCCTCATTTTCTCTGCCTTGCAGAATTTATTTTCATCATCTTTGTGATAAGTACAGATTGTTAGCAGTGTCCCTGTTAAGTGCAGGGATGAAAGCCATTTGGAAAATATTTATTACTTAGTTAAAAAAAATATTCCTACAAGTATTTTTAAAAGTTGTTTATTTAGAATGTAAGTAAAACAAATTGAAGAGGTAGAAAGAAACAGACATGTTTAGAGTCTTGTTCATATCAAATAATGTTTAGAGCTAAAGAAATTAATTGTTGTATGCATGAGGCCAGTAATAAACATAAAAATGAACAAGTAAAAAGGCCATCTTTTTCCACCACTGAAAAGGATTAACACCGACCAACAAATGCTCCAATAGTAGCTGTGCCAGAGAAAGTGTTTGTGAATTAGGTCTTCATTCTCAAGGGCAATATTACTTCCATTAGAGCCATGTTAAATAATTATTAAAAAGCTGTTCAAGGTTTTTCACTGTTTCTATGGCTTTGCACTGGATTATCAGCTAAGTTTGGTTTTTTGGACTTTTTTATTTATTGACCTAGGCTATTTGAAACACTATTGGACGAGAAAGTATTTTAACTTACTTTCAGCATGTCTTCCTCTCATGAGACAAACTTTTTTTAACTTTCACATTAGTATATAATGCAATGGTGTTTGCACAGTGAGCTGGTTAACTTCCGTTAAACATAAATGCTATTAGCTGTTAAGGAAAATCTTAGGTGTTACCCAGTTTGCTACTGTAATATGTTATATACAGTAATATTGTATGTCAGGTACCAATGCTAGGTATGAAAAACACATAAATAGCCTGCCTGTTCACCTCAGGAAAAGAAGCGAAAGGACCACCAGTAAGTAAGGCAGAGGAGAGGGATGCTGCCCTGAGACGTGTCCTGTCAGTCCTCCTCCTGCCCTGGGCTGAGCCTGCCTGAGGAGCTGTGCTTGCCTGCAGCTGGGGGGATGCGTGTGCATATGCATCCCAAAAGGGATGTGCAGTGGTAAGGTCACATGCTGAGCTCTCAATCCATAGCTGAATACTATGGAGTTTAGCTTTTTGTCCATAAGGGTTAGTATATGCTGCATCATCGTAACAGCAGCGCTCAAAAATGTCATTCCTCAAATTCTTTGTCTCTACATTGGACCCGCCAGGAGGCAGCTCTGCTGTTCATCTCCCACCTCAGTGACACAGTCTGATATCTCTGACAATCTCTTCAAACTCATTTCTTTATTAGTCTAAGCATCTTCAAATAATCAGATATAAAAGCTATTACCAGCAATTCCATATGCAGTGATGCAGCCTGAGTTCAGAAAACATATGGTCATCGCAAACTCTAATGAGCAGGCATTGTCTTTAGAGGAGAAAGAAAAGATGTTTTCTTTTATTCTGTAATCGTGAGTGAATGTTAATCAGAATGGTTACCCTTTCAGCTAGTGTCCATCAGGATTCAGAGAAACAAAAAATAGTAGCGTGTCAGTCCATTCCATGCTGGACACCAGCACCACTAGTAAAGTCCAATATGCCACCTGGGAGCTTGCTCTTCTAAGTAAGAGATCTAGGAAAATACAAAGTACTAGTTGTCAGATTTCCTTTCATTCCTTTCAGTACATTTCCTATAGATCAGTGTAGCTACAGCGTGTGTTGGGACATTGCTCTCTTTTATAAGCTCTTCAAAGTGATCTTTTATAATAGTACAAAGCTAAAAAGCAAAGGTAGAGTGCTGCCAAGCTATCTGATGTACAGGCAGTTGTGACCTCAAATAAGTGACCTGCCTGCAGGGCATCTTTTTTTTAATTGATAATTCACTACAACAAAACCAACCTACCCATGGGACAGGGAGGTGGGAGAGTGTCTGCTGCAGTGTAGCTGGGTGGAAGCTTGACTAACTTGACTAACAATGACTAACTTGGAAGCAGGAAGAAGGGAAGAATGTGAATCTGCCCTCTGATAGCCCATGAACTCAGTTAAGGTCTTTGATCAGCACCTGGCTGAAGTCCTAGCTTGTTCTCATTTTCTGTTGTTCCTTTCTTCTGGTTTTAACCAACAGGATCTCCAGGCTTCCTTCTCAGGGGGGCACAGGAACCATTGCTTCCTTTTTTGCACTCTGCTGTCCTTTTTTTTTTTTTAATACAAGAAAAAGTAAGGTTGCTAGGGAAAGACAATGAGATTTGTCACTTACTGACACTCAGTGCATTTGTCTGTACATTAAAATTCTGTCAGGATCTGTTCAACAACTATTTTAATTGTTCTGTGAGATTTTTTCTCCTTAAGGTCTGTCTATCTCAGGGTTGAGCTGAGATCACCTTGGAGGAGTTAACATGATCCCAAGTTTGATGTTTTCTGCATACTTCAGTGCTGCTGCAGACCAATAAATTATGGTGCTAATTCTGCTCTTCTTTAAAGTGAAACACTGTCATTTTGTCTTGGATGGCAAAAATAGGCTTTAATTAGTGTAAATCCTACAAGCTTCATAGAACTTTCCCATGATCAGCACTTTTGCCACAAAATATAAGCATGTGGAAACTCCAAACTCCTCAGGTTAAGCCTGAATAAATGGCGAGTATGTCACTACATCATTCCAGTCTCTGACATGGGCCAGGCAACCTGGGAGCATTTTCTCTCAGCTGCACACACAGGAAGACACTGACAACAACCACATAGAAGCTGTACTCAGTAACTTATATGGTTAATTTTGGGTTTTGCAATAAATCAACACAAACTTAGTAAACTTTAAAGAGTGCTTCACTTATCAGTGACAATGACCATTGCTTTGATTATAGCAAAATCTTTGTATTTATTGTCTAAATTTCCAGGCTCACAGGAAAAGCCTTATTTTTTCTTAAAGCCTTAGAATCTTTGTATCTTTCTAATGACTGTAATCGCTGTTTGAGGGTGGTGGTGGTATTTGTTTCTTGTGGAAAACCTAAATTTCTTTAATTATAGCATCTACAAAGCAGATGCCAAGCCTCCTGTATCTGAATTCTGTCTGTGTTGTATGTCTGTAGTGAATCGTATAATCATTTAGGTTGGAAAAGAACTTTAAGATCAAGTCCAACTGTAACCCTAACGCTGCGAAGTCCACCACTAAACCATGTCCCTTAGCGTGCTTCACTTAAAATGCTTAAAATAACACACATATACAGCTGGCTAAATATTGTCTCATTGCATTGGATGTATCTGAAGCAGAGTTACAGAAGCAGGATAACTTTTCATATTGCGCTGTCTCCACTCAGTATGTATGCTTACACTGTGTGCACTGCATATACCACTGAGTGACTTAAAAGGACAATGTAAGCAGATCATGGGGCTTAACAGTCATCCTCTCCAGTGGCTATAACTAGTGGCTGGCACCAAAGGTGCAAGGGGCAGAAACACTGAGGCAGTCTGAAGACAGTGTCCCTTCTCATCTCATTTGTGAACCAGTGATTGTAAATTTTTGGACTAATGGTGCAACACTTTCAGTGAGCCGACAGAAGTTCATACAACTTTTTGTTTAATAGTGGTACGTTACCATAGTTTCATCGACCAAGAGGAGCCAACTGTATACAGTTTTGGAACCATTAATTTTAAAAATGATTAAACCATTAAATAGTGGGTTTCTATTTCCTGAAAGTTGGTTATTGTTAAGAGGGATAACAAGATACCAGTAGTTAAAGAGACATTTTCTTTGAAAGGAGCATCTTTCAGGTTTGTCCATTCTCAGCTTTAGTGAGTTCCTCTGGCAGTTAGTTTCTGAATTACAGGCTGATGTAAAAGTGTTGCCTTTGTGGATTTCTGATTGTCCTCATTTTTATTTTCTGAAGAACTAACTGTCTCTGTGATTTCAAGTCTGCTTCACCTCAGCATTTTTTTTAAAAAGGCAACTCTTCCTATTAACTGAATTACATGGTTTTTTCATGTCTTTCTTCTGTGCTCAGGAATATCAAATTCAGTTAATACTAGTAAGATTTGTCTGTACACTACTACTGCCAATACTTAGTACATAGAGCAGATTAGTTCTAATATGAGGAATACATATATTAAATGCAGACTGTAAATGTTCTTCGTAAAATTAATGTTACTGTTGATAAACTAAACTGATACTACCATGTACTGAAGGAGTTCTGGTGAGTGGTTACTGTATTTGATGAATTACCACCCTGATGCTTTGCATTTAGAGAGGTAATTTGCCATATTCGAGGAACACTAAAAGTAATTGAAGTGTATTTTTCAAACAGTAGGCAAAGGACTGTGAGGCACTATCCTATCTTTCAGAGAGCAGCCAAGCATAATATTTAAAACATCCTTTTCCTTCTGGGGACCATCCAATTACTACATCAGTTACTACATGAGTAAGATTGAGCAATGATGGGGTTTGGGTGTTTGGTTTTTTTTTTCAAGATTAGCAGAAGAATAAAGAGCTAAATAAAACATCATGAATATAAAGTAAATGCAAGGTGAGCCAACAAAAATGGAGAATGAGCAAAGATCTCAATATTCCATCTGGACAGTCACAATCCAGAAGGCATTGCAGCTTTGTCAGAAGAGGGTTAGTGTAAAACAGCTTGACTCTTGAAAATCAAATCAAGTTCAGCACAGTGCAATTGTTGTTGATCAAATACACGTTTTCCAGTGAAACCATCTGCAATGTGATTTGTGTCTTGCCTGACCAGAATATAATGAGAATGCACTGCTGTGTTGTAGTAAATGAGTTTCTGTGCTATTGTTGACAACTTAAGTGATTCTTTTCATAAAATCAGAACATAATCATAGTGCTGCCTGTGTAGAAAGTGGGAATATTCAAAGCAAGTTGAACTGTCCCTGAGATCTCTGTTTAAAAGGGATGGAGGCAATATGACACTTCGAATAACCAAAGGATTGCTAGCCATGGAACGGCACTTGTCCTGGTCACGGGAGGAAAGGCAGGCACAGCATTCAGACACGACTGGGTTGGCCTTTTTAGATAATATCTTGCAAACCTGTAAAACATGGCCATTTCAGTGCTGCCTTCAACATTTGCAGATTCAAATAAATGTCTGAGGACATCTTTGCAGTTCTGAATTGAACAGCTGCACTGTTATTAGAAGATTCATAAAACCTACAAAAGACCTCATGAATTTCTAAAGACTCTGAAATGAAGAGTGTGCAGAATAACATCTGCTCATGTTTCCTAAGGTCTATTGTTGCATCCGCCCTGACAAAGAATCCCAAAGAATGCATATTGTTTATATGTTTTTTAAACACTTCATGAGACATCATTTCTAACAGCTCATTTGAATATCCAGGAATATCCTTTCACATTAATTCCCTCTCCAATCAAACAGGAATTAAGAGGAAAATCTGTTCTTGTTTTAATACTTGAAAAAGAAATCTGCTGAAAATCAAACAATTACAGTTGCTGGAGGCATTGATGAAAGTGGTTGGGAACCAAATGATCCGTCCCTTTCTATGGTTTTTCTTTGCTGTTACATGAAGCTTTTCTAAGTTTGCTCCCACTAGTGATTGGCAGAAGGGGGCATAGACTGAATTTTCAATGCCTGTAGAAATCTTACAGGGCTTCAATAGTACTAA
Source organism: Falco peregrinus (assembly GCF_023634155.1). NCBI lineage: Eukaryota > Metazoa > Chordata > Aves > Falconiformes > Falconidae > Falco > Falco peregrinus. The sequence continues at coordinate 28,892,262 of NC_073732.1, read as the reverse complement.
AATATTTGAATTATGTTAACAGAAGTGTTAGTGAAGAGGTTACAGGGAAACATAATCATCTCTTTTCTTCTTCAAAATACTCCAGCAGCAGCAGAGAAAATAATAGTAATACTGAAAGTAAACCTAACTCCCTATTACTGATTTAGCTTCTGAACAAGCTTTAGTTCTTCATCCTTCTCCAAGTGGTATCAAGGTTGGAGGGTTTTTTTGTAAGATGGAAGATTTTCTCTAGAGAAACTTGACAAAGGCAGTGCTGTAAGATAAGCTTTATAAATCACTGAGCTCTATATGGGGATTGTGTAGTCAAACTAAAAGTACCACCACTGCTAGAAAAAAACCATGCTGCAACACGTCTGTTTAAAGAGAGTGCTAAAGAAAAACTTCCCCCTTAAACAACTTCACAGTCTGAAGGACATTCTCAGTTATTGGCAGGTCATTCTGTAGGTGAGTGCTCTCACAGCAACTCCACTCTGCTCTTCTGTCCAGAACCAGATTTTATTTTCTTGCTGGGCATTACTGTGTTTCACTCTGTCTAGTCCAGGCCCCATCTTATGCTTCCACAGAACTGGCACAGTGCAGCAGTAGCTGCTGGTGCAGTCAGATTCAGGCCCTGTAGATGTTCTTGTTACATTGCATTTTCTTTCACTATTTCATCACCAAGGTTAATGAGTAAACAAAGGCTTCATTTCATGTTATACCAACATTATAATAAGATTTAAAATGTTCAAAAGAGACAATGTTAAGAAAACTTAGAACATTTGAATTTTTCTAACTAGATAATTCTGGCTTCCTTCACTACTACCCTGTGAGTATATTGGGAATGCTTGCCAAGGTACTGGAAGTTCCCCCGATTGACATTTTCTAATTGTTCTGTGATCTTTCCTCCTCTGTCTTGTCTTTCTTCTTCATACTCAAGCTAGTGTTTTTTATAAATAAGTTCAAATGTTTTTGATGTAATTCATACTGATTACTGTAGGCAACAGTGCTGAAGATGAATGTGTTTATTGGTTGTGCTCCTTCACAGTCCATCCTGTAAGAACCAACCTGGCTTTGTAGATCAGAATGGTGAGTGCTCCCTTTGGGATCTGCACCTCCAATCTAATCCAGATAGGTTCAGATGACAAATATGGCATGCTGCCCACTTCTTTACATTGTTTACCGTAAGAGACCAATGTGTTGTCTTCATGTTCGATCTGGGTTTTATTCTCCTCAGACCCCCAGTGTTGGATTTTGGAGTGTAAGAAATTCAACTTAGGAACTGCAGTGTTAGTGTGTTGGGTCTGGCTGAGCCCCACAGCAGCCCTCATAGTGCTGTGCTCATATTGGTAGCTAGAAAGGTGGTGATAACACACCAGTGTTTTGACTGTGGTGGGTGGACTATGACTGCATGCCAGGTGCTCACCAAGCTGCTCTATCACTTGCCTCCTCAGCAGAATGGGGAAGGGGGGAATAAGATGGAAAAAAACCAAACTTGTGGGCCAAGATAAAGGCAGTTCAACAAAGCAATAGCAAAAGTCGCACTTGTGCGAAAGCGAAGGAAAACAAAAGATGTTATCCTCTGCTTTCCATCAGCAGGCAATGTTCAGCCACTATGCCGGGAAGCAGGGCTTCTGTACATGTAGCGGTTGCTCCAGAAGACAAACCTAAACAATTAATGCCAACCCCCCAACCCCCACCCCTCCCTTTCCTCCTCCTTTCTCTTAGCTTTTATATCTGAGCAGACACCATATGGTATGGAATATCCCACTGGTCACTTTGGGTCAGCTGTCCTAGCTGTGCCCCCTCCCAAGACCTTGCCCACCCCCAGCCTACTGGTGAGAGGTGGGAGAAGGCTGGAGAGACAGCCTGGGTGCTGTGCGAGCCCTGCTCAGCAGCAGTCAGAACACTGGTGTGTTACCAGTACCCTTCTAGCTACCAGTGCAAGCACGGCGCTATGGGGGCTGCTACGGGGCTCAGCCAGACCCAGAACAGTTAGTCAGTACATACTGTCCTGGTGTTTAACAATGCTGCTTCTAAACTGAAGCCCTCTGACTTTCTAGTATTGCCAGGAGTCTGTGAAATGCCAAGAGTAATTTTTGTTCCTGGCTGACGCTGGAGCAGAGCAGACCAAGGACCCCACAGCACTGTGGGGCTGTAGTGCCGCAGCAGGGAGTATCATCATTCCTTACAGCACTCCACTTGGATTAGACTGAAATAGGATAAAATTTCATATACAATAAATAAAGTGATAAATCTAATATAATCCAGATTAATAATATTATTTTAATGTTCTTTTTTGAATGTCCATAAATATTATTTCAGTATTGGCTCTAAGTTATGCAACAGGCCTTTTTGTCACTTCAAATAATTGGTAATTGAAAAATCTTTCCCATCTGTTTATAATAAAAAGCATCTGTTCAACATCTGCCAGGAAAAAAAAGCCTTTGGTGGAAGCAAATCTGTGGATTCAGGAAAACAGTCTCTGTTCAGAGGCCAGAAATCATTGGGTGAACCTGCATAATCTGCATTTTAAGATTTTAAAAGAATGCACTTCCAGACAGAGATAGTTACCCAGGGGAAGAAGAAGGGCTGCTGAGCTCCACCTCAGCCTTGACAGACAAAATCCTCCCTTCCAGCCTAACTCTGTCTGAGTTTAATTTATTATTACAGCAACATTAATGAGAATCACACATTTATCCTAGAATCACATCACTTCAGATATTGACCTGCATTTTAAGAAAGTTATTTGTGATTATATGCTAAGTCAAGTCTGCTAACATCTTTGCTTTGGAGTTTAACTGAAGCCTTTAAAATCATCATTCCTTTGCCAGGAGGGCATCTACATTCGTAATCATTCTTTTGCTCTTCTCCACTATAAAAAGAGGTTAGTTCATATTCCTCCAAATTTTTTATAGTATTATAAATACCACATCATTATAATCAAACATCCACTCCATTCTCCTTCACTTTTTTACCCCTTTTGAAGCAATAAAAGATTTACACACTTTGTTTCTTGATTCTAGATGAAAGCTTTTTACTATTGATACAATCCCAGTCTGTAACAGAGAATCAGAGAGAGCACATCTCTCTTAAAATATCAGTGTTTTTACCATGAATATTGTATATATGAAACACTTCTGAGAAAGATGTGACATCTGGGCTGAATTGCAGATTGTAGTATTTGTAAATAAAATCATAAGTGGAATGGGAAAAAAGTATGTTTTATGTTTCCAGAGTCTTTTAACATAAAGGCAGTATAAATCAAAATTTGGAATATTCTTTGCTAGTCACTTGTATATGCCTTTTGAAGCACCTGCACATACTGTCTGCCAAAGCAGCACTGGAAAGCAGCAAAGCTAAACTCTCCCACAGTGCTTATGTTCCCTCCAAACAAACCCAAACCAAAGTGGGAATCTCCCCTTTATTTCCTGATGTCATTGCACACACATTAACATGTAAAGCTTTTCTGAACAAATCTGACTTTCTTAAGAGGTAGCAAAAACATTATGATAAGCAGCCTGGAGTAAGTAACTACAAAATCATGATCTTTGTTTTGGTTTCAGAGCAGTAGCTCTCTGAAACGCATGCTTTCACTGACATGAAAGCATGAAAACTCAAATTCTGTTGGTTACAAAACTAAGTTAATGCTGTTCTTAAGTGGATACTCCATAAAGCATTGGAAGTTCTTACAAAACAGCAGAGCTAGACAGGATTTAGACACAGGATTCAAAACATTGCATTTAGGATATGATAAGGAGTTTGATTGAAATGAAATTTTTGCTTTTTTTTTTTTCTTAAATCTAGCAAAGTCAATTTAGATTTGATTTAGTCCCTTCATAATATGGAATCTTCTATTCCATCTTCCATTGGGTCACATTCGTGAAAGACTTGAAGGACTAAATATATCATTATATATTCTATAACACGCTATTCCTCTGATAGCTTTTCAAAGAACTAGAAAGCTTGCATATTAAGCACTGGCAATCTGTGATAATGATAAGGTCAGCTTCAAGGATAAAGATAAATTCGTACTTGGAGGTCTGTAACTCATTATGTTTGTATAAAATTTCAGTTTGATCTAGAAAGATATCTTCAAAATTAATTCAACAGAAAATTTCATTTTTTCAGGCCAAAAATACCCAAAAAATAAATGTAAGCATTTCTAATATTCCTGAGCAGTGGCCTGGTAACAGAAGACATAATGAAATTCAAAGAGGATTTTGGCTCACGTTCCATATGAAAAGGGTTTTCCTTTTGCAAAGCAAATTAAACAGATGTTGCAGGACTATGGTGTTTTATATTTTTCTTCTTACTAGTCTGTGAATTTGATAGTTTTCATCCAAAGAACAATCTATTGCATATTAAATGTGTATCTTTAAAATACATTATTATATGTTATTAATATAGTATATAACTGCTGTTATAGTATTAATTTATTAAATACATTACACTATATTAGGTTAAATTAGTCTTGCATTACATATGTTTATATTTCCATGTCTGTACTTGAAACACATGTATATTTATGTATGTTGTTATGTCAGTGTTGTTGCATAGCCTTGCATTGCTACCAAGGCAAGAAGCTAAAGTTTCTAACACACATTATTTAATGCTGCTGGAAAACTACATTCAAATAATAGCAATTAGATGTGGGCATGCTGACACAAAAGAGCTTTCCTTTCTCTCGTTATCGCTAATTGTACAAGCTTTAGTCAAGAAAGAGTGGAATTCAGCCCTAGGAAGCAGTTCTGTCTTTTCCAATAATTTCTCAGAAAATCTAGTTAGGGGAGCTACATTGCTGGAGTTTTAAGGACAACTCGGATGCTAAGCAGGCTGAGGTAAAGGAGTGGGATGCACAGCAACCCTGTACCATGAAATCGGGGGGATCTGTTTGATTACTGCTTTATTTGAAATGCATATTGACTCTGTTGGTTCCAAGATACCTTACAAATAGCTGAGTATGTCTATCATTATCTGACGATCCCTGAATATTCATTTTCTTTACATAAATGCAAAAAGACTGAGGATTTATGATAAGAAGGATGGGAAGACAATGCGTGAATGTCTAGAATTAAACCTGTTTAGAACTGTATGGTATATCGTGTTGCTGTTATCAGCAGGCAGTGCCTGGAGTGGCTGCACACTTGTGGTAAAACTCCACGCATGGATTGCTCCACTTGAAGCAAGGGGAAAGTACAATGATACAGGTCACTTTTGTAAGGATGTTGCCTGACACTGTGGTAGTGCTACCAGTTCACTCAGCCAGCCTCTCACCACAGGAATTCCTTTTAAGCTAATACAGCATTCTTTCTTTGAACCAAGAATAACTTGGGACTAATCTATTCCAAGAGAAGAGTTTCACAAAAGGTATCCGCTTCCATATTTTATTAGTACATCCTGTAATAGAAAATATTTGAAAGTGTGTTTTCGGCTGCTAGTGAAGAGTGCTTTGAGATGGCATGCAGTAGCTTCTCTGCCCTTACCGCTGCAGAGAGGCAGCGATCCTGAAAAGAGACAAGTTAGCCTAAGGTGCAAGCTGCAAGATTTCCTGGTTGTTTCCCTCACAGTTTTGAGTCAGTTCCAAGGGTTTCCAGACCCACAGTTCAGAGCTCAGACTCTTCCGTGGTCAGAGGCCAGCTGGCATCCTGGCTGCTGGGATAGCTTGCCAAGGAGCCAAGAATGAGAGCTTACCTGGCAGTGTGGGGTCTGTGGCCTTGCTTCAGCCTGCATAGCTGTCAGCACTGAAAATGCCAAGGTTCTGATGGACAAGCAAGCCTTTCAGAAGGCAGTTTTGTAAGAAAAAAAATAATCCTTGCCCAAAATGCAACGTAGGAAATATTTATTATTAATTCAGGTCACAGTGTATAGGGATTTGACAGGATGTACGTGACTTCAACATGAAACGATACAGTACTTAATGTAATACTTAGAGAAGTACTAAAGTATATCTTCTAACAGAAGCGGATTCACATGGTAAGATTTGTCAAGATTTGTTTTTACAAAACCCAAGCTGCTCTTGGCCAGTGCTCTTGTTGCTTACCTGCACAAAACGCTCTTGGATTCAGATTTTATTCTGAACTTGAGATATGGACAGGTTTTCAAACACCATCAAATATATACTGCTCTAATTCTGGGTGCTAAATTCACATACATTTTACAATGTTTTACTTTTAATATATAAAACTAAACAAAAGAATATTGACCAATTTTAGCAGCATCTTTTAAATACTCACCCAAACATGATGTTTAGCTGAACTTTGCGGGCGGGTGCAGAACTGTAAAGATTCTGGGATGTGTTGGCACTGATGCTGCAGTGCTGGAGCTGAAGAGAGCAGCTAGGAGACCATATTGCTGAGCCCACGGGGACTGCTGCCCCAGCTGGGAAGCACGTGAAGGCTGCCTGTGGCCTCTTGCCAGCCCCTGCCCAACATTCCCGGCTCCACTGGGCTCCCAGCATGTGCCCCATGTGAGAGGGGAGCAGGTGGGGAGTGTTGGCACAAGGGGAATCCTCAGCCACTGCTGCCTCCTGAAGGCATCTTTCTGCTTGCTTTATTCTGCCTCAGCTGGGACCAAGAGTCTGATCGTGACACCTGAGATCTGGCATAAATTGCCCTTGTAGATATTAACCTGATCAATTATTCTGGAGTTCTCTTTAATACATTCTCATTTTGTGTTAAAATTGCATGTTATCTTATATCATAATTCTGTATGTTGTTTCCATGAGAACCAAAGTTTATATATAACAGAGAATTTTCTTACCAGCTAACGTAAAGGATAACTGCTCAGTCCATAACAAAAGCTCACCTAGTTTTGCATCACTGTACCCTTTCATCTTCACTTTGCTGATCATATTGAGTTTAATGTGTGCAGGACAAAAGTTGTAGTAAAAAGCTTCTTTCCACAGCCACGTTTCTCTCTGGTGTAATTTCAGAACCACGTGCTGTTTTGTGCCCTCAAATATTATTAACCCCTGCCTACTTTTATGTTTGTCTTCATCCTTCTGCTATATTCATAAATGTTTTTTTTACAACTGAAATCAGAACAGTAAGATGACACGTATGGCTGAACCTTTTCCATTCATTCACATTCTCATTTGAGCCACTTGGTAGAAAATATCTTCATCTCTGAGAAGCAGGAGTCTCTTCTGCTAGTCTAATTGATTGACAAAGTTGTGCCTTTAATCCCTTGATCAATGTTAAAGTCAAATACACAGAAGCATTAGTGGAGTACAAGCTTTGGTAGCATGGAATATATTAGAATGTTGCCCTGGGGCATCACAGACAACATCGAGCAGGTGACTGTTACATGGCAGACAAACACAGGCTGAGTTTGGGGGGGGGATGGGGGGGGTGCAATTGGAACCAGCTGTCTACAGCTCCAGGTTGTTATCATTTGCAAGCAGTGGAAACAGTGACACATGAGGTGCAAGAATGTTTTTTGAATGGTGTTTACTGACACAATTTCAGATCTTCCTTTGATTGTATATATCTTGAACTGCTTAAGTAACATTGAAAAGTAATTATCAAGCAATTACAGTGACTAATTTGCCCTTTCAAAATTTGGATGTGTTTTGTGTCATCTTATCCTGTCACTCCATGAAATCATAATTAGGTTTCACTGCAGCATAAATGTTAGTGAAATGTGCTGTCCAAGTCACTCAGTGTTATGAAGAAATTAATCTAATCCAGTTCCTCCTCCTAATGAACTTCTTCATTAGCTGCCAGCTCTTACCTCTAGTCAGTACTGGTCAGGCAGAGAGTAGCTTTGGCAACAGTTTTGTTCCCTCTTTCTCTGGCAGCTTTGTCAATGCGTCCTCATGTCAAGAAGCACAAAGTGTATCATTTTATGGAGAACTGTGTCCCATGCCCACAGATCAGACTATGGACTTTTAAATGTGTAGTAGATCTGCTTGTGCATTTTGCAGAGTTAGAATACAAATACCACAACATGAAATGGGTCCTGAGCCTTGCACCATTAGTGACAGTAGTGCAGGGTTTCTATGCTGTATTTGACAATACATTGACAAAATCTTTAACTACATGGCACTTAAAGAGAGGCAAAGAGTTTACAGTATAGTCTTTTGTGTGTAGATATCACCAAATAATTTTGGTGAGAAATTTGTTTTCTGTACTGGCTCCTTTCAAGTTTGCCATGATTTGCTGCCCCAGTCATCTGAGTATCAGTGAGTTAGGAGTGTTGGAAAGAGAGATGCAAACACAACAGTATGTTCATGATCCAAATACTGCAAATTTGTGAATCCCTACCCCTTATGATTGTTAGACACAGAGTCCATATTACATTATATCGGTATTTTAGGTAAAGCTGTAGGACAAATTATGATTTGTATTATATTTGTTGATCAAATTACTATTTAATAAAATATGATTTAAGATGCAATCTAAGAAAAAGTGGTCAGATGTAGCTCTTTTTGTGATAATTCCCTAGCTTTTTATTCTTCCTTTTGTAGTTCCTTTAACACTACAGTACCTCTGGTTCTGGTATTATTCAGCTCTTCCTCCAACAAACCAGTCAAGTGCAAAGACAGTCTTTTGTTTAACAGAAGAATATTTAGGTGATGACTCTGTATGTTGCCGTTAAGCATGCAGTAAATAATACTGTGTAGTGTCCTTTACCACAGCTTCCTATATTAGTCAGCAAGCACATAGACAGGAGAGGTTTAGTCTTTATTGCTTTTTTCCTTTAGCTTACGATTAGTATCAAGTTTCTTTTGAAGTGTTTTGTTTACGGATGTTTCTTGTTAGAGCTTTTGTTTCTAAGATACCATTCTTCCTCATTGAAAGACAATGTAACTTTTCTGACTAAATCTCAACTTTTCATCAATTACGCTGTGAATTTCCCCTGATGATATGGAGGGAAAAGATATTTCATTTCCATTTTGATGACAGGATTCCCTTATATGCAATGGTGAATAGTTGAGATCCTGACCTGATCTAAAGTTTGCTGAAATCAATGAGCATCTTCTGTTGGCTTTTGTTGTCTTTGGATCAGGCTGTGAAAGCATGATCCTGTCCACTGAAGTCAGTGGGAATTGGGTCTTTGATTTCACTGAACACTGATGAAGATATTTAATGAACAGTGCATTTAGTAGTAGTTGACTGTTTCTGTGTTAAAATGAGCTACTTGCAAAATCTTTGTTTCCCAGGTACATGATGTTATCGGTGAAGAAATGAAAAGTCAGATAATCAAGTCTTCTGGAAATTCAGTGGTTTCTCATTCTCCTCTATTTAGTGTTTCTTTATGACCAGTATGATAGCAATCATTATTCCAGATATTGCTAGGATAAAGCCTCATGTATCATTCAGCAAACTGAAAACATGGAGTTCTGTCCAAATGCACTGTAATGAAGAATCCAGGAGTAGAGCTGCTGCTGGTGCATTTCATCATGATCCTTGGTTTAAACATCCTTCCCACAGTCCCCTCATCTGAAGTGATGCACCACACCCATTTGTTTATTCATTTTAAGCCAGTTCCATCATCTGCAATCACTAATATTTCAATTAGATTGCTGCACGGCTGTGAACTGACTTTCTGCTACTAGCCCCTGGGCTGTAGCATGTCTGTAACATGTCTGACCATGTTACTCTGCAATCTACAAATCCACTTCTTTATTTCCTTGGGACATTCAATCCCCACTGAAGAATAATTTCAAAATATTTTGTTGGCAGTTTGGGTCTAGGGTTTAATGTTAATTTGATGACAAATCCAGTTTTTTCCTTACCCTTTCCTGTTCTGAGAGAACCATTTCCTTGCCTTTTTTTTTTTTTCTTTGTGCCTGTGGTCATACAGCTGGCACCTTTTCTGCTGCAGGGTCACATTATACCTCCATGTTATTCCTCCTCTTGCTTTCTTCAAATCTCCACAGTTAGCGTAACAGATAGAGAGAGGTGTCTATGATTGATTTATTGCCCTTCTGCAAACTGGAGTAGAATACCCCTTGAGGTTACCAAGATCCCAAGTGCAGCCTGTGTCTCTCTGCATTTCTACAAGAAACGAAGTGCTACATCTGCTTTTCAGCTTTGTTTGTGTGATCTCACAATCACACACAATTAGTTTCCTGGGAAAGAGCACAGACCAAGAGCTCACATGATCTTTACTAACAGAGACAGTCCATGACAGACACTTCTGTGTATCTCATGTTTCTGGGTTTCTCTCAGAAAAACTGAGCCACACAATCTGAATTTTCTGTTGCTTGGCCCATATTCAGTACGATGAAGACAAACCATGTTTTCATACTAAGCGCAGCACATATGCTTCACTGTAGTCAGTCACATATTGTAAAGCTATTTTTTTACATCATCTTATACTGTTCCTGTTTAATTCTGAGTTTTCAAAGAAATAGTACTAGACACTGCATTAAAGACATATGTCATGAACCATTCTGTTGTTAACAGTATTTAATGGCAGATGACTTCAGAGTGCATAGTTTTGTTCTACCCTTTCCCATAAGGACAAGTGACCCTTTTCATATTTGTAGGCTTGCCTGTAGCCTTGTGATGGAGGATTCAAGTTTTGGAGCTCAAATAGTGGGCTGGACAGGCAAGCAAAAGAGCATTGTGCAAATGAGAGTGCTGAGGTTGTTTTGCAAGCAGTGTGTGATAGCTGTCCATCCTTTCAGATGTAGAGTGGTGCAGAAGGCCTTGCGGGATTCAGTCCTGATGGGCTGGATCTGCCCAGCCCAAATCACCAGGGAAAGACTTTGGACTTCAAAAGTCTCCATCAGGCTCTGGTAGCACCAACATTTGCTCAGTTAGTAATTCCGTAATGCCCCTGTAAATGAAGATGTACTTAAACTATGAAGGAAAGTTTTAACCTGTGTAGATTAGAAGGAATATTTATCCTTGCCAAAGTAACATTGTCAAAGCTGATGGACCTAATAACGGTGGCAGCGTCCAGCGTGACCTCCATAGGGGCCACATGTAGAAACATGGCAGAGTCCTCCTCGGCGCACGGCCTGTGTGCCTGGCTACTGTCTCCTGGCCTGTGTGGCAGTGCTCTTGCCCAGCACCTTCCAAGAAGCAGAAAGGATGAGATCTGCATTTTGTATGAATGTGAAGCAGTGGGAAATGAGGAGCAGTCAGAGGAGAAGTGGCAGCTAAACCTTCTTGGTTATCACTCTTCTCTGGGAGGTGGGAAGAGAGACATGCACCCACTGCAGCGACTGATGGGGAGGCTGAGAGAGCACCACAAAAGGCAGGAGTGTCCTCTCGGCTGTGTCCTGGAACACCCAGCACAGGCGATGGGCAAGGGCTTGCGCAAAGCGAGCGGGCTGCCATCAGACGGGCGCTGTACCCATGCTGAACTGCTCCCCGTGCCATGGCTGCAACCGGGTGAGTGACTCTTGGGCACCTCCCCTTGTCAGCTGGGCCCTTTGCCATGTTTTTCATGTCAAATCTAGCAGTGCCCTGGGTTGCTGGATGTTGGCATTCCTGCCAGCCATACCAGCCTCAGTTGTTTTTCCACTGATCCCTCAGGGACATAATTTACCCCTCTCTTCCCACCTCTCTGTAGATGGAGTACAGTTCCAACCCTTTCTCTTTATCATTAGTGCTTGGCAGTGGGTGAAGCACTGAGAACACCAGCATAGTCATTCTCCTTCAGGATACATCTGCATTTCTCTTAATGAAGTCATTTGTTCTAATGCGTGAGTACAATGTGGGGAATTCCCCAGCATTCCTCAGGATGTCTGGTACTGTCTTCACCCAGACAGCCAAGAAGATGCCTCATCCTCCTTCCTTTATGCGGACACCAGATTCTTTGGAGCACATCACTTATTGCCATGGAGTCATCAGTCAGAATTAATAAAACAATAGCTTTGATGAGGCATTCGAAAATACGTGGCTGTTTATAATGAGATCTGATGCCCTCAAGTTATAAAAGGAACTATAGGGATACATGGGTGATCCTGCAATATTGCTTTGGCCTCAGGGGATTTATTTTGTAATTTAATCTTAAAGTAAGCAAATAGTATTATACATTCCTGAATTATTTAATGAAGAGCATGACAAAGTGGTAATTGTAAAAGCTGCTCCTTCCCCAGGAGTACATTCCTTTTCAGCTAGCTAATCCCAGCTATCTTGCTAGATGTAAAATTGTCTCTGTACTGCAGCTTTTTCTGTTTCTGTCTATGGACTTTGATTACAGTTCACCTGGATTTTATTTTTTGGATTATATGTGAGCAGGTTCAGTTTGAAAGGAATAGCATTTTTCAGGTTTCCTGTTTTCAATTTTTTCCCATACTTTTTCCATTGAGATGCCTCACCTTAATTAGTTCCAGTAGCTCTTTGGTTTGGCACATGATGGATCATTGTTTACTGCATTACTGACACGTCTAGGACTGCTTGATAAAAAAGGTTTTGCACTTTGTTCTATGTTAGTTATAGGTCTTGTAATGATTTTGGCTAATTGCATCCTAGAGGTTTTATCTTTGTAGGCCAAGATCCATTTATTAATATTTATTAATTCAGAAGAACACTGACCTTTCATTTTTATGTGAGGAATAAATCTTGATTCTGCCTGTTATTGGCTGGAAAGGTTAATATCATTCCTAGAAAAACTTTCATTAGGAAAACACTGAAAGAAGAGATATGTACCAGCAGTTGCACATATGTTGAGGGTATGTAATGTGATGCATCTGTATTTTTATGGATGGAAGCAAACAGATATTAGTTTGTCCTGGGAGGAACTGGCTGTTTTCATGGATCTGTGTTAGGCAAATGCCTGCAGGCCCCAGACGTTACTTTATCCCAGTGACTGAGGTGCCGCATTGGTGGATATTGCATGTTTCTGTGTTGAGCTGCTTGTCTAGACTGGCTTGTAGAAGAGGGGACAACAGTGAAACAAAGGCAGAGATTTCCTGCACAAGACTCCCATGCTTCTGCAGTGGTGCCCTGTCTCTTGACTGTGTTGCCTTTTCTTATTTGTTTGGACTACCATGAATGCTACTTCACAAATGCAAGTATATATATAACAACACAGTTTTCTCTTGGTTTCATCAAGGCAGCCAGTCACAGAGCTTAGGACAAAATATTTGGCAAGGGTTCCTTGATTTACTCTTCAGGTGTCTTAGATGAAGGCTGTAGCAAACATGCATTTCTGTTAGAGCTGGAAGACATTCATCTACATTAGTTTGTGTTTGTTTTAAGGAATTATGTGTAATAAAGGCGTTTGGGGGTTAATCAAGGGCACCTGCTTCAGCTGGGATTGCCCCTCCAATCATTCTGCTGAAAAAAACTGTATTTTTCTACCTTGCATGGTGTAATGTGTTTATGAAAAAATGCAACTGATTGTTTATAACAGTTTGTAGCCTCTGACTTGTAACTGAGGTTTACGTTGTGATTCTAAGTCAGACTATTTAGTTGATGATCTTTGGCTAAATACATCATGGTTGGTCCTCCATTCTCTGGGATTATCATTTACTACTGGTTTCTTTTTTAAACTGATTAGATGTAGTCTCCCAGCAGCCTGATTTTATATTTGCAATATCCCTTCTTGATTTTGCCCTGCTAGCCTGAGTGCACTCTCCCTGCTGGATGACATGGCAGGTTCACTTCTTGCATCCATTTATTTCAAACTTGGAAAAACTCTGCTGACACAGCTGAAGCTGCATGTCAGACTAGAGCAGAAGAAAGAAAAACCACATGGACCAACTCTCTCATCAGTCTGACTCATTGGCCATAGTGCTGACAATACAGAAAGCCTCTAGTGAAAACAGAAAGTCCTTTTGATGCAAAAGGACCGAGGCAGCCTCAGCCCAGCCCCAGCTGCACCCCGAGTCAGAGAAGCAGAGGCAGCCGTGCTGACAAGCCTCCCCTGCATGGTGCTAGAGCCAGAGCCGGCCTGCCCAGAGGGTACCGTGGTCAGCAGCTGTCCTGGAGCCTAGGGTACGGATGGGTCCCAGCACAGACCACATCTGAAATAACCCCTGGCTACATCTGGCCACTTACGTCAGTTTTCAAGGCATTTCTCATCTTCTTACAGGAACGTATTTATCTAACTCCATAGTTAATAAACTGTAACTTTCTCTCCTCTTGACAGCTGAAAAATATTTCATCTTCAGTATTTTGTAAGTGTAAAGGTAAAACTGCTGAACAAAACCAAAAATAATTAAAATGCCTCTTTTTCATTGGCTAGAGAAAACAATGAGTAAAACCCACTTTATTTCTACCCTCTAGTTTTTAAGCCAGAGGTATTGTCTCAGGAGCCTCTGTGGTTTCTGGAAGTTTAATTTTAAATGCTCATTAAAACGTTACAACTTTTGAACAGAATGACAATAAATAATAGAACTAGTTGGTTTTATTTTATTTTCTTTTTCTCAGGTTAATATGTACTTCACTTCCCAGTGCCCTTGATCCCTATGAACTTATCAGTGTAGTTTCCGCTATGTGTGCACTGAAGCCCCATCATTGGCTGTAGGGCTGCATGGGTTTGGTGAATGTGGGGTGATACGGAACCTCTTTCCTGATGTGGGGCCTCTGAGATGTTACACAGGTGTCTGGTCCTGACTTTGTGGCTGAAGAAGAGTTTTGTGAGCCCGAGGAATACTGCCCAGGTTCTCAAAGCACTGGCTATTCCTCTGCACAGGGTAACCAACATGTCCATACCGCAGCTGTACAGAGACCTTGTCAGCTACCAAAAATGTGAAAATGAATGTACAGGACTGAATGGCCCTGGGGTCCATTCTGTTTCCTCTTCAATGTGGGGGAAGAAGCCTCTGGCAATTATAGGACATTAATTTTCTGTGTACGTATTATTCTTAATTGTATGTTGCATCATTGCCATATGGTCTATATCTGGCACTTAGCTTTAGCAGCCAGATGATTTCTTATTATTATTGTAAGCAGCAGGATGTAGATAGCGTGACCTCAGCCAGCTGGTCTCTAAGGTGTTAATTCCCTCGGTACTTAACTTGTGAGGCTTTCTTTCTGAAAGTGTGCAATTAGTTTAAGGCAGTGGGTTTAAACCTTGCGCCTTGTTTCTGTACTTAATATGTTTAAGTAAGTTATGATTGCAGTCATACAGACATAAGAATGTTCCCTTGTTTAGGTTTGTTGCAGGGTGAGCAGAACGACTTCATGTTATATAGAGCATCATTTGGATGAGAGATCTGTCATCAGCTGAAGTTAACCTGCACATGTCTCAGAGGAAGATGAAGAGCATTTAAATATACCAACTGGAAAGCTTTTGCTGTTTCCTTTTATTCCCCCTAAAACACTGAAAATCCCATAATGTGCATCTGTGTCGGTCTCATAGTGTTCCAAGTAGCAGGAGGTGTGTCTGGTGTTAGGGCGTGTTAAGCCATTTAGACAACCTTGATGTGTTGATAATCCCTCCCATGAATTAAAGCTGAGCAGCATCTCCTGCTCAGCCTCTTGAGCACTCTTGCCTATTCAATTTGATTTGCTTAGGGTTAGCAACAGCTTTATTAGGAAGCAAAATGCTTTTCTGAATATAACCTCCTGACCAAAGCTGGTGGAAGGCTGCTAAGGATTAATCCCACCCTCCAGTCTCAGACAGCATCTCCAGATACTGCTTGGAACAGAAATCACTCACCATTAGAGGCACACACAAAGACATAACCAATGAGTCCAGTTTACTTTGCAGGTTGGGCTAGAGCTGCTTTTCTCCTTTTGAATGCCCAAAGCTTTCCTTTGTGCGGGGTGGGAACTTAGCTGAGGATGATTTTATTCAAATATCACTGGAGTTTCAGTGTTGCCTGAGGATTAAATGAAGCCTATTTTGCACCACCCTCTACCAAAACAGTTTAAATCAGAAACCTAAAGCAAGATAGATGGGTATGTGCTCCATAGACCCTGATCATTCAATAATAGCTGTCCCTGCTTTCTGATTCTGCAGGAATGCAGATGTATATTTCAATACAATTTTGCTGACAGAACAAAGCTGGCCCCTCACAGTTCAACTCCAGATGTCAGTCCTGTTCTTGGCACGCCTGCTACACAAGACAATCTTCACTTATCACTTCATCTCTGAAGACCCCCTTCATATGGAAGACATCTGCTTAATCAGCAGCAAAGTTTTGGCCATGTTTTGACATAAGAAAACTCTCTGTTTTCTTTAGAAGGTTCATGCAATTCCTGACTGTCTTCAACTGCTGATGACAAAAATATGACAAAAAAATCCTTCCCACTTCCCTAGGCATGTAAGTCATAACCTGTCTCTCAAAATGAGGGAGAAGGCAAAGGCACAGCAGGCCCTGAACAGCTGCAACTTAAGGAGTGGATCTGCACTTTCATTAACTGCCTGAACAATGAATGAGTTTAAATATCCAGAGCTATTCATTTTTATCTTCAAAGCCTTGGAAATTCATCTTGCTTTGTAATGATGTGGAGAAAATCACTAAAGCAAAAGGATGCTTATTTACAGAAATGTACAATAACTTGTAGCTAAAAATACATTTAACCTCAGCTAAAAAATCAGAATAGCATATCCCAGGGTCTGCTTAATCATTGAAAATGGAAGGATAAAGCATTCTTGATACATCAAAAGAAAAGTCTTGTATAGTAGGTTCTTCATTTTGGTCCATTTTGGGAAATGTTTCAGCAGTGACAATGAAAGGGCACACACTGCTCTGGCTGATGAAAAGCAGGCCTAGATGGTTAAGATTAACATTCTAGTGCAACCAAAGAGGCTCAGCATGTCTGAGTAATTTACTGCAAATTGGCAGATGGCTGTAGTAAAAGGATTACCATGAATCAGGTTAGATGGCACGTGTAACAAAGCAATAGCAAGTAGAAATAATATTGCTTTCCTCATTCCTATTAAAGACCAAGTGAACACCAATAGCTTCAAAGCATGTTGAATAATAGCAGCTTTTGATGCCAGCTAAGAGCTCAACCAAAGCTCCTCTTCATCTTCCTCATATCCTGTCCTGACCTCCTCATGGCTCTGTCCCCATGATTGCCTGGAAGTTTCTTCCTGCTGAGCTGGTCTGACAGTATCTTGGCTGCTGCCTCGTTACTGTTGCAGGCAGAATTGCCCTTTAGGTGCCCCAAGAGAATCACCCCAACATCCTTTGTTCTTTACATCATCACCAAAGAGCCCCCATAAATGGCATATGTCCAGCTTTCAGCCATTCCAGCATCTAGACCTCTGAGTATGTAGCACTTGGGCTCAGGGATCGTTCATTAATGTATGTGTTTGCCCTGGCACTTCTTCTTTTGTCCTTTCAGTGTTTGGTCCCGTTTCATTTCTGTTACTAAGCAATGGACGAGCTCACTCCAGATGGATCCGAGACAGCCTTATTAAGTTTTAATGAGATGATCCTTTGGGTTGGTAAGAGAAGGTGGAACAGAAATCATCTTTTCTTGTGCTTGCCCTGCAGGATACGCAGCCTTGTGGTGGGTCAGTGTGAGAACTAGCTGATGGTAGAGAAGGCACATGGCTGCTGTTTCCATCTCCCCTTCCCCAGCACCAGAATGATCACGCTCAGTTCCTGAAGGCCTTAGTGTTTTATCCCACTTCCAGCTGCAAGAATTTCAGAGGACGTACCTTCCTTATTTGGGAGGATAAGGTTAGTAGTTATAAATGAAATGCGAATGGATGTTGATGACTACTTTTCTTGGGCTGCTGATTCTGAATAATTGATTCTCTCTGGCATCCTATTTGACATTGGAGGTGCAGCTGACAGCCTGTGATGAATGAGCTGTGGGGCTGCTTTCACTCTCGCTGGAGTTTGGTGCAGAGACAGCCTCTGGAGTTTCACACCACTGCACGCTCCCATGTCATGCTGTGTTAGTAACACGGGCTGGATCCCAGGAGGACTGCAGCATTAATGGTTGTCTGATCTTCCTAATTAGCTTGACAGATTGAGAGGTCAGAGCCCTATTAGAAATTTTGTGCCAGGTGAGCTGCACTATGTTATTTTACTGTTGTATTTATCACATGCTATGAATTCCTAAGTACAGTGTCAGATGTGTTCTGACTCGAGGAAAACCTGGAAAGTAAATTTAGGATTCATTTTGAAAGAGCTCGTTTGTTAAAGATAACAAGAATTACTTATTTTCAGTCAGATTTTCCACTGTTTTCATTGTGCATGTACAAATTAAAGAGAAATTGAAGTATTTTTTCCAGCACAGTAATATTTAATCTGGGATAATGTGATTATAATGATATCACTTTAATAGAAAAGATAATAAATAATAACAATTTAGTATAGATGGTGGCTTGTGAGGAATCTGCTATCATGTTGTACTGCTATGGCTTTACACTTCATGGGAATGGTGGCTTGTTGCCAGAAAGTGGGGAAAATGAAGTCTTATGTGTATTAAAATACATTTAGCATTCTAGCTGGTGATACTCATATGTAACTGCAATATAAAAATCTGCTATGAGAAGCCAGCTAGTTACATCTAAAAGGAAAAGTTGGCATGACACCGTTTAGGTTTACAGTAATTTCCATCAATTTAATATTTGAAGTGAGTGCTTTCTGAATAGGGAGAGCACCTCAGTGAGTCACTAATCTCTCTCCACTTTTCTAACACAAAGAAGGCCAGTGTAGAAGGATGCATGTTTGTAAAGAGCAGAAGTGTTGCTTGGCTCCACAGACCATGAGTTTCACATGAAAAAACAGAATTGGCAGAAAGTCTGCCAAAGGACAGGTCTAACAGGCACATTGATTACTTGATTTTTCCATAGTAATTACTATTTAGTTCAAATAATTACCTAAGCAAGGCCCCAATTACATGACACACATTTCCATATTACATCCAAATGTACAAAAGTATAAAAATAACATCTGGCATCTGTAACTTGAAAAACCAAATTAGATCAGAGTTAGGGTTTCTCTTGTAGCCCATAGACAGGTTGTTGCAATACAAATCTTCTCTAAGCAGTCTGTCAAACCTTACTGCGTTCCATTTTCAATTGGAAAACATTTCATAGGACTCCAAAACAGGAGGCCCATTTCTCCACAGTGTTGGGGTGTGCCCTGCAGTGGACATCAAGGGACAGATTCCCACCTCAGCTGTATGTGCAGAATTTCATCCCATTGCTTGGAAGCCATTAAGAGCCAGTAAGAATGTGCCCAGGATAAATCTCAACAAGGGATTTCTACCAGTCTTTTTGTTCCTGAAGTCAACACTGTAGATTCCTGTCCTAGTAATGCCTACAGCTAGGCAGTGGAGTGAGGAGGGACTTTTGGTGAAGGTTTCATCTCAAGGAAGACAATTTTTTTCTACCAAGCATTGTGCAGGACAGAATCTATTTGTCACATTTATTATATGTACAGTGTACTTGTGAAGCCGTGTGTGTTACAGATGTGTTTGAAATAATTAAATAGTAAGGTTGAATAAGCAGTTGTACTTTGCTTTGCTTGGTAAACCTCAGAAATAACAGTTTGCTTCCCTCTCTTGCTTTACTGGTGATTTGGCCTTTTGGTTTCAGACTTAGATTTCATTCATAATGAGATTGCTCTGTTTGTGTTTCTATATTCTTGCTGCAGCATGGGAGGATGAGCCCACACAATGCATCTTCTGTTTTAAACGCTTTGGTTATTTCCCAGTGCTGCACCCCAGATGAATTAAAAGATGAGCTCATATTTTTCAAAGCAAGCTAAAGCATTAAAAGAATGTGATGTGGCATTAAATTTATCACTTTTTGGTGATGAACTCTGTTGGTTCCTTCATTCTTTCTATCTCAGACTAATTTTAGAGTACTTTTTGTAATAAGAGTCTAGAATGTGTTCAGACAGGTTCTTATATATTGCTCAATCAGAAATATTTGTAGCATTTCTGAACTTTCTGCAGTGCAGTTGCTTTAGCTCAGAGGACAGCAAACAGGTATATTAGTTAGACACAGCACTTCTTAGTTATAACTGTATTTTATTCTGTGATGTTTATTACTGTCATTTGTGTTGGACAAGATCCAGGAAGACTCAGTAACAGTACCTAGCTTGTGAGGTGTTGTACAGAAGTTGAACAGTGAAAAGATCATCAGCCCAAAAGTGTCATTGTCTTTGTGCCTGCTTTCAGGACTTGTTGAAGGACTTTTTTCATTTTCCCCATGCAGTCAAACATGTACTCTTGTTACTACCGTAAGTGTCAAATACTTACAGGATACTTAAGTATCTGGTACTGATTAATCAGTATGTGATTCACAAACCAGAATAGTCCGATCAAAGATCAGTCACCTAAATGAGATCTCCTGATTCCTGTTTTACTTTTGAAAGGCACTGTATTATCTTTTATTAACTGTGTTAGAAATTGCATTGGCATATTTTTTCTAGCAGAGATTTTGTATAAATACCTGCCCCTTCAGATTTCACTGACAATTATTGTTTCATATGACTGTTTTCAGATTAATTATATATTAACAAGTTTTAGATGATGTTCATAGTGACTGTAGTCCTTATATTAATCTTTTCTCATATCTGCCTCATTTTTCAAATTTTTAAATTTTCTGATTTACCTGAATATGGTTTCCATTTAAATACATACATTTAATGCATCTATTTTAATAGTGGGGTTTTTTTCCTTATTTAGAGATAAGCTTTCATTTTCACATAATTCTTTTATATCAATTTGTCATAACTGTCATCATAATGTATCTCTAACCATGGATCTTAATCGAATGCAATTAGAAAAAGACTTGTAGAGGATAAATTGTCACTAGTGTAACAGAAACTATTAAAGCAGTGAGCTCTAGAAAGAGGGAGTGTGAGCTAGTAGTTGCCTGAGCATCAAAAGCAATTTGATTTTATTTCAGACTCTGTGCTGTCCTGAGTAGCAAGTTTGCACTCTCTTTACTCAGACACAGCAAAAATGGATTATTTACTATGATAAGATTATTAATACCATAAAACTGATTAAGCTTTCTTACCTATTTACAAATAAATAATGAACCAGATTTGAACAGCATCCGTGGCCCTCTTCAGTACAGTACTTTCTTTCGTCCTTCAAAAGCATGCCATACGCATGTTGCTGTGTTATTACTGTGTGAACAGTCCCTTCCTGCCAGAGAAAGAAAGATTGATTCTCAGTTGGGCAGCTAACGGATTTCACACAGCCAACACGTTACTCATCTCTGAACTCTGTAATCATTCCAAGATTCATTAAAAGAAAACTTTCCCAAAGGGAAGTGTATAGAACTGAGGCTGTCAGGTGAAATCCTTGCTGTGCTTTCCTGGACAGCTTTTGATTTTGATTTCGCTTTGGTTTTCCCCATTGAACTCTGCAGTAAAGATGCTGAGTGACTTTCCTCCTCCTTCCACTTCATCAGCTGGAGGGGCTGCCCAGCGCCAGTGTGCAGCACTGTGTGTGGGGTTTCTGCCTGACAGTGCACACTGCAGCTGAACAGCTGCTTTGGGGTCCACATGCCAAATCACCCTCCAGTGGACAGCATCCAAGGGGGCTGCCAGATCCTTACAATGACTTTTGGAAAACAGTAAGATGTAGACAAATGTTTGGGAAGCATTTCAAGCCCTGGAGCTCTTCTGTGGGCCATTTCATACAACGGAAAAAACCAGCATATTTCTGGGTTCTTTATATAAAGTCTTCCTTTTACTGGGAACTTGTCCTGAGGGCGTCTGTGTTCTCCTCTCTGTTTTCTCCATTCTCTTTTTAGTTCCTTTAGTTCTAACCACTGCTTCCCCTCCTCCCCTCACTTGGGGGCTATCTTCCAGTGACTGCAGTGAGATTAGGGCTGGCATCACAACTTCTGCATTGCTGAGGTCCCCTAGCCAAGCCCTTACTGCATCCTGCTGCAAGGTGAGACCGGTTCCAGCTGACAGGGCAGGCAGCTGCTGAGAGCAGCAGCATTTCAGTGGCAACAAATCATCCAAAACCAGTTCTTGGATGAGGGGGAGAAGATAACCACAGGCTGGCAGGGGAGGGTATTTGCCAGCTGGCCTGGGAAAGCAGAACTGCTAGAGCCAGCTGTATCTCCAGCTATCGCTGGGAAGGAAGGCAACAGAGGATTGGGTGAGCCAAGCCAAAAAGATAATCCTTGCTATGGCAATATAGCATGTCTGGATGCAGGTCAAGGGAGCTGGCCTGTATGAGGATAGCTGGAAGAGGGCAGATTCCCAATGGATGTAACAGAGAGCTCAAAACTGCCAATAGATCTGAAGTTGCTGGCAAGCTATGCTAGGAAGACTGCTTGATCATATCCTTGAAACTGGAGATGAATAAGGACAAAGGTATGATGGGTTTGACTATTTCAGATATCGCTTTTTTATTCTTCACTTTTGAGGTGATTCCAGCTGACAGCTTTTGCCAGTTGGACACTTGCACAGCCTCACACAGCCCTACCAGCACGGGGTTTGTTCTGGTAGAAGAGAGTCTAATGCAACAGCCCCTGGTACTGGTGTTTCATAACCAAAGCCTGTGCTCCATGTTATAGACTGCCAGTAGACATATAAAGCATTTTAATATTGCAATTAAAATAGAAATAGCTTTAAGTTTGTTTTCTTGGGTACCTGCAGGACAGAGATCTTAAACTCTGTATTTCCACAGCTCTACTGTTACCAGTGCTAGTTCAGCTATGTCTGTGTGGCCACACATTTTAGCCCTGCACATGCACGTCCTCATGTGCAGCGGGCCTGAGACAACAGACCTCCATCACCACAGCACCACTGTCAGTGCTGCCAGTGTGATCCTTGACTGCCTCTCCACATTGCAGCTTTCAGGCTTGAGCTACTGTATCCACCTGTTGGCAGGTGTGCAGTGTGGATATAAGCTCAGGCACTTCCTTTCCTCAGGAAGAAAAGAAATGGTCTTTTTGGTTTTCCCTTTTTTGTGGTAAGCTCCCAGGTGTCATTCCTTGGCCAGCGTGTTGCAGTGCCACTGCTTCCTCTCAGTGCAGGGTGGGACCATGTTCCTTACTGCCAGCAAGCATCAAAGCTGATGGCACATTTAGGTACGACAGTAATGGAGCTAAGCCATTAAGTATGTTTGTGTAGGTGTATATGTATAAGTGCATGTGCATAGAGAGTGGGAGATTTAACAACCAGATACATTACCTGTCATTGACATTGCTTTGTAAGTGGGTAAAACTTCTGATGGTTGGACTGAAGGAAAAAGTGTGTTACCCCTAGTATACAGTACAAATGCTAATACTATGTATCAGAAAACAGCAAGTCTAATTATATAAGTTTTTTCTGATGCTGACCAGTGAAGATCTTTGCAAGAGTTTCAGTGAGCCCAAACCATGAAGACTTCAGAGGAAGAAGTTTAAGAGACTCTTTCTGTTCTTGTTTTTCTCCAGGAGTTGTGTTTCCCTGCTCAGTAACTATTGACTTTGATACTTCATATTTCTGCTAAATCATTTTTTTCTTTCTTGTAATTAGTTCAGGTTAGCCAAAAATAGGAAGACGAACTAAGCAGAAAGTACTGCAAGATACTTTTGCCATGTCAACAAGGTGGGAAACTCCGATATAAATGGTTCATACAAGTTTAATGAGGTGAATCCTCTGTAGGGGTTATTATGGTATGAGCAGAGGGTAATTAGTGGTGACTCAGTGCAGGAAAAAAAACCAACAAACCTGGCTGTCACAAGTTCTTCATCATCCTCTGACAGAAATGAATGGCAATTGCTGCAGTGCCACCTTGTGGTGAAATTAAGAAACATAAAACTTTTCTTTACACATAAAGTTACCAATGCGAGGAGCTGAGTTTCTGACCTGTGGTTTAACTGCTCAGCTTGGGTGCCCTGGTGCCCCAAATCTCTGAGCCCGGTGACCTCCCCAGTGTCAGCTCTGCATTGAGAAGGATCACAGTCTTGGACTTGAAGGTGACTGATCCCCAGGCACTTGGTCCAAAGAGGGTGGATGTTCCCAAAGCACTGCGGGCTTCACCAGAGTACCATCCTTCAGCCTCTCAAGAGTGAGGATATTTCCAGCCTTGTGAGCTTGAGCACTTCATTGGCCTCACCCTAATCTAAATTTGAATTTGATCCAAAGATATTTTATACTGTACCAAATATTTTTTAGGCTTTACTATGTTCTAAATTATAAATTGCCTGCAACTAGTAAAATCTCAAACCAGGCACTTGCATCTTGATTAGGGACTGGGGTCTGAGCTGAATGGAGCCACCACAGCAGCTCCTCTGGATGCGTCTATGGCAGTGGGGCCTTGCTCGGGACCTTGTACTCTGGAGACAGTACTGTGTACAATGTCACAATGCTCGGTTGCATCTCTTTTTGGTGTCACAGCTATCAGGAGTGATAACAGCACTCAGGAAAAGCATGGCATTTACTCTTTTGGCCCCGGAGTAGGTTATTTATTTTAATTTTTTTTTTCAAGTTATTGCATTCATGAAGGCTATCTGAAATGTGAAAGATGGGCAAGGCTTTATTCTCTCTTTCCTGGCATAGGCAAAAATATACTCTAAAAAATCATGACATCAAAATGAAATCAATTTACATTCCATGAGTGCTGCATGATCACAATGCTGTTCCTATCCTGTCCAACAATACTGATGTAATTTCCCTGATTGCAATGGAGCATTGCTTTTGAAGTATGTCAGTTTGCATGGGGACAGAAAAAGGAACAATATACTGCTTTTATTAGCAAGATAACTCAGACTTCTAGGTACAGGCCAGTATCTGCACAGCTTTGCTGCTATGACACTGTCAACCAATATTTATATAATTTCTTGCCCAATAAATACTGTTAGCTGAAGAAATGCATTTGTATAAGTAAAGAACTAAGGCTGGTTTTAGAAGATCTCCTTTTCAGTTCATGAACTACTAAATGGTTTTAAGAATCACATGCAAAGGACTGTAACAGACACAGGTTAAAGGATCTTCTATTCAAGGCCAAAAAGTCATGAGGTAACACTGTTCATGTTTGCTGGGGTTTTTTATTGTTTGGTTGTCTTTGAGAAAGGAGAGGGGGCCCACACCAAGGTGGATGCCTTTATGGTAAGCACAAGAAATAATATCATTAACATTCAACTTGAGCATAGGAACTAAAGCTGTAGATTGCAAGTTGGAAGAAACGGCTGCCATTAAGGCAGCGGCTACCTTCTTGCTGTGTTACGTTTGTGTCATCCTTTCTGCGCTGTCACCCACGAGGTATGTGCTGCCCTACCAGAACATGCGCAGCATCGTGGTCAAGTCCGTCATTGGTTATACCTTCATCACACCCTGATTCTTCACTACTTGATAATGTTGAGAGAGAAAAAAAAGCTGAGCCTTTCCCTTCATGAGTTACAAGCCCCAGGCTGTGACATTCCAACTGTAGCTTGTAGTCCCACAAGCTAGCCTCAGTGAAATGAAAGCTGCATCTTACAGAAAACAGGATACTCGCAAAAAATCCTTGTCCCACAGCCCCAGGTTTTAAGACTGCAGCCATTTGCTGCAGCTGTGGACCTCCAGTGGCCTCACTGCTGAGCCTCCCCACTGTGAGGGCTCTCCAGGGATCTGGGTGGCTGGCATGCCTTCCTATCTGTTGCTCTACTTGTTAATCTTCTTTCCTATCTTTTGTCAAGTTTTTCCTTTTGTACCTCCTGTAGACAAGTCCTGATTTTTCTCATCCCTTTTCCAGGGAAAAGCATGAACGTTGCTGTGTTCAGTGCCTCCCATTGCTAGGAAGTGATCGTGATAGTGGAAGTATGCCATGGAGGACTGTGCTGAGCTAGGTGCCAGCAGATTGCCCATTACACTGCCTTCTCCCTTCTAACTTTTAAACCAGGAAGCGTCTTGTGCATCTCCTAAGAGCCTCCTAAGAGGATCATTTCCTCTTAGTATATCCTCTCCTCATTTCCTCAAAGTATAAATGTTGTTGCCCTACTGATGAGCCATGCTCTCATGTATGCAGCAGAGTGGGATCTAGTTGGGCCACTGAGCCATTTCAGGTGGCTTCTAAAACAATAAAAGGAGGAATTGCTTGTTCCCATGGCATTATTCTGCCTTCAATAGTTTGTTTTCCATTCAAGTGAAATCTGTCTGTCATAGTAGATGCCATATGCATTATTCTTTGTTTTATTACATTCTCTTCTTCAAAAGCATTCAGATGTTGTTTTGGGTAGATTCAGGGCACCATTAAGAAAAGTACAGTGGATTGCCCTGTTTTCATGCTTATCCCTTGTGAGAAAACTGGGTCTTCTCTGAGCCATTTTATCCTCTCTCCTGCTAAATGATAGACGATAGGAAGCTGACAGGTGATGGCCAAAAAGAAGTGGACTAAATCAAACCTTGATTGCTGGCAAATCTGGAACAAAGTGCCCCAGATTAATTGTCGAAGGACAACTCCCAGCCATAGTTGCTGAGGCAAAGTGAACATTGCATTCTGTTGCTTGCCAGAGGCTATAGGAAAACCTAGAGATGTTGCTTTCCCATATTAGACTTTATGAGTATTCAATATTAATCTGGTCTCAAGGGCTCTAAGATCTATTCATCAAGTAGATATCATGGTAGATAGGCAGGTACAAAAATGTCTGGCGGGGGGGGGAAAAGCAGGGGGCAGCAGCACACATGCGGAAAAGCAGGAGACTGTTACTGGGATGTAGCTGTAATTGAATTTTATGTTGTCACAAATAAACATTTTCTCATTAAGAATTACCAGTGTGAAACAGTTTTACAGTGTGAAAGCGACTGGTTGGATCTTGGCCTGTAATTTAGCAGGCAGAAAAGAACAGAATTTAAGGACAGCCCACGTACTCCATACAGAACTGTGCTCAATCCTTAACTGTGGCAAATGTGCACAAACACATATGGGTCTGGAACATTCTTATTCTTCAGGTTTTTCTGAATCCTGTACCAAAAGATTTGTTTGTGCAATTAAGTGACAGACTTAGTCTAAGATTTAGGTTTTTGTTTTGTGCTACATGATGCTGTCAGCAAACCCTGACCCAGTGTGAAATGCAGTTTCATTGAAGATAATCGTACAATAGATATTTGTATTACAAATACCCATGATTTTGTTGCTGTGACTGAGACTTTCTCAAACACACATATAAACTTAACGCAAAAACCCCATAACCCAATAGAATGTGAATGTGTAACTTCCTAAACCACTTGCAAGGTTTTTCTGCAGTCGGGTTGTCACATAATGCTTATCATTAAGGGCTGGGTATTTTTCATCATCATTTTGCTGGTGATTTAGTCTCCTCTTGTGCTTTTACAGTGCACCCTTGTGACTGAAACCCAAGGATCAGGAATTTGGGTCCTCACAGAAGTCCCACAGCAGAACTGTACTTCAGGAAAGCAAGTTCCGGGCATACGAGGTAATGTTAAATTCCTGACATAGTTCCACTGAGCTGTCTCAGAGGATGAATGATCTAGAATAAAGCGAAACATTTATTTCCTAGTCAGCATGCAAGGGAATTTTTGTTTATACCCTGTGCTTTGATCAGATTTTGAAAAAACAGATCAGTAGCTTAATTTCAAATAAAAAATGAGCAATGTCGCAGGTAAAGTTAATATTTACTCCTGAGTTATTGTTTTAAGTGATGATAGTAAACAACCTTCTGTTTCAACATTTTTGGCAATGTCAGAGAGTCAAAATATCCAAAATCTCTATTTTTTTCCTTGAAGTTTATGCGCATCCGGTGTCTTGGGTACGTATGAAAAAAACAAACCAATTGTCTCTGTATTGCAAGATATAACTTCCATTCCAAGGTCATTTCCCAAAGTATGTTTTTCAAAAGATTATATGTGCAAGTGACTTTGGCACCAGGATTAGCAGTTTTAAAATTTGTTTTCACAAACCTCTAACAAAACATGGCAACAAAGATTAAAACTGTGGACAGAATGCAGAATGAATGGAAACAATCTCTCTGACTGAGTAAGGCTGAACTTCACTCTAGTTTCCTCAGCCTCTCAGTTACATTCCCATTCCGCACAGGCAATTGATATATAGAGTTATTCATGTACAAGGGAAAGTTCAAAGCCAGGCAGGAAACAACTCAGTGGAGGCCCAGGGTTTCTTGTGGAGAAAGGGCAAATTCCATAGTTAAACTGCAGGAAGCCTAGTAATTCCTAGGCAGGGCAGTGAGAAAAGACCTTAACAGTGTCAGATAGATCTTGGGGAGGGGGTGGGTGGGTGGGTTGTTGTTTGATTTGGTGGTGTTGGTTTGGGTTTTTGTTGGGTTGGGTTTTGTTTTTATTTGGGGTGGTGGTGTATAAAAAACGGTTTCATAGGAGATAAAATGTGGAGCTGGGCCTCTATCCTCTATACCTCTTGTTGTTGTTTCTAGGCATTATTATCAGAATGGTCCACATTCAGGAAAGGTCTCTACTAATCTCAAAGAACTGGATCTGGCCTTAGCCTCTAATTTCACTAAAAGTAATGGATCTCTAAAACTGTAGATGTTTGAAGGCCTTTCAAAAAAATCACTTTAAATTGTAAAAGGAGCAAAATCATTTGGGTCACCTGTGCTCCAAGAAGATCCCAAGGCTTGGTATACCATGGCAGCTGTACCAGTTTGGCAGTGTGAGAAGGAGAACCAAAGCCAGCTGAAATGAACACAGTTTCTGAATCTTACTATAGTTTCATAGGAATAAACTCCAAGTCAATACCACAGAGTTTTGCTGGAATTTGGGGGAAAAGAAGAAAGGGAATAGAAAAGGGACTTAATTTCTAGTCTTCATATTCTTGCTAGGGAATAAAAGCTATCAATTGAGAAACAAGTTGATACTGATCTATGAAGCCTTTTATAAAGTTTTTGAAATTCTGCTAGTAATGCAAAACAAATTTTCTTTTGTACGTCCTCCTGTCTTGTTCAGTCTCTTTGTCCACCCAGGATGCCCCAGGCTCTTGTATTTCTCAATATCGATAGTTTTGCCTTCAGATCCCATGAGCTGTGTACCCATGTCCGTATCTTTCTTGCAGTGTTTCTCTTATGCACCTGCTGATGCTTCTTTCTGCCTTACACATCTTCAAAATCTGACTAATCCTTTGCCAGTGACCAAAGATCATGAGGAACTGACAAAGGGATCATAATTTCCTTTTTTTTTTTTTTTTTAAATCTCCACCTGGATATGACCAGCCACTTAATTGCTTTCAGCTAAAAATTCTGCAAGAGGTGAGGAGGTAGTAAGTGCAAGAAATGCCACTGAGTTAAGAAGCTTTAAGAAATAATTAGTGCTGGAAATTGCAAATACTGAATTACACTTGTTTTATGTGCTAATAGCTAGGCTGTGCCCCTGCACTTTGCCCAGGGCAGAAGGTGGAGTTCAGCTCTTCTGTCCTGAGTGGGGCAGAGAGCAGGGACCTGCCACCCGCCCCGTAACATACTCCTCCCTGCCAGCAGTAAACGCTGCTCCACCGTGACCCCTCTCTGCCCTGTGTGCATCCACACCAGCACAAGGTGTGTATGTCTTGGCCTCGGGTCTCGATGGTGTTTGAGGGGAAAAATAACAATGACAGAGCAAAACCAAACTGTGTATTCAGTGCCTGTTTTATTGTTCAAGGTATTGTTCAAGTAAGGAACCCCAAGTCAGACTGGGTACTTTTCTCTCACCTCTAGTTATTGCTGAGCACGACTTTAGTGTGATAGAAGGATAAATAGGGAAGAAGCCTGGGTTTGACAGGTTTAAAACACAAGTGCAACTGCAAACTTGTAAAAAGTATCTTTCAAATATTCCACACAACTTTATGCTAAGGCTTCATCGAAAAATTTACTTGATGTATTGTGGCTTAAAAATACAGTAATATTTTGGAGTCCTAAAAATCACAGTTATCTCTAATTGCCATGCTTTGTCAAACAAAGTTAGTGTCGAAATGGCAGTGATTAACGCTGACAGGAGCCCTCAGAGTCACACAGACAATGTCAGAGGCAGGGGCTGGCATGGTGCAAGCAGCATGGTGTATCTGACGTGACTACAGGCAGCCTTTCAAGAAGGGGCAGAGTTGCACCGGCCACTGGTGAAGCTCTGCCACCGTGGGCTCGTTTCACACGACAGAATATGCTGTTCTCCAACTTTGTCTTTCAACGCTCTAAGTCACTAGGCTGCCAGTATCGGCAAGGAATGGTTTGGGGGTGTTTGGGGGAAAAATGAGATGTTAATGGTGTATTCACGTGGGCTGCTGTGCAGCTGTGCCAAGGGTACATCCAACTCACTGGGAGGAGACACTGGTCTGGGGCCAAGGCAGGGACTGACAGAGACTGTCTAAGTAAGATTTAGCCAAGTAAGTGAGAAGAAAGAGCCAAAGGTTTTACAGGAATGTTCTTAACAACAAATGCATTACCTACGGTCCTGAAGTGTGATGTGTATAAGTTCTATTGTAGCTTTTACATGTCCCTAGAGAGAGACCCTGGCCTAGCAGAGGCAGTTATCTGCCTCAACAGTTACTGTGCCTGACACTGAAATGGAGCCAAAACCCCACACCTGATACCAGTAGGGAAATGAATTAAAACTTTTGATAATGCTTACACCAACCCTATTGTATACATAGGCTGTACAAGAACGCTGGCCTGCAAAGAGCTGGTTGTGGCTTCACAGCTGTTTAACTTGAACTCACAAGATGAAATCAATGCTGTAGCTACAGCTGTAGAAATTCCAGAAATTCCTGCTCTGGGTTGCCTGCAATGCAAATCGGAGTGTGAGCCCAGGAGAACCAATGCTAAGGCTGATACCTCTCTCTGCTTCCTCTCCAAATGAGTGCTTGCTTTTCTTTAAAGAAAATGTGTTTAAACCTACATTTATCAGAAAAGACCAGATAATTGGATTATTTATATATAAACTGGCATAGCTTCATGGATGTCAACAAGCATTTAATTTCTGGGGTAATTTCTGTATTACTTGCCAAGTGGAACTGCTGCTTTGTGAAGGGCAGTAGGGCATGTGGATACTAAAGCATATGCAGTAAATCATTACCTAGTGATTAAACTTTTAACAAGTTTGCATTGTCTTAATTATTGAATTCAGACTGCTGGCACTCACACTTAATGACTTTTTGACTGTATGTTACCTACCTGGAATTAAAACATTTTTGTATTTCAAAGGTACTGTTGTTTGTGCCTTTCCAAAATTCTGGGAAAATGTGTTTGACAGTAAACTCAACAGTCAGGGACTTGTCTTTTAGCTTTTAGCTCTCCAGATGTTTTGCTTATTTTCAAGTCCAACACATACACTGTAGTTTAATCTAGGTAAAAACAGATAATTTTTTTTTCATCTGTCATCTCTCTATCACTAGCTCTTGGTGAATGACTAGAGAATTTATGAGATGCAGATGCAGCCCTCAGCTCCAGTGATGAGATTATATATAGCATAGTGCAAAAAGTATACCCTGGCTGCAAATGCTATGCAGTTGTTACAGACATGTGCTGTATTTATGAAGGAGTCTATAATACAAACTCCTCTTGGATTTCTAGCACATCACTGGGTTTATAAATATTTCTGAAGTTAAAAATAAGATGAACAGCTCTGTCTAGTGGCAATTTCAATAACTACATCAGAAAGTCATTATTTCTAACAGAATTCAGCCCATATGTGTTGAATCAATTGAGTTTAAAAATAGCTGGTTGTCTTGCTTTTTACACATGACAAATGCTCCGCGTACTTCTGGAGACACACTGGCTAAACATGTGAGGCCATATTCTGCCATGAGTTTTCTGCTAGTTCTTTTAAGAGATTTGCAACTTCTATTTAATTTTCACCAAAAGCAATAAAAGCCCCTGACACTTTGCCATTCCTAAAGCTGTGGTTGTAATCTGTAGGGCCCTGCTCCTTTCCTCCCCGTTGAAGTATTCGGTGCGGGATATTCAAAATCCATCTCGGGCTCACAAGCCTGTTGTACGACGCTGGAAGCCTTGCAGGACCAGATGTCATTTTGGTTTGGGTTTTGTGCAAGTTCCATGGTAGTTCCCTATGTAGTTCTTAACAAAACCACATAAATGGGTGAATTATTCTGGACCCAGCCAGAAACTGGGGGTGGGAGATCCCCCACTTGACCAGTGTTAAGCCTGGAAAGGTCCTGTTTCACACCACTTCTGAACAACTCATGTTGGGTTGTCTGTGCACTCACCTAATGCAGAAAGCTTAAGTATTTTTTAGTGATATTAAAATACTGTCACTCTGTTCTCTGTGTGCCATAAGGTCAGGAGGTAAGGCAGCTCTGCTGTTGGGATGTAAGGTCACCTGGTGGGTGGGAGTGCTCCACTGGACCCACCTGCAGCATCTTCAGCTGGTGCCATCTTCTCCCAGTGCAGCAGCAGGCTCAGGGCGACTGGCACCAAGGGGATGCAGGAGTGTGATGGGGAGAGGGTTGCCTTCAGCTCCCTGTGGGTATTGGGGGCAAAAACCCCTCAGATACAAACAGGACATTAATATGCCCCTCTCGGTGGAGATATCTTAGCTAAGAGCACGTATGTTCAGAGATTGTGGCCAAAGAGTAAATAATCTCTGAGCTGTTTGTTTTATATAGTAATACCCATATCTAATGATACTGTGTACTCTTCACGATAGGCCTCTGGATAGCTTGCTACAAGCTGAAGGAAATTCTAAAACACTATAAAAATTCTAAATCACATCTTCTCCAAGATGTTACAAAAAGATGGGTTTTTCCCCTGAAATATCAAAATTCTTTATAAAAATGCTCTTCAAAGAATTCAATTTAACCTCACGATTCTACTACCGTAAAATGTATTATATGGTGTATGGAATGGGAACAAACCCATACAAATCGTCCGGTGGCTATTCTGTTAACATCTATCTCAAAGGATGCTTCCATAAAGTCATAACAAGCTACTGAGACACATCCATAGATACTATTGCTTGTCATCTGTGCTAAATCGCTGTTCTGTTTAAGAACACGGGTCTTATGTGGAAAAAAAAGGCTAAGTGCAAGCAAGTTCAGTTGAACCTTTGCAGAGACATTTGAAGCTGCCAGAGAACTAAGATCATGCCTGTGGCAAC
Organism: Falco peregrinus; assembly: GCF_023634155.1. NCBI lineage: Eukaryota > Metazoa > Chordata > Aves > Falconiformes > Falconidae > Falco > Falco peregrinus. The sequence continues at coordinate 28,859,447 of NC_073732.1, read as the reverse complement.
TTCAAATGCTAAGAAAAGCAAAAATTCTTTTTCTACAGCTTGCTTATAGAGTATTCTCAGGTTTTCTGTAGCGTGCAAGGCCACCCTTTCTACAGTGCTGATTTAGATTGTGCCTGTGTCTCAATTTTCAACAGATTTAGACCATGCCTCAATTTTCACAGTGGTACATTGTAATAAAACACTTTCAGAGCCCTGCAAGCTTTAGAGAAAAGGTATGTTAATGAATAAAGTCTTACATACAAGTTAGGAAAACAATGATCTTTCTTTGAACAGATCATCTCTGCTAAATGTGAGGTGATTTTTTTCTTCTTGTAGTGATCCATTCCTTCACATGGATGAAATTATGCTGGTATAAATGGGCCTAGACAAACAGAACTTATTCCTCAGTTGGAAGTAATTCAACTGATACAAGCACTTTCATGCCATTAGGTTACAGAAATTGTCCCTGAGCTTTATACTGCATAAAATATTTCAACATAGTCGAAGCAGAGAAACCTTTGAGTGTGGGCATCTGAAAGGTAGCCTCTTCCACTTTGTGCCTCTGGTTTTCTGTGTCGAGGATTTTACCTGAGGTGCTACGATGTGTGGTCATCTTCTCTGGCAACCTGTTAATAACGAGGCTGATTCCAGCACTGTTAGATAACACCTAGGTGATAGCCACAAGGCAGGATGATGGTGATAGCCCACTCTTTCGGTTCAGAGTTTGCACCTCCGGTTTTGTTGAGGCTGGCATAAAGGCAAGTGGCTGGTGTTCCACTTGACAGAAGATGACAGGGGACAGCAGATGCTTACTTTATTTGCAGATGACCTGGAGATCTCAAGTCTTTGTATGCACACACTATTAGCTTGAGTATCTTGAGGTTCAGTTAAAGAAATGTGCTGGACCCAACAGCCGGTTAAAACCCATCTGTGCTGTAATAGAGATGATGTGGACTGTGGCATTTAGCAGTCAGCATAAGTGCTACCTCTGGTGTGGAGTGTATTGTGCAGATACTCCTTGTGCATGGCCCTTAGCAGTTCCCAGGTGCTAAGGTGTTATCTCTGGTCTGTTAAGTTTTAGCAGCCTGACAACCACCTACCCAGTCTTGCTTTTCTTGCTCTGTTATACGGAGCTGTGTGCTCATCAAGATGAGAGGGTTTGGAAACCCAAAGCCACCTGCCCACCTCCACACCCACCCACTCCTTATCTACTTTAATTGATTCTTTGAGAATGACTCAAAGCATACTTGTACTCAAGATGTTGATGGTAAAAAAATACCTTTCTATCAAAAGGGAAAATGGGTGTGAAGGGAGAAGTCAGTGAAATTGCTGGAATTATGAGTTGTATATTTCTGTCGTATATGCTGCCTAGATCTGAGACTACAGCTGCCTGTATTAATTGTGGTAAATCAAAATAAGTGAGCACAAATAATAGAGTGCATAAAGCATTTCAGTGTAAAGATTCAGAATGCTGTCCTGGTCTAATGACTTCAGTGTACAGGACGATCAAAGGTCAGAGCCTAAAAGATGCAAGATGTGCTCACTGGAAGTTGCTCAAGATTTCAGACAAAATGCATAGCCAGCAATGGGGCAGACAACATGTCTCTGCTGCAGTAAGAGATTGAAGCTAAAAAGCAGATGCTGTATAGATTGGACCACAAGTGGCACAATCCTTTTATATTTAAAACTCTCTTGAAACAAGGACTCTGCTTTTTCTAGGCAGGCAAGGCTTTATTTCTTAATCATGACAAGCAGGTAGAGACAGAATTAAAGCTGTGATGAGAATCATGTGCAGCAGAACTTTAGTATGAAGTCTAAACTTACACATTTGTCTGAAATCTCCACTGAAGCCAACAGAATTTTATACAAGGAATGCATTCTTTTAAACGTCTCCTCCCTTGCAACACCTCCACTCAGCAACATAGCCTGCAGCCTTGACTTACTTTTTGTATAAGCAAAGACTGAAGATAAGGAGAGAGAAACAATAATAGAAACCTGCAGTTTGCAAATTGCCCTGCCCGGAAAGAATTCCAGACTTTAATTCTATTGCTTTCTCTAAGTTCTCTGCAAGTGCTTTTACTGTGCCCCATCACTTTGGGTCGTTGCCTTTCTCTGTCATACACCAGATTGGTTCTGGCAACTTAGGTTTTTCTGTTATTTTTGTCCAACATTTTAAAGCTGCAAGTCCTGGATCATGTCTCCTTTTTCTCATTCTCCCCTTGTGCTCGGTTTTCTTTCTTATACCTCCTTTTATAAGTTCTGACTCATTTCACTCTCTCTGTGTGCTCTCATTTGGCATCTCCCATGATGTCTGCCTGCCAATGCCTTGCAATCCCATGTCGTCTTCTGCACTCAGTATGTTTCTTGGCTGCCTGCCAATTCTCAGACTTTAAACTTTATTATTTCTAGAAGCTGCTCTCTTGAGATGTTTTTCCTTTTTTATTTCCTCTCTTTTTTGATACTTCTAATCATTTCTCCTTTGGCCCTGCATTGAACTCTCTCCAGGCACAAGGAAAATAAGAATGTTCTTTCACAACCTGACTTGGAGCATAATGAATTCAGAAGGGTGGTATAGAGATTTGTTTAAATATGCTCCTGGAGGCTTTACTCAAAGTGCAAAGGACTCTCAGCTACCTCTTTACAGAGCAAAGTCTGTAGACAAACCAAAATTCAAAGTTTTAATAGGCTCCAATGATCTATATATGCTAAACAATTAAATTTGTTGATAAACTTGGGGAAGGCAAGAGATGACAGACAGCATTATTCTGGCAGGTTTATTTTACTCTTCCTATTTGCTATAAAGAGTGTTTCCCCCAAACAATCATGTACAACTGAATGTGAGAGGCTCGCTAATTTACAGAGAAGAAATTCTGGGATTTTTTTCCAGGCCAACACTTAGATAAGTACTACAAATTTGAAATGAGTATGTCAATAAAAATGTTCACGTCTGTATCTTTTTACTACTGGCTCTTCTCTTCTCTTTACAAACACATTTCTAAGCCTTCCTTTAAGCTCACTGCTGTTTTGAAATTGTGTTGCTGTTCTAGTGGTTTCAGGTTGTATCAAATGGCCATTTTCCTGCTTTTTTATGTAACAAAAAGTGTGTACGTCAATAACATATAAACCAAAATTGCCTATTTTAACATTAAGTGGTCACAGTCACTCTCATACTTCTCTTTTCCTTTGTCTTTATTTCACCTCTGTGGCAAACAGGGACACAGAAAGATTAAGTCTGTGGGTCTAGAAATACATACTTTTGCTTACAGAGGCGTTTGCCAGTCTGTAAGTGAGAGGTCTGTATCAGACTTAGTAGCTGGAGGAACATTTGTTGCAGGCTTGGTGTTCAACCTGTAATATCAAGGCAGTAATTTCTCATGTCATCTTTGCCAATTATAACTAACATAATAATTGCATACTGGCATATACAAATAGAGAAGGAAACTCTTGTCTCATCCTGAGGCTAGAATATTGTGTTATTCATTAATCTGTTTATACGTTTGTATGAATAGGCCATATGGTCATTAATTAATGAATGTTCTTTGCAAATGTAACCCCTTCTTTCTCCATGTCAGCCTTGACTTCTGCAAAGTATTTGCATGATTGGAATAAATTTATGTGCTGGACTAAAAAAAATTATAAGTCAATGAGAAGCTATAAGTCTTTCCACTAAGTTGAACTAAGTTGTATTCATATACAATATACAATTATAACCAGATCTTTCTGCCTTTGGGGGTTTTGCATAATATTTTTGATCATACTGATCACTCGCAATATATGACTGATCACATAAGGCAACCACCTTTTTTTTACTTCGTTAGCTATTATAACCTCTTTTGTAGTAATGTTACCCTCATCAAATTCCCTGGGTAAGGATGTCTGCTTATAAATATATGCACATACATGTGCGTATGTATATATTTAAAAACACAAATCCCATTCTACACACACTGTTTCTGTGTAGGCAGAAAAGTACAATTCACAGACATTGCTCCCAGAGCTGCTGTTTTTGGAACAGGCAGAAATAGTCTGGTGGTTAGTTGTCCCACACTTAGTGCCTTCAGTAGCTAGTGCACACTGCATTTTAAGCAACCCTTCAGCCATTCTCACTGGAACAGACACCCTTCACGCAGCAGTCGGTGTCCTTCGCTGAGCTGAAACCTGTCCGGTAGCTCAAGTCCCTGCTGGGCAAATGATGGCCCAGTAAGCTGTGCCCACAGCGTGAGCCCACGGCGCAGGCAGAGTAGTTACACTGCCCTGGCTGGTACACGCTCTGTGCATGTGTGATGTGCCACGATTCATACAGGTCATCCAGTTAATAGCAGCTAAGAGGTTTGGTTATCTTTGCCTTAGGGTTCATATAAACTAGACGCATAATGATAAACTGTGCAGATTTCTCTGTTACAGACTCCTGAATACTCTTTTTATGATTTGGTGTTTTTATAAATGTTTTCTATTTACTTTCATGAGTTGCAATTGATAGCAGTGGGACTCTTGTTAAAGTATGTTATGTTTCTTATTAATGCCAGATGTGTTCATCACAGCTGAAATACTGCAGTGAATGCCAAAGGCATTATGCCTTAAGTGGAGTCTGAAATGCAAATCTCAGGGTACTGCTCTCCAGTGATTCATGTAAACTGTCTTTCATTTGCTCCTTAAATTCTTGTATTGAAGATACCCTAATCTGTAAGTATAACTGTCACTTAACAATGCTTATATTTAAAGCACTCTGCTAAGGATCACTGCTCTTCACAGCAGCCAGAGTAAATGGAGAAGCAGAAAGGTCCTAGAACCAAACACTGAATCTTGCTGAAGGGAGAAATCTGAAGACACAGTAGATTTTGTATGAGGGTTTGCCTGCGTATGTTTTTCAAGAGCAGTCAGTAGCAGGGCACCAGAACATGCAGTGAATGGTTGATAATTGCTGCAGTATGCAAAATGAAAATCAGTAAAATCACCATTCCTTCATGTCTGCTCAGTGGTAGGCATTAACCCAGAGAATATCAAGCAGCCATGCAGTATGGAAGGCTGTAACAGATAAGGACAGTGTGCAGTTGGAGGCATCTCAGCAGTCAAAGGCAATGTGAGAAAAAACAGTGTCTGGAACTCACGGTCAGTTGATATGTTTGCAAATAATACATGTGCTGCTTGTTGGATCTGTTTAAATTAGTTTATCTCTTACAGACCACTTTTTTGCAAGTGATTCAATTGCTGGTTGGGTGAATGCTTGTAACTGAATATCAATCACTGTTTAAAGCATTTTTTGCATTTTTCTGCCTCAAATATGTAGCATTAATTCTGGAGTAATATGATTAGTAAGCTAACATGTATATATGAAATGAAAATAACTATTAATTAATGTCCAATAGTGACTATCACACTAGATGTCTTAGCTGCAACTCTATTTTATGTGTGCAGAATTTAAATGGAATTGGGTCAGCAGTAATTTAGCCTGATTAGGAACTGGACTCTTGGATGGACTCTTATTGCTGAGTTGTATGCAGATTTGTGAAGAACAGTGTCAGGGGACTTGTGTGAATGGAAATGAGAACAAAGCTTAATCTGTAACGTTAAGCATCTGCTTCTTTTACGTATGCAAGGGAAAGGGACAGGAAAAGAAATATAAATGCATAATTGTGTGTTCTGTGAATTAATTGCATTGATAGATTTATAACCTCACCCTATGGAGAGAAGTGAACAGAAATGTGTACTGGATAAGTTGCTATGTGGACAAATTTCATAATGCTGTGTGTTATTTTTTTTAGGGAAGGATTTTCTCAAAAACTCAAATTGCTGGCTTAGCTCAATTCTCAGGCAAGGAAGGATACAAATCTTGCCACTCACCTAATGAGAACAAAGGCTAATGATGACAATTGTAGAAAGTTCTAGACCTAATGTGGGTTTTACATAACAGAAAATAATGAGTTGTCTTCCTTTCGTAAAAGCAATTGTGTAGATAATTTTGCATGCAGTAGAATTCACTATATCCTGGCCCTTCACCTGTGTTGCCAAATGGCAGCAGATGCAGGTTTGCCTGGGTGTTACCTTGAGGACTTTTCCTTACTTCCTGCAAAACACGGACCTTCACAGCATTTTGCCAAAACAGCCTGGAGAGGTGGCACAGATGCATTGGCCCTTGTATGGAAACCCCTCTCTGGAAAAGTCTCACAGGAGGGTGACCTACCTCAGCTCGGGCTCTTCTGGATTTACATCAAGCTATAATACTTGGGAGTTGTGAATAATTAGGATGGGGATTGTGCTTCTCGAAGAAATTGGCAAAGAAGAGCAGTAGATTCCTCTCAAATTTTCCTGTACCTTTAATCTTTTACTTTATCATCTGTCTCTAGGTGAGATCAGTCAGTTGTAGAAAAACCTCCATGAGTTCAGCTTCGGCAGTTTTTGGAAGTAGGTGAAAAATGCTGGTAGGAATGAGTCTTAATTTTCAAGGGAGGCTTGGGGAGAAAGGTTCATCAATTTATCAACCAACAATTTAACCAGGGTAACTTTTTTTTTTTTTAATGAATTTTACCTCCTCAAGGACAGGGAAATCTAGCATTTGCCTTTCACATTTCTACTGCTGCTAGGCTCTTTTTTGGACTAAAGGTGAACAAAGAGTGAATCTAGTTCTTCTGTTGCTACTAGGTGAAACAATGGCTGGGGTCAAACACTTCCACATTTTTTCCATCTTCACAGTTTTAGTCATACTACGTTTTCAGCTAGAGGCTTCTAAAGGTTAGTTGGAAGCAAGCTTATCAGTCTAGGAATGCAAGTCATGAACTTCATTAGCTCTTTATCTAACATAAGAATTTGAATGCAGAAGAAACAAAGGGTTAATAGGTCTTGGATTTTTATGTCACAGACGTTATAATGTCTGTTACTGTAGCATACAGTAGAGTGGATCCTCGAGCAGACAGCTAACTGTAAGCCTACGGTTTCTTTGTACATTAAAACTAAACTGGAGTTGTGTATGGTTAGGCACTAACAGGATGGGTGCTGATGAGGGACAGGCGCTGCTGGCTGGACACTGGGCGAGTGAGAGTGTCCTAAAGCAAAGAGAGAATGTTTTTCCTTTTTCCTTTCTAGCAAGGAAAGGGCAATGGTTAAACCATTCTCTGAAGCTTCTCCAGTGAGATTTCAGATGTAGCTTCATAAGCCTTTCTGCACCTGCTCATTTTTCCATGAAGTGAAGGAGCTGCCAGGTACATTAGCCTGTGCTCAGCTCTTCTGCTGTCCACCTGTGTGTTTAGACAACAAACCAGCTCTCTGCAGAGCAGATGTGGACAATGGCTTGGCCGCATCTCCCCAGCAAAAAAGGGCTGTTGGCAGTGTTCAGTTACACCTTTGCCTGCAGATCGGTGAGCCACTGTCTACCAGCAGAAAGCAGATAAGAGGACATTTGTTTCTTAATGGTTCCTGGCTAAAGAGTCTTGTATTCTAGCTTAGGTCCTGGATGGGACTCAGAAGACTTGCTCTAAACACAACTTAGACTTGATTTATGCATGAGCAGCACTTCTTGTAGACTGGGGACAACACTCCCCGGCCCTGGGACCACCATGAGGTTCATGTTACACACAACAGAGAGAAATACATGGTAGCTGCGCTGGGGAGGTGATGGACCATCACAATTCCTTGTAACTGCTGATGGACCTCGTAACTGCTGCCCTAGCAAAGTCCTGTACTGCAGCGAGGCATGGCAGAAGGGAAGAAGCCTGACAGAAATGCTCTCAAACCACAGAAATTAAAACAGAGGCCTTATTTACTAAAGTAAGTCATGTATTCATTTTCACTGACGAGGTTTTTGGCCTGTGGATACAGAATTTGGAACTGTCTGTTCTTCACTTGTTTTTCCACATCTTGGACATTCTCACTCCAGTCATGTTTTGTCCCAGCTACATCTTTTTCCCCATAAGAACACAGTGTCTGCTGATCTGCGGCTTTATAAAAGAAATTGTCCAAGGCAGGACGCTTGTGCTTTTTGCCTTACTTTTAATAGGTGTTGAAATGTATGAAATAATTCATAAGGTTTTTAAGAATCATATCAACAATCCCTCCTTTACCTGTTATTACCCTTTTTAAAAGGACTCCTTTACTAATCTTACTCTTCGTTAAGTGAACGCTCTTTAACAGTGTTTAACACAAATGCACATTTAAATCTATTCTGTTCCATTCTGGGTTTCAGAATAGTCTTTTCACTTTTCCTTCTCCAAAGAAAACAAGAATGGACAAAATATGAAGTGTGTGTAAGTGAAATGATGGTGTACAGCCTGGTGAAGAAAGTGGATCTTTCAAAAAATAAAAATCTTGAAGTTTTCTTCTTAATGGATTTGGAAGTTGCCTGCTTCCTTGCTTGTTAATGTGGGTCTATTATAACTGCTAGCTCAGCTGCCTCTGTTTAGCTTTGTGAAGAGCTTTTCATACTGTATTTTTTAAATACAGAACTAAAACCATGCTGAGCTTTTCTTTTGCCCTGACAAGAGCTTTTCTGTGTGTGCAGTGGCTGTCGCCCATTTGCTATCTTGTTCTTTAGTCCTGGGCAAAGCTCTGTGCATTTTAGAAATAGATAGCCCTACCATCCTGGCATCACCTCTGGTTACTAGGAGCTTCTGAAGGGAGCAACCCATTTTTTGATTCGTTATTTACCTGTCCCCCCTTTACATGAATGAGGGAAATATTTGTTCCCTTTGGGAGGGATAGGGACAATGGAAAACAGTCCCCTTCTTGATAAAGAGACCTCAGACTCTTTGTCAGTGACAAGTCAGCTGTGAATATTTGTGTTTCCCCAAACAAACATGTACTGTACATATATGCTGATAGTCTATGGAATAACCTTAACCTCAGCTGCTCTGCCTAGCAGGTTTGGAGGTATGCAAGGCATGCAGAATACTCTTCTGGCAGGTACTAGTGATGATGGATTGAGAAAAATAATCTATGATTATTTGATTGATTTCTAAGTGAGCTATTTTTTAAAGAAAGGCATATGTCAGTATATGAATATATATAGGTACAAGATTAATGAAAATAAGCATGCTACAAGAACTTGAAAAGTACTTGCTTTAACTATAACTTGCTAAGAAACATGCCTGACATTGTTTTGTACATCTCTCAACAGTCTGAGTAAAGAAATCAAGAGCTGAATGGGCAAAAAGCCAGAGCTCCCCTTTCAGCTCTATTTCCTTTTGGGGCTGCTGTATCATGCAACAGGGGACTTTTCACATGCTTTTATAGCCCTGCCAAGGGCCTCTCGAATCCTTTCTGTATGACTTGCTCACAGCTTCTCCAGCAGTCCCATCCTTGGTATATGGGATGTGGCCATTTGGTCTGCCCTTTCAGCTAAGGGTGCATTTCAGTGAGTGTCAGGAGTGGTGGAGTGGTACCTGTCCTCACCCTGCTCCTGTCTGCGTGCCTTTCTCTGAGCCAGGTCTGTGCTATTTCTGAGCAGCCCTTCACATGAAAGCAAGTCTGGGAAAGACAGGCAGCTGTGGGTGCATTTGGCAGTTGTAGACAGAAGGAAAATAAATCACTGGGTGGGGCACGGAGTACATTTATAGATATAGAATATCTATATAGATGTAGAATCATAGATTCATAGAATGGTTTGGGTTGGACAGGACCTTAAAGATCATCTAGTTCCAACCCTCCTGCCATGGGCAGGGACACCTTCCACTATAATATATATGTATAAAAATACATATACATACATATTTAATAATGTGTCTAAAATGCCCGAATAATTCATTAACAGATGTATGCAGAATAAAAGCAGTGTTTAAGTGTTCATCCCAAAATAATGCATACCTCTTTCCTGTTTCTGTGATGAATGGCAGTGTATAGCACCCTTGGTATGGACTGTGGCCATGTTTCCATTGCACGCTGATAGAATAAGGATAGGAGATCTACCATGTCGCTTGGCTCCTGCCGCCTCTCTTCAGCATGATGAGGGCTGCCAGGAAGATCTCAGAGGCATGTATTACCACATGAATGATATTCCCATTATGAGAATGGAGCCAAAAGCCCGTAATTTAAAAATCTGACTTAGTGTTTTTAATGGATTAAGGCCACACATCTATTGCGCTTTCCTCCAAGGAAAAAAAGAACTACAATTATACTTTATCAGAAAAAGGTGAATGATAAGATTTGAGATAGCTCAGGCTGATCTTTTTAAATAGACATCACCTACTGTAAGGAGCAGAGCAGCTGCTATCTTTTGCCTTATTTTTTTAAAGACTGCGTTATTAATTGAAACATTGTGGGAAAAAAATATTTGTATGGGGTTTATAGAAGCAAGGACTTGCAGGTTTAAGATGCATGAAACTAGAAAGAAAGATTTTCGTTATCGTTACCTTCTCCCTTTCTGTATCAATTTCCTATCTGTATAGAACTTCATGTAACAAACTCAGTTTTTTAAACTAAAGACTTGATTTCCCTGCTGTGCTTGAACAGTGTGTATGGCGACATAAAACAGTGGAGAACTGAGAAACCCTTTTTAAATTTTTTTTTCCCCAGAAAACTTTTTGGTTCAAAATACAAACTGTGTATAATGATAAATATATATGCATTTAAAATCCCTCCCAGTGAAATAATGTAAGGATTTTATTAAAACAGGTATGGACTGTTGTTAAAATACACTTTTCTTTCTGAAATCATAACCATGAATTAAATCAGTTGGGTAATTAAGAATCAGAATTTGACTCTGCAAAGTGCAAAGAAAGGTTTCTAATTACATTGTAATTTAAATAAATCTTTCACTCAAAGTAGGATGCTGTGAGAAAGGCTATTTTTAGACTTAAATTTTAGAGCAGACTTCTTTTGTTGTAATACAATGTACTTCTAATAAATCTCCTGTGTTTCAAAGATAGCTTTCAAAGCTTTTGTGTCATAGAAGCTTGCTCTTTTTTCCCCCCTATTGGAAGCGTCTCCATTTTTATAGCTTTAGTTTTGGATGGCTAGTTACAGTTAGGTAGTTTAGTCCAAGAATATTAGTGTGGTTTTTATCATTGTGATTGGACTGTTCTGTTAATGGTTTACTTAAAACAAAGATATATATTTGCTGTGGCATTTGCTGGCCAGTCATAACTATCTGGAGTATTTCAAGTATTTCTAGGTTTTCACTCACAAGGATAAGAACATCTGTAGCTGCCTGTCCTTTCTAATGTCTCTCACTGCTGGATTAAATATTTCTCTTGGAATTCTCAGGAGATTTGGGAATAGCTTTTTAAACTTTGAGTTACTGATTAGTTGTAGCTCAACACCTAGCAGGCCGTTCTGATGGATATCGTGCAACAAGACTCCATTGCAAAGCCTGTTAACATGAGTGAGGAGGCTGCCGATGCCTGGACTAATCCGTCATCTAAGTGTTCCACCCAGCTCAAGGATGGCAGAGAACAACTTATTTCAACTCCTTGCAAAAGATTTTGCTTATTATTACTAATGTGGCCAAGTTAGAAAAGGACATATACACTTTTTCCCTATACATTTTCATGGACTATTGATACCACTGTCATAAATATCATGAGTACGGCTGACGTTTGCCAAAGGTCTCTTACCGGAGCATGGCTGGATTCTGCCCTCAGTGGGAGCCAGGTACTTGCTGCTGGTGACTGAAGAATTTATGATACAGGGCAGTGGTTAATAACCTACACAGCAGTGATTAGTATTGTGTAGCTGGTCAAATGTTACTGCCTTGTCCTTGCACAGGATCTGAGTATTTCCAGTTCTTGTGACTTCTTCGTGCTGAGGGCTTATAGTAATGCAAAAGATGGCTATTTCAGAATCAGTTTCCTCATGATCTGGGGCACTACAGTGAATATTATCATTAATAGAAATCAAGCTAAACATCATCAGCAAAGAAAAGACAATCAGGGTACAAGAGGAAGGATTATGTGTCTGTTTTGTAAAGGCATATGCATGTCTTTATGTTCGGCAAAAAACTTTCATACATTTATTTAGTGTTTCAATTGTTCCTCGAATCATTAGTTCCTCTGAGAAGTTAGTTTTATACCACTAAAAAAATGAAGTTGAAAAGAAAAAGCTGTCATACTGTTTATAGTGGATGATAGTTGATTTGCACTTTGCTATTTCTCTAGATGGTGTAAATTCAGCATCGAAGCTACTGCAGGACTTCCTCCATATCCCAGTTGTGCATGTTGAGCTATGATCTTTATTGTATTGCCATTGGATGCACTTAGATCTGTTTAAACCTTGCATATATAAACTGAGCTTAAAAATTAATTCTAAATCAGTAAACTCATTTAGGAGTATTTACAAAGGAGTTTGGACAGGCTTAACCGAATGGGTCATAAAGAATTATTAGTTACACAGCTTGAGAGGTGTGGATTGTGCCATGGCTCAGACTGTAATGTAAGACCAAATTCCTTTCCTGTGAGCTTTACTGCATCGTTGTTGCCAAGTCACAAGAGTCCATAAAGGCACACACAAACTAGAGTACACTAAAATCCATAGAAAGTGTCTGGAGGGGAAAAAAAATCTTGCTTTACAAAAATGAACATTCTCTCCCATTCAGCACATGAGAGTTCAACTCTTGCAAGCGTTTGCACCTGATATTTAACATCCCTGAGATAGGTCTTAAAAATAATTGTTCCTATCAAAGAGCCTATGTAGCTCAAAGTGAGATGACCAAGATAATTTATTTTGCTTATTTTTCTACTTGAAGAATGGATTAATTGTGATACAGAGCAAGTAGGTATCAAGCTAAGTAAACTGGTTTGTAATGCACGTTCTTCTTGTTTGTCTTAGAGAGAAAAACGTGTTTTCTGTTTCCTTCTAGCTTCTGGCTTTTATCACTTAAGAAAACAAGAACATAAACCACATCATAACATTGCCTAGGAATGTTACCCATTGCTTCAGTAACCTCTCGTTCAGCCAGTGAACACACTGACACTGCAGTTGGGTAGTTCCAAATGTTGGCCTGACAAATACCAGCTTAATTCAGTACCATTGGACAGAGGATGCTAGCAATTTAGTAACTCTTTTCTTATTAGTCTAATTTTTTTAAGACAGAAGGAACATGCAGGAACAAGAACAGGAAGCACTTCACAGTATCATAGACAAACTGTGGCTTGCAGTTCTTTTTAGGTTTTCCAAGTAATGACACAAAGGTTAATTTTTTTTCTTTCTTTCAGACTGCAGTTTAGAATATTTTCAGCCACTTTGTCTTTCATCTCCTGAGAAACTTTGAATAAAACTGTAAATGAAACACAAGCACTTTGACACTACACACAAATCCAGATGTGTATTTAACAGCACAGAGCTCACTAGGAAAAAGTCAGGCAAAATTTCTGAGAGCTGCAAAGAAACATTCTTGCTGTATGCGTGCGTACCTTCATCCACTCTTACCCTTTCTTCTTCTATACCCCAGAGGAGCATAATTCAACATTAAAAAAAACCCTCCATACAAAATACATATCATCCTGTAAAAATAGAAACCCAAAGCACAGTAAGACCATGCACAAATATGAGCAATGTTGTATCAGTAACCACAACGCACGGAGATCCTTCTAATCATTCAGAAGGCCACAGAGCATTGTCACCTGTGCTGTAAAACCACTGAGAAGTTGCAGTCCGTGTACTAGCTCAAATGACTTTTTTCAGCTCCCTAAAGCTGGCTGAAAGCCAGCACTGCTAGTTGTTGCTGCTCAGCTTAATGGATCATGAAAACATTTGAGGTGATGCCCCAGCACATTCAGGGCAGCTCATGTTTTGTTTCCACAGCCACCAGGCGAGTGCCATGTTCACTTCCAGTTTCAGGTACTTGTAAGGCCTTTACCAAGTCAGTGGAACTCAGCTAAGTGCTCATCCTTTGAAAAAGGCTCTTGCCTACCAAAGCTCTTCCCAACTAGGTAAGGTATGTGGACTTGAAATTGCCCGAGCAGTCTGCTCTTTGTTAGTCCCACGCTCGTGCACACTGGCCAGCTGACCTGCTGGCATAAATAAGTTTGCATGGCTCTCATGCTAAGATTTTTCAGAGTAACTTGGAAGTATTTAAACTCTGTTAACATTTCTAAGACAGCCTATTCTCCACAGCAGCTATGCTGGGCAAGGTTTCTGCTTATTTTGGGTCCAGTATTGCCTCTCTGGAAGAATGCCTTTTTCAAGGTCTTGATCACCTTCAGTTTGAGTTAAGGGATAAAATCAGTCTGTGACTAATTTTGAAACCAACTGAAAAGCAATAAAAATGTTTTGTCTATGAGGACTTGCTTCACAGATAAAATTAATAATTTACTGCTCAGGCAGAGTGCACTAGCTGTTCTCCTTCAGACAGAGGCCTTTGGCAAAACGGTACTTGTGTCTATTCACTTCTTTTTGTTTTTTCTTCCTTTTGAATCCCGAGTTCTTTCTTCTGGGATTCTGTTGTGTTCTTGGCTCAGTAAGTGTCTTTACCCCCATCTTCTCTCTCTTTAGTCTTGTTAAAAGTGTTGTATGAATTCTCAGACTTCTCATTCTGCTTCTAACTGGTTGTTGTTTCAGCTGAAGGTCTTTTCTTTCTTTTCCTGCAATATTCTGTTATACATACCCCCTCTCCTTTTTGTCTTCCCCATAACTGCACCTATCGTTCTAGAATTTCAATTGCCAGAACTACTACTTACAAACCACAAAATAAATGTGCTTTGTAAATTATGCTTCTGTAACACTTTGTGGTACTGAGACCTGTGCAAGCACATCACCATCTCAGTCTGTTGAGACATGCACCCGTGCTTTGCTCCTGCAGGAGGAAGTACTTCCCGAAATCTCTTACAATGGGAGGTGTAGTGCTGGCCAAGCTGTGTTTGAAAATAAACCCAGGTTCTCTGCTATTGCTTTTACTAGCCTGCACCCAGCACAGGCCATTGGAAAGTAGATCCAAAAGGACAGCTGGAGATCTCCTTTGTACAGGAGAGACACTGAGCTATAGAAAGCTCTGGTGTCACCAGTTTTATGTTTCTTACTGCAGCAGAAGTGGGGCTGAAGCACATGACTCTCTGACCAATCCTTCTTTATGTAATGACTCCTGGCTGTCCATGGGCATGTCATTTATGTCTTCATGGCTAGACAATGAACTGGGGAGAACGGTCCTTACCAGCAGAGCCAAGTGCAACAACAGCTCTTAAGCTGACCAGGTACTAAGACAAGTATTTGTAAGAGATGCTTGAGTTGATTGGTTAATGCTTGTGCTTTCAAGAGAGAAGTGCTACATCAAAAGTGCTGAGATGTGCTTTGGAGTTTTCTGTACTTTTTTTATAGAGACATACATACACACATAAAAACATGTATAATTTAAGTATGAGAATTATTTTGTTAGAGCTCTACAGGTTCTTGTGCATTGCATATCTAATTGTGTTCGTTATTAATAGTCTCCTATCTTAATTAACATGAAGTTGAGAGAAGTGAATGATGAAAATTATTTCAGACGGGCTTATTGTCTGAAGAAGAAAGATAATCCATTCTGAAAATGGTGGTGTAGTGGATGAGAAAATGGAAGGTTCAGTATGGGATGTGTCTTTTCGTTCTTAAGAATCTTTTGAGAAGCAGAGAAGTAAATTAACCTTGCAGTTTTGTATGGTAGGCTAGGAAATAAGTGACAACCAAGGTGAAGGATGAAAAAAAGACTTAGATAATATGATATAAATTATTTCCAAATGAGGAGAACACTGAAGTGACTGCTAGAAAAGAAGAGCATGAATCTGACTGGGAGGGAGACAAATTTAGAAAACTTGAGCTTAGAGAAACTATATAGCTGAATTTTGGCACGTACAACAACAGAATATATCCCACTAATTAAAATGTATTTGAGCTAATTAGTGGGTTCAGAGCTGAATTAGGAACAATTCTAAAAGCCTGAAGAGGAAAGATAATAAAAGAAGTGCCAATTTTTCAGAATGTTTAGGAAAGGAACAACCTTACATATACTGCTATTGATGCATTAGTTGCACAATATATTGGGAATTGCACAATGTGGGAATGGCCTCTCACTAAGTAGATCAGGGAATTCTGTCAAACTCATGGTTATTCAGGTCCAATTAGCCCTACTGCAGCCAAAATTATGGTCTTGTTGAAGTCAATAATAAAACTCCCACAGCCTTTCGCAGAACCAGGATCTCACCCGTTACTCACGCATTGATGCATAGTTTCCACTGAAGGAACTTCAGCCAAGAAGCTAAGTGAAGCGTGGAATCTGAATGTAGAGAGTACAAATGGGAAACTTGAACTTAGGGAGGAAATGCACACTTCAGAGTTTCAGCTCATTAGAGAAAAAGAGAGAAGCTTCCATGCCTCACACTCCACATCTCCTAATTTTCTGATTCTGTTGCTATGGCATTCATAAAATTCCAGCATTTTAATGCATCAAAGGGAAATCTGGGATTAACTCTGGGTTAATCAGTTGTCCAGTTTTTTGAAACTAAACCAGGTTCAGTGTTTCTGAAAATCATCCACATTTAGGTAAGCCATTAAATAGGGTTTAGGTATCTACCCTGAGAGATTCAGGTTTGAAAATCTCAGCCTCGATTTACAACAGCTACCCCATCTGTGCAGGCAGCAGCACTGAGTTGCGAGTGGTCCACTGGAGTTATGTGGTATGGAGGTTCAGCAATCTGCAAGTGGAACCACGTCTCACTTGACACTGCAGGGTGGACTGGCCAAGTCCAGTGACACAGAGAGGCTGGATGGTCACAGCCTGAAAGGAGCTACAGAACAGGTGACTCCTGCTCTGACTGCTGAAAATGACAGCAGTGATTCAAACCTATAAATTATTATCTGTCACTAAGGAGGCAGATCAAAAACATAGTGGTTCTCCAATATTTTTTATTTCATTTCTGTATAAGCAGAATGTTCATTCCTTTAAAAAAAACAAACAAAACAAAAAAACAAAAAACAAACCACCACAAAAAAGCTCAACTGAAAAATGAACTTACAGGATAAGAAGCAGCTCTTTGGAGACATACCGACAGTAATGATCCTCTCTTCCTCCTGTCATTTGTTCAGGCATTTTCTGTGCAACATGCAGACAAAGAAAGAATAAAGAAAGAGCAGACACAGAGAAAAGCATCCTTTAGTTGCAAAGACATGTTTTTGCAGGCTCCCAAGCTTTCTTTAGTTTCTAATAGCAACCACAAAATGTCTTCAGCTATGGCAAGCAATGCTTCAATCCTTTTGTTAGGAAATGTTTGAGGTACCTTATCTTCCTACTAAACTGTTTAAATAGCAACATCTTATGAACTACAGTAATCGGTTAAAAGAGTTTATATCCACATTTTTCAGAGACTTTTCCTTAACTGTTCTCCTATAGAAGGGATGTTCTTACAATTATTGAGATGAAGTTCACTGTCAGCATTTCAAACATTGTAAATGGAAACCTAAAACTGGAAAAACAGTGTATATACATAAACTGAAGATGAAGGGACCCAGTTTTCAGTTTCACAACTCTCCTTTAAAATCCAGATTCGTTGCACATTCACTGAACAAAAAACAGAAATAGATGTAACTTTTGGAAAGTTTGATAACCTTTTACAGAAGTTACCTACTTTAACAATAGACAGGCCTAATCCTGCTGGACCTAACTATCTACATTGAAGTCCATGGGAGCTTCACTAGTAAAAGTATTGTAGATACCAACTTTGTATGTCAGCAAAGAAGGACATATAATTCAAGCAAGGCAGGAAATGCTTTTCTCATCAAAATTTGAAATACCACATACACACACAAAATTTGGTTAAGATACTGAAACCTCAGATACTTCCTGTTGGAAAATTCCCAAGTGCCTCCCAAATGATGCAGTTGCCAGGTAGCTTCCTTCTCTCACAGTAGGACATGATCGGTGGACCCACTTCTGATGCAGTAAATGAAAAGACATTATCAGGAAATGTTGCCGTTGAAGTACCTGGGTAACAAGTAATATCATTTTAAGACTTAGTAAACATGAGGTTATTTTTATGATCATGTAGATAAGAAATTTGTAACTTCCATTACTAGAATCAGAGGTAGCAGTACCTCAGTCATTTGTCATGTTTCTCAGGATCCTCATTCTTTCTTACTCTTTTTCTGCTGTTCTATTCCAAGCTACATCCCAGTCTAACAGTAAAAATAGCATCTTATTCCAACATTGATACTCCATGAGCATTAACAGGTCCTTTATTACTGCAGTACAATGGGATTTGGTTTTCCCCTAAAAGCTTTTAGTTAATGCTGGAAGGCTTTATACTATTGCTGATTATTTTAACAGCAAAAACAATTAAGGGGAAAATAGAAATAATGAAACTGTCTTCTGCTGGTTTTGACTTACAGTTAAAATTTAGCTGAGCGTAATTCAGAGTAAAACCTCTCACAGCGTACAGTTGTATAGAAAAGACAGAGGGAGGAAGAGGCTAAGAAGGCTCTGCCCTCTCTACATGGCATGGCTCTGAGCGCGCTGGGATTGCCTGTGTTGCTGAAGTAACAAGTGTCCTTCTCGGTAAAATCCTGCTACTTTCCCTGGCAAGCTCCACTCCCTTGCAGTTCATGGCCCTGCCAGAGCGGAGCAGTGACAGAAATATTTCAGCAGTGGCCTGGCTCCATCACACTTACATCTCATCTTTTTTTCAGTTTGGGGTGACCTCTGTCACTCCTGTTGTTGTGGTCAGGATTTTGTGAGACAGTAAGAGTCTTATTCCTTCATGCATGCTAATTATGAGATAGAGACTTGCACTAATCTTCTGAGAACAGTTGGTTCTTTTTCAGCTGACTGTAAACAGACCAAAGTAATGAAAAGAGAAGAGTTTTAAAATAATGTTATTTATACTAGTATTTCATAGCTGCCAGTTAACACAGGTGGGACATACAGGCGATTTCACTGCAGATTACACAGCAGCTAGTCCCTTCACCTCTGCTTGCAGGCACACAAGAGGACAGGTGTCACTGAAAATGCCGACAGCACGAGGTTGGCTGCAGTGAAAGAGTTGCAGACCCCAAACAGCAGTGAAGATCATCTGCACTATTCTGAAGTTTTAGGGGCATGGCTAGTCTGGGACCTGATTTGCGGAAGGGACAGTTTCCAAAGTAAATGCAACTCACAGCACCTGCATGGGAATTGTTTCTGCTACGGTCCACTGGCACTGGGTCTCGCTTCACACCTCCTTACACCCTAAAACTGCCTGGGAGATAGAGAGGACTGATACAAGGATGGATTAAGAAGCACTCCGTACAGCAAACAAAGTCAGTCAGTTTATTTAAAAACAATGAATTACAGGTGTTTCCTGAACATGTCTAGGTATGTGCAAGGCTGAAGAGCTATAGCCCAGCGCACCCCTGAGAGACAGCCGTGAGCTTGATGATACATTCTAAATGGTTTTGAAATTGAACGTACAAAGTGTTCAAGTATTTTTCTTCCTCTTCTGTTGTTAACCAGAAAGCATAGTCACAACTCTTGAGTTTTTACACATCTCCTGTAAGTTCCTGCATGAACATTTTAATTTGATTACATTAAGATTTTACAAAAATATATATATTGAAACTTGCAACCTTTCCAAAGTTATGTTTAATCTTACCATTACTTGTTGGCTTGTGAACTTGAGAGAATCTCTCGTTCGCATCTGAGTGACAAGATATAATTCTGCTGTACGGAACTGGAGAAGAGAAAATGGTGTATTTAACATACATATACTTATATATGTATATATAATAATATACATACATTAATATAATCTAAAATATGTAGAGTACGATACTGATTACACTGCCATCTATTAAAATTTATCCTACAGGACCCATATAATAAGCACTGCATTTGGGACTGAAGCACAGCCATTCATTTAATAAATGAAGGCAGAGTCTCAGCAATGCTTTCTCTCTTGGATTTCAGAGAGAGGATAAGTATGCTCTTAATTTGGATGTGGGGAAAAGATGAATAATCCTCCATTTCCCTTGGTAGATTTTCAGGGAATAACCGTATTCACCACTGAAAATATCTGCACATGTCTGCTAATCTCTGTCTCATACTGGTTATGATAAACATAGTCTTCTGGCTATCAAGGAATGTTTAGTGGCAAGCAGGTATAGAAACGCTTTCTGGTTTGGTATAGATTTATAACACTAGCTTTTAGGTATGTTGTACTTGCTAGCAAATGGTGGGTTTGCTTAAAATTTTCCCTAGAAAATGTTCAAGGTCACTAACTGGATTAACCCGATGGCTGTGAAGACACGGCTGAGAGCTTTGCTGGCAGATGTCTGCTCTCGACATGACGGGGTGTACAGCGTTCCAGGTTTTACCCTTGGCAAGCAACCGCTCTGTCTGTAACGGGCCCTGTAGAAAGGCACGCTCTCCCTGCCGGTACTTAGCTAATTTAAGGTTTTTTCTTTTCTAAAAAAGTACCTCAGTGATTTTATACTGAGACCTTGCTTTGTATGAGGTGTTAATAACTACATTTAAATTTCTTTTTCTCTCTTAAGTGATATAGTTGATTTTACTTTTCTTATGATGGCAATCTTATTGTAAGGGGTTTATTTCTTTTTTACCGTGTCTGAAATTGAACACTGAGGTGGCTGTCCAGAAACCAAAATTATTTTTGCAATTGCATCATAGTTAATAAGTATGTGTAAGAGAATAATCTTGTAAAAGCTGATTACCTCAGTTATTAATAATTAGGATTTACAAGTTAAGTAATAGGCTGCAACTATATCCAATTCCTTGGCAATTTCATGTGGAAAGCTGAGAGATAATTTTAGGAATAATCCTCTGTGTGAATTTTATTTATAATTAATGCACAAGGCTGTGAAATCCTAAGTGTCAACTGAACTAGCATTTTAGGTTACACCTGTGGCTTCTCCTTCTGTGCTTGTAGTATTTTTACATATATGCAAAATTTAAATAGTATGGTATAATATCTTTAAAAAGGTAATAGAGCACTTATAATCTATTTTTTTCTGATTCAGTGATACATGAACTCTTCCAAGTTTGGAGAGAACAATTAAAAATCTAATAATATTTTTTCCAGCCCTTCTCCTTTCAAGTTTAGCCAGGAGTTTAAGCAGATACCCATCTTTCAATCAGCAAGTTATTTTGTTGAACTCAAGTCAGAACATTAGCACTCTTGAAGTTAGGCATGTGCTGATGCACCAGAGCACATTATAGCCCATGTGAGGCTACCTGGCCCTTTCTCCTCTGCTTCCGTACTCATGGGTATGTTTGGGGGGGGGGGGGGGGGGGGGGGGGGCGGGGCAGGAATCACTTAGCCTTTGCAATAGTTTGCCATCAAGCCTGATGATAGCCCTTCTCTTTGTTACAGTTCTCTTTTCTAATTTAATTCCTTTCTTGTAACAAACATGATCATCACCTTGGCTTTCAAACTTCCTAAGTAGCAGTCCAAGATTTGGCATCTGCCAAGTAGAAACCTGGTGGGGTTTTTGGTTAAACACACGCTCAGGGGGGCGACATCCCTCCCTGCCCCCCTCTTTCTGCCAACCATAGCGACTGGACCAGTTTTCTAAACCTGTGTTTCTAATACCCAGAGGACAGAGCTCTCATCATTCATTCAGGAACACCTGTGTCACAGATGCATAGAGCAGGGCCAGCTCTGCACCCCCCTAGAACCCCCTGACAAACCCCCTAGCTGGTGTCTACAGCCCTGAAGAAAGCCCCTGGAGCGGTTAGTAGCTGGCAGGGCTTCCCCAGCCAGGCACCTGCCATTGCCGGGGTGTTGCTGGCCCAGTCTCTACATCAAAGCTTTTTGTATTACTCTTTTTCAGTTGAAATCTGTGGAGAAATCAAGTTTGCATCTTGCAGGTAATGAAAGCAAAGTGCCCTCTCAGCCAGGTGTGAGGAAACCAGTTCCGCCTAACAAAGCTTTCGCAGCTCCTAGCTGCTTGGCCATTTCCTGATGGTCACTTAGGTGTAAATGACCTGCGTGTTTCAACCACTGATTTCAGTGGCAGAAAACCTGAGAGTGAAGGCCAAGATTAAGGGAAATAGGTATGTGCTTTATCGTCCCATCTCCAAACCTCTGGATTGCAGAGTGCCCCAAGCTGTGAAAGCAGGGCCTGGACTCTTCAACTGTTCCAGGTGTTTCTGTCCTGCCATCTGGACTGGGTACATTGCACAGGAACAGAAACCATACCTAGATTTGATCTTTCATGCATTTGAAGGAAGCCTGACAAATAATGCAGGTTTGCAATTTGATACTAGGGAAGCATTCTAAATTATATTTTACATTCGTATCCAATGTGACATTTAGTAGCAGAGCTAAATAATTACTCATGCTAAATGTTCTACATACTGTCACAAGGTAGCTTTTAAAACATAGGGATCCTTATTTTTTCCCCAACAGAAGCAGAGACAATTTTAACTGCAGAGAAGCAGATAGTGAAGTAAGGGCACGCTGGAATTATTACTAAACGTAATAGAAAAATTATCTGTGCTATTTATGCCGGGGACTCTGCCGCTGAGGCTCTCAGCGCCGGGCCCTGTGGTGTGGGTGGCAGCAGCCTTGGCTAGGCTGCAGGGCTGGCAGCAGGGTGGCACCATGCGCAGGGACCCGTGCAAAAGCATGAAGCATGCTCTTGGCTTTACTTTACTTTTCAAAACCTAGTTGGTTCTCCTTTAATTATGTTCTATGATGTACCAAAGTTACAGTTAAGTTTCTATGTTTTTACCGACACCATTTTTTCAGGGTGGTGTAACCTGTTGGAGTTCCGAGCAGGTTCACGGTTTATGTCCTGTTTTCTTAACAAAAAGCTGCTCCTTTTTCCAGCTTTCTCCCACCACTTGTTTGTTAGGTGCTCCAACGCCTTCTCTAAGGCCGGAGCAGCGCACGGGCCGCGGGCTCGCGCCAGGCCCTGCCCGGGTGGGCGCCGTGGGGGTGGCACAGGGGCATGGCCTGGGGGGGGCACGGCACCGGGGGGGCGTTGGGGCTGCACGGCTCCTGGCGCAGATGCAGCATTTTCCTGGTGTGCCGGCACCACTGCGTCCCCGCAGCCACGGCCCGGGGCTGTCGCTGCTGGGCTGGCCCCAGGCGCCCGCGCACGGCTGTACGCCCCGCGCGCCGCTGTACGCCCCGCGCGCGGCCCGCCCGCCTTGGGCAGCGCTAAGTGAGGTCGGCCGGCGGCGCCCGCTGCTCCCGACCCGCCGCCCGCCACCTGCGTGGCGCTGGCCCGCGCTCGGCCTGGGGAGCAGGGGGGGCAGGGCAAGGCAGGCCCGGGGAGGGGCCCGGCGGCGGGGCCGGGCGCGGCGGGGCCGCGGGGGCTGGCGGAAGGCAGTGGGGGAAGGCGCGCCGCCCTCCGCCGCAGCCGGGCCGCAGGTGGGGCGGGGAGGCGGCCGTGTCCCCCCGCCCCCGGCGGGCGCTGCCGTGAGGTGAGGGCCGGGCCGCTGCCGAGAGCGGGAACGGGCTCGGGCCCCGCGCTCCCCGCGGCCGGGCGGCCCAGGGCGGGCTCCTGGCAGGGGGGAGCAGCCTCTCCCCGAGGGCATTCGCGTCCCTTCTGGCTGGCGGCGGGCAGGGGGAGCTGGCGGCGCCCCGCGGAGCGGGCGATGGATGGGGCGGGCGAGGCGGATCTCTGCGGCGACGAGGCGGCGCCGCGCTGGAGGAGGAGGGCGACCCCCCGGCCGCAGCCCCGCGCCTGGAGCAAAGCCCGGCTGCAGTCGTACCAGAGCCCCAGCGGGGTGCTCTACACCGACTTCCCCGTAGGGGACAGGTGCAGCTGCTTCACCGTGACTCAGCCGGCCGGTACCGTCAGCACCTGCCCGGGCGGCGGAGCGCCGCGGAGGGGCCCCGCCATGGGCTCCGTGTCCAACGGGAAGGTGCGGCCTCCAGCCCGCGAAGCGGTCTCCCCTGAGCCGCCCGCTCCGGCCTCTGACGCTCCGGTCGGCGTTAGCGCCAACGGCGCCGTCACCTCGCCGGGCAGCCCGCCGGGCCATCATCCCCTGAGGGTCCCCGGGCAGCCGGCACTGTCCCCGCAGCGGGAGCAGACCGCTCTCGCGGGCAGCCCGCAGCTCTCGCCCGCTGGCAGCGCAACCTCGCAGTGCAACCGGCTCCCCCGAGCGCCGGGCCGGCCGCCGCCGGGATCCCCCGCGACCTCCCCGCCGCCCGGCGCGGCCGCCGCGGGCCCGCCCGCCGTCCTGAGCACCGACAGTCCGGCCGCCCGCAGGGTGGGCACGCAGCAGATCATCCCCAGGAGCCTGGCCTCCGAGATAAAGGTGACGAGCAAGCACAGCGGCCAGAGCGCGGAGGCAAGCAGGAGGGTGCTGAAGGTGCGCAGCATGGTGGAGAGCCTCAGCGCGCCGTTGGCGGCCGATGCGGAGGAAGAAGCCGAGGGAGACCTGGACAGCCCGGGGACCCTGAGGCGCGGCCTGCGCTCGACGTCCTACCGCAGAGCCGTGGTGAGCGGCGTGGACTTCGACGGCTCTTCCAATTTTAAGAAAAAAAACCGAATGTCCCAGCCCATACTTAAAGCGGTTGTTGAGGATAAAGAGAAATTTTCAAGCCTGGGCAGGATGAAGGTAAGTGGTGATGAACGGAGACACGTTGATTTTGAGTGGTGTAGGCGACACTGGCGGCGATTTGCAGTCTCTAGGTTTTCCATAGATGCTGGAGTCCTTCCAGTCTGCTTCTTGCTACCACAGAACTTCTCATAGTTATTGGTGAGTCTCGCAGATCACTTACAAATGTTGTTTTCAAAGTGAAGTGGTGGAGGCTTCAGGGACAGGGCTCTGTTGAAATCCAGGCAGCTCAAAAATGTGTGATGGCAGCCTCCTGCTTGCGTTTCCTGCAGGATTCCCCAACACATAGAGGTTCTCTTCCACAATCAAGTGATGTTCTAAAACTTTTCCCCAGAAAGTAGTAAACATGGAAAAAAAAGACTTTGACCTAGTAAAGGCTACCTGCGAAGGTAGGCAGACGGACAGAAAAAATGAACTTTCACCCTTGCTCCTCTGGGACGTTAGTATTTTTAAAAATCGGAATGTGTTTTTTAAACTGATAGCAGCCACTTCAGGTATGTTTATTTGTAGCTTGATTTTAATGACTGCAAGTAAAAGCAGAATGCCCGTTTTTAATTCTTGGTTGTAATCTCTTAGGAGTAGTAGATTTATATTGAATGTTAATGTATTAAATTATAAAGACTTACTGAAAATACTTTTACTTGAACATATCTTATTGTAATATTGTATTTCTTTTTTAATATAATCTGGTACTTTTTGAAAAATATATTGGTAGATTTCTGCAGAGTTTGGAATTGTGTAATAAAGTACTCAAGGCTAAGGGTAATGCTCTAGCTATTAGAATAATTATCAGTTTTCAACCAAATTAAAAATCATGGTTATGGCAGCTTTTGTGAAAACGCTATAAGTGGCGAAATAGTAATCAATCAAATTGTAGACTGCTGCAGAGTAGGGAGGTGGTGATGTGATTTGGTTTTGGTAGTAGTCTTTAACAGTATGTTTTGTTTAAAATAGGAGCATGTGATGTTGTCCTGGCTTTACACACAACCCCCTTTTTGCTAGTAGCATTTTTTTAAAACAGACTTCTTAGACCGTATGACCTGTTGCACCAAAACATCTGTTTTGCCTCAAAGTTTTGTTTTGGTCTCAAAACATTAGTTTATAAAATACTTAATGTGGTTGCTCTTTGCAAAGTGTGTGAAAAGAGCCGCTCAGTTGTGTACCTTCTGTCCTCATAGGAAAGTCCAGTGACAGTGGAATGAGTTGCAGATTCACAGAACTCTTGTAAAGCTAGTGTACTACGCTTTTGAAACATAAGAGAAGCATTGGGGACAAGTATGTATAAACAGCATGTGAGAGAAGGAAAGCTAGAGTAGCTTTTCACTTTCTGTGGTGAAACCATTGTTTTCATGAATACTTGTCCAACACCAGAAGTTTATAGATTAGGGCCTGCTAATGTGGTGCCTAAGTATCAAAACAGAAGTTCTTGTTACCATTGATTGTTTTGCATTCTTTTAATGTGTATATATCTCTTTCTTGTTAAAATTATCAGAAGAAAATGCTGAAAGGACAAGGGACATTTGATGGGGAAGGTAAGCCCTTTTCTGTACAGACTTGATAATCTGCTCAATCACAAGAGAGATGAACTCCAAGATTATTTTGCACGCTTCTTTCATATGTAGTCAAAGACTTAAGTGCCTTGTTTTTCAGTACACTGTCTAAACCATGGAACCATAGTTTTGGCACTAGACATACTTCAGGGAATGTTTTAAAGAATACAAAATGGCAGGCTAAAAATGGGGTTTTGTTTGAAGGGCTTCTTTCCAATTTAAATTCCATTCCTTCCTAAAAGATTAATTGATCAATGTTTCTGTCTTGGCCCTAACAGTTCTGTAGAATTACATAATGAGGCTTCTTCCTCCTGTTGGGACTGCCTT
Organism: Falco peregrinus; assembly: GCF_023634155.1. Taxonomy (NCBI): domain Eukaryota; kingdom Metazoa; phylum Chordata; class Aves; order Falconiformes; family Falconidae; genus Falco; species Falco peregrinus. Next base: position 28,833,140 of record NC_073732.1, on the reverse strand, counting down.
CCTGCATATTCCCTGTGACTCCCTAGGTGCAAGATGTAACTTTTGTGGATCAGTTTATGGGTTTGGGGTCATCGCTTGCAAGCAGATGCCCAGGTTGCTGTTCTCAGAGTTTATGGTTCATGTGTTTCTCCCTTTTCCTCATAAGGCAGGGGTGCTGGGGTGTGTTCTGTGAATTCGTAATCCTTTTCTTGCTACCTAGGCTTCAAGTTTTAAGTGTCAGAAAAACACTGTTAATGTTACTCGTTAATTCTGGGCTTTGCCAAGTTTGCTGCTATTTGCAATATTTCAACAAGAAAAAAAATCTTTCCTGGCTATGACTCCATTATTAGTCCATGGAAGTTTAATTCTAGCAACTGCTACTCTCTTGGCTTTTCTCTGCTTAATGCCTCCTTAAGGTCGTATCAGCTGCTGTGTTACCTTCCTTTTCCTCTTACTTCTATTGTCAAGACTTTTCTACTTTGCTCCATTTGCATTGCTCTCTATCTTACTTTCATCTTCTCTCACACTATCTCCTGATGACGTTTTCTAGATTCTCTTTCAATGTCTCCTTTCTATCTTGAACTGATCCCAGCTAGTACCTTTCTCTGTAATGCCTCTCAGAATTCAGTTGCTGTACATATTTCTGGCCTTAAAAGCATATATGCTGTGTAGACCTGTTCCAGAGGGCAAATACAAAAGGCCAGATGTTGTATAATACTCAGGTGAGGGCTGTGTGGTCTGAGAGGTGGAACATACCTACCCAGTCCAGCATCAGACCTCAGGAGTTGCACCTGTGTGTGGAGCATCCAGACTGTTCACTTCTTTCCCTTTTATCTGGTAGGGGAGGACTGGATATTGTCCAAAGCCTGGCCCATCTCTAAAGTACCTTTTAGAGCTTGCTTTCTTAACAGCTTGATCTGCCTGTTAGGTTGTTCTGGTCTTGAATTTCTCTGTCCTTTTCTGGCTGCTTTTGAGAAGAGTGTGTGGTCAAGGAGATTGGGAAATGGAAAGGGTGTGCTCCACACCTGCATTTCGTTGCCATCGATGATACTGAATGAATGCTGGCACTACTGATACAACGAGTGTATTTTGTCTTAAGGTTCATAGGCCTCATGTTTACTCAAGCAACCTTTGAAGTTTCTATTTGGAATAGTTCTGACCTCAAAATTTTGAAATTTGTTTCATTTCCTTAGTGAAGTGCAAAGATGGTACTTAAAGCTGATGGAATGAAAGTTGGCATGGGTAGTGGACTTGTAGATTAAAATAGCTAGACCTCCAGGTTAGTGACTCTGCTCAACATGCTTGTTCAGTTTTTAAATTGCTGGCTAATTTTGAAACATTGTGCAGCAAACCAAGGAAGAAAAAACTGTTTTCTGGTTGTTGTTTTTTTTTTTTTACAAAGAACACATCTGTTATTTAATTCAGTCAGTGTGGATCTTTTGGTAGTGGTACAGTGATCCATTGTTACTGTACTGCACCATTGTCCATCCTAAATAAGATACTATCTTTGTCTCGGAGTTTGTGAACAGCACATTGACATTTGGGGTTTTTGCATTGTTTAAGTGTTACTTACAATTTTATGAAAGCAGCTAAACAAACTTTCTAGCAATTACTGACATACTATTGTTGTTTTATAGAAAATGCTGTATTATATCAGAACTATAAAGAAAAAGCTCTGGACATAGATTCCGATGAAGAGTCTGAGCCCCGAGAGCAGAAGTTGGATGAAAAGATTGTTTTTCACTGTAAGCCCCTGAGATCAACATGGAGTCAGCTGTCTGTTGTGAGTATTTGATCATCATATAGCCAGACAAAGACAGAGTATCTAAGAATGTATTGAAGCAGGTCTTTTTATTTGCTACTGGAATTTTTGGCTGAAGTTTGTCATCTCCTTTTTCCCTTCCAAAATAAAAGATGTCTCAATTTTTTTTTTTACAAGTTTGCAACTATTCAAATATTAATAATACAAATCCAGAGGTCTCAATTTAGCTTTTGTTCAGGTTTCATGTAAAGTAACTCATAACAGCTTAAAGAAAGCATAAATCATGTCTTCTCAGTCAATTTTAGTAGGTATAGACTGATGCTCCTGCCAGAATCCCTGGTTATACCGACACCTTCCTTTTTCTAGTGCAAGTGTGTTTGTAGGCTCGTGTGGCCACACAACAGAGTATGTGATTTGAAATCACCAAAATAATAATAATAATAAAAAAATCAGTGTAGTTTAAGGTGAAATCAAATGCAACTTTGAAATGCAAAGGAATTAATATTTCACAATTTTATGCTTTAAGATACTTTTTTTTCTTTTCTTTTTCAACTATGCTGGAAAAAAAAATAATCAAGCATGTCTCTTTTGTATGTGCATTGAATTTAAGACCCTAACTTTGTGCTTTCCACAATCACTGGAGGTGGTTGCTTAGGCCTTACCTGCACAGGGTGCTGGCAGCTGTGCTGATGGAGGTCCTCAGAAGAGTTACGGTTTACGCCAATGCATGTTACTGTATCTGGCTGTTCTGAATGAGGTAATGCCAGCCTGAAAAGACAGGTTGAAATCCTAACAGTGTGTAAACTCAGAGCGAAAACTGTGCTTTGTGGTACCATTCAATAAATTTGTGTGGACTAAACCTTGAACAGGATTTAGTCCTGTTTGGCTAGTTTGTTTGTTTGCGTTTGGTTGGTTGGGTTTTGCTGTTTTTGCTAAACATTGTTTTTCATTTCATGAGAGGGACATGGAAGTCCTGATCAATTACTGGTCTTTGTTTTGCATAACAATCAATACAATTGAGAAGGTCCAGTTTAGGGTCCTTTATTTGGCAAAGACGGAACTTTACCTTACTCCTTACCTTACTCCTTACCTTACTCCTTACCTTACTCCTTACCTTACTCCTTACCTTACTCCTTACCTTACTCCTTACCTTACTCCTTACCTTACTCCTTACCTTACTCCTTACCTTACTCCTTACCTTACTCCTTACCTTACTCCTTACCTTACTCCTTACCTTACTCCTTACCTTACTCCTTACCTTACTCCTTACCTTACTCCTTACCTTACTCCTTACCTTACTCCTTACCTTACTCCTTACCTTACTCCTTACCTTACTCCTTACCTTACTCCTTACCTTACTCCTTACCTTACTCCTTACCTTACTCCTTACCTTACTCCTTACCTTACTCCTTACCTTACTCCTTACCTTACTCCTTACCTTACTCCTTACCTTACTCCTTACCTTACTCCTTACCTTACTCCTTACCTTACTCCTTACCTTACTCCTTACCTTACTCCTTACCTTACTCCTTACCTTACTCCTTACCTTACTCCTTACCTTACTCCTTACCTTACTCCTTACCTTACTCCTTACCTTACTCCTTACCTTACTCCTTACCTTACTCCTTACCTTACTCCTTACCTTACTCCTTACCTTACTCCTTACCTTACTCCTTACCTTACTCCTTACCTTACTCCTTACCTTACTCCTTACCTTACTCCTTACCTTACTCCTTACCTTACTCCTTACCTTACTCCTTACCTACCTTACTACTCTAGGTTGATTTGACTGCATGTATTAATGGAAACCATTTTTAAAAAGCTGAGTATTCAGATAGTGGTATTCTGCTACCCATAGCACAGTCCGTGAAGCATCCGCAGTGGCTTTTTCTTAGTAGCGTTGTTAAACAAAGTAGAATTCAGCTGTTTTAATCAGTAATGTAATCTTGCTAGCTTCCCTGCTAGTAAATTAATGATACTGGTTGATATTTCAACAGGCTTTCATCATGTGCATGATTTTGAGACTAAAGGAACTGTAAATAAATCTGTGGTTAATTTTGTTATCCTTTGATCATTTCTGTGGCTTCTAGAGGGATATCCCTAAAATGAAGGGTTTGGGGTTTTGTTGGTTTTTGTTTATGTAACTTGCAGAATGTTGCAGAACTTCATCTCTGTATGCAGCATTGGAATGTTACGTGACATCAGCACTGGGTTAATGGTTGGACTCGGATCATCTTAAAGGTCTTTTTCAACCTGAATGATTCAGTGATTCTACGATCACCTAGAATATTCAACAGTTGGGGCCATTGTCTTTGTATATCCTGTATAGATTAGTTATTAAGCCTCAGCAATATCTTCTAAGGCTATTTATGTTGTCTGTTTAGAAGAGCTGTCTTACAGGTGTTGATGACCTTTTGCTGTTTAAGGTATGGAAATAGGAATCCCTCTTTGATTCAATAATTATGAAGCAGGCAAGACAATGTGGTTTTGAAAAGATTAGCTTTAATTTTTTTTTTTCAACAAAGAAAGTACATTAAATGTAGTTTATTTGCTCAATGCTGCAAAAAAAATTGTTTATAATGAAGTCAGGTTTTTTTCTGCCTTTAGGCAAACCAGCAGTTAAATGTTCAACAGCTGAGGTATTTTGGGAGGAATGCTATTCAGTAATAATAATAATTTCAAAAACATTGATTTGTTGCAAGACCAAAATAGTACAAAGATCATTTCAGTAAGAGAGCCATGCCTATGCCATGCTTACAGTTATACAAACCAGCTTGTTCTTCACGATTTCCAGCACAGCAGACTTGGTCAGTGTCTTTACTTGATTTACAAGGATGGAGGTGGGGAGTATATGGGAAAAGGTAGTGGACTGTGAAAACAAAATATGGGAATCTGAATCTTGTAGTGTCTCTGTTTATAACTCCCTGGAAAAATTACATGCTGTCAGTGTGTATTAAAAAGCGAGTGTGGAATTGTAACAGGAGGTCAGCTGGAAAATGTCAAAGTATTGGGTTTCAACATATGTTAGGAAAGAAGGAGAATAATACATTTATGGTATTTGTTAGGAGTGACTATGCTAGGAAATAGAGGGGGGAGGCAGCAGAATGAATCTGCTCTTTCTGCAGGATGTTTCTTTGGCCATACAGGCTTGATGGCTGATGCAGTCAGTTCTGACCAGACTTGCCATTTGAGGGGAGTAGTGAAACCTTCATGTATAGAGTTGTTGAATCCTTTATGATAATAATAAAAACATGTTTCTCTCTTCCTGCAGTGTATGCACCCATGTGAAAGTAAGATTGAGCTTTTCAGAGAACATATACAGACTCTGAAATGGGGTGCTGTTTAAGTCCAGTTCCTTTCAAATTCTTCTCTTGAACCTTCTTCCTGTTGCAGATTAGACAGCTAGCAGTAGTGAAGCAGGTGACTAGGTAAAGAGCTACCTTATCTACTATCTCTGTTCCTTGCAACCTTCATCTGTTAATTTAAAAGTTTAATTTAGGGAGAATAACCAATATTTCCAAATATATTTGAAAAGTATCTTTCGATAATTGTGAAGATTTCCAGCAAATCATAGGCAGTGATACTAACTTGTGCACTATATTAAATGTATTTACTTTCCAACAAATGCAGCATTCAGTTGGTATGGTATGGATAATGACAATGTGTGTTACTGTGCATTCGAAGAATCACAGCATCAGTTAGGTTGGAAGGGTCCCCTTGAGATCTTGTCCAGACCCCTGCTTCAGGAGAGTTGGCTGGAGCAAGTTGTCCGACTGTGTCCAGGTTGTTAACATTTCCATGGGTGGAGACCTCGCCACCTCCCTGGGAAACATGCTGCAGGGTTTGACCACTGTGTCTGACTGGTGGACTTTGAACTTAAATGTGTGTTTTTCGAGGTCCTTACCATACAGCCTGGAGATACGAAGCATGTTTACTTTTCATTACTACTGTCAATGCTGCTATGATTCTTACAAATATTCTTGAGATCTACACTGGAAACAATGTCCCATAGCATGGGTAATTCTTAGAATTATTGATGTATTTGATCTCATACCCAGTAGGTTCAATGTGTTTGTGTAGCGCTGCATCAAGATTTTGCATGTTCTCTCAACTGCTGTTTCTCTAACCTGAAACTCTTTCCAAGCTTTGGTCATCTTGTGTTTCATTTTTCTGATCATCTCTTTCTCTGGCTTGGGAAAAGTGCAGCTGTGGTTTTTCTTATTCATTTAAAAAGCTGCTCTAAGTTGCTTTACCAAGCCACTCGCACTGTCACCTTTCCATGACTGCCTCTTCCCTGTGGTATCATACAAAAGCTGCCTGGTTTTATTGTTGAGGATCTTCAGGGCTAATCTTTGCTTTAGCTCCCATTTCTCTCCCATTATCAGAGGGCTTATGTTAAAATTGTTTATGGTGCAGCTGCTTCCTATATTTGTCAGAGAAATATTTCTGGTGAGTTACCCCCATCCAGCACCTCTGTATTTGGAGGAATGTCTTGTACTTAACCACAGAGTTAACCTGTTGTTCTTTTCATCTTTTCCTCCTCATCTCTGCGGCTGAATCGGTCATAAGTGAGTTGGAAAAAGTCCAGTGGGACAGTAAGTCAGCGGTAGTAGCTGTAGTGTTGGGCCTCTTCTTTCTGGTTATGTTCTTAAGCTTATATTAACTTTTTGTTTGCATAGTATGATAAATATAATTTTTAGGCTATTTCAGCTAAAACATTTTGGAATAGGAATTGAATTTTCTTTCACTGTGCGCCAAAAATAGTCTCCATATTTGGGCCTCTTTGGAAGCGTTGCCATTGATTAAGAATATAAGGTTGAGCCATTTGCTTATGCAATTAATTTATATGTATACTTTTATGTACACATCCATATATGACAGAATAATGATCACAAAACACAGCTACACTTTTTGAACATTAATACAGTGGTTGCCGCAGTGACCTCACTGGAAATTTGCAGTTGCTCTGTTAACAGGAAGCATTGAAATCTCTTGGATATGTTCATAGGTATTTCCTGTGTTGGCATATTTTTAGAAACGTCTTCCACTGCACCCAGAAAAAAGTGACATTGTGCTTCCTAGTGAGTGCTTTAAAGCTTTCAGGTTGTTGATTGAAAGGTACTTTAATTCTTGCTTGGTATTCAGAAGTGTATGTTTGTGGTGAGGGATCTGTAGCTTAAGTTCACAAGTTCAATTAAGTTCACAAGAACAATTGCTCGCGCACTGGAATATTTGTTATTTTTGCAAGTATATACGTGCATGTGTATACTTTGGTGTGCATGCAAACCAAAGTGTGGCACTTGTTAACCTTGTGCCATCTTGACTGTTGAGCCTCTTGTGCCATCTTGACTGTTGAGCCTCCTATTCAGATTTGTGGTGCCTGGTAGGCAGGCATAAAATGAGGAATAATACATCCTCTAAAATTCCAGGGAACAAGTGGAGTAAGAAGAGAAAGCTGATGATGATAGTGCATTGGGAGCTTTTGGGGAAGACTGAAAGAGAAATGGGAGCATGAAAGTGCATCTGTTAGGTTTCGTGGAAAATGGCTACAGCTGGAGTTCATGATGGTTGCATACGGAGGGCTGGGGCAAACTTGTCTTGGCTGATTTGGCTGTAGGGTGCTGGGTGGGGGGAGGTGTCATCGTAGGGTTGAGGATAGAAATACTGGGGTATTTACTCAGGACTTTGCCATGTTGTTTATATTAAAGCTGGAGCTCCTCCAGAATAATTTTTTGGCCAACAATCTACCTGTCTACATAGTTTGTCTATGCCTTTAGGTGTTTAACAAATGAAGGCACTAAGATTATCCAGGGCAAGTCGGAAAACAAACCTTGTGATGTACATGTGTCAGTCAAGAAACCTAACTTAAAAAGAGAAAGTAGTTTTCATGCTTCTGTGTGTGTGTGAAATCCAAGGAGGTTGTACAGGGTCACCATGATTCAGCTGTGCGTGCTTTTGCTGCAGTAGTTCTGTGTTTGTGTCTTGGGATAGTTTTTAATGAAATAAATTTACTTCTTTTGGTAAGTCAAATGACAGATGTTATTAACTTTTTAAAATTATTTCATTTCTGCTAGTTCACTGCTGTCTTTCTGAAATGAATAGATTCTTCAGCTGCATTCTTAGGGCAATATTTTGATAGTCCTGCATATATATATATATATATATATATATATATATAAAAATCACATTTTTCTACAAAACATGTTAAAAAAACCTGATTTATTTTTTAGGTGAAGAAGAATGGATTATCTGAAGTGATCAGCCAGGAAGAAAGAAAAAGACAGGAGGTACTCCTTTAAAGTAACATTCTTTTTCATTGCTTGTTTAGGGGCGCACTGCATGCCTGATTAAATACTCTATTTGTTGATAAGAAGGCAAGTTCATTGGGCTGTTTTCTGTCCTAGAGTGAAGTGCCGTCTTTCCTCAGGGAGAATAAATAAACAAAACCTGTCTATTGCTGATGTGCATGACCCCCTGCCACAGGTCTCCTACCAACCCGCTGCAGCTCTTGCCTAGGTACGCTCACTCCAGCAGATGTAGCATGGTTGGTGGCTACTCAGTAGCAGCAGGCAGGCACTGCTGCATGCTGTGCTGGGGAAGGTGTAAAATTAACCTTGTATTCACAGAGGGTAGGAGGTGGCACATTTTTAAAGGCAGTGAGGAAAAATTAACAGCTTTTTACAGTGCCTCTTAGTTGTAACTAATCCTATGAACAAATTTGAACCTGCGAGCACTGTGTAGCTGGCGTAACTAACCTTTTTCCTTTCATTCTGCAATGGAGTAGGTGCATCCATGCTGTCAACAGTACAGACAACAGCAGCAATTACTGATGTAGTTACCTTTTCTCTCTCTGTCTCTTTCCCCTTTGTTCCTTTTGTCCTCTTTATCCACTTTCCTCTTCCTCTTTGCTCCTTTTGTCCCCTTTATCTGCTTTACCCTCCTTCCTTACTTACAGGGTCTATTTCAAATGAATGAGAGGTGTTGAAAAGAATAGCCTGACCTAGCCAACTGTATACCTGCAGTTCTTGAGGTATGTCCTTCAATAGGGAAAAAACCCCAAGTTTTTTTCAGTAGAAACACTGTAGCATTACCTGCCATGGTTGTTTCATTATCTTCAGGACATACCTCAGTGAGTGTAGCCGAGTGAGACCTGACTGGGGTTTTCTGTGAAGTCCACAGATGTGTATAGCAAGCCTCAAATATTAATTTAGCTGCATGACCTACAGCTATTGTGTTCATATGTGAAATACAGAAACATCTTGTATTGCATATGTGGGATTTGTACAATGGTTTGGGGGGTCTTTTATCATGTTCCAGTTCTTTGCTTATCTTTTGGGGCTGTGCAGCAGTTCAGGCCATGTGTTCTGCTTTTCTGTTTCCTCCTGCTGGGAAGCTTTAAGACACAAAAGCATTTCTTTCAGTCATATCCTTTAGGAGCCTTAAGTCTATGTTTCTGGGAGTCATATTTACATCCTGTCAAAGAGAACAAGTTCTTTAGATGCCTTTTAAATGAAAAGTTTTTAATGTTACCAAAAAAATGTTTTCAAGCCTGAGGGTTTTTTATTTGAATGTTAGAGGCCTGTTCCTGCAGAGAGAGCCTAAATAAATATTCCTAGCTGTATTGCCAACTCGTGCTTTTGTTGTATTTCTTTTAAATTGCCTTTTATCAATTATTCATTATCTATTCTTTAAATTGCTTTTTATACCCTATTAGATTATTTTTGCCATTGTAATATAGTCACTGTAGAAAAATAATTTGTTTGCTTTCTACCTTGATTAAATGTCAATGTCATACAGTCATGCACATCCCATCTTTCAGAACACATTAGTGAGATGGATGGATGTGCATCTTTGTCTAAATATATATTGGACTGAAGACTGGAAACTTAACTGCTGGGCAGAGGCCAGAATGCCCATTTTAGGTACCTTTCTGCACTCTGTTAGCCAAGCAGGATGTAGATTTGCCACCAGAGTTTGGCTGATTTATGTATATGTGCTCTAGATTCTTGAGGCTGATGGGAGTTGGCAAGCAGGCAATGTAATGTCATTTTAAGCATCACGTTTGTGCATCTTCTTGCACAGCAGTACTCACTCCTGCAAATAACATGTTGTAGCTGTAACCTATCTGCTGCTGTGTCTCTTACCAAGATCCCTTCAGCTTTTTAGGTAGGTAATAAGACAGAGGCTACTGATAAGTACATTAGACTTCCTTTCCTTGTACATATAACGGTCCTGTAGGCTTTCTGTGGAGTGCAGTTGTCTTTGGACTGCATAAATCTTGAAGGCTTCAGCTAAAGCAGGTTCTAAGAAATCCAGAACTTATTATTTCATTATTAAAATCTCAGTTCTTTGAAGAAGACTTTTTTAGAAGAGCAAGAGTAATTTTGAAAGCAGAGTCTGGGAACACTGAGTCTCAGGATACCCAAGAGAAATTGTATTTAATGAAAAACTTACCTTAACACCACCAGAATTCACTAGGCTTGAAGTGTTTTAAGAAATCTTAGGAGCAAATACTCCCAGCAGAATATTTTGCTCTCCCCCCACCCCACTCCCGGTACAGTTTGTCGCAGCTGGCAATATCCAGGGAGACCACCTTCAACCTGCCTGTAGTCGCCCTTGACTTTATACCTGTCCCTGGAGGAGCAGGGTTCCTCTGAAGCACATACATCAGCCCATCTCAGTGAACTCTTCCTGCAGCCTGTCAGCTGCAAGACACTCTCTCTGTTTCTCTCTGTATATGCAGAGCCATGGGCATCAGCCTTTCCAAATACTTAACTTGTGCACTGCAGCATTTAAAGTATCTATTTCTCCTTTGGTTTGAGAATGCTTAGGGAAGTTAGTTGCAAGTAGCTAATGAAACTATATGCACAAGTATTGCCATTAGCTATATTGAGAAGAAAGCTGTATTACTTCTGCTGGTGGTATTATTCTGTGCTAGTAATGCCTGGAATGTGGCACTGATGACAAATGTGACTTGGTGTGGAGCTTGTGACAGAAGGGTTCACGAAAACTATTTACTTTTTTCCATGTATATACATACAAGAACTCTGTTAGATTAACAACAAATAAAGCCTAGGGAGGCAAAAGGTGTCTAAAAGCTGAAATGGTTTCTATTTGAGAGATGAAAATTTCCAATGGAACAAAGATGTGGATTTCAAAGTCCAAAATCCATTAAAAGTTTGCTTTGTATGTCAGCCTGCTGATGGAAGTTACAGTGGCTACTTAGAAAGTGGTAGGGTGATAAAGCAGAAGTTGTTTGTGGAAGGTGAGGGAATGTACTGGAGGGCTGCCTGGCTGGTGTCTGGTCGCTAATCACTAAAGGGGATTGTGGCTGTTACCCCCTCCTGTCTGCTCTGCCTCTAGGCTCCTGCCCCTGTTGCAGATAGCTCAGCTTCTCATCTGCCTGCTCCTAACTTGATGTTTTGAAAGTAACCAAGATATCGCTGCTGATACAAGACTAAAACCTGAATTTTGCAAAGGGTTTTGCTTTTTGGCAGATGCTTGAGTAAGCAGAGTTCTGTTACCCAGGAACACTTTCAAGTAAATAATGCAGCAGCTTCTGCTTAAAAAGAGCAAAAGCAAATACTGGCTGGTGAACAGTAGTATGACTGATACAAAGCTTCCAACTGGACCACAGAAAAACCGACATGTTTGGGGTTTTTTCAGCTAAAAAAACCAAACGCAAACCCCACCTTTCAGGAGTATGAATGGGGAGTGATCACAGTTGGTTTTTTGTTTTCAAACTCTCTGTTTGTGCTTGCATTGAAAAGTCTAATATAGACACTTAAATTTTTTTTGTTGTATTAAATAACTTATTTCTAAGTAAATGATGCAGCTATCATAGAAATGAATATTTACGGTATAATCTCTAGCTTATATCCAATAACTTTTCTTTGCACACCACCTCCACGTTTTCCTTTTTTTTTTTTTTTTTTTTTTTAAAACAAAAAAGAAAGTGTAGTCAATAGTAAGTCTTTTCTTTCCCCCTCTGCTTTGCAGGCAATATTTGAAGTGATATCTTCTGAGCATTCTTATTTGCTGAGCTTGGAGATTCTCATCCGGATGTTTAAAAATTCCAGGGAACTGAGCCTTACGATGACCAAAACAGAGAGCCATCACCTTTTCTCCAATATCACGGATGTTTATGAAGCAAGCAAAAAGTAAGTGTAGCAATGCATTTCTACATTTAAAAAAAGTACGCATTTTAGATTAGAAATAAAATCTAAAATTTAGATTTAAATTGTTTACTTTTTAAAATTATATCTGATTACTGCTAGTCAAAAAACATTTCAAACAAGTAATGAAATGTAGCGTACAGAATAATGTCTTTAGTGTTACCACACATCAGAGGAACAGCTGCAAAGTAGCAAATTCAGCATAAATTTAGGCCTGACAATTTAAGAAGAGAAATCAAATGCTGCACATATTAATATGCAGTGTCTTAGTTTTTTATAAGCTGTAAATAAATCAGAATGGAAATTGATTCTCTGTTCTTTGAGAGCACCAAGTATGTGCTCTGCAGTGCTAAAGAATCATATATTACAAACAGCTAAGGTTTTATTTTGCTGACCATAGATTCTGTCGTAATACGAGTAAGCCCCTGTTTATTTGGATTATATTTTCCTTACATACCTCACAGACAGCTCCTTAAATAGTAGAACTTTGGTTAGTGCTGGCTAAGATATATGGTAGTATTTGCAGACTCAAGCTGTGCCTTACCTACACTCTTGTTCTCTGAAGCATCTTGCTGTTATTTGGAAAAATCTTAGCTTTTCTTGCTAGAACACTGCATTTTTAAAGTTGTTTATTTTTCTGCGTGTATGATTTAGTAAGGAGAGCTTGCAGGTAGGCTGAACTGGAGATGTCAGGTTATTTTAATACCTGTTTGAACATGAAAGCAAGTTTTTTATTGGAATCTCAAGTAACCGTTTTAGTGGTAACCATTTCTTCCAAAACTGTTGTGCTAGTTTGAAGATGGAGAGTACGACCAACAGTGGACATGCCGCATGAGTTTGACAGACTCACCCTGCCACTATGTTGGAGCCCCATTTAATGGGGTAGGCTTGGTATTAGTTTCTCTGAAAATTGGTAAGAAGGAAAGAACATAGTGTATTTTAGTGGAAATAAGCGTCCTTCAAATCTAAACAGCTCCAAAGCTCAGTGTTGATACATTAAGCGTTTGTACCTAGTCTTTACAGTCTGTTGAATTAAACTTGGTCTGCCCTTACTGAACTGCTAAGGATTGAGCAAGAGTTTCATACTTGCCCTTAAGAACTGACTCTTGCCAGTGTTTTCCTTAATCAGTTGAATCACTGTTTACTTTCTACTGAGGACTCAATGTGCAGCATACTGTGTGGCTGTGGTATCTTTTATGTAAACAGCGTAGGCATTTTGCTGTTTATGAACAGCGCTGTGCACACCATAGCACCTGACACCAGAGACATGTATTTCTGTTAAAAAGAAGATGATCTGCTGTGCTCTTTTTATTGTTTTTATTATATAAGTTCCTTTGGTACAAAGTCAATAACAAGAAAAACGGGCACACTACAAAAAGGAAATGTCAGATCTTACATGATACAAACGCTGAAAAGTCTGTTGTATGATTGTTGGTAATTACTGCCAGGATTATTTAATACAGGACATGCATATGTATGTGCACTCACGGTGTACTGCAGGGTATGAATACTTCAAACAGTTGTTTAATGAGGCTTTGCTTTGTTTCAATTTGTACATTATTTAGCCTGGTTAATAGTAGTAACAGCAGGTGAATTACTGGGGTCTACATAACTAAAAAATAAAAATGTCAATGCTTCTTTTCATAGACCTTATTTCCAGTTTGAATTCAAGCACAATGGCTAAAGGATGCAGATGGCCTAGTTAAGATACTGATTGATCATAACTATAGCACTGTACAGCTTTAAATGTCTCTCTCTTTACCTGTGGAACAGAAAAATACGAGCATCGTTTCAGAAATGGGGCTAATGGTTGGATAAGGAATCTTTCAGGCTGGGAATGTTTCTGGAGCCAGACCTTCCTACCTTTTCAGCTTTTTTTTTTTTTGTTTGGTTTTTTTTTTGTTTCCTTCTTGTAGAAATTGTGATGTTCTGAATTCTTTAGTGTTAAACCTGTATTTAACTTTGTGGAACTTTTCAAGTTTTATGTTCACAGTCATGGTAATGGCCTTTCTTGCTTCTATTGCTCTGAAACCCCGTGAAGTCTGTGGAATTTTACCTCTTTGTGCAGCACTTTGACTTTGTCTTCTGAAGTTTATGCAGTAATAAGATTTAGTTTCATGGAGCATACATGTGAGAGTGTCTAATGTATGGTGTCAAGTGCATACCTAATTTAGGAGATACAGAACAGGTGTATATTTGGACTTATTGGGTGTACAATCATTTCTCCATCTCCCTGTTCCCTTTTGTTTCTCTCATAGTTGAGGTCTTTTGCCAGAAGTTGGATATTGTCTGAATCCACAGCTACTGCAGGAATGAGAGTGGTGTGACAGTAGTGTTCTCAGTGAGTGCAGGTTAACAAAGACCTTATTTTCAAGGAATAGTCTTTTTTACAGTCTTCTCCTTAGACAAAATGTGAACTGTAAAAGTGTCATGAGCCTGTTTTTTGTTAGACAAACATTGATGTCACAGGACCGTCATATATTAGAGGGTGATTGCCATCTTTTTTAGATGGCTTAATAGAAATCAAAGGTTTAATTGGTGTGCAGACGTTGCCTTTCCTTTGGATTGTTTCTCTAAGATACAGCTGACCATACTAGTAATAGCTGTGTGAACAGATGTGTGTTTGGTTTTTTCCCTCTGTTGAATAAGCCTTCCAAGTCACTTAAATCCACTTTTAAATTTCTTACTTAAAATAATTAAAGCAGAGATGGAGGTGGGGGAAGCAATATTTTTAGGGGAATTCTTACAACCCTTTTGATTAACAGTCTTCAGAGGAAGTGGGATGGGGGCGTGGTGGGAGAATGGAAAAATACTACACTATCCTAAAATTATAATCTTAATTCTTTCTTGTTTGGGAAGTCTTAAGGGTTTAAGAACTTGGGGGTTTTATAGCTTGGAGTAAAACCAGAATTTGTAACTCCTTTTTAAGCTTAAATGAAAACATACTTTATTTCCCGAGTTATGCAATACTGTTAAACTATAACAAAACTTTGTGCTGCTTTTCACAACCTCATTTGTGTAAATAACGAAAGTGATTTTAAAACAGAAGCCTTTTTCTTGGTATCTCCAAACTATTGCTTCCCATTTTCAAGCTTTTGTTATAAATTTGCAATAAAGTTGAAGATCTGTTCCGTTATGCTGTATTTTAGGCAACCTTTCCTTTACTTAACCACACTTGTACTCAAACATATTTTTATCAGTGGTTTTGGTTGCTCAGACAAAGGTTTGGTGAGCTGAGGAACATGAACTGATAAAAATACTATCTTTAGTCAAAATTGCTTAAAGCTTATATCTAGGAACTTTGACTTGGAACATGTTTAATGGAAACTCTCTAGAAATGCCAAGATATGCTTCTGATGCATGACAAGGCCATTTCTGATGGAACAAAGCTGCCTTTGTGAGAAGCAGAGTACAGACAGCAAAGACAGCCTCTGCTTTTGGGAGCTTATTGGAATGTCTGTAACACAGAAGAGTTGATCTGAATAATTTTGCAGCATACAATGTGTTTGTTTATGAAAATGTCTTGTAAGGTGGCTTCAGAAAGCTTAAGGTTTTTATTGCGGATTTGCCTGTATGTGTAATAGGGGAATTCATAACTGATCGAACACAAAATCCCACAAATTGCAACCTGAGTCAGTGCAAGCTGTTAGAGATGTGATGGAGGATGCCATAGGCCAGCTTATTCAGCAGTAAAAGTTGTGTGCTGTGCTTGTGTAGTCTGAGAATACTGTGCAATCTATCTTACTAGTGAGAAAAACTCTCCAGTTTCAGTATGCAGTGCAAAAGAGGTCAGTTTCCCAAGAGCTTGGCTTGGGAAAGGGGAGTTACAGGGAAATTAGTGAAATGCCTTGAAGAACAATTGGTCTGACGGGTCAAATCAGCAAATTTATAGGAGAAAGGAAAGCTTTAGCATTGTTTCTGTCTGCCATTAGGTCAGCGAAAGGCAAAAAGCTTACAGAGTATCACAAGATTAGCAGGGAAAGGCAGGAACAAAAAATGTTTTGACAGGTCTGACTTTTTAAACTCTGTCTTGACTTTGGTAGTGAAGCTTGTGTGGGTTTGTGAGGTAGGTTAACGTCTTATCTGAGTATCTTCAATTTAATTTTGTATGTGTGAATATAAGTTAGGAGCCAGGTAAGCTTTCTCCTAGGACTGTTTTGTAAATCAGGTTCATGTTTCACCTCTTCCCAGCATACCTTAAATGATCCAGCTTCATCTTTTTCCATAGGAAAATACAGTCGTAGTGTTTATTTAAGGAGTGTGTGTATTGAATCAGTTAACTAGACATTAAATAGATTACTTTTAGAGAATGCAGAGTTCTGTTGCTCACTTTCTTTAGAAGATTGCAAACGCCACCACCACCCAACCCCAAACCCACATAAAACAAAAAAAGTAAAAATAAAAACTTAAATACAGTGAGTAGACCCTGGGTGATTCAGGTGAACTACAATGATAGAGAATTATTCCTAAGTTACAGATCACCAATTTGATCTCCAGGTGACAGTGGTATAAATCATTAACATCCTTTTTTCCTGTTTGGTCTAGACTGATAAACTTAGTCTGTGTTCGGTGTTTTATCCCAGTTGTGGCCATTAGCAGTTTTTGAAGAAAGCTGAGTAATGTCTTGAGGGCACCCAGCTGCGTGTGGTTACTGTGTTGGTGAAGTGGCACTGAGGTATATTCTGGGGGAGAATTTCTCTGCCCTTTCAAAGATGTTCATACTGGGACATTGTGACACGGATAAGCAGCTTCCTTATCAGTAAGTCTGAGTGATGTTGGTTATGTTGGACAGAGTAATGGGAACAAATGGGGGGGAAAATCCTCCCAAATGATGTGGAAGCAGGATGTGGGGTGTCTGTGGCTCTGTGCAGAAGCTGATGCTGGTGAGCACTGGTACCCATGGCAGATGTTGGTGAGCACTTGACCACAGGTGATGCTTGGGTTCTTGAGGTGTTGCAGAGCATGGCTACGTTTATCATTTGTGGTTTTTGCTTTTCTCCCTCATTTGTGGTTTTTGCTTTTCTCCCAGCCTAGCTGAATAATCTGCTTTTACTACTGATGGGGCCTTTTTTGATTGTCAGGAGATTCCAGGGATTCTGGAGGAAGTATTGTAGAGCAGTGAGTGCAAAATACTGTATTTTTTCTTTAAATTTATGTGCCCATAGAACACGTTTGTGGATTTGCATCATATTGATGACTTGAGACAGTGCATTTATCCTTGTGTTTCCTCAGATTGCTTCCTTCATGGTTCATTCTGGCATCAGCACTCATTGCTGAACTCTTTGGCTTGAATATCTAGGAGGTACTTGTTCAGAGGGTTCTTCTGGCAGCTGAAATAACTCTGAGTTGACTTGCACTGTGTCTTTGCAAATGACTAGCAGTGTTGGTAGACCGCAGCTTTAAAATAATACGCAGCTGGTACTTGCATTCCTGACCCAGTGATTGTTCTTTTATAGTTTAGCTTCCTTATTGGAGACAAGATTAGATATGACTTCAACACTCAGGAACAACAAATCTGAACAGAATCATACTTCCCTCCATGCATTTCCTTGTGTGAACAGAACTTAAGAGAAAGAATGGTTTCTTTTTTTTGAACAAGTTTAGAATTTTTTGTACATATACATATATGCATTGTGTAATACTTAATTTAGTAAATACCTGGCAATTACCTATACAAAAAGTGCCCTTGAAGAAAATATAGTTTCCCAGAAAATAGAGTAAGCTTATTCACTTAAACATACTGAAAAGAATACCCTGAACTCAGAGATCTGCATGCATCACCTTCATGTGTATTTTCGTGCTGTACAAATAGACTGAACTGTTGCCAGCTGTTGCTACGTGTAGGAGGAGGATGCAACAGGAACATATTTGGACAGTGACTCTGCCACAGTGACTGGAGAATGATGACACTGTTTGTGAGCCTGTTCTTCCCTCTGCTGCTGCGCTGCCCTTCCTGGTAACCCAGACTTTGATCCCAGAGCTTTCCTTTCCTGTAGCTCTGATGTGTCACCTGCAGCCACAGTGGTGACCAAAGCAGGGAAGTGGTTTTTTGGCTAGCACCTATGGAAGAGTTTCTCAGCCCAAGATACTGCTGATAGTGAGCTGTGGGGGGTTGCCAATAGGGATGGGTTTAACTCTGAAAAGATTTTCTGAAACAGTTAGTGTTATATTAAAACACTGGTTTAGAGTAGTGGACAGAAGTGTTTTTCTGTACGTTCCCCTCTGTCCTGTGTAGAGTCCTGCTCAAGCTGTCAGGCTGTCAGTGTTTTCCATTTCAGGTGCCCCTCTGTAGGAATGCCAGCTAATCGCAAAGAAAACTGAATCTATTCACGGTTTGCTTGTCTCAGACTTGTGTGACCCTCCGTGAAATTAAATATAGCGTGTGTTAGATTTCACAGTCTCTGCTCAGGCATCTTTATCTTTGCCTTCACGCCTGCTCAGAGGTGTTGTAAAAAATGACTTTTGGAGAGGCTGTCTGAGAGTCTTCAGTAACGCTGTGTGTGGCGCAGAAAGTGTTGGTGGAGGGCATTTGCAGTTGTGTCTCTGTTACCAATGGGTTTAGCTTCAGCCTGAAGCCAGCTATTAAAGCTAGATGGGACTAGAAGCTAGAATAAACTTGCTTTACTTTGTCACGTGGACTGTACAGTATCTTCAAGAAACACCAACATAAACATAAACCTTAAACTGCATTTATGCAGTTATATCCCCCCTGCCGGATATATGAAGTGTAAACATTAGTTGCATAAAACTTGTATTTCTTCAGAAAATCTTCTGTGTCCCAGGAGTCATTTACATGCTGACTGTGTAACCATGGTTTTGTTTCTCTCTAGCACCTTGCCTCCATGGTGTTCTACCCAGCAGATCTTGAAAAGTTGTGTCAAGCTTTGTATAGTCACGGTTTAATCCATTTAAAATTGTACTAGCTGGTGTGATCTTTTTAAGGAGAACTTCAGATCATGTTGATGATTGTCTTAACTTACTTTGCTAATTAAAATAGACACTATGTAGCTGGATTACGTTTAAAAGAAAAAAAAAACCAACCAACCGAATTGCCAGTGTTTTCCAGATCCCTGGAGCTGCCATCTCCTGCTTTGCTCTGAGTAGACCCTTCAGGGCATTGTTTCTGAAAGAGATTACATGATGAAGTATTAGATTAAGTATCTTGTTTGGATTTTAGGATTTTCTTACTTGGCAGTGTAGATGTATCCTGTATTGATCAGCTCTTTTTGCCGCGTAATCAAAACCTAAATGACTACTGTTTGCCCAGATCACAAGCAACAGATGAAGGTCCTCTCATCACAAACTGCAGTACTGCCTGAAGGGTAGGGGGAACCCATTCTTCTGATGAGTTTTACTCAAGAATTTTCTGCAGTAAATCAAGGTCGTTTTTCAATGCATTCTTTTTTCCCCTTAACTTCTCTGAAATAATATGATGACAATATTCTCAAGCATTTGCATGCCAGGTGAGGAAAGAACTAAGAACAGTCCTGCTCAACCCTCGTCTGTGGTAGGGGTTGATTTAAACTGTTGTGGTGGGGTTGAGCTCACCTGAAAAGGCACAGGATACTGGCTGCACTGTGAACCACTTGGCTGTTCTCTGTGCTACTCTGGTTTTCTCTTGAGGCCTTGGCAGCCTGTGCTGTGTAATGCTGTCTCTGGTTCCTTTTTTTCCTGCAAAACATGATTCTGTTTCCTTCTCGCCTGAACTGGACTGACAGCAAATGTTGCGGAATAGTGTATATTTCAGGGGGAAAGGGTTCAGTAAAAGAAACTGCAAAGCACCCGAGGCTGTGAGATGCTGGTTACAGTGGTACAGTTGCTGTGCCATCTCAGCTGCATGATGGTGGGTGTGCATTTTTACTGGATTTTAATTGTGGTTGCTGGATGACATCAATGGTGTTTGTCAGCTGAAAGGTAACTCAATTTCTATTTTAAATTTACAGAAACAGTATTATTGAATAGTGGCCATTAGAATCGTACTTGTTTTACTAGAATTCTCTAGAAAGAGGTGATGTTTTTTCTAGCCTATCTATACTTGTATTCAAAACTTAATCTGCATGCTGTCCTCTCTGTATTCTTCATGTGTTGCATTACTGCCAAAATTATGTTGACAAATTAATTGTCTTTGTGTCCTTTCTGAAAAAAATATGACTGAAGCGCTGTACTGTCAATTTATCTTCCTGTGGAAATGCAGCACAGATGGTATGTAACTCAGTGTCCCAGATTCTTCCAAGGAGAGACTCACCGTCAGGTCCCCTTAGAACCTTTCCTCTTCTGATTAGATTACTTTTCAGAACTCTTATGCCGGTCGTTAGGATTTCGTGGTCAGTTTTTCCTTTACTTCTGTCTCAAGTACTTTTGGAGATTCTTCTTTCTCTAGCTGAGGTCCTCAGCCTAAGAACTGATACTTCTCTACCTAATTGTCTTCTAAATGACTGTTTTTAACGTTAACCACCCAACCCCCCTGCCTTCCTTCACCAGTGACTTAAGATGGTTTGTGTTATCCAGCAACAGATAGTTTTGGCATCAAATAAAAATAACTCATTTTGAGATTAAATACTGTTTGAAACAAGGATTGAAACCATATTCTAGATGAATGGCCTTAAAACTGTGAGTTTAACCCAAAGAGTTGTAACAGCCCCCTCTGTTGTAGAGGGCTGCTGTAGGACCAGCGTAGTAGAGTTTATTTGTATCCTTTTATTTTTTGCACTCTGATGTAAAAGGGGTAGTTTTGGTGCTGGTGGTGCCTGGAGTTTTCCCGCCTCCTCCATTACTCCCTCAGGTCAGCCAACTACCAGCCAGATGAGATACAGCTGAAAAATAACTTGCAAAGCAAACCTGGTCAGAGGTTTTTTTCTCTTGCCTCCTTTGCATCCCCATCAGAGCAGCTTCCAGATCTCATCAGCTCTCAGCCCATGAGCAGCTGTGCTGATGTACCTGAAAGAGCATGGTAGGAAAAGGAATGAGTAAGTTGGACAGGAGCTGTCGAAGCTGGCATTGCCGTAACTATGGATGAAGCTGCCATCTGCCACAGTACTTACTTGTACTGCAACCCCTTCCTATATTCTGTAAAAACATATTCTCTGTTAAAAAAACTAATTGCACAGCAGCATTTGTAATGCACTTCGTGGAACCTCTGGCTCTTCTTCTGTGGCCGAACCTCTGCATAGGGAGTTCTTTATGAGAATATTTGTGCTTAAGGACAGTAGAACAAAAATACTTAAAGCCTTCCAGCTGTAACCCAAAAACTATTTATCCAGTAGGTGTTTACGCATCCTTTCCTGCAGAGCATCACTGTCGTGAGCATCTGAAACTTAGTGCTCACACAGATCCCATCAAGCAGTTGTGCTTTGTGGTTGGTCTTGCAGGGCTTGTTCTAGCAGCAGCTTACGAATCTTTCACCAGTTTCCAGAGACACTGTTGCTGCAGGAAGAGGGAAGCTATTTATCTGCATATTTCTCTGGTAGTAAAGTGGATGGATGTCCAACAGTTCCCGACCTTGCATCTCTGCTTTCCTTGTGCAGAGACCGATAAGGAGTGACAAAGCAGCCTTTCTTGGTTGAGACTGAGAAGTCTTCAAGATGTCAGTCTTGTTTCAGAGAACTGCTGTTGCCCTCCATGCGTAAAAGGCACAGAGTTGTTAAGTCTAGAAGTGCTGTCATGGTGGTAGAGATACAGGTGTTCCCTTGGCTCCTCTCATGTATTGTTGGTTGGTGTGCTTTGTTTAGATGAGATTTTCAACTTGAAATTTGTGAGGAGAAAGCTCTCATTGCAGGTAATGAGTTAGGTTATGTTGTTCCACATTACTTTGCCAACAGCAAGGCAGGTCTGTGCAGTGTTTACACCTAGGAAATGTTGCCTCCTGCGTGTTGTGCTGTAACTTCTGCTATAGGTGTGGCTGTATCAACATGAACATTGTGTATACAGGTGTTTATTTATACATTTTATAGGAAAAGCAGCTTTATGTGCAGCAGTATCAAAACCTGCAACTTTCTCCCTACCTTCTAGCATGTGTGATAGTTTGCTGCCCCAGGTAACTGCTACCAATGTGTAGGAAAGAGGCTGAAGTGCCTGTGATGGCACAAGGAGGAATCCAGCAGCATTTGAAGGTGTGCAGTGTCGCATGTCCTGCCCCTTGGCCTTGCTGGTGACGGGCATTGCTGCTCTCCTTCAGACGGCGCTGGCGCAGGGCGCGGAGCACACTTGCACTTCGAACCCGTGTGCCCTCAGCTGCCGAAGCCAGGCAGCTGCCAGCCTGACAGGGCTGCCCCGGGGCAGAGATGAACCCGGAGCTGCTGTGGGGCTGTGCCCATTGGGCTCTGGGGAGGTGGGGCAGGAGCCTGGCGGAGCGGGTGGGGGGTTGTAGTTGGAAACAAGATGACAAATGCCAGACTTTCTCTGAAGAGTTTCCTGAGCGCTCTGTAAATCACCATTATTTCTAGACTGTGCTGGAGAGTTCCCTGGCTGATTTCGCTTCCCTCAAGACTCAGCAGTGCTTAGTTTGTATTTGTGTATGGTTCAGTTTTTATATTAACAGAAATTTCTTCCCAGATAGCAGGACTGATTAGCTCTCCTGCATGCAGCAGCGTCGGTATTTGCCCACAGGTGGCTGTTCGGAGCTAGGGGTTAGAGGTGACAGCCCAGGGCTGAGGGGTGGGACGTGTCCAGTCCTTCTCTGAGGTCTTTGCTTGCTGTGTGTGTTGGTGTGGCCGTTCTAGTGGGTATATACATGGGGAAAGTCTTCATCCTTGTTGCTAGAAACCTTCACAAAATGGCTTAAAAATTGTGACATGCAAGAGATCTTTTTGTTCTGTGACAGGTGAGTATGTAGGTAACTTTTCAGACTCGTGGAGACAGGCAGAAGTACCCTGTAGAGGAATTTTTAAAGGACCGAGGACATGTCCTTGATCCTTTAAAAATTCCTCTACAGTACCCTGCTGCTTCTCGGTAGTGTAAAAAGCGTTACTTTGTTTGGCATGGGAAAGGTTTTTAAAATGAAGACTCCTGTTGCGATGTCCTCATTGATCAGAAAGATTTACATTTCTGGTGCCACAGAGCGTTCTTTGTGTGTTCATTCGTCAGTGGGTATTAATCAGCTGAATCAAGATCTGTTTTTCTGAAATGCATCCATTGAGCTAGATGCTGTGAGCACTTACCTGCTATCTCAAGAATCTCACTGTAACAAAATATATTGGCAGGGTTGCCACGGCCGTTTTGTTGTTCTGGATTTCTGCCGGAATGCTGTGCAGAGTTGAAAAGGCAGGCAGCTTACCGTTGGGGCAGTGACATGGGGGGGAGGCTCCCTGACAGTTGTGCCACTTTGTTGAAGAGTGAATGAATATGCTGTCAGGGTCTTCCCCACCCCCTTCCCCCCACCCCCCACCCCCCTTGTTTGGCTTTGTAATCGCTCAGTGGATATTGCCTAACAAAAGGTATTTTTATGGGCTATTAGCTTTGTGGTGTTAGGCATTATAAATAGATGTGTGTGCATGTATTATTGTGTGTATTGTGTGTATGTATTATTGTTTTCCATTACTTAAGGTTAACCCCTGTAACAAACAAATTATTTCAAAGGCCTGTGGATGCAGTCCCTCACTTTAAATGCCCTCTTTGCAGCCATTGTTTTGCTAAGAGCTCTGATTCTGATTCAGCATAAAATTTTTTGTGGAAAGCCTTATTTTACCACCCCCCCTCCCCAAACAAAAACACCAAACCAAACCCCAACAAACCAAACAAAAAACAATCAAAAGCAAACAAAACCAACCCAGATCTGTAATGCAGATGTTAAGCTTTTGTTCCTGATGAGAAGATACAGATTTGGAGAGGCTGATCAGAAATTTTTATTACTTTGATGTGAAGTTATCAGAAATTAGCAGTCGTTTTGTCAGCTCCCTTCTTGCTAAGAGGAGGCAGCTAAATTGTACTTGCTTCCATTCCAGCAGCAGCTTTTTGTGTTAGTGGGCAGTAATGTTGTCAGCAGCAACACCACTATGAAGCTAAATCCGCATTATAATCTTTTTTATGCCAGACATACAGGTCATTATGACTTAAAAACATTAAGCAAGAACAGTAATAATAATGAACTTTGAAATAAGCGAGCTGCAAGCCAGACTGCAGTTGGCTTCCATATACTGAACAGCTTTGGTCATGGACTGATGCTTTCAGTGAGTGTGGGGTTGGCCAGAGGAGCAACAGCACTGTCCAGCATGGCAGGCAACAGAGAGCTGCATGAACCCGCTGGCAGTAGAAAAAGTCAGATAAATGTTTGAGAACCTGCATTCGATCGCTACGTAATGACCCGTGTTCAAACCCACAAGGATGCCGTGCCATCTGTCCCTCTCGCCAGCCTAGTAGTGCTGTTGCATGTATTCTGTCGTTTTGCAAACAGAATAAAATGACCTCATAAATCTTATTGCTCTCAGGTGCTGATCACCTCATTCTGGGGGCTTTTGGTGTTCCCCAGTTACTTTGGTTTCTGACAGATCTTCTACCACACTTGCTCTTTCCTAGTCTCACTCACCGCAAAGGCTTTGCTGTCACTTGTCTTCTGTAGTGACCCTTGACGTAAATAAACTGTTAATTTTTTTGCAGTAGCTCTGACCCTTCTGTATATTCCTTTTACGTGCTGTCATTTGGTTCTACATGCTACTTGCTCCCAGATAATAATTGATTCTGTAAGATAATTGTTTTTTGACTGCTGATTTAAAAATCTCTTTTATCTGCCTAATTGGAATTATTTTTAATTCAGTACAATTTAGTTCTGGAATATTCAGATAGCAAGATGTAGTATTCATGTGAATGTAAGCCTTGCCCAGCTAATACCTTTATTTAGGGGTGATGGGAGAGTAAATGTTGAGAAGAAATGTTGCCCAGAATGGTTCATGGCACCTGTTTAAGTAGAACTCTGTTGATGGGAGTTTTGCAGTTGGGAATGAGACATTGTTGAGGCCTTATAAAGGGGAATTGTAGGAATTGTTTGTAACTGTGCATGTACCACTGCACGTTTGTGTTTGTACAGCTGAATTAACTTGAGTTTTTGAGAAAGTTGTGGGTATTGGTCATTGATTAAAGCAGTGCTAATGAGTAGAAAAAAACAGGTTAAGAAAATTGCCCGAGTAAGCCTGTCAGGATGTTGTTCCTGGTGGCAATTACCAGCTTGTTAACAATCTACCTAAGGACATGGGAACACCCTTAACAGGACCCACCAAAACTTTGAGGAAACTCTTGTCTTAGAGATGGGCAAAGTCCAGTACTGGTGAGATCTCTGGTGTTTCTAGATCCTGTGCTATAAAAAGAAACAAGCAGGATATGAGTTAAACCTGTATTTCTAAATTTGACACGTAGCCTTTAGGGGAGGGGGAGTCTGAGTATTACAAATTGGATGTTTCTTTTAAACAACATAAGGGCAAGATGAGTGAGATCAAATACTGTCTTGTGATGCTGTTTGACTTTCACTGAATTGGATCTAACTTTAACCAGGGAAGTTTTGGATTTACCAGAAACAGATGCTTTAAATAAATCTTTTTGATATTAAGCAAAAAAAGCCAGTTACACAGTGCAACCGATTTGTAGTTGGTTATATTGAATATAATCACTCAGTCACTCAGTACTGATCTTTGAGAGATTCTGTCATAAAATTTTAAGAAAAAGGTTTTTATGATGCGTCTATCACTGATTGATATCATAATTAGCAGATGGATGCAAAAAAAGACAACCTTTTAATCAAACTTTGATGCATGGTTTCCAGAGGTAATAGTACGTTCTGTGGAGGGTGGTACTTGGGAATGCTGCTTCTCTCTGTCCCTCTCTTTTTATTGTCTTAAAAAAAAAAAAAATTACTATCCAAGATTTCTACTGTTCCTTACAGTGACTGTGACTGGATAGATTCTAAAAGCGGAAGTTGTAACCCAGCATGGTCACACACCCTGTCAGCGTGCCATAACATATACAGCAGGAAGAAATGTTGTATTTCCTAATTTCCTGAGCAGAGTAAATTGGCAGCGCACCGACGAGTTCTCCCAACTATAAACATGTCTGAGTAGAGTAGAAATGAATTGCAGTTGTCTGCAGCCAATGGTGGTCAGCGGTTGATATCTGGTTCGTGAGAAATTGTAGACTGTGTAACTTGGAAACTTTTTAATTTTTTTTTTTTATTTCCTTCTTGGATGCCAGTGCCAGTGAAATTTCAGGCAACTGTTAACTGTAGTACTTGTCCATGATCGTATGAGATCTTATAGCAACTTTGTGTGCTTTGCCAGTTAGTGCTGCTCTTGACACTAAAAAACCAAGTATGTAGCATAATGCAAGCCAGCGACAACTTGAAATATTTTGTGCTTTGAAATAAGATGGGTGGAGGACAGAAGGCTGCTGGAGGGCTGCCTGCACGAAGCAGCCAGGCTATTGGAAAATTTTGTGGCACCGCTTAAAGGGGAAGAGTGAGGAGAGAACTGTGCACTGTAGTAGACAGCATTAGGTGTGTCTGTAGGCAGTGTCCTGTTTTTCATTAAATGATAATACTGATAAACATTGCAGTGCAATCTGCAGTTAGTGTCAGACCTTTAAAAAACAAAACTAAACAAAAAAATCCCAAACAAAACACCCCACCCCTTGATTATTCTGTGTGATAGAGACAGACTCTGGCAACCACTCAATTTAGGCAGCTGCTTCTAAGCACCCCTGAAAAAATGTCTTCGTTTTGGTTTACCCGTGTTGTTAAACACTTGCATGGCAAGTCTCTGTTCATCCTGTTGTCCTCCTCTTACATGTTTGAGGTTTGTTTGTAAAACAAACTATGGAGAACACTGGTGGTGCACTTTAAAAAAAGAAAAAAAAGAAGGAAATGCTGCAAGAAGAAGGATTTTGAAGAGCCAGTGTTAGTAATTAGATAATGTAATAAAGGGCTGAAATAAAACATTTCAAAATACTTTAGCTTTTTTTTCTTTTTTTTCCCCTGTGCTATAAGAGAACTTTTTTGTTAGCTGGTTTACTCTAGGGAGTTCAGGATTCTTTGAGGGACTCATCCTGTATTGATTTGAAGAATCAGTCAGCAATATGCAGGCGAGCAGAGGTTATCTTTATTCTGGAGCGCTGGGTGCATGGGGGATCGCTCCACCAAAGTCATGCACACTGAGGGGACTTTTCAGTCCCCCCTTTATACAAGCTACTCAGACCTATTCATTAGTTTTCCAAGAAATTGTTTATATATTCATTACAATTCTGAGAATTCATTTACATATCTCGTGCCTGCGCAATGTCCTTGAGGAGTTGTCTCTGCACAGACTCTTATTCCTTAGCGGTCACGTTTAAAGTCTCCATCTTCACCACGTTGCATGTACAACAGGAATCTAAGACCAAATGTCCCTTCTAAAGATAACCAACACAAGGACTTAGCAGTCTGTGCATCCATCATGTGGCAATAAGGGTCCTTGGACACTTCCCGACTTTTAACTCAACATAGGTGCGTCATCCTTTAAGTGGTACAGCATTCGCTATTCAGTATAGAGGCTGAAGGCAAGATCAGTGTATGGGTTGCAGCAGCTTCTGCGTTTTTAAGGATTGCACTGACGTTGGCGTGCCAGTGTAGGTAATTCTAATGACCTGCAATAGCTGATCTGCATGAGCTCTTATACCCCAAACTGTAAAGTACTTCTAATGAGCATTGTGGAAGTAAATGATTTTGTTTTCTGGTAAAATTCAAAATGCAGGGAGGATTGGAAAGCTTTCAGAGGCCAAAGAGACTTGCATATATGGACCAGAGGGCAAATGATAGGGCAGTTCTTAGAGCAGGCATGTTTAGGGTAAGAAGTCAGCACAGGGTTTCGGTTTCTGTTCCCATTTTCCCTGTTTCCAATCTGTGTTTGGTGTCGGTGGCAGACTGGAGCATATGGCACATGAGCACCGTGTCCAGCTCAGCCTGCTGTGTATTGGTTTTGTTCATCGTTTAGCAGTCACACAGAGCTTTATTTCATTGAACATTTCTGGTATCATACTGCCTTTGTTACAAGAGGAAATGTATTAATGTGTGCTTGAAGTGGTTTGTTTCTAGAAATTCTAGTCTAACCAGATCAGCAGTGCTGTTTCTTGGGTTTGGCAGCTGCAGCTAGAGAATGGGAAGTCGCTTTGCCAGCATCGCTTACACTGAGCTCTGCCAGGTGACATCGCCACCCTTTGACTTGTATCGCCTGAAGGTTTCCCGTACTCCTCTGCCAAAGGAGAGCTGATCTCGCCCTTCCACAAACCATTTAAGTTGTCCTTAGCTTATGAAAGTCAGGGGTTGTGTCAGGTGAAGTGTAAAATGTGAGAGAAAGTCCAATTTTTTTGTAAGAACAAGTAATTTATTTTATTTTATTTTTTCACAGGTTCTTTAAAGAACTTGAAGCAAGACATCAAAACAACATCTTTATTGATGATATCAGTGATATAGTTGAAAAGCATACCTCCTCAACGTTTGATCCATATGTAAAATACTGCACCAATGAAGTCTATCAGCAGCGAACGCTTCAGAAATTACTGTAAGAACTGATTTTAAAATACGATTGCAAAATCACTCCCTTTGTAGGACGAGTGGGTAGTAGGCTGTGGTGTTTGGTGCAAAACCTATGGCTTCCAGCTGAGCATGTACTTACATGCTCAGCGTTCCTCAATGTACAGGTTCCTTTGAAGTAATTGAGAGTGAAAGTACACCTGGCTGTGCGGGCCGGTCTGTTTGTGGTCATGTGTTACGTTCCCTCTCCACTGACAAGTATGGTTTAGTCAGTGTCAGACACACATGCCGTGTTTGTCCCACGGGAGGCTGCTGCACTCACGTTTGTCTACAGGAGAACTTGAGGTTTCTAAATGGCAATACTGGTCTGGCGTTGTAAGTAAATAAAGCTGAAGGCTTAGTCAGTATGACTCCTGCAGATCACACTTTCCTATTAATAGAATAACGATTTATTTAAAATCTAGCAACTTTCACAATTCTTCGGTAAAACATACTGTTTAGTTCTCTTCCCATTTTCCCCAACAGAGCCACAAATCCAGCATTTAAAGAGGTGTTATCACGGATCGAGTCCCATGAAGATTGCCGGAATTTACCAATGATCTCTTTCCTCATTCTTCCCATGCAGAGAGTTACTCGTCTCCCCTTACTGATGGATGTGAGAACAGAGTTATTTTTCTGTTTTTCCTTGATGCATATTCTTTTAATGTTACATTGTTCCTTACAAAATTCCTGGTTCTCTTCATATCTTCTTACTTACACCAAGTCCGGGGCTGTAGATACTGCTCTGTTGATTGTGAAGTGCTGTTGTGGTTTTTTGCTTACTGTGCCTGGTATCTCCTTTTCCTGATCCTCCATTCAAAAATTAAATATTTGACATTCTGATAGAAAAATGGTGTAGGAAAGGGTCAAAACAATGATGAAACCAAGGAGGAACCTAGCACAAAACCTGTATATAGTATTTGGGTTAAAATTAAACCCTACAGTTTAAGAAACAGGACTTCCTGTCATATACGTTAGGTGAGGGTCCTTTAACAGTAAATACTTCCAGGAACAGGGTCGTTAAGACCCTCAGGTAAAAGGGTCCTGGTGTAACCCCGAAGAACGAACTCCGCTCTCGAGCGCATGGTGGCTGTTGGCGAGCGGGACAGTATTGATGCACTTGCTGTCCCCACAGTGTGCTACACTGGGATGTTCCCTTCCTCCGCAGGTTACTGCGTGACTTAGGAAGCCTGATGATGTGCCAGTGAGCGTTTGTGAAGCGAAGTTCACAACGCTAGAACTAAATTTATGAGCTTGACCACCAGCAACAGTGCAGATGAAAATCCAGGCTCTGATTCTAGCATTGGCAGGATCCAGAAGCAGGACTAACAGTTTTGTTTTATATATTTGCAAACTGTGCGCTGATTAATTTGATCATGTAGATAGTTACTTAGTTCATTCATGGACACTGAAAACTGTCTTCTCTGCAGTACGTTTCTAGGTGAAAAATGGAATAATAACCCACTAGGTGTGCCTTCCCTTCTTCAGTTTTTTCTTTTCTTTGCATCCTTCCCCTTGCATCCTTCCCCTCTTTGGCTAAAAGAATCTAAACAAGCAAACCAAGCATTTTACTTTCCACTGTTACAGTTTTGTTTTGTTTGTTTTTCTTGGAGATGGTTGTGTAAACCTTATATCGAGACTTCAAAGTGAATTTGATTTTTAAGGCTTCAGTACCAGAAATATGGCTCCAACTACATTAAAACAAATGAAAAAAAGTGATTTAACTGGTCTGTCATCGATTTAGATGCCTGTTTCTGACAGCACTTCATCTCCACCTCGAACTCATAAGAAAAACTCTGTCAATAGTTAAAACTGTCATGTGTAAGTCATAGAATTTATTTCTCATTACTTTCCAGTACTTGCTCTGTCTGGATGCTGCAGCTGCCTTCTCTCCCATGTGCTTGTTTGTTTTAATAAAATAATAGTTATGTATATTTTTCTACGGTACACATAACAGCATAGCCTTACGAGCTGTTTCTGTGAATCCTTTGGGAATACCTACCTTCCACAAAAGGGTCAGACAGAGTAACCCGGCGCAGTTTTCTTATTGCACTTACGGTTGTACTTCAGTGGGCAGTTCAGCTTCCAGGAAAACCGTAATGCTGCAGCAGGAATGACCTGTTCCTGTGCGGCTGCAGGGGATCCCATTGTGGTTTGGGAAGAAGGAAGAGGCAGGGCAGCAGCAACTCCCCTCGCCGGGAGGGCACAGCCCAGCTCTGCCGCAGCGTGCCTGCGGGTGGAGGTTGGCCCAGAGGGGCAAAACATCATTTACATCACTTGGCTCTAGAAAGCTTTCATGGGAGGCATTCCTTCGTGTGACCGCGCACTCTGAAGGAGTGATCTGGTGTTCCCTCGTTTACCCCAGTCCACAGCTGTCACTGGGTTTCCAATTAATATGTACATAAAATTCTGTATTTGTTACGGTCTGTGCTTCTTAGTTTTCTGAAGTAACTGACATTTTATTTCAGACTATTTGTCAGAAAACTCCTAAGGATTCATCAAAATACGAGAACTGCAAGCAAGCTCTGAAAGAAGTGAGCAAGGTATGTTCCTAGAAGTTTAATCTGGATGCAGAATTCTTTCTGCTTTGTTTTCCCGTCTAAATTGCACTGCATGCTTTTGTTATTTCAAAAATCCACTTGGAGAAGTGGCTGCTTTTGCTTTTTGTTAGTCACTAGAGAATTAATTTTCATGTTTATTACCCATTTTGTTCACTGCTTTCATTGTGTAGCTGGACAAATTGATCCTGTTTGCTACCACTCCTTCCAACAGAAAGCCATATGGTGGGCCACAGATACAAAAAAAGCCAAAATGCTGTCCTGACAGTGAAAGTCTGAATTTTCTGAGCAAACTTCAGCTTTTGTTGTAAATTAATCAGATTATCTTCTGTCAGTTGTTCAAAACTGTTCTCCTGTAGTCATGCTCTTCTGCCAAGAACGGATGGCAGAAGAGCACAAGTCCATTTTCCATGAGTGAATTGCAAATTTCAACAGCACTTGTATAATAAATTCCAGTTCCTTCCATTTGAATCCGAGCAATCAGATTACCTTTTTTAAAAAAAAAAACAGTGGGAAATTACAGTCCATCTGTTTAATATTTATGTTCTGGAACTAGACAGTTCTTTAAAACAGAACATGGTGGTACAAAAACTTAAGGATCTAAGGGCTAGCTATTTTTTGCTTCCAAGATCTGGGAATTTCCAAAACTACAGTGCATTGTAGGCTGTTTGGAGCTGCGAAGTACTGGGCATTCTTTATTAAAACCAAAGCTTTCTCTGCATGTGTAGTGGGTTTGCGTGGCCTGGTTGGGTAGCGGGGGGCTACAGGAGAGCTGTAACCCTTCTCAGTCAGAACTTTGGGCTGAACCTTTGTACCATGTAGACTCCCCTGAAGAACAACTGATTCTCATGGCTTTGTAGGGTAACTCAGGTTGCGGGGATCTCAGGAGATCAGCCAGTGCAGCCTCTGGGTGGAATCGGCTGTGGGGTCAGACCTGCTTACTGGGGGCCACCTTCAGCCTGGTCTTGAAAACTTTGTGATCCAGTGTGAAAATGTCAGTTCCTTCATAAATTTTATGCGTCCCTGGAAGTGTGTTTTATAAAGGAACAAGAGTTTGTCTTACAAGTCTTGAGTACATTAAACCTGTTAAATAAATGTCTTGGTTTTAGCTGGTGCGTTTATGCAACGAAGGTGCTCGGAAAATGGAAAGGACGGAAATGATGTACACGATCAACTCCCAACTGGAATTTAAAATCAAGGTATGATGATACTTCTGACCATAAGTCATGTAGCTTAGAAATAGCTTTGACTGCGTGTTAAGTTTTGATGGGTTTATTGCCAGCATAAGCGAAGTAAATTAGCATGGGCTGTAAATACTGATGTGACTTTTCAGTCAAGGAAGACAGGTTCATGTTCTGGAGTAGCTGAAGCCCTGGAAGCCTGGAGGGTAACCACCAAGGACTGTTGCATCTAACCAAGCAGATTAAGCTTCCAGATGAGGCTTTTCAGGGAAAGGGAGTATCTGGATATATATTTTTAAAAAGAGTAATTTAGCATTAATTACTGAAGAATGAGGTATGCCCAGACTCTGGGTTTACCTTTGTGGATTAAACCCTGTCCCCACTGGGGGGACAGCACCTGTGCCACCAGTCACGGTACGGTTTTCTGCTGTTTGACGTAATTTGTAACAATGTGTGTGATGGTCTCGTCACCACTCACACACAGTCATATGCTGCGGTGCCTCTGTGTCCGTCCCGTCATCCATTCCCTCACGGCTTGCCAGGGTATTAACTGCTTTTTTGTCTCTTTCTCCTCATGTGAAACAAAAGCGGAAGAATGCACAGTAGCCCTTCCGCGCAAAGGGAGGCTGTGTTGCTGCGCAGCGCACCTGGCCAGCTGCCTGTGCTGTGGAAGGCTCTCATAGGATGGGAACTTGCTGGGTGGATTAAGAACTGTTTTTTGGGGAGGTGCTGCAGCGAGCTGTGGAACAGTTCTGTCTGCTGTGCTGGCACGGCTGGCGGTGCACGAGCAAGGGGTGGTAAATTCCATCATCCCTGAACTGACTGGTCTGCAAGGTGTGGGGAGGTTTGACGTTCTGCTTAGGCTTCTGGCTGCAGCTGAAGGACAAATGGTGCATTTGTAGGGAGTGGATTAGTGTGTGTAATTGGAGCTGTAAACAGTGGGACTCGAACAGCACTTTCCTATCGCACAGAAATTCTTGCATTGAAATGATCTGTGATGGCAGGATAACAAAACTTTTGTCAAGTATTTTCACTTTAAGTAGAAAGGTTGTGTTTTAGCAAAATGGTTTTAAAATATATATTGAATTAAGTATTCTTTGCTGTAAAGACAAAGTTAAGTTGCTGTGAAGATTTTGCTGTTAGGAGAGGCCAACTGCTGCTGCTTGGCACAGAGATGCTCTCCCATACGTGACAGGAGTACGCTCAGGTAAATGCCTTTAGGCCAGGGAAGGATCCCAGTAGTATTTGACTGTCTGAAAACTGGTATTGGACTACCCAGATCTACAGCAGCATGAATTAACAACCCAGGCCTGTTTCTACTTGGAATTACGGTCTGTTTGTACAGGAGTCTGATGGCCTGCTGTAAAAAAATGGCCTGTGTGAGGTGTCATCCTCTTTGTGGGAGATGCTGGAGAACAGGGTGGTGTCCACAGAGGCAGCGCTGCAACCCCCCGGCCTGGCTGGCTCCCCCAGGAGCTGGCTCTGGCTGTGCCTGAGGGCAGAAGCTGCTGCCCCGGCCTGCGACAGCACATCTGGCAGCAGCGTGGCTGCGCAGCTGAGATCCTGCGACGCCTGCCTGGGACTGCACGCTCTGCAGCAGCAGGCTCCAGGGTGGGGAAATAATCCCAGCTAAACGACACCTTTATTAATGCAGTTCACTTTGGTAATCCCACAGCTCTGTCTTGCTAGTGCAGGTGCTGCTAACCCTCAAGTAATTTTAAAAACTCCTAGGCTACTGCAGTATTAAAATTTTTGTTTTTCTAGCAGGAAAAAATAGCAGACACTATAGTCATAGTTAGTAGCCGTTTTATTGTACTTTCAAGGTATTTCTTCCAAGTACAGTTACTTTTTTTCTTTTCAGTGTTTGTTAAAATACCATTTCTATAACCAATGTCTCATGGTTACGTAATGAGTGTCCCTTTGTGAGAAGACTTCGTTACTACTACACATGTAGTAAGTAGAGGTCCATGTTTTTAAAACAGTTCTTTAAAGGATCTTGGTCGGCCTTTGAGGAAGTGCTGTGTCCCCAGAAGATGATTTTCAACTTGTCTCAAGTATTTTGCTTTTCAGGCTTGGACTAAAAACTGTAAGCAATTACAGTATTTACTTGTAACAAACACTTCTTACCGAGTGACATGGCTACATTTGCTAAGTGTGGTGATAATAGCCTAAAATAGTTTGGATCTTCTGAAGTCCTTGGGTGATTCACCTTGCAGTTTGATTCAGTTTTCAAATGCACAGAAGTACCGAACAGTGCGTTACGTGCGTATAGTTTATAGCCCCTCACTTTCCCCACAGGAAGAGGACGCACGCTATTGCTCCCGACTTCACAGAAGCCAGAGGCCCTGCACAATTCGCTGCACACGCTCTAACTGGCAGTTCTTGCTGTTTTCATGGGAGTAACAACAACTTCATCCATTTTGCTTTTCTGTGTTTTTTAATGCAAAATTCTTTGTGCATCTTAAATATAACATATTTGTGTTTAGACCTTATCAGTGGCTTGAGAGCTTGCCAGCTGGCATATGAAAGACTGCCTTGGCCACATTTCAATACATTTTTAAGTTCTGACAGCTTTTTCATACAGAAAAGAGATGGTATACACGATGTACTCTTTTGGCAATTAAGGAAAGATTTAATATTACAGTAAAAACAAGCTGCCTCTGGAATATAGTCCAAGAATATAGGACAATGTGGTGAACTTGCTTGGAGGACAGATGAATTTTTAGTTCATCCTGAAATAGAAATCTTCAAAGTACATTTTGTCTGTAAAACAAGCATCATGGTGCTGTAACTCTGTTTTGTAACCACTATAAATTAGGTAAACTATTTCTATTCTCGCTTCAGCATCCCTGTGTTCTGGGATTTTTGTTTATTGTTTTGTTAGATGTAACTGTAGAGCATTTTATGGGGAGACAAGGGAAGCTACTCAAATATTGTCACCTTTGTATGTAGCTAATCTGTAAATTCAGTTTTTCATGAAGATTCAGAAGTTTTTATTCCTGAGTTTCTCAAATTCAGCCCCAGAAAAACTGTGGTGTGTTTTTCTTTTGTGACTTCTGTGTTCAAGGACCATGTAGCCCAAAGTCTTTCAGTTTTGTAGTGTCACAGAAAACGCAGTGGGATGTAACTGTTAGGGGGTGGGCTGGTGGTGTCACGTGGAGCCATGACTGCATTTCAGTAAATGTAAAAGCTGTATTTTTAAACAATGCATTTTGATGTTACTTGAAGGTATGGAACCAGCCAAGTTTTGATTGGAAGTATGCCAAATTTTTTAAAGCCAAACGATGATAAAACTTTGCTTGATTTCAATGACTGAGCTTGGGAGTTCTCTGTGAGTGTTGTATCTGAGTACTGAGCGAAACTAGCCTGTCATTAACACCCTGTGGGCTTTAACGGGGTCTTTAAAAAAATGACCTTCCGTAAGAAAAATTGCGTGATACAGTCCTAAGAGAAAGTAATAAAGTTGACTTGGTAGAAGTCTGTTAGCCACTGCTCCAAAACAAATCGCAGTATCAATTAATGAACTTGAAGTTACAGGGACTTATAACCAGGCTGATATACTCCGATACACTAACAGACTTCGATAAAAATCTGTTTATGAAACACAGATTTGAAACTAAATTCTGCATTTCCAAATTGGAGAATACAGTAGGAAATGCATTTAAAAAACAAATGGGTAATACAAAACTAGAGATGTGAAAAAAAAAAAAAAAAAAAAAAAAAGTTACACCAATAAAACCAGCATATGTGAGATTAGGTTGATTTGGAGGAAATGTCCAAAGGGAATTTCACCAGGATTCAATCCATTAATACTATCTTGGTAGTGTGAATGCAAAAATACTAGGAATCACAGCAGGTAAATTAAATATGTTGGTATTTATTTGTAGTCACTGTGGAAGGATGCAAGTGTTGAGAGGTCCTGAAAGTGCAGCAAAGGTTTTGTTCTAGTGGATGCCTGTGTGCAAGTGCCAGGTGACGCTGAATGGTCATTGCCACCTGTTCTGGGTATGTGGGGACATACATCACTCTAGGGCAAGGTAACAAAGCTCAAGGCTTCTTCAACCTGTAACAATTTGCAGTATCAATTGCAATCAACAAAACTGCAGTAGCTCCCGAGGGTTGCTGCGCCATGAGCAGCCTTCACCTGCTGTTGGTACACACTAGCTGCCTCCCAAGGGAAAGCGCAAGGAAGAGAGTTCCCTGCCTGCGTGGTGGTAGAAAAAGCATCTCCGTGAAAAATTCCATTGTGTGCCGTTTCAGTCAATGTAAAATCATACCTCAAAATTCAAAACCACGGGCGTGTCTGCACATCAATTTAGAGTTATTATTTTATTCTTCCAGCAGCAAGATCCCAGTCAAAGCACTGTTTTGGTTTTGGCGTAGGATGTGGGGCAAGTATTGACATGTTGAAGTTAGCTTAGAAAGGCAGCTAAAGCGATTAAAAGATGCAGAAAGACAACCCAGGCCCAATGAAGATGACAGCTGACAAACTGAATGAAGAAATACTTCTTTACAAGCATGTGAAAGGTGCTTTAAATGAGGGGTAAAAAGCAGTTGTCTTCATTAGTCTTAATCATGTGAGACCAACAGTGAATTTGAACAGCAGCAAAGGAAGCAGGCACATTTAATAAGCAGCAAGCCAGTTACATTGAAAGTAGAAACAACAATTTGATTATTTTGCTTGGGGATGAAGAAAAATATATAAGCTCCAAAAAATATAGCAGTAAGCACTTACTTACTGTGTCAGGTCTTGGGTACAAATGTTCAGCAGTGTGGGCAAAGCAGCTGCCTCTCCTGTTCCTGTGGCGTTGTGTACCCGCTGAACCAGCTGTAAGGTCAGGCTGTGCAGCTCGGGCTTTGCTTGCAGAAGTTCCCCAGAGCCTCATCCTTTTTTGTGCCTGGGAGAAGGTTCCAGACATCTGATGCTCTGCCCAGCATGTGGTCAATACCTGCAGGTGCACCAGCATCTTCGGTATTCAAGTTAGGCCCCAAGCAGGTCAACAGCAAGTACATGGAAAACTTCCCTTGCCGCTATCAAGGGGGAGAACTTAACTGGTTTACTGTGGTGGTTACCCTGGAAGAGCGATGCTGCCTACACCTCGCAAACGGAGGGGCGAAGGTTTATGCAAACCTGACTGACGTTTCTGGGCAGCAGTGACGTGCGCACAGCAAGTTGCTGCCTCTGTCCCGAGAGGGTGCTCCGATGGCCTCAAGCCCTCAGCCTGGCTTGCCTGTCCCCGTCAGCTGCAGGAGCAAATCACAAAGCAATTACGGTCAAATGCAACAGTCACCATTTTCGGACACAGCGGAAGATGGGGCAAAAAGCTTAAGTTCATTCTGAGAGAGAACAGTTACTTGTTAATACAGCCTTTCCTAAGTGGTATCTTGAGATGTTCTCTAAAAGCTTTCAGATATGCCTTTGAAACCACCAGTGAATTTATGATAGGAGCAAACCATTAGCGTTTCGGCATTAAAGCGGGCAGCTATTTCAAGCCCTACGTATCACATACTGCTTTACCCATTCCTTTGTGTAGCTGTGTTGGACAGAGTAGAAAATGATGCTACCACATTTGACTGCTAAGCTTTCTGGCATCTTTCACTTTCCTTACTTTTTAATGGAAAAAAAGGTCTGCACACCCTGAACATGTCAAGTTACAGTTCAGTACTGCATTAGGACCTATCTAATTGTGGATGCAATCTCCATAAGCCGTTTGTAAAGTGGAATGTACAGTGTGTTTATGTGTTAAAAGGATTTTAAGTTTCTTTCATTTCTGTGTGTGGTACAGAACACACATCAGAAAGAAGGTACAGCGCCGTTTTAACTGGCCTTAGGGGTGTGATGAAATGCAGAGTACAGGACCCCTCAAGTCTGAGGTAAGAAGCTGAAGCTCTTCTGACTGTGCAGGCAGAAAAGCTGTGAGGTACCTAGAGGAAAATCTAGGTTCTGAATGTGCTTAAAGAATGATTACTTACTGTACAAAAATTTACATGTTCCTCCTGGAAGAGTGTCTCTTCATTTTTTATCTCTTTAGGAAGATCTCACATAGCTGTTCCATCCCAAGTACGACCAGTCAAGTCTGTTCATTTTTACCTTAGATGAGCCATAGTGTCAGGTGCCTGAGTGGTGGTGAAGTATTTGCAGGCTGTTAACTTGGGTACCGTATGAATTGATGAAGACACCTTAAACCTCAATTATCTCTTTTATGATTGTACTCATCACCTTTGAAGTTTATTCAAGCATTTTTCCCCCAAAATACATAGTATTCTAGTTACCTGACTTCTAAAAATCTGTTTTTTGAGGATTAAAATGTTACTTTCTTGCTTTGTAGCCATTTCCACTGGTTTCCTCTTCACGATGGTTAGTGAAAAGGGGTGAGTTAACAGCATATGTAGAAGACACCGGAATTTTTTCTAAAAGGACTTCTAAACAGCAGTTGTACTTCTTCCTCTTTAATGACGTCCTCATTATCACCAAGAAGAAAAGGTAAGAGCTTCACTGATACAGAATCACCTTTGTGTTACCCCTCGAATCGGAGAGAACCGTTTAGTTATCGTTGTCTTTTAAAATTACTGCAACTGTTGTGTGTGAGGGGAAATGAAAACTGAAGCTTTCTGGCTTTGGAATGGCAAACTTGATTGCATCCACAGCATCTTTACAGAATTTTCTAGCCACTTGGTTGTTTCAAAGAATGAAGGAGACTCAGAGAGAAGCAAGTGGGCCTGATTCTTCTGGTTTATACTGCAGATGTAATATGGACTAAACATGTTTTAAGTCCAGTAAATATCTGTAAAACCATTTAGATGTTTTAATCTGCTGTGTCAGAGTAAATAAAGAAGTTATTTGAGTTTCTAATACTGCTCTATCAGACTGCATTTAGAAATGGAAGTGACTACCTGTTAAACAGGATTTATTTTTGGGAAACCCAATTGAAATTCCAAATTGTCAAACAAATTAAAGTTCATACTTGACGCCTTAGCAAAGGGAGAAGTTTTGGAGGGATCAAGTAGTAGTTTTCATTCCCTTCCGTGGTTTCCACAGTTGGGCTGTTTTTGAGAATGATATGAGGGATACAACTTCTAGCAGACTCCATGTTTAAATTCTTATCACTAGATTTGAGCAGAGGTTTAGAATAATTGAATGGAATTTACATCCTCTGTCGTGGTGGTTAAATAAATAATTAATGGATAAACCTAACTATTTTGAAGAACAATTATTTTGCATCTGGGTTGACCAGTTAACCCAAATCGAGTTATTTTTACACAACACCCTTCTGTGAAATCCAATGTAAATTTTGAGAAGCAGGATAAAATCTGTGAAGAAAATGCTAATATTTAAGCAAAGAAAAAACTAAATGTAAAAGAGGGGGGGAATATTTAAAGTAAAGCTTGGGTTTTTTATAAAGATGAGAAGAAAAGTGAGTAATTTCTCCCCACTATCTTCCTGATGTAAACGTTGTTTATGAGTGTCAGCGTTTATCAAAGCTTATGCTGAGATGTTTCTACGAGAATCGCTTGGTAAATCACTGGCTCACTGGAAGCACAGAGTTGTATCACACTTTTTTTAAACAGTGCATTTCTTTTCTCATGGGACTGCTGTTAATATATTGTTGCGTTGGTAGCGAACTAAATGTTTGAGTTGGGAAAACTGAAAAATCTATTATGTGTTGTTACGTTGTTTATCGGTTTCCTATGTGATGGCTTGTTGTCCAGATCATAAAGCAGATTTTTATAAATTCTCATCCAAACTTTGAGGCTTCTGATCTACGATAGTTTCCAGCTGCTGGAATTGAAATGAAGCCAAAGTTAACAAACTCATATTAATGATGGGATTCACACAGTCACTCTCCCAAGACCTCCTAAACAAATGGGTGTAATTGAAAAAGACCAATTTCTACGAGCCTGCCAGATAACTCTGAGCAGGTTTCATACACTTTGCCCAAGCGAATAAGCTTATTGGTAATTTTAGAGCTTTTGGTGAACCGTTCTCTCAGCCAGTGTTACCATGGTCACCTCAGCAGTGGACAGAAGTATTTGTTGCTGGTTGAGTTTCAATGTTCGTATTTCTGCTTGAGCAGTTGCGTTTCAGAAGATTCTTAACATGGCACAAAAATATCACTCCTCACTACTGCACTAAAAATACTAATTACTTAAGTGCTCCAATCATTCAGTTTAATCTTCACCCAAAAGTTAATCTGCAGCTATCCTGTCTGAGCAGTTTGCCATATATGTAGAACCTCGCGCCTGCAGCTGGCAGTGGCTCAGTCCCGACTTCTTGAAAGGCCAGGCTTGATGGTACCCATCAAAGACGTCATCTTGGTGACGGCTAAATAATTTTAGTCCTAGCAGATGCGGCATATATCACTGCTCATGCCCTTGTTTTGGGGACACTTTTCCAATGTCAGAATCATCGTTGGAAGAACCGTGATTTTAGTATGGAGTGAGGAAGCATCCCACACTCCTCCTCATAATGAGAACTGTTAAGTTTTAGCTGTGGAAAAGGTAAAGGGCAGTCTTGTGTTGGTGTGTATATTCTAATTGTAATGGTACTTCATCCATCATAATCTTGCTCAGCTACAGTTTCACCTCCTGACGGCAAGGTTTCACTGCCTTCCCTCATCCATGAAGCCAGCTAAATGGAATTCAGCTATCAAATTTTTAACGGACGCTGTATGGCTGGATCTCATGCCTCTATGAAATATTTCAGAGGCTTAATGCTTTCCCTGTTAGCTACTGGGCAGTCCATTTTTATGTGTGTTACAGATACCTTGGTTATCATTTAGGCTCTGATTTGTGTGCTGTAAAGTTGGTTGCCTTATCATGCTTGCCCTTCGGAGAAGTAAGGCAAATGGCTGCTGAGTAATACTCAAGACCAGGCACTGGGATTAGGCCAAAAAGGTACATGTGAACTTGTGATGTCATTCTACGCAAGATTTTTGAAAATTAAAAAAATCTGCATATCCCTGCTGCTCAGCTTTTAGCTTATTTGGAACTTTTTCCCTGTTCAGTAGTCATTTCTTGTAGCCCCTTCTGTGTAGACACAATCTGAATTCTTAAAATTTTACAAAATTAAAATACTCCCTCTGAATACTTGTGAAGTTTTAGTGTGTTACTTTGAAAAGAACAGGCAGTGCCAGCATGTGTAGTCCTGGTGGAAAGGCCAACTTTTGTATGGCTGGTGCACAGGAAGATGTGAACAGGGAAGTCAGCCAGGTTTTGGCAGGCAGTAAAGAGCTGGGTGGTGTTTGGACAGCTCAGTGTCCTCTGCCAGGGCTACCTGTGCTGTGGGTGGAGGAGGCAGGTCCCTTTGGAGAGCAGTTCTAAGCAGCAACCTAGCTCAGCTGGACCAGATTGCCCTCTAGAAGAGCATCTCTCTCGCTCTGACTGTCTAGGTATTTCTGGGAAGTTACATTTAGATATTCGTGAAGTTTAACACTGTGAATACTCTGCAAAGATAAGTGTAGACTGACTTTAAGTAACCTAAATATTTAATGTATTGTTCTTTCAGCTTTGTGGCAGTTTTACTCTTCTGTTTCATTCTCTCAATTCCATTCTCCTTTGTTCCTTCTCTGGCTTCTGTCCTTTTTCTATCAATCTCCTTGCTGTGGTGTGAATTGCCACCATTTTGGCCATGACATCCACTACAGGGACCAGTAAACCAATAGCTTCCGCTATCACTACATTTTGAAGGTAGTATTCTGACATAAGGAGTAACATGCAACATAATTAACCCTGTGTGCACTACAGTATAATGGTTGTTACTTATGTCACGAGTGGGAGATTTGCTTTCTCTTGGGCTAGTGAAGAAACGATTCTAGGTTCTACAAAGCATCATGAAATTACTTTAAATACACATACTTCTAGGTTTGTATGTATTTCCTTCATGAGTTTTCACTTTTCAGTTTTTTCCCCTTTCTAAACCACAGGTATGGGTGTCAGTCTCATCCATACCTCTCCTGCACCGCTGATGAGTGTAACTGCTGGGTTTAGATACACACTGGGCCGTTGCTGGGCATGGTAGATTTGGAGAGGACCAGGCTACAGAGGAGGTAATTTCTGCAACACCTTTTGTATGCTGTAACAAGTGTTCTGCTAAAATTACAGCTAGCTTTGAACTCCACCAAAGTCAGATGCCTCCCATTTATGCCACATGCCCTCCTGGGACCATGGAGATCTGGTTACATATATTTTAGTTACAATGCTCAGAGGAGCCTGTGAGCTAGCTCCGCGTCCTGCAGAGCTCGGGAGAACTCCAGAATAAATACAGTTTTGTTACATACAATTAAACATCTGCCTTATCCAGCTGTTCAAAAAATCCAACAGTTACATCCCAAGTGCTTTTAGAGGACTTCAGGTGAACTCCAGAGGGGCTTATGTTTTTGAATGAGCATACATTTATTGAATGTTCAGTTTTCCGTAACAGCCTACGGATATCACTAGAATCCTGTCTGTCTTAACAGTTCTATGGCTCGTCAGCTCCTGAGACACCTTCACAGTGGAATGCAGCTGGACTTCACCCAAAGGCTCACTGCTGCTTGGGAATGTTACCTGTTCACAGCTTCTGGCAAAGCCAAGTTTTTTCTCAGGATGCCACGGGTGATTTTTTGATTAAATGCAAAGTAGCTTCTATTGGAATGCCAAGGATTTCTGAGTGGTGCAGCTGGAAAGAGTAAAGGCAATGGGCAGACTGACCATGTGGCTCCTGTTACAGTATAGGTGGCCTAGAACAGATGGTATTACCTCAATAGATACTAGTCTTCATAGAAGTGCCTCTAAAATTTGCACACATTCCCTGCAAAGTGATATAAAATAGTCCTCTTCTTCCATGTTCTGACTCTAAACAGAAAGTGAATGTTCAGCATTATTGTATTATCTGATTACAGTAATTTTAAGGAATGTGTTCTATGTCCTGCCTGTTACTCCACTGCCTGGCTAAGCAGATTAAGTTTCCGTTTATGTACATCTGCTCACTCCAGCGCCGTCAGCCTTATCAGCAGATTTCATTATCCGTTTGGAAGGAGTGTGTGCGGGTCTCCCAGAGGACTCAGGAGGTAAAAAGAGATGAGGA
Organism: Falco peregrinus; assembly: GCF_023634155.1. Taxonomy (NCBI): domain Eukaryota; kingdom Metazoa; phylum Chordata; class Aves; order Falconiformes; family Falconidae; genus Falco; species Falco peregrinus. The sequence continues at coordinate 28,789,898 of NC_073732.1, read as the reverse complement.
CTGCCTAGAGGTTCCAAATCAGACTATTTTGTTGAATGGAGATAATAAGAAAGAGGAAGGATTCATAGAGCGCATTTACAAGTTGTATAGAGTACCTGATTTTTTTCAGATAATATAACTACAGCAGCATCCCCCTAGGTGTTTTTGCTAGTTCCACCCTTGTCTAAGCAGAGGTTGCCCAGAATAAAATACTGAACTTAAGAAAACCCAAACTTAGCAAACACCAGCAAAACAAAACCCACCAGAAAAACCCAGACCAAAAAAAACCTACCTACCTTTCCCTGTTTATACTAATGAAGTATGTATTTTAAGAAAAAAGAAAGGGAGACTAATGAACATAAAGAGGTTTTTTCCTTTTCCAGTAGGACCCCTCATACTATGGACGGCACTTGAAACATCTATCCTCAAGTGATAATGAGTATAATCTTTTTGTAGATAAATGATTTGAATTTAGAGCTGGATTTAGGGGAATGTGAAACCTGAATCTACAGTCTCTACTCCCTCCCCTCTCACAGCCTCTCTTAGAACACTTATGCTTTTCTACAGTAAAACCATCACAGTAACTTTACATTTCTTCTTTCAGGGAAGAGCTGTGTGCACACCTTTCCCAGAAGGGCATACTGAATAATTAAAGATTCCTTTTAGCACCCCTGGGTTGTATGTCAGAAATTGAAATTTAGCTTCCCACATGCTGAAATATTGAAGATTCTTCCAGCGTCTCAGGTGCTTGTGTTAAATTCCTTTAATCAGACCAAAACCTATTTGTATTCTTTCTACTTTGGGACCCAAGAAGTAATGTGTAATAGCATAATTAACCTGGCTTCATTTTTAGAGAACTCTTGAGTTTGCTGCATTCATTTTTCTAGGTGACTGGCTTTTTAGAAGTTTTTTACTCTAAGGAACATGGAAACAATAGTCTGATCAAAAGCTAGGTTAATCAAAACTGTGGGCAGTTTTAAAAGCTATTTGATTTTTAAATGTTTAATAATGTATTTCAAAGCTAAGTTCTTGCAGCCGTGCTCCCTGAAGTTTTGGTATGTGTGCATTGGTCAGCAGCATCTGAATGGGGAGTTGCAGTTGCAGCCCACAGAAGTGGGAACGCCAGCAGGCTGGGGGGACTTGGTGGTAGTGTTTTAGACTTGGAGAAGAAGAAACAGGGAACCATTCATCACCTTATGAGCCACAGTGATTTCAGTCATCCTATATGGTAAATCTTACTAAGTTTGTCTGTTGTTGCTTCTGCTTCCTTTTGTAAAGCCCCCGAAACTCCTCAACAAATACTTGTGAGAAGGATTAGTTCCATTAGTATCATGTTCTCGTGAATCATGTGAGAAGGTACAAAGCTGCACTGCAAAAAAAACCATTTCAAGTATTGAATTCACAGAAAAAAAGTAAAAACATACCCCACATTGCTGAAATAACTTTTACACTAGACATTAGCAGAAACTATTAATCCATAAATACAATGTGATCTGTAGACCCATCATCACTTGAAAGATAAATTCTTCTATCGCTGTACAAGTCACTGAAATCAGCAGTCACTTCTGTTCTGAGTTGTACCGTTGCTCAGTTGGGTTTTCGCAATTCTTTTTCTGAAGAATTTAAAGTAAGAATTACAAAGACCATTGCATCAACTACCAAGGTATTCGCAGGGGTTTTTTTGACAGTTGGCAAAACAGGTATAATATATCCCCACAGACAGTGTCATCATCTCTGTTCTCTTACAGTATCTGAGCAACCACGAAGTAAGAATACACTTCATTTGTGCCTGTCAGAATGTTGTGTGTCACCACCAGCATTTCAGAGGGCTTTAGTTTCAGGTGTTTGGGATTTGTAGGAGTTCAGTGCTAAGGTTTCCATATATCCCTGGCAGCAAAATTAATCTTCAAGTATTTTTTCAATTTAAATTCTTTTAACAAACACTTGGTAATCTGAGGCTTTAACATAGCTTTTCATCACTTGAGGTCTAAACACATTTTACTTTAAAGGTGGAATATGTGTAGTTGCACTTTAAAATTTGATGTAATTTACTACAAATTTGATGAACACGGCAACATACGGGCTAGGAGGGGGAACTGGCTTTATGCCCATGTAAAAGGTTTTTTTCTATCTTTTCTTGTTCCACCTGTGTAGGACAGTAAATCTGGAAAAGTTTACAAGCTTATGTGAAATCATGAGGTAATTAGTTTATCAGTGTTCTGAGTTCATGGTATACCCTGGCAAACTTTCAGTGGAATCCTGAAAGCCTTTTTCAGCTGGTTTCTATTCTTGTGATCAAATGCTATTTCTTGAAGTGATGTAGATTCTATTAACTATTTATTTAACTTAATGTTTCATGACTTTATAAACGTTTAGAAATGCACAGTTGTTTTCCACTTGGAAGAAGAAATACATTTCCAGTATTGCCTTAAGTAGCAAAAGCAATAGTTAAGAAAACTAGTTTAACTTGCATAGGAGTGCTGAAGAACGCTGCTTAAGGTATCTGGGTAGCCTGGAGCTGAAGCATGTGTCATAAATACAGTCATGGATTGAAGAACAGGGGGGTTGAAGGAACTGTTCCCTGCATTGTCCAGACATGCTTCTTCCTGTCTTCACCTGTCAAGAAGACCTTGATTAGCTGAAGTGATTCTCACATTTAGAAATGAAAGGCTGCTGTTCAGGGAAGAGCACGTATTTTCAGTCACACTTTTATGTTCCGATTTGCAGCATCTAATGTTTTGTCCACCTCTTAGCTCACATTTTGCATAAGGAAAGCAAAGCTTCTAACTCACGTATCTTCTGGAATTCTTTTTAGTCACTTTTGGAAAGTTACTAACCACACACAGCAATCTATTCATATCCCTTAGAGTTGTCCCATTTATTTGCAAAGTACTTTCTAAAAGGTAAATTGCACAGTGCGTTCTGCAAGACCAGTAATGTGTGACAAGCCTTTCCCCATTTTTATAATTAGCAATTCATCAAGGTTATGTTCCAGAGTATCATAGAATAGTTTTTGAACTAGACCTTCTACATGCAGATTGGACAAGGAGTGCAAGATGACTGTCCTTTTTTTAAAATGAAGATCAGTAGTGTTTATCTGGAAGCAATGTATGTACCCACAGTTGTACAAGCACAGGAAAAGGGAAATTTTACTTTTTTTTCCTGTAACATTCTAAAATTAAAGTCTGCTGTTCATTTGATGCTACAGAAGAAAAAAGTAAAATTCTATGTAATTGTTGTATTTGTTTTTTCGAATTCAGTGAAGCTGAGATTACACCCTCTCAAGAATGCCAAAGTCATATTTAACTGTGTCACTAAATGAAATTCCACAGGGTTTAAAAAACCTGATCTGCTTTGTATCTTGCAAAATTGGCAATTTCAAAACAAAGTAAGAAAGATGAAGATCTGAGGTGTGAGAACTGTGCCATACTATGTAGCTAAAAGTGGATTCCATGACTGAGTCCGCTTCCAGATATACTTTATGGAAAATGAAAAAAAAAAAAAAATCCCACAAGTTTAACATTTATTCCCTTCTTGGTTCTGCAGCGAAGAGAGTTACAATGTCACAGATTACTCTCTAAGGGACCGGCTGGTGGTCCAACAGTGCGACAGTGAGGACCTGACTTCTTCCCCTGTAAAGAACACCTCGACTGTGCTCTACTCACGGCAGAGTTCTGCAACTCACCTCTTCAGACTAGCCGTCCTCAGTAACCACGCAGGAGAGAGGGTGGAGATGCTCCTGGGAGCAGAGACCCAGTAAGTAACTGATTGCTTCTGTAATTTTTCACCTGTTCAGCACAACAGGCTGCCCCTCCCACCCCAGCCAAGGTAGTATGAAATGCCCAGCTTCTGTCTGGCAACTTAAAATTGAAATGAAATTAAACAAGTTCCCAAGCAGGCACTTTGCAATGTCTGCGCAGCAGTGACCGCAGGAGCACTGCTGCCGGAACGACCCTGTGTGTGTGTCGTCAAGTGTGCTGGTGCCCTGCTTGGGGACACCAAAGCCCTCCTCGTGATGCCTGTACGCTGCTGCAATGTGCACTGTGTTGCAATCGGGTAGTTTCAAAGCAGGACAAGGTAGCCTCGACAAGCTTTTCTGATTCTTAATGCGTGGCAAGAGCAGGAGAATATGCAGTTATGCCAATATCCAGCAGGACACTAACGTAAGTATTTACTGATATGAAGTATAAAGCCTCTGCAAACCTAGCTCAGTTTCTCTAATCTTGTCACAAGACGACTCCGGTTGTTAGTGTTATTCGCTTTCTTTGAGGTTACAGTGTAGGAACCATGAAAAATTGTATGCACATGTAGAAATTCTGTTAATTGAAGTATCAGTTATTACGTGCTACTGTTTTGGGGCTTCAGGTCAAGAATTAACTATGCCTCTGTCTTGGAAACTGCCAGCTCCCTAGCCAGTAAATAATGGTGCGGCTGCACTTGCAGCATGTCGTTACTGAGAGGGGTAACTTAAGACTCTGTTGGAGGGTAGAACAGAACAGAGAAATCACAAGCAAAGCTTCACATGTACGTGAAACCAGTGTGGCCTGAAACAAGAGTTCTCCACAAAGGCACTGCTATGCATCCTGTGAACAGCTGAGTGTCTCTCCCAGACCCACAGCTGAATGCAGAAGTAGATTTGGTGGCGGTGTGTTTTCCCCAAGTAGTTCAGTACGGAAGAAAGGAGCAGAAATGATGCTGAGGTAATGCAAAGGGAGCAGTGATGAAAGGTACAGTACATTCTAGTCATACGTTGCTTCAAGGCATTTTATCAGTGATAGCTTTGCATACAGATGCTTATAAAATAAGCCAGGAACTGAAGATCTTGAACACATTTTTGTGAAAGAGTTGGGCATTGATGTAAGACCATTCATAAACAGCACAGAGTTCTGTCACTTTCTGGGCAGTGGGAGTTTATGATCAGAGGGAAAGCACAGAATATACATAGAAAGTCAGCGTAACGTCACTGAAATCAGCACAGGATCAAAGTTTAACACATAGGGCTGAAGATCTGACCTAAAAGAGGTCTGGAGAGAGCAAGACCGAAGTTTGTGGCATCAAGTGAGATACAGAGCAGACATAGTTCTTGGGTCTAGTATGTATAGAAAAGGGAAAGTTTCTGTACATCACACTGTGAAGTTCAGACAAGATCCTGGCTACCTCTTCCGCTGGCGAGGCAAACAAATGAGGACCGACAGTACAGATTTAAGCAGTCTGGATTTCTTGGGGGTTGCAGAAGGAATTTTCACTGAATTGAAGTTAAGAAGAAATCAAAAGTTTTGCCACATAACTGTGTAGTACACTACACAATGATATGTTCACATATTAAACAGTAAGAAATTTCTGTATTGCAATTTGACCTACAAACATTACTTAAGTATCTGATTTGTCACTGAGTTGTTCTAGCATAATTACAGAGTGTTCAAATACTTACTCTTAACAAACCTTCCAAGAACTGCAAGTCTGTGCTTACCTTACCTGTTAACATAGCGCTTTTATCTAATAATCATTATGTCCAGAGGGTGAGTGCCTAAAGTAAACCAGAACAGCAAATGGTGTACTGTACTTGAAAGCACTGTATGTACACATTCTACAGCTTAATATATAGTTATTCTATGAATGGTTCAGACTACTACAGACCTCAAAGAGCAGAACTTGTGCCAAGGGCCTGCGGGTTCTTAAATTTCTAATGAAAGGTCCATTAAACTGATCGAGGCACTGTGGAGTCAGAGCTACAGGCTCTGTGTAGGAGTGTTCCCATCTCATCCTATGGCACATGTGCTGCTGTACATGCCCTGTAATCGAGCGTGTGGATCTGAGTGTAATGCAGGTTACTACAGGGGAAGTGTTGCTTTTGCTGCTGTAGTTAAGGGATGTGTTCTTGATACTTATCAAGGTAAGATGACTTTTGAGTAATCTGATGGCAGATACTCATTTAGGCTTGCTCTGCATCTCATACTTTTCAGTGCTCATTTGTTTTTTATTGTTTTAAGGTATCTTACCTCAATTAAAAGTCGTTTTGGCGATGTGGCATTTATACCATGTTTTCTGTATGTAGAACACTGTATTACCAGGAAGAAACAAGCACAGCTGTATCCTGAGGCATAACCGTGGTGGCAGACAAACGTTAGGGTATGAGTGCAGAATACTTTTGTCCCAGAGCAGTGATTTGTGAATTATTTATTATATTAGCTGTGTGGTGCAGAAGTGGAAACTGTACTGGGTTAAATGGAAGGAGTTTGACATTTCCCTGGGGAAGCCACGGAGCTGCCTGTGCTGGGATAGAGGCGGTCCTTGTTCTCCTGTCATGGTTTTGAAGAGCGTCTGCTTTAGAAACGAGCAACAAGAAGTGTCTTGTTCTTTTGGGTGCAAATATCCAAAAGGCTGTCATTTCTCTATGGTGCCATTAACTTCCACACAACTGTTCACAAAAATGAAAGATTTTATCTGTTTTAGTGGAAGCTGGAGGCGGGATAGAGGACATGAAACAGACTGCTCCAGACATATCCCAGCCTGGAAAAATTTACAGTTTTAGGTTTGCTTTCAAAGCTTAGAATAACTCTGAAAGAAACCGTAGATCATGAATGATTTCTATTAAAGATCTCATTATAAAGTAATCAGATGATTCAGACTTGTTTGGGAAGAAAATGCCGTACATTTTTAGTTGTCTGGGCTTTTTATGAAAAGACATTTTGTCCTGCAGATTTATTATTGATTTGCTATAAACTGTAATATAAATAGCAGTCTTAGCAGATTGTTATTCAGAGGTAAAGATTCTGAAAAGAATTAAATTTGAAGATTTCTTATTTTTATAGGGTAATTATCATGTACACAGAAGGTACAGAAAAACTTTCTGCAATAGGGAAGCCCAAGCTGGATGGTTTTAGCATGCTTACTGAATACTGTTGCGTATGTAAACCGAAATGTTCTGTGACGCAAAAATTTCTAGCATAGTTTTAATCACGTTTTGTCACTTCATGTGGATTGTGGTTTCCAAGTACAAAAGTACCAGGGTTAGGTCAGGAACTTTATATGGCCCTGTGAATAAAGGCACAAAATGTATGGTGCACAGAGATTATGCAGAAATATATACTTAAACTGGGAGTCTGGCATTACCCAATTTTTCTTAAGAGTTGTCTGAAAGGAAATGTAGTTTTCCTGTTACAAATGGTTACAGGGGAAGGAAAAATAGTCCAACACCTGTTACCTACTTTTAATGACTGAAATGTCTGAAGCGGCATGAAGTTGTAGTTTTGGCCACCTGTATAAGGCGCAACAGGTAGCAAATGTTAGTACGACACATGCCCAAGTTCCATCTTTGAGGAAGAATTTGTGTTAGGATTAAAAAAAAAAACCCTAACACCAGTTTCTAACTATAAATGCCAAAGAAACAGTAAAAATATGTCCATTCAAAATGATCTGCAGGGTATTTTTTTCATTCTGAAAGAAGCGTGGTCAGAACAACTTCATCCCCTGGAAGTTTTGCTAGTCTGTGAGCAGAGACTTCTAGAGCTAGCTGGAAGAAAGGCTACAAAAGACAGTGTCGGCATTCTTAGAAGAGACTGATAAACTTTATCATGGAATGATGTGTAGTAGAATGGTGGAGACTGGGCTTCACAGTCAAACTGCAACACGTGCTGAGCAACAGTATGTCTTGGGAGATGTACTCTAGATCTAGAGAAGTCTCTTACAGTCTGTGTAAAATGTCCCATCTTCTGACACTTTGGAAACAGCACTAGTTTCAAGATGTTTCAGATTTTTGACAAAATAACAAGTCTCAGCAGAAGGCACGTGTTATTATTTTTAGTTAAAAACTGCAGTTATCCAAAGATAGCAATGCTTTTTTTTTAGGGGAGGGGAAATAGGAAAAATTCAAGCCTGAAACTCCCTTGAGTTATTCTAATCTGTACTGATAGCAGAACCCAACAAATATGAAAAAAAATCTAATTTCACTGAAATTTTGGCTTGGGAATGAAGTTTCAATTGCCAAGATTTGAAGTTATAATGATTTAAGTTGTTATAGCTCATCTTAGGTTAACAGAGGTGATGTAGGATTAGTTTTCCTTTACCGTCTGACATCACTTTAATCTGTTCCACTCCCTTCAAAATCAGTTGTCAGTAATCCGTGCTTCTGTGCTTTGTTGTGTAACACTTGGGACCTAGGTAAAGCCTTTCTGCTTTCCTCAGAAGTACTGACACACGTCATCAGAGATTGCTTATATTTTTCCTGGGTTAAACAAGGCGAGATTCAAGTGACTAATAATTTAGGCCTTTGTTGGGCCCTTGCTTATTGGTGCAAGTTCCCAAACCAACACTTCTGGAAACATGAACGTGTCCTTCTGAGAGCACAGAGACTCTTTTGGTTTGTATTGCCTTTATTAGATGTCTTGTATGTTTGATGGGTTGTTTTTAAAAAAATAAGATTACAAAGATGCATCAGTCACAGATACTTGTGGAGACGTTCACCTGTATTACTTAAAAATAAATACAACAAAGGCATGCAGGACATGATGCCCGTAGGTCCCATGTTTATAGGCCTTTTTCCTAATCAAATCTGCTTAAAATAGTTAAAATATGTTTGAATAACGTATTACTAGAAGTACTAGCACACCTTTTCTTGCCGTATTTTGAGGGGAAAAGTAGTTTTGTTTTCTTCACCCAGTAATCAAGAGGAAACACGTAAATATAGATTCTTGGAAGTGGTAGTAGGCTTGACCATTATTAAGAGCTGGAAACTGAGTTTTGCCTTTGTTTACAGGAGTGACAGAGCTCGCTGGATTACAGTGCTTGGACAGGACAGAGACAGGCAGAAAACTGACAGGACAAGTAAGTTACAACTAACAAGATTTCTGAGAGCTTTGGCAGGGAATGGAAATGCACTGCCCCTTAGTAGGGATGTGAGCAAGCATAACCATAGAAATCTCCTAGGCTCTGTTGCTTTATGCTTCACATGTGTGAAGCTGCCATCTCTTCCTGCACACAGGAGCTTCTTTGAGGAGTTCCGTTTAAGGCAGTGTTTCTATTTGCATGCATCACCTTTCTTTTACGCGAAGTGTTTAATTCAGCCTTTACTTATTTCTTCCACAGCTTTAACTCAGGTGGAGATCATCAGAACTTACACAGCAAAGCAGTCAGATGAACTGTCTCTTCAAGTTGCCGACGTTGTTCTAGTTTATCAAAAAGTAAACGATGGTGAGTGAGAATTTTGCTGGCAGTAACCATCTGTCACCACGGCAGGTGAATCGAGCTAGGAAAAAAGTATTTTTCCTCATAGCACTGGGCCATACAATGAATAAAGGTTTAGCTTCCAAGAAAAACGTGAGCCTTTTGGTTCAGGTTTCTAAATGACAGCCTCTGCTTAGGCAACAGCTGTTCAAGGTGTAACTCATCACCCATCATAATTTTTATAGATAAATAGCTGCAGAAAGTATGTGCTGGCTGGTTTTGACGCATGAAATGTCCATAAATTGAATTCTACCTAAAATCACAGGGCTCAGCCATTTTTGTGAGTGAGCACCAGGTCTGTCTGAAAGAAACATACATATTAGTGTGCTACATGCTGTGCTTCCCTGCCTGTTAGGTAGAGGGGTCTAGCACAGTGAAGAGTGATTCTTACCCAGACATGGAAGCAATTATAGTAGTATCTCACTATGTGCTGACTCAGTGATGCTTGAAGCACCAAATCCTAACTTTTAATGATGTTATTTAATATTACATGTGAAATCAAATATCCCATCAATTGTGCTGCACTGTTGAATTACAATACAAAATTACTTTTTTCACATTATTTTTCTTGTTGTTCCTAGTCTGCCTGCATTAAAAAAAAATTTAAAAACAATCTGCCAAAACTATCTTAATTTGGTACTATATTCACTAAAAAGGTAACCGTGCAACACTATGACCGTGTCTACTCCAGTGCAACACATGGAGTTCTGACAAAAGTATGTTTAACATTACTTGCAAAGGTTTGTTACTCCTTGTGTCATCTGTTCCACACCCCCCCCCCCCCCCCCAGGTTGGTACGAAGGGGAACGACTGCGGGATGGTGAGAGAGGCTGGTTTCCCGTGGAGTGCGCTAAAGAAATCACATGCCGCACCACAATTGACAAGAACATGGAACGGATGGGCCGCTTACTTGGACTTGAAACCAACGTGTAGTCTGTTTTGCTTCTTTATACTATACCACAGGATTTGCACTAATTGTGCTGCTGTACCCCATGGACAGCACGCTACAGCTCTCACACAGAAGGTGTGAGTCACCAATGCAAAAAATCTACTTATTAAGAGCACTGATGGTTCAGATACTCATCCCTTCTTGTTATGCATTTTGAGCGGTGTACTGAAACCTGGCTTGACCAGTAACAGATTTCAACTAGAAGTAGTTTCTTAGGCACTAGAGATCAGCCATACATCTTCCTGACTCAAATATCAGTTTCACCATATTTAGTCCCTCCATCTGGTTTTGAGCATTTTGGCTTTCTTTCAGAAGCAGAGCTCTTGTGCAGGAGACTAAAAACACCAGGAACTCCCCCCCCACCCATAGAGCTAGAGGAGGACAGCAGTACTGAGGGTTTCCTGGTCCTCAAACTGCAGCATTACATTCCTCTGTAAGAAGCAAGCAGATCCCTAATCAGCCTTAGCAAACCTGACACAAGCTCCAGGGAGGAATTCAGAGAGAAGTACCTCCCCATACTTGTTCAGACAGCTCAGACATTTTCTCCTTCTAGTGTTGCAGTGGTGAAAAGCTTTCTGAAAGCAAGAGGTAGGAACTCTGGACAATAGATGATGTTGATGATCTCCTCCTCAGATCCATTTTAACAGAGGTGTTTTAAAGGAGTAGAACTGGAAACGCGTCCATTTTGTTTCTGTTTTCCTTGTGTATTAATATGAAGATTTAGTTCAAGTTAACGCTTTTAAAGCAAGGGTTTTGATGAGGACTAGAGAAAACATGAAATACTTTGTTATGGGGTGGGGTGGGTGTTTTGGTAGGGATTTTTTGTTTTGTTTCTTAGTCTTTCTGTACTTCCATTCTGTGGAGGGAGAAGAACTAACTGAACTTCAGTTTACCTACATCTTTAGTATTTGCTAGCATCACGTCGAACCTGCAGGCAAAAATAAGGGAGAATGAAGAGGTGTAGAGTTTTCTTAAGGTGCCAGGTCTTCTCATGCTATTATATGTATGAAGAGTAGGACCACCACTGAGGAAAGACATGGAAGGAGAAGGCTTAGCACTACGATTTAACTTGGTATTTTGTTACCTTTGCCTTCCCTGATTGGCAGTGCCACTTGACGTCATGAGGTGCTTCAGGCAAGAGCTGGGAGCCAAAATACTACTCCAACCTTGCTCTCAGAGGAGCTCACATTGGTGCTGCTTCACACATACTCTTCTCTGCTTTAGAGAAGACTGCTCACAATTGCACTACACAACACCTGCTAAAATTTTTTGCATCTGCAGTTTAGCTTTGGAGTTTCACAGAAGAGACATCACTTGATGTTGTGTGAACAAAATGCACTCTAAGTAAATTTCAGTGCATCTTTTCTGTATATAAGCATGACAGTTTGTACTATTAAAAATCTTCACCTTTTTAAGGACCAGCTGGTAACTCAACAGCATAGAATACACATTCAACAAAACCATGGGGAGAACATGTAGTACAAAGGCTTTCTTATTGTTGTATTCCCCATGTTTTTCAAGGGGTTGTAAGTTGTTTTATATACTGTAATATGTTGGTTCAATTTGTGAATGAATTGTATGTTTATAGAAATATATCTCTGTAACAATTTTTAAAATACATTAGGAGGGCAATAATTTTGTACAAAAATACTTACCTTGACAGTCTGACAGTGGTTATACAGCCTTGTGAATTAATTTATAAGTGGACTGATAAATAGTAGTGAGAAACTGTAAATTGAACAAAGACTTATTTAATAAAGCAAAAATACTGCTAATATTGTAACAAATATTATTGTACACAGGCAGATGTTTAACACAACTGGATGTATAAATCCAGACATTAATTTTATTCGGATTTTTTAATACCATTGTATGTATTTTTCATACCTACTTTTTCCAAAAATAATGTAATGGTTTATTTAAAGGCATATTTTTCCTGTTGCTGGACACAGTTCTTCAGGAATTAGACATCCATGATTTTACAGGACAACAATCAATAAAATGTTTTTAAGTCCTTACTAAAAAAAGCTTCAGGTTTTTTTCAAGAAACACCATTATACTGCAAGTTGTTAACATTCTTGTCAAAAGACATTAAATCTGTTCTGTAACCTGTGGCATTTAAAGTTTTCCGTTCTGTAAAGAGAAACGGCACCATCGTGTGCCCTACTTTGTCAGTCATAGAACCAATTTACACATATGCCCACAAACTTGGAGCAATGCGTAAAATGCAGGCCAGGACAGCATCTCATGTCTCAGATTGTACTGGTAGAGAGGGAGTCAGGAATAGAGAGTGCTTCAACGATTGTAGCTTTCTATAAGCATAGCCTAGTTCCAGTCAGAAGGGACCTACAACAATCACCCAGTTCCACCACTTCAGGGCTGACCAAAACTTGAACCATGGCATTAAGGTTATTGCCTGAATGCCTCTGACACACAAATAAGGCACGGGGCATCAATCACCTCTCCTGGAAGCCCGTTCCAGGGTTTGACCACCCTCTCAGTAAAGAAACGCTTCCTCATGTCCAGTCGGAACCTCCTCTGACAGACACAGCTTTGAACCATTGCCAGGGGTCCAGGGAGAAGAGCTCAGCAGCTCCCTTCCCTCCATCAAGAACCTGCAGAGCACAGTGAGCGCAGCCCTCAGCCTCTCTTCCCTCAGAACTACACAGACCCAGAGCACGCAGCTGCTCCTCACTGGACATGCCTTCCTGCCCCTTCACCAGCCATGGGAGCCCAAGTATTCTGCATGCAATAAATGCTGGAATATTGTACTGCAATTATTTATAATATACTGTAACTTCTGTAGGGGTTAGTATACAAAAGAAGATCGTTACTTGTGTTAGTGCTGACAGCTTGGGACTGGCTGATGTCTGCTGGCCACAACAGCGGTCTGGGGACCTTCTCAGCAGCAGCAGCAACCTCACCCTTAGCCAAGCGGCTGTTGCAACCTCCCTGTGCACATCTGCACATTTGTTCCACTCGTCTGTTCACATATAGCTTGTTTGATGCTAAACAAAGGATCAAAATAGAAAAAAGTGGCCTTTTTGGCAAGCTACTGAGGCAGTACTTCCTGGAGAATTTTCGAGGGAAGCAGCTGATGCCATCAGTGTTTTCTAAACTACACAGCTCTACATAATTCCCCCATCCACAGAAAAAAACTACACTGCATCGCATTCTGTTTAGGGTAGCATCAGCACATGCCTGAGGCAGGCACAACACCGGTAAATGGTATGACCTCTTAAAATGGAAGTTAACATTCCATGGTAGCTCAAAGAGGTCTGAGAAACTTAAGACAGCATGACAAGCTATTTATTTAAAAGCAGGTTTTTAAAAACTAATTTTTTTGTGGTGTGTCCCCCCCTTAGCAACTCCGTGATATTTTCATCAGCAAAACTGCCCAAGGAAGAGATTACACTAGTTTGTCCTTTTTACAGCAATAGACCACAGGAGTTTGTGGCTGTAAAATTAACTTTCATTTTTGCAGGGCCTGGAATCTGTACTACCCCTTCCATACGTGACTTCTCTAATCAGATTTTAAGCAAATTGACCAACTCCCCCCCCCCCCAAAAGAAAAAAACAAACCACCAAAACCAAAAAAACCCACACACAAACAAAACAAAACAGGCTCTCATTTCCCTGAATCAAAGTTTCATTTTACATGATGCAATTAAGTAGACCTTATGTATGGTCAACCACGTGAAGCCAACATGTACAACTGGCACGGTGATTAGGTACCTGCACAGATCAGAACAAAGTCTCAGGTTTATGTTTACCCCTCTAAAGCTGAGGCTGTACCCAACTGAAGGAACCTGCTTCAGTCCTGGTAAGCCTGGATGCCCCCACAGGGCCTTCAAGTACCCTTTCAGAAAACCAGTACTCTTCTGACTTCAACCTGTCCTGGCAATTTCTAAATACTCATAACTGAAGAACAGTTTAGTTATAAAAGAGAGATTATATAAAGAACAGTCAGTCTCTTCTTTGTATCATCCCTACAGCATAGTAAATACATTTTTTTCTACTGAACTTTAAAAAAAAATGCTACAATGTTGTATTGTTCCCGACTTTCATACCAAGGAATAACCTCTTTCTACATTATGCAAAGCTAATTTGCTGAAAATAAAGTTATACCACTTTAGTCAACCTACACAACCTCATGAAACAGTGTCTTTGCGCAGCAGCACATTCACATGCACACACCTTAAAACACTGCATCTCTAGAATATATTCATACAAGCTTCATTTTTTCCCTCGTATTTCCTGTTTCTAAAGTAACGTACTTAGATCAAACAAGTAGACACAAGTAGTAGAAACAAACCTAGAGTAAATTTTGATTCGAAGATTGAGGAACTCTGAGATCTTTTTTCCTGAGAATTAACACAGGGAGTGTTAAGTCTTGGCTCCATTGTAATCTGCAAATGATATTCAACACTGTGTTGTAACAACTACATCATTTAGGCAAACTGGAGAGAACACAAACATTAGGAAAAATTAATTGCCATCACTGAATTGTTTCCTTCTATAACCTGGAGTTCCAGAAGGTACTAGAAACTCTTTAACACACAGGCAGACACAGCCTTCATTAAATGCAGTAGGAACTGGGAAGCAAAACATTCATGGTCGCTAGCTAGCCATATGAAAAAAGGTTAAAAACCTTACATCAAGCATTCACAGATATTCAGAGATAGTTGTGGTTTAACCCTGGTATGCAGCTAAACGCCACCCAGCCACTTGCTCCTTCCCTGGGGGCGAGATGAGCAAGAGACTCACAGAAGGGTAGAAGTATCAGAACTCATGGGTTGAGATCAAGACAGTTCAATAGGTAAAGCAAAAACCGCACACACAAAGCTAAACAAGGAATTAATTTCAACGTTTCCATGGACGGGCAGGTAACTCAGCCATCCCCAGGAAATCTGGGCTCCAGCACGTTAAACTGTAACTCAGGAAGACAAACATCCCAACTCTGAACATCTCCCCTCCTTCCTTCCCCAGCTTTTACTGCCGAGCAGTATGAGCCACACACCTAGTGTGGGCCATCCCTTGGGTCAGCTGTCCTGGCTGAGCTGCCTCACAGCTCCCTGTGCCCCACAACCCCCTCACTGGTGAGGCAGCCCAAGAAACAAGAAAGGCCCAGAGACTGTGCTAGGAACATCATACCATCACAAATCCAAAACACAGCACCATACACACTACTGTGAGGAAAATTAACTCCATCCCAGCCAAAACCAGCACACCTGACATCTGGAAAAGGCCAATTTTCAAACTCCAAAGAACACAGAGGTTTACTGATACTCAACATATGTTTTAAAGCAGAAAAGCTTTAAGCACAGTTGGGAAAGTACAGCCAATGATTACTCACACAGTAGTAGTAAATATCTGGCCATACCAAGCCACAACCCCTCAGCACACATTTCTTCCTAGCAGCAGCCTTTATACCACGCTCTGATCCTCCACAATTTGGGATGGTCGTTTGATTTGTTTAGTCAACACCGTCACAAACAAGTGCTTTATGTAGAGGTGCTTAAAGAATCACCATTAAAAGTATTGAACAAAAGTTTTAATAGGAATTTGTGGGAGTGAGACTTCATAAAGGTCAAGGTTCACTTGCTTGCTACATAGATAAATCACACAAAGAATAAAATCAAAATTAAACTGGAATAATTTATACAGAAATTAAAAATGCAGAAAGGTAGGGGAGAGCCTCCCGCTGAGTCACGAGGTTCAGAATGGACCCCCTTGCTTTCTAAACTCTATTACTAACAGAGCTTAGGTGCGGCTAGATCCAATCCTAGTCTCAGACTTGGTCAACGGTTTATATCTAAAGAAACTTAAGGAGTAAGAGAGTAGTGGAAAACCTCCCGTTGAGTCACGAGGTTCAGATTGGACCCCCTTGCTTTCTAAACTCTATTACTAATAGAGCTTAGGTGCGGCTAGATCCAATCCTAGTCTCAGACTTGGTCAACGGTTTATATCTAAAGATTTTAAGAAATAAAGAGAATAAGGGAAAAGCGTCCCGCTGAGTCACGAGGTTCAGAATGGACCCCCTTGCTTTCTAAACTCTATTACTAATAGAGCTTAGGTGCGGCTAGATCCAATCCTAGTCTCAGACTTGGTCAACTGTTTATATCTAAAGAAACTTAAGGAGTAAGAGAGTAGTGGAAAACCTCCCGTTGAGTCACGAGGTTCAGAATGGACCCCCTTGCTTTCTAAACTCTATTACTAATAGAGCTTAGGTGCGGCTAGATCCAATCCTAGTCTCAGACTTGGTCAACGGTTTATATCTAAAGATTTTAAGAAATAAAGAGAATAAGGGAAAAGCGTCCCGCTGAGTCACGAGGTTCAGAATGGACCCCCTTGCTTTCTAAACTCTATTACTAATAGAGCTTAGGTGCGGCTAGATCCAATCCTAGTCTCAGACTTGGTCAACTGTTTATATCTAAAGAAACTTAAGGAGTAAGAGAGTAGTGGAAAACCTCCCGTTGAGTCACGAGGTTCAGAATGGACCCCCTTGCTTTCTAAACTCTATTACTAATAGAGCTTAGGTGCGGCTAGATCCAATCCTAGTCTCAGACTTGGTCAACGGTTTATATCTAAAGAAATACAAAGAGAACAAAGGGAAAATCTCCCACTGAGTCACAACATTCAGAGTGGACCCCCTTGCTTTCTAACCTCTGTTATTAATAAAGTTTAGGTGTAGCTAGGTCCGATCCTAGTCTCAGACTTGGTCAAGAGCTAGACACCAGCACAAACACTGATATTGTTACCCAAGTTCTGCTGTTGCTGTATTTCTGTTTGCCCTTTGTTTTATTAGGCAAAATATTAGCCATCATCTAAAGCACTGCAAAAACCAAGAACAACAGGAATAAAACCACTCACCATCCTTTATCTTCTTCCCAGATTTTAATCCAACCCTGCCATAAACAGCCCTACTGCAGGTGCTTCATCATGAACCTCAACTGTGTCAGTGCAGCAGCAGGCCCCACACACCCCCTTGCTCCACCCTCATCTCTAACCGCCATTTTGAGTCCTCCTGCATCGGCCCCCCTCTCCCTGCACAACACCCCTTTTCCAAACCCAGAGGCCCGAGCTGAAGAACTAGTAATTTCACTATCATTTTCACACAAATTACAAGTAAATTTCTTGTGTTTGTTCTGGATTATTCTTTCGTCTTTCCACTTCAGGCGTTTACTTTACACCGGTGTCCCCCTGCCTTCCCGCCTCCTCAGACGCGAGGCCCTCACAGCAACTCGCCGTCCTGAGGTAAACACACCCTCCACCTCCCGCGTTTACCTGCGTCCCGATCTCCAGGCAGGTCCCGGCCGTCTCCGGTAGGGTCCGGAGACCCCCAAAGCTCCGATCTTCGAGATCCCAACCGCGGGGGGGCTCCAGGGAAGTGGGCTTGCGGGCATTGCCGCCCGCCGGGACGGTCCGCTCCCACCCAGCAGCAAATGCCCGCCAAAC
This sequence comes from Falco peregrinus, assembly GCF_023634155.1. NCBI lineage: Eukaryota > Metazoa > Chordata > Aves > Falconiformes > Falconidae > Falco > Falco peregrinus. The sequence goes on along the minus strand of NC_073732.1, from coordinate 28,772,290 downwards.
CCCCTATTCGCTGGAGCCGCCGTGGCGTTTCCGTCTGCCCCTTAAATCACCTCCTGCAACCGCCACCCCCCAGGCCAGGGCAGGATATTCCTCCTCCCTCCTATTTAAAGCACAACCATCAGCACCTGGGGGTAAAATAATCGACCTCCCCAATCAGTGTAACTGCGCGTCAGGGGTTTTTTTGCAGCTGTGTTGCAGAAATAACGAGCTTGTTAACCACTCCCTGTTAGACACAGTCTAGGCGCTAGGTTAGACCTATTTGTGTCTAAAAAAATAATAAGCTTCACCTGACCCATTCTGTTTTTTTCAGGATAAGGTTCTTGTTCACCACTGTCTAGTCCCTAAGTTAGATCTACTTCTGTATAAAAAAAATAATTTTTCTAGTTCTGTTTTCTTCAGGATAAGGCTCTTGTCAGCCATGGTCTAGGCACTAAGCTATATCTACTTCTGTATTTAAAAAAAAAGTTTGACTCAACCAATTCTGTTTTCTTCAGGATAAGGCTCTTGTTCACCAGTCTAGTCACTATGTTAGATCTACTTAAAAAAAGGTTTCACTTGACCAATTCTATTTTCTTCAGGATAAGGCTCCTGTTAGGCACAGTACAGTCACTAAGTTAAGACTTATTTCTGTATTTAAAAAAAAAAAAAAAAAAAAAGCTTCACCTGACCAGTTGTTTTCTTCAAGATAAGGCTCATAAATCCTCAAGATCATTTTGCAAAGCACAAGAAACAAAACTGAACTAAACCCCAAGAAGGGAGAGGGGTTACATCTCCAGGTGACCAAAAATGAGATGCAGGAGCTGTGTTCCCCTGGAAATAACTGCAGCTATGGCTGCAAAGTGCAGGTACGAGGCTGCCAAGTGAAGTGCCAGCACTTTTCAGTGCCTAGTTGAACACCAGCCCTCCATTTTAGCTCCCCAGGCAGTGGGGGAACAGAGCCTGGCCCCAAATCCAGCCCCCCACATTGAAAGGCCCCAGCAGTCTGCCACCCCTGCATGAGCCGGATCACAACAGTATATCTCAAGTCACTCTACTCAAAATCCCAAACAACCATTGTTTCTCAGATGCTCTTACACAGGTGGAAGCATTTGAAACATTCACCACTAAGAGCAGATGTAATAACACTTTAAAGAAAAGACTTTTAATGTAATACTGTAACCCGTACATGGACTGTTTTTAAAAAAGAAAACATCAGAATGCAATGAAACCTTAAAGCGTATTCCATCATGACTTTTATCTAACCGTGCTTCCTGTAATCTGAAGTTATAGTCAGCAGCGATGATGGATGGAGACAGAAAGTGGAGAAAGATTGACTGAATGGGATAAAAGGCAGAAGAAGGGAATATTTCTGAAGATTGTTTCTTCCCACAGTACAAATTTAATAAGTGTTTTTGAGTTTAGTTTAATTAAGCTATAATTAGCTTCTGTGGAAGTGTTGGTGAGAAGACTGCTGCACAGCTGGAATAACACATTAAGTATAATTACTCACCACCCCCAATAAAAAAAAAAAAAAAAAAAAAAGTCTTCTGAGATGTTTCTACCAGTAGGAAGAACAGTTTTAAGTATTGAGCAGTATTTTAGCAGTTTTTTTTAATATCTGTTACCTGATGGGTTAAAAAAAAAAAAAAATAATGCTACAGCAGGTCAAGAACCATACATACATCAACTAACATTGCTAGCATTGCATTTCTCTTACTTAAAAGGCTACACTGAACACAGAATACCATGCATATACAGATATTACGAACTATTTTGAAGTAACTGCTCTTCAGCATGAGGGAAATACCAGCTTACCCTAAAAAAAGTTTTTCCTCTAGCTAAATAAATGCTATAAAAAACAAGACAGGTGAATACATTGGCTTTATCAATACAGATGAAAGTGTGTCAACTATAGCATTCACTCTGGAATCGTGGAGCATAGTTTCTGGCACTTTCATTCTCCTGTGTTGTGATTAAGTCTATAATAGCTGTCAGAACTGCCGTATCCCTGGATTTAATATCATTCCAGTCCACAGGATGAGGGTTTTCTATTTTTTCTTGTAGAAGATCATCGAGCTCTTGTCTTAAATTCTGGAAAGAGTTTGTTGGAATGAAGAGGGGGGAAGGGAAAAAGAAAAGTGGCAATTAGGGCTACACACATTAGTACAGTAAGTTAAAATCCCTTGGGCTCCTCTGTTCTCTGTTTACATCTGCTGTTCTCTGATCAATGCATTTTAATATTACTACTTTCCAAATCAAAAGCTGTTTCTCAACTGTTTTAGCAGTTTTACCTTTTATGACAGATGACCATCTCTGGATGTGATGGCCTTTAACAGCCTATACATCCCCTAGCTGACTATCTCAGGATTAAAAATATCTGAGTTTAAAAAAACCAAGTCAGCTGCAATTTCTAAGGTCTAATATTAAACAGAGCTCTATTCAGCTCCTCTTTCCACTGGAACTTGTTACTGTTAGCTGAAGAGCCCCATCCTCACGTTTCCATATCTACATAGACATTTCATGGGCTGATAAAAGTAATCTTACAGCCTGTGCTACAAAAAACGACAGCTCTCCAAATTTCTCACTGTAGCACATGTTTGTCAATCCTTCCAGTTCACCCTGTAACTCTTCTTCTCTAAAGCTTCTACAGTTTTTCAATACCCCATGAAATTTTCGGTAGAGGCTGCACTGGCTGAACATCACCACCACCACATTCCTGAAGCCTCAACAGGCATACAGCCTCATTCTCATTGGCCAAGCTATTACACTGGAAACAAACAAAAAAATTAATGTGAATGCCTTTAAGGCCAAACATAAGGGAGTACATTGCTGTTTACTTCTGCCCAGTTTACTTTTCAGAATGTTATTTTTACTGCTGCATTTTATCTTACATTCATCTACACACCTTCAGTAGATCTCTTTTGTTTACTTTGTGTACTTGAACTGCTTACTGGGAATACACTGAAAACATTATCATCACTCTTTCGTAATAAATCAGTAGCTACGCTGTAATATCAAATATAGAAATCTCTAAGAAGAATCAGTGTTATACTAAATCTTCCACAGACATTATTATTAAACATACTCACCTTAACTAAGTGCGCTATTCTTGCTGGAGACTGGAAAACAATCCACTCATCCACAGCAATGGTATCCTGATCTTTATCCTTCTGAATGGATATATCTCCTCCAAAGAACAAGAGACAATATGGAGAGACCTCTGTACAGTCATACAAATAAATCTGAAAGAACATAAGAAAAAATTGTCCAGTCACCCTTCAAAATATCTTAAGCAACAACAGTAACACTTAACGAAACTCAGAATTCCAGAATCATTCACAAATTAGCAAGATATATTGGAAAAATATCTGAAGCAACTCAGTTGGATAAAAGTTAACTGAAATCAGATTGAACAGGAGCAAAAATGGTCCCAAATATAGTCCTTCACACTAAGTGGTGAAATTAAAGCAACTATGCTGTAAGAATCAAGGGGGGGGGTGGGGGTGGAGAAGGAAGTCAAGAAATGTTACACTGATTTGAAATCAAGGAAAAGACTTAACACCTGTTATTGCCAGAACTTTAAAAAAAAACCCCAAAACCAAACAACCCCTCCAAAAAACCCAGAAAACCACAGTAGGTAGTTACTTGTGGAACAATACCACCAGTATCACAAAGAACATCATCTGATGGCATGCAAAAGGAATGACCCAAGACAGGAAGGCCTCAAAACAAAGGCATGTTCACATCCCCTTTGAACCTTGATCCAACCTTATTAAAGAGCTAGAAAAATAAATTATAAATGTAAACCCTTCACATACACTGCTAGTTCTCATCTTCAAATGGTACACAAGCCAGTTATAATGGAACTCCGTTTCTTCCACATTAACTGATTTCGGATGAATATTCACTGTTCCATCCGTCTTGGTGCAAACTTTCACCCTTAAAAAAAAGAAAATTATTTTAGGATTGAAATAAGATCTTGAAAGTTTAGCACAATTGAATCCCAAGTTAAAAAAACCCTCCAATTCTCTACTAGAATACTAAAGTCTGAAAGTACAAGGATGTTTGAAGAAACTTTAACTCCCTTCCCAAAAAATTAAAACTGAATCTTCAGTATGAATTTTTAGACATCCCTCTGCATTTAAAAAGTTTGATTTCTTTGTCAAATTTATCCCCTTAAAAAACCCTCTCATTCTCTCAAGTAGAAAAAACAATTAGTATTCTTTCTCCAAATGAAGGACTCCATGAATTACTGAATTTGGTTACATAAACCAAGTTTGAAGCAGCTTTCTGGAAAAACCACATATGAGCCTGCATATCCAAATTCTTTGCTTGGCATGGAACAAGGGATCAGTTACACTACTGTCGACCGACCAGCCTAGAGTGGTGTACCTCTGTTTGTACCGTGCGCCTTTGATCTGACTCAAGGGGTAACTGTCACCTGCTTTGGTTATACTTACTACCTGAAATCACATTTCCTTTCTAACATAATAATGCCATCAGACAATAAAAAGCAGAAACCAACCACAATACATATGAAGCACTACTGTTCTCCGTCTTCCCATATTCCAGAGATGTAATTCTTTTGAGTGTGTACCACTGAGCTCTCTACTCCCTCCCTGTGTGCAGAAGTATTTTGTAAAACATAGAATTCTGTGTTTGAAACTGAAACAGCGCTGTTAAGTGTAACAATTCCTCTTGCTTATAGGATCACAGAGCCTTCCTGGGCAGCTAGCTTACACCTAGCCCCACCGTGCAGCAGAGAGAGACACACATTAATTTCCATCAGGTTTGCAAAATTACTGCATCCACTAGGTGACTCGAACACACCGGACTTTGTTTAAAAGGGAATACCAGCTGCCTAGCGGTGTCAGCTACAGACGGGTCTAAATTATGCAATCTGAAGTATAATATTGACTACCTGTTCTTACTCCTTTCATAGAAATAATCACTCGGGTTTGTTTGGGGGTTTCTTTGTAATTACAGGCACAACGATTGCTCTTGTCTTGCTGTTTCAACATTACACACCCAGAAATCTGATCCAAATGTTCAACCCTTCATTCTGCCTTAATATCATGTCCATGAAGAAGGATATCTATATTCTGATGAATGTACTGTTACTGGAGTAACAATTAATAAAACAGCCTGATAATACAAAAAGTATTAAATCAACAGCAGAATTTCTGGGCTCTATCTTGGCAAATAAGAAGAAAGGATAGCGTAGGACTCCTTTGGCAACAGCATTATTGACACGTCGTAACATTAGCCATGGGATGATAAAGGTCACGCAAATTTTTTCACAGACTAGCGGGTATCCAAATGTTAAACAAAGATCAACAATCCCATGCTCTCATCTACCCTTCTCTAATGAAGTAACCCACAACCATGACTTGAGCTGTAAAGAGATTCATTCATACATTCAAGCCACTGCCTCACCTTGCTAAACTACCTAATGTAGAAAACACCTCAAATACAAACCAGCATCGAACCAAATCCTTACATTTTTCTCTTTTTGCTGAAGCTTGGCCGGATCTTTGCAACTTTTGGATATAAGCCAGCACAGATGACTGCTTTGAGCAACTTCTCATTATCTGTAGAAGACAGCAAAGTGAATAACGCAGTTCTGCAAACTAAGATCTCAGCCATCAGAAATTTTCCATCTCCTTCCACTGTTTACCTGAGTTGGTATTAGATTTGGGATCCTTGGGGTCTCTGCTACTCACAAATCCAGCTGCAAGGAGATGCTCAGCAAACTGTCCTTTCATGTTATGCAGCATCTAGGAAGCCACAAAAATTATCCCAGATTGATGCTGTGCCAAAAGGCTCCTCCCCTCTTCCCCACAGACATGATCCTCTTTTTTTAAACTGTCAGGACGTTACCTGCAGTGTATTTGAAGACAAGAAGTACTCCCAGCAATAGTCTTTCTCAGTTCTGAAACCACGACGCCGAGTCTCTTCCCAGCCCTAAAAATGAAAACCATAGTTCAAAGGTGTTTCATAAGTAAACATATACTAACAAATTAAGGACACCAAAAACTGGTGGTTGGCAAACAATACAGTTATATTTTTCTCTACAAGAGAGAAAGTAAATCCTTTGATCTCTTTGTTTATGTACATGCTGCACAGAGCGGAGACCCATACCTTTACTTCGAATCAAAAACTTCCTTTTTCCATGGCAAGGAGGTAAAATCTAGCTAAGTTTGCCAGAACTTCATCTGCTGTTATTAACAGTCCTGGGTAGAAACTGCATTCCAGGCCATTTCTTTCCTCTTCCTCTTGCCCCAACTCTACACAGCTACATCCCCTGCACTTTTAAAGTCAGCTTCAGTTGTTTGTAGAGGCCAGAAGGACAAGATTTTATGACTTCAGCAAGGTAACTATAACATTAAGTTTTCTTTGTCTTTCCCAGGCTTATCCACAAGAAATCAGGTTACTGAACCTGAAGACAAGATGCCTCAACACTAGAAGGCTGAAAATTAATTTAGTTTTATGTTTCTGTAGGAGTCAAGAAAGAAACACTACAGAGCACAAAGTAATCAGGTTTATTCCTTTGAACAAACCATATTACTCAAATTAAAACTCTAGAAGAAAACAACATTAAAACATGCCTACCGTGAAAGCATTCACCACAGTTAGATGATCACTTTTAGTGTTCTTTGACAGTTCCTTTCTTCTTGCATCTGCTACTTTCTCTTTGCCCTAAGAAAAAGTAGAACCTATAAAATATTCATGACTGACACGACAGTTCTTTTTTGCAAATTAAAGTACATATATAAAGCAATACTTTGTATGCAACATACATGAAAATTAAAACTCTTTCCAACATTCCATAGGCAAAGACAATACTTCATAGTATGTGAAGGCACTCTTTTACTAATAAAAATGTAATTAACATGAAAGTAAGATTAAAGTGCTTTTGAACTACAACATCTCCGTAAGTCCCAATACCCTTCTGAGATTCTTAAAATCTTAGGTGTAATTCTCCTCTCAGAAACTTTACCAAAGGAATGACAAAAGGGTCTTTGAAGCTGAGGCTAGCTGCAATTGTAAGCACTGGATCCAAACAGCAGAATAAAGCTCCAAAGAGGATCATTTTTCCAATATGTGGTTCAACTGGTAATCGCGCTAAATGGACACCTAGTGGAGTCAGTTCTTCCTGTCTGTCCAAAGCATTCTGTCAGAAGAAAAAAAGAAAAAAAAAAAAAAGATTAAACACCGTATTTGAAATGGGGAGGATTTCCTTGAAATAGCCACTAGTATATCTAGAGAACAAAGGAAAGCCTAATAGCTGGAGGACACAGCTAGCTGTGGTAAGGTAAGCTAGGAAAGTGATTAAGCAAATTATGGAGATATTGAAATGTTCAGAATTGCTATCAGTCTAAACACTGCCCTTCACCTAAATCCAATGTTTTAATTTATTGCTACAACATTATTTGTACAAATAATATCAGAGCAGGAAGTTGGTAGTACGTATGTGTCATTAACTTCTCCTTCCCCAGCATCCAAAGGGGCAATGACATACAAGACCCTTCTCCATATACCTTATCGCCTACAGAAAAGTATCTCAAACACTTCACTAGTCTGACTGGGATAGGAAGGCTTGGTGGATGCATGCAGCTGTCAGCAGGGTGGTACAGAAGTAGTGAGTTAAATAAGTATCTGTAGGGACTTTAAATGCAAAGTGCATGCATCCATTTTGAGTAATTTACAGAGTTCCTCAGGAACCCTATGTGGCCCATAAGCATAATGTGAAATGTCCTCTGTTCAGTCAAGAAATATAAAGGGTCTACACATTACAGTAAGGGGTTGCAAACATCCAGACCTGTAGAATCAGAACTGCCTGATAACAAACAATGCAGTAACATGGTTCTAAACAGATATTTCCTTGCATGTGCATTAAGTGATACTTTACCAGCTCCATTAGATGATTTATGGCCAACATTACAGCATCGTGAGATGGTGGATCCATTAGCTTGCTCAGAAAATAAGCAATTCCACCAAGCTTTAGAATCTGAAAAAAACCCAATAAAACACCAAAAACCTACAGCAACTGGAGAAAGACGGTTACCTAAAATTAGTAAGCAATGGCCACACTAATTAAAAAAGCGTGAATAATTCACAGCTTGAGTTACAATTTCACTAATTCAGAACTAAGGACAAAACTAAAAATGTATTATTGATAAAATTTAAAACATAAGGATCTACTCTTCATTCAGCATATATACACACATGGTATTCCTTATGCATACGTAAGGAATTCAATACAAACTGCCAAAAAGGAAAACTCGCATCAGTTCTAAACTACTTTTTAGTAAAATTAAGACTTCATATCCCCCAACTTAATGGCATTTTCACTGAAGCTTCTCTGATTGAATTATATTTGAAGGGAGAGGGAGTGGACGCACAGTCCAGATTTTTGTTAGTACACTTAAGCTTTTATTCATACTAGACAATCCTGTTTGTCATGGGTTTGATGCATTAAGATACAAGCATGCATTTTGCAAAAGTTAACTGCAATTACTAGCTAAATAGATTGTACTTCTGCTGTAACAGAATTTTGACTTTAAGACAACCCTGGGCTCACAGCTGCATTAACTTAATCTCTCAACCTCTGACTCTAATGGAAAGTAATAAACATGTTTGAAGATTCATGTTTACCTTGATTTGTAAACAGAGTTCTTCCAAAGGTGTCCTCAAGATCTCTGGCAACTGATAATCATCTAGAAGGCTAGCTCGTAGTCCATTGTATAGATGGTAACAGTGGCCTGGCTGAACTCTGGAATTATTTAAATAAACAGGTTTTGGGTTTGTTTTTTTCCTATGACACTGCCACATTATGATTATGTTTGTTTATAAACAGCTTTCCAAAACACCTCAAGGAATTAGAACTAAAGCGTATTCAATTGTAAAAGCCATTCCAGCATTCTGAAACATAGGCCTATCAACAGTAAAAAGGCACGCAGAACACAGAAGCCTCCCATCAACCACTCAAAACCAGCAATGAAGGGACCAGAGAAGAACTGTAAGCTTGAACAAGAGAGAAAAATACTCCACAAGGTATTTTGAGAGATATTTTTTTTTTTAAAAAAAAAAAAGGTATATAGCTAAGTGGTACTAATTGGTAGGCAATTTTCACTCCAACGTATCATAGCCTCAAAAATCAGGTGTGCAGGCAAACATTAGCAACAAAAATGACAGAATAAAAGAAAAAAAAAAAAGCAGGACTTATAAAGGAAACTCATGAGCTAAATACAACACAACTTAAGTCAGTTGCCTAGAAAGACAAAGAAACCATTCTCTCTGTAAGAACAAGAGACAGTTGTGCTAGCATCTGCTACTGAAAGTATGAATAATGAAGTAGTATCTTCAGCATACACATGCTCCAAGACTGATGGGAACTTATCACAAGACTTTTCTAACTGTCCCAGTTATCCTTACCTTCCTGCTCGACCTTTCCTCTGCTTGGCATTAGCTTTACTAACCCACTCTGCTGCCATTGTGCTAATGTTGTTCTGCGTGTCGAAGTGAGTCTCCTTTATTTTCCCACCATCTATAACAAACACGACGTCATCTATTGTAATGCTGTTTAAAAAAGAGAGAGAGAAAAAAAATGCAACTCTTCATCTTTGCAAGCTGGACCTACGATTTGAAAGGGGTTTAGCCTCTCTTTATCCCCTCCCAAACAGTGAGCCAACAATAAAAACCCGTGTTTGGAATTTCATTAAGTATTATGTTACTAAGCAATTCAAGAAAGAGCCTGATTTATGCTCCTAGGCCTGGCAAAAGTCATCACATGGGGTTATGAAGTCTGCAGATTGGCAGCTCAGATTTACCATGTACAACAAAGCCAAGTCATTATAGTCACATCCACATTTTAGTTGTTTAAAACAATTCAAGGAAAACTGCTTAGTCTATAAACATTTCTAAAGATGAAGTGTTATAAACAAATGCTACAAACACAAAAATGTGTTCTTGGAAAGATTAAACAGGTTTATACTTTAAATTATCACTTTTGTTTCTTTTGTGAAATGTATAGCTTTGTTTGGTTTGTATAGCTAGCTATTTACCTAGTCTCTGCAATGTTGGTAGCAATCACGATTTTCCTTACTCCTGGCGGGGTCTTCTTAAAAACCTGTAATTATCCATGGCCCATTTATATGTTTGCCAAAATCAACATATGCTTAATTAATTGTTTTTGTAGTTGTGAAATATTACGATAAAAGAAAAGCATACCTGAGTCTGGTTAACAGTAGGCATCAATGAATGTAAAGGTATAATAATAAACCTATCTGAAAATTAAAAACCAATAAAAGATACAGTGTGAGCAAAGAAACTTTAATTACAGGAAAATCAACTACGCAGAATAAGAAAATATGCTGCAGGTAAGCCTGTTTCTTATTCTGAATTCACAGATATACGTATCACAATAGCAAATTCTAAAAGTAAAAATGTATAAAGGATTTTTTTTTTACTATGCTACAATGACCTGACAAAGAAAATATATGAAGTTATGTACAGCAATTTATTTTTCATTTTTAAATTCTCAAGTTATTCAATAATTGCTCAAGTTTAGTAAGTAAACTAACAGTCTTTCATCAAATTGAAACTCTTTATGGAATGTATGCAACACGAACCGTAAGATAACTATATGAATATTCAAGAGCACAGTTAGATAAGTTAGATGAAGATGTTAAGTTATGCAAACGGGACAAATTAAAGTGTATCAGGCATACAGTCTTTTAGTGTCTTATTGAAAAAAGCTTCTAGGAATAAATAGGAGTTAAAACAACTATCAGTAAAGCAGCAGACAAGCTGCTGAAGAACGAAGAAAAGAAGAAATGAACACAAAATGAAGAGAGAGAGTTTAGTTTTGGATGGCAGTTATAGCTACAAGAAAGGATAAAAGGAAAAAGATGCAGGTCTGAGATTGTTGTTCCTACTGTTCACCCCCACACCGAGGAAAAATTAGTTATTATCATTAACAGATTAAAAATACCACAGAAATGCAAGAAATGCTGAACACACTGCAATCATTTTGAGAGAAGAGGAAAAAAAAAAAAAAAAGAAAAAAAAAAAAAGAGAAATCCAGTGCAATACCAGGAATCACATGCAAAAATTAGTTTGCCACTAACACTACTGCTAGAATTCCCATGTAAAATTTTGTTTTTACCTGACTTAAACATGACTTGTGACATCAAGAGATCATGCAGAGTGCTAATGTTGTCCCAGCCTGGAAGAAACACTAGAATTGCACCATCCTATATATAAGTGAGGGAGTGAAGGGAAAAGGGGTTAGAGTTAATTATGCTATGCAAAGAACCAGCTACTTGCACCGTAACACATACATGTTGGATAGGTGATATTTGGAACAACGTTTGTAAGATGGTTTTCTATAAAAGTTAGCTGCATCTATCCATCAAAATGTTACAAATAAAAATAGGATTTTAAAAATTTTCCCCTGCGGTGTTTTAAATACAGCCATGTCAACACTAGAAGAATTTGAGCTGCAAATAAAAGAGAGAAACTAGTGTGTAATTTTCAACACAGGAAGAACAATACACAAAAAGCAACTTATGCTCATTATCCACAGCTTAAATGGTCTATCAAGTGAAATATTAAATTATTTGCTGTTTTTAATAATCAAAATTCTCTTTAAGGAATCAGCCAAGGCATCAGCTCTTCGGCAGATGTTTTTGAACACAGAAACAAATATGTAACTTCAGGTTATGACATCCTACATACATGTTACCTACGGTAACTCACTTCATGTTTGTCACTGCTTCAGGCACAGGATCCTTCTGATAATTGATAATCTGATAATATTAATGCACATTTGGGGAAAACTACTAACACAGTTGTATTAACTACTGATTTTGACAAGCTGAAAGCTGGAAGAGTCTCCTAGTGCTAGACTGTATAAAAATTCAGTCTTCATAGCATCTTAAGTCATAATTAGATTACTCAGGCAGAAAAACCATTAAAGCCAACTGCACAGTGTAGATATGAGGCAGTGAACATCAACACTTAGGTACTGCTCTTGCCCTCTCCCTCCCATCGCTGAAGAATTAAGACTGGAGATTTAGTTGTACACTTGTACACTAAAAAGGTTTTCAGACAGTTTTCTACAGCTATTTCACAAAACATTAACTTTTACTACAGATTACAATGAATACTATCTTTGACAAACATGTACACAGTCACAGAAACTACTAAACGTTAAAATTTCATTTGTAATTATACTACTTTCCATCAAATAACTAAGATGTATAATTAATTTGAAGGCTTATTTAAAAGCTTAGTCAAAAGAAAAAAAAAAAGCAGCAGAAATCTAAAGCAAAATGGCACCCAAACCTTCACGTATCCACCCCATTTTAGTTACAGGACAATCTCTACTGTCAGTGCAAAAAGTCAGGCTCTTCCTTTTCCCCCCAACCCCACACCCCCCCCCCATTCAGAAGGGACCACAAATGAGCACATCGAATGCACTGGTAAATTCTCCACGTTTCTTATGTACCTAGCCCTTATTAGTATCCACAACCCCTATTCAAGAAAATGCTTAGATGTGTGCTCCCCTTCAAACGTGGGTTCTGTCCCATCATTTCAACAAAATGCTGTAATTAACTACATTCTGAACTCAGGGCTTAAATAGTAAGTAGATATTTAAAGCTGTTAAGATGACTTCTCTGAAGAGCAAAACAATTTTTTTTTCCTTCTTTCTATCTGTACGATAAGCCAAACTATCAGCTCTGACATTCTCAACCGCCACCAATCACAATTCAGTCACATCATTGAAATGTGACGATAGGAGACAGCAGTGTACCTCTTCTTCCAGAACGATGTGTCTGATAAGCGCTGCTATAAGGTCCAGGTCGACCTTGTCATCATCCATCATTTCCAAGGCATCTATAGTGCTTGCCGAATACCTACAGGTGTTGATAGCATACATGTTGGGAACTTAGGAACATATGAAGTCATGCACTCATGTTTCTCTTGCAGGGCTCTGCAATCACGCATCTGTGTAACTCGTTACTGATCACTGTATTTCTTTGCCTGTACTCTTGAGATTTAGTTTAGTGCAATTATTGCCGGTTTAGAACAGTAAATTTAAGAATTACCACATTATGACTGAACTGCGTTTGAAGCATTCACTGGATCTCTCTCCTCCTCGTGGATTAGCTAGGACCTAACAATCAGAGTTCACCCTTCAATCTACTTCTCGTTCACAGTGAGTACTGGAGGCATCTCATCTGTCCTACGCTTTGATCTCATGAAAGCTAACACTATGAAAAGAATTGCTAATTGCTTCTAAAGACATGGTGGGAAAGGGAAGGAGGAGTAGAAATGGGATGAGCAGAGCACGGGATAAGCCAGACAGATATAGCACTGAGGACACTTCCCTTAGAAAAGAGAAATTAAATAATGAATATAGGTGGCTTGGTTGTTACCAAGCTGGATACATAGACAGTCCATATATAGACAGTCCCAAAACACAGAGGACAAATAAGACAGGAGAAAACCAGGAAGACTCTGTTCCTGAAATAAATCAGCCAGGCTATACAATTAATCAACGTATCCAGATTACCAAAGTAGTCAAATACTGGTAATCAAAAGAATGTTTCAAGTGGGCAATCTCTACTAGGTGCTCAAAACACAAAATTATTTAGCTTGGGTTTAAACCACTCTAGAGGAGTATTAGGATATTCTGAGGAAAAGGTGGTGACGGGCTTTTTTGTTTTGTTGGGTTTGGAGGGTTTTTAATTTTGTTTGTATGTTTGGGTTTTTTGTTGTTTTATTATTATTATTATTTAAACCAGCTCATTTTGTATTATGTTAATTATGAGACTAAAATACTGCGAGCTCTCTCTCAAAGAAAAAAAAAAAATAATGAAGGGGAGAATTCAGAGGAGAACTACTGACCAAAGCTCACGAAGCCTGGTATTAATGCTGCAGACTGTAACGGACACCACCAACACCAACAGCAAGCAACTCTACACCTGTAAGTTCTCTTATGGTTTGCACATGCAAAGGAAGCTAATTCTCTGCAATAACTCTGAAGTACTTCAACAGTTGCCAGCCAACTGTACTGGCAATTTCATCGTTACTGTTTTCCACAGTGGCAACTATCACATCGTTAATAAAAGCACAGTAATAGAATACAGCATTCATTTATGTCTCTCAGTCAAGAAGCATCTAAAAACTTAATGCAAAAGAGTAACTTGAGGACAACCTGCCCCGCAGCTGCCTTAAGTAGTCTGGCCATCGTTCCCTGTAAATCTCCTCTTTTTCTTCTTTTTCTGGTCTGCTTATGTGTCCTTGCATGAAGCCTTTCTTCCACCGTGGCCGACGGTCTGTATTTTCTGGAGTATACCTTTAAATTTAAATAACAAACATAATTCAGTTTTGGAACTACAGTAATTTAAGGCTAGCTGCATAGTAGTTTTACAACTATGGGCAACATGCCGTGCTTTAGCTATATCATGTAAATAAGATTCTTAAAATTTCTTTTCTGAAAGAAATCTTACTTACGATGACAGGTACCAACTCTAGTAAGCATGAGAACATGTAGAAAAAAAGACTGAACAAACAGGAAGAGTAGCTTGATTTAGCAGTCTGAAAATTCACCACACTGAAAAGACAGACAAGTGGGTTTTTTTCTCCTCAGGCCCCCATCTCCAGGTAGCTATGTATCATTTTTAATTACAGTAAAAGCTACTAAACTTCCCATTAAAATTTTTGCTGTTGAAGAAGCACAGCTAATTTTTCCACTGGTTAACTACACAAAGATAATCTTTCAGAAGACATACTGAGCAAAAAACCCTAAAACATTATCTATAATGGTGTTCAGAAAACACACTTACCTCAACTTCTCAATTACATCTTCAAGAAGATACTCCACCACAGGGAAAGTGAACCCAGGTATGTGAATCATTGGACAATTATCTGTTGAGGAAGGCACAATTCAGTTTTAAAACAGCAGATAAAATACTGTACTGAAATAACGGAGGCAATAAACATTCTTCACTATTTTTGCTATATAGTTGCCAAGTCTAAAGGGGTTTTCTGTTTATTTTTAAATTCTCAAAGAAGGTACAAAATTCAATTCCAAATAACGTTGCTGAATAAAAAAACCCCACAGGCAGCAAACAGTATATTGCTCTCCACCATGTTCATCTGGTGCCAGCTGCTGCACAAAGCTGTTAGACTGAGCAACTGAAGGCTTCAGTCTGGTTGCCCACTCACACCCAGACTTCTAAAGTATGGTAAACATTAGTAATTTATTTTAATATGAAAATACTCTGCAGAGTCCGCTTCCATAATACGTCTGAAAAGCAAATACAGAAGCAATATATGCCCAGGATGCGCTAAAACGAAGGGAATAAGCATGTCCAACAGTTGGCAATTATTTGTAAAACTCAAGCCATTACCTCTTTTGATAAAAAGCAAACCTAAAATTTGAGAACTACATTATAACACAGAAGCCTAAATTACTTAAGAGGAACTTTGACAGGAAGCATTTCACCTACCAAAATACTCCGAAAACTTCTCCGCATTTAAAGTAGCACTCATTAGTATTACTTTCAGATCCAAACGAATATTCAAAAGATCTTTAATAATGCTCATTAAAACATCTGACTGAAGATTTCTTTCATGGATTTCATCAAGGACTACATGACTAATGCTGGACAAATGCCTAAAACAGAAGAGGAGGAAGTTAAAACATTTGTTTTTAGCAAAATTAAAAAAACAGAGCTGAGACTGTAAGAAGCAGCTCAGTAGTCAAGTCGTATCATAATTGTATTCAGTTTCTTATTAAATAGGATAACTTACTTATCTGACTGGAGCCACTGTAGGACAATCCCTGTGGTACAGTATAAAATTGAACCTTGTTTCCTTGGTAACCGACTGAAAGAGATACATTAAGAATGCCTCAGTTCTCTTCTGTATTTTATAAAGTACTTTAAAAGCTTAAAACCAAAATGCAGGTAGTCATTATAGACGCTATGAATTACGCCTCTAACTTGCTCACTTACAGTTCAATTGGAGGAGCAAGGCACCGGGCCACAGCAGCAGCATTTTTGACGACGGAGAATGAACTACTTGTAATCTGCCAGAAGCCCTGACTTCCCAGATATCTTTTGTCATCATCTGCACATTGATCTGCTGACCCCAAATTCCTGCAGCTATCTAAGCTCAGCGCAGACAACAGCTTAATTTACAGCAGCATAACATGCTTGATTAAACAGTAAAGAAAAATAGGAGGTTCTATAAACTCAAAATAGAATGTTGAAGACTAAGCAACTGTCACCTCTCACAGCAGTTTTTCTTCAACAGTAATTGAGATTCCATTATTTGCTAGTAAGAATTTCAGATATTTTTTTTTTTAAATTACAGATGACTCCAAATATAATAGCTTCTGCTCTACAGCACTAGGTCTACAATCTCCTGTCAATGCACCTAACTTTTATTACCTGATCCCAGTGGGATTACTCAACAGGCAAGTGTAGCAAATAGATAGCTTTCCACAGCAATATGGCTTATAACATTCTCTTCTTTAGCATTTCCATTTTTCCTTGAAATTCAAGGATTAGGGACATCAGTTTCATTGCTATCTATAGCTGAACCTTTTAGCTGAACTGGTAAAAGGACTTACTAGACAACGTACAACTTGGTGCTACCCATTGTTACATGCAACATAAATTACAGTGATCACACTCAAACATTTTGCTACATTTCAAAAACCTTATTCCTCACACCAGCTATTTTCAGAGGAATCCCTTTTGGAGAAGATACCAGAATGAAAGCAGTCATCTATGTTAAGAACTTCAAGTTTTCTTGCTTGAATAGATGCCACTATACACGAATGCGTAAAAACTGCCAAGGGAGCCTCTCTTACCTCTGCAGACGAATTTGGTATCCTGTACTCTTGCCATTACCACATGCTTCTGCCCTTTCAGCAGCAACTCTCTCAGCAACCTTAAAAAAATAAGTAAAATCAAAATAGTGCATTAAATAAAATTAAAATAAAATCCCACCAGGCAAACTATGATTTAGCTACCTATTAGGAGGAAATATCTAGAACCAAAATGTTATGTAAAGAACAAAAAAACACCCTGAAAACCACTTTTGCTCCTCCACTGAGAACAGCATTTCCTATCAGCAACCCAAGAACAGGTTTGCAACCCATGATGTATTTTAAAGGAACACAACCATTATTAAGCATTAGCAATACAATCACCCTTTTGACAGGGTGAACTTTTCGTCAGAGCAAGTAATGTTCTGTAATTTTCTGACACTTAACTACCAGGAAGGGTAATTACTGTGCACTTAAAGGCCAAACTCTTTCTTGCTCATTATTACACCTCCAAAGGGCCCGACACAACATTAGTTTTTACCTTTACTCACACCTGCACTGCCCAAATATATTAAAATCACAAACAGAAAGTGATTAAATTCAGGGAAGAATAAGCTTGCCATGCCAGTACTCTGCTAATGACCAAAATTTATGAAGTATCAAATTAGTGTATATTAACAAAGTTGTCATATGCAATAGAATCTAAGGTGACTGAAAATGAACACACTAAAAGCCCCCTTCAATGTCCACTACAGACGGAATGTTTATCTTGAGTTTTAAATTTAGTATGAGTACATGCGATGGCAGAGCAGTTTCTTTGAGAGGTGTACAGCACCTGTCTGGTCATTTGGAATTTTTTCAGATCTTAACTTCAAATAATCTAGCAGACTGTACACCCAGTTCATAAGCTAGCCCATGGATCCTAGGTCCAGTGAGAAATGTATTTTCATGTAATGAGTCTGAGTAAGGCAGCAATTTCTCCTCAGATTTATTGGGGGGGGGGGCGGGGGGGGGGGGGGGGAGGCGGGGGGGCAAATCACGAGAAGTTACTCAGTTTGTCAAAACGGCACTTACCGAGATAGCGCTGATCCTCCTAGGCTGAGTACAAACAATCCTGCATGTAGACCCTTTCCCTCGCTCTATGTAATCATCCAAGATGAACTGTGTAACTTGGGTTGTCTTTCCACAACCAGTTTCACCACTTATCACAGTTACTCGATTATTGTTTATAAGGTTTACAAGTTCCTGTTTCCAAAAAGAAAGTATTTATTGTACTACTGTTCAAAACAGATTTCAGAAGGATTTGGCAATTCTCTACTACTGCGCAGTGAACTTAGGAGAAACTGTCATAGCAACTAAAGAAACAGATACTCATCTGTTTCTCATAATACTAAAAAAGTTTAGTTTAAACCACACAGGTAATTTCTGCACATTTGCGCTTCACATGTGTTAAGGTTTAAAGCATATCAAATCTGAATACTAGCTTCAAATACTTAAGATCCTGTATGAAAACAACATAAAATCACTAAAACGAAAGCCTGAAACACATTTTTAAACTTTTCTTGCTCCTACTTGCCTTCTGTGTCTCTTTGGTGACTCAAAACAAGTATTTTCCCTGTTGGACTCTAAGACTGTACTAACTGAAGATTTTCAGCGTGGTATTTTAACATTTCTTATACCAACAGGAACAGATTTCTTACACTCCCAGCCTCTATCTCTCTATCCAAAGGATTGTAAAGGGGAGTACAACTATTAGAAACACACACCAACAGGAAGGACCACATTATGCCAAATATGTTAAATTTAGAAAGGAAGGTCACTAATCATTCATTGAACCTACAAAAGAAGATATAACTGAATACTCAATTTCTATTTCATACAGGTGACAACAAATGAAGAATTAACATCAATTAATAATAACCCATACTATCACGGATGTTGTACTCTTGACTAGGAAACTAATGGCAGCAAGAGTCAGCAGTACAGCCATTAAGTCTGTGATCAAAAAAGGGTTAGTCAGCATTTTATTAAATTCTAAATTGGGCAAGTGTTCAACAAAAGGCCAAAATTGTATATTATGTAAGAAAAATAAAGCGTGACAATTTATGTAGTGGCCAATTACTCTACAAAAAAATCCAAGTAACTAGGAACATTCCCTAGAAGTTTAACTGACAGAGAAAGAAAAGATCTATACTTTAAGGAAAAAAAAAAAAAAAAGAAAAAAAAAAAAGGTACTTCAAGGTATCTAGTAGTCAATACCATTTCCATGAATGCTGCTGCCCCTACCGATAGAACTGTATATAGCCCCACAGCACTTCACCCACTTCATGAAGCAGTGAACCTGAGCTACTTTCTGGAAAGAAGTCAAACCCAGTGTCAGAATTTGGGAGGCTTCAGCACCTTCATAAAAGGCAACAAAGGTTTCCTGTTAGTCCAAGTCACAGAATCGTTTTCTCCTATTTTATAACAGAGAAACAGAAACCCATATTCTTTCAAATGAAACACATGTTTACCTGTCTCATCCCATATGAAGGGAGCTTCTCTCGGAATCTCTGAAAGAAAACAGCAGTACATATCTTTAAACACCTTTTCAACACTGAACTAATACAACAGATTTCATCTACAATCTAGGCTAAGCTGTGAAATAACATGACAAACTGTTCAGCTAAAACTTATATAAGCATAGGCCCACTAAAAGTAACTTTCATTCTATGCATGTTTTCGGTTTCATTAAAATCATTTAAAACCAACTGGTCAGTACATGAAGAGGTATGTATATACAGTTGCAAGACTAGGGCCTTGTATCGAAGGGAGCACTGTCTGTTCATGGTAAGACTGCTTTATTTGACAACCTTATATATGGCTATTAGAACAACATAAACTATGTTTTTAAGAGGCAATTCCTTGAGAGCTCATTTTTGTGCTTTCAGATTTAGACATAAATGTGGCGATACAATCTATTAAAAAAAAAAAAACCAAACCCAAAACCTCCATCCAACTAAACAATGCGAAACTTCAGACTTTAGATGCTATGCAATCAAAAACTGCAACTGAAAGTCTGTTTTTAAATTGCTGTCCTATTGATAGGCATGCATTTTATAAATGCTGAAGGCAATTTTTAGCAAAAGTAACATCATTACAACTTCCTAGTAAATAAACTGCAAGAATTTATGTTTTCAGGTTAATTTTTTTTAAAAAAAAAGAAAACAAAAACACAAACCCAAAACCCAGTTAAAAGGTTTCTACTTAACATGGAAAAGTACCTGCATTTCAATGTATCTAGGATCAGATTTCTTCTTTCTTAAGTCTTCTTTAAGCTGCTCATCTAAATCAGTATCTTGTCCACTTTTTTCAAAAAGATATTCCACATCCCGATCAAGAAACGTTTTTTGCAAAGCTGGTCTCTGTCTTACAGGAGCTTTTTCAGCATCTGGTTTCACTTTTGCAGGCTGTTCTGGAGTAGGTCTGAAATAAGTGCAGAGAAGAGACACTTCAAAGATTACCCAGGATGTGCTGGGCCACTGCGAAGAGTCCATTCAAGGCAAACCACAAATCCGTTTTTGAGACATTACATCCACAAGTTACTTGACCATCAGGCCATAAGAATATAATGTATATCATTAGAACAAGTAAAGTCTGAAAATCACCAGCCGTCAAAAATACTACATCAGTATCCAGAATTGTAATGTGTTCTTTTATATGAAATGAAGCTAACAAAGCAACAAAACATCTCCAGAGAATTACTGCTTAACCTGCTGTCAGAACCACTGCCCTGTAACTGGATCATTCAGCCAAAAAGGCCCAAACACCTCGTTTTAGTGGACTGTGAGTAACACACGTTATTATTTAAAATCCTTTACGTGCAAAAAACAGACCCTGGTTCAGAGAGACCGAGAAAACATTCTGAGACTTCACAGTAACTGAAAAATGAAGTTGAATGCCTGCTCTGGAAGAGCAATTCCAGAGGGCAGGGGAACTTAAAAATTCCATACATCTACTCTAGTAGGCCTGGAAATCAATTACAGGATTTTATGATTTAAAGTAAAAACGTAACACCCCCAACTCAGCAATGATCTGGAAGAGTTTTATGGCCATGGTTACAGCTGACTCTTTCAGCATGACAATATGCGCGGAAAGAACCCAGAACCCTCGCTAATGTAATTCACTGACTAAATGCAAATAACTTCTGATACATCTTCTTGCAAGTTCGTGGGAAATCTGTTTGTTGCAAAGTAAATAAAACCATTAGTACTGGTTTCTCTTTACCCTTCTTCGTCCCCAGACCACCACGACATGGCCTCTTGCTCCTTCTCATTTCTCGTTTGGACAGTGCTCAACAGCTGCACGATCTGCTCCTCCCGGCGCTCATCCATGCGCACCACAGCTCTCTGGTGAAGAGGGGAACACAACTGTCACCGGCCAGATGTTACACATCAACCACCAGCGACTCGGCAAGCTCTTCCCCAGGCGTAATGTCACCGCGCGGACACCGGCCTCCCCGCGCCGCCGCCGCCGCCCCCCACCTGCTGCCGGTCCGTCTCCTTGCTCTTCTGGCCCTGCTTCCGCGCGTACCACAGCCCGATCTCGCGGCCCTTGAGGTGGCTGGGATGGCGGCCCCTGCCGCCGCCGCGGCCCCCGTGGCCCCCCGCGGAGGAGGAGGAGGAGGAGGAGGAGGAAGGGGCCGAGGCAGACCCGCCATCGCCGCCGCGGCCCCGGCCCCGGCCCCAGTCCCGGCGGTGCTCGTAGCTCATGGCCGCCCGGCAGCCGGCTCGCCCCACGGCCGCCCCCCGCCCCATCCGCCGCCTCACTTCCGCCTGCCCCGCACCGCCCCGCCCCGCCCCCGGTTCGAGCCCCGCGTCCTGCGGGTGCCGGACGTGCTGCGCACCGCCTACCGGGACGGCAGCGCAGCGCACCCGGGGGCGATGCGCAGTCGCGATTAAATATATTCACAGCAATATGCCCCTGCAGCTCACCTTGCACGCCGGCCTCCTCTCGTGTCAACGTACAGACCCTGAAGCTTTGAGGTCCCTTTCTGAGGCCTCCGAGAGGATTTTAAGGACGCGTTCCGTGTCGGTCCCCATCATTACATGTGGCGTTGCCACCCTTTCTCTGTACCGGGTCGGTATTCCTGTTGTTTCTTTTTAAAATAAAACAGACGTATTTCAGTAGCTACCAGTTCTGGGTCTGCCGGCTGATTGCTGCTTTATGTGGCATACCTTGTCCACGTTCTCCAGGCTTAAATTAAACTTTTTAAATCAGATGAAATTACTCAGCTTTATTACTCTTTCAACAGTTAATTAATGTTCTTTTTGTTTCCTTGAGTACCGCTGTGAAGCTATAAATGCTTCTTCAATCTCATCTTTTTACGTGTTGTTTCACCATTTCTCCTTTGTTGGTATAATTTACATTTGTTTAAAAATTACTAGCATTCACATCTCTGCAATACAATGTTACACACTGATTTGCAAACTTGGTCCAGGTAAAGGACTCCCTTTCAAAGGAAACCATTTTCTCTCTTTTTTTTTTTTTTTCCCTCTGCCTACAGTTTACCTACAGATAGTCCAGCAACTCCCAGCAGTTGGCTATGAAAAGAAAGAAGAACTAAGTGATTGAGTTAAAGATCTGTTTGGTTTTTTTTTTCCTTTCCCCTCACAAAATGCTTTAAGCACCCAAGTAGCCGGCTGACTGGCTGCTAGGTTTATTCTTTTCCATGCTTAAATGCTTATCTCTATGGCCTTAAAACACGAAACCAAAGTCACAATGCTTTGTCGCAGCATACATCTGTAGCCTTTTACTCAAAGACACCTCCGGTGACGGAGGTGACAAGGCAGCCACCGGAACCCTTCTCAGGGACCATGGCAGTAGGTGGCAGATGGCTGAAGAGGGACTGTTCCTCCAAGGATGAAATGGCACTGCGCTGGGGATGAGACCCCCGGTGACCTGTACAGATCTACCAATTCCCCAGCGCGCATCTGTACATCTACAAAACGGCACGGCACCATGCCACGGCCCTGCACAGGAGGGCTAGTGCAAGAAACATCATGTGGGTCTTTTTTTAGCTATACCCAGTTTCAGGTACAAGGAAATCTCAAGAAAAGCTCAGATTTTCACTTTAATAGAGACAAGTAAGGGGTAGAGAGCAAGATCTGTGAACCATCAGCACCAGGAGTAGCTGCACTCAGGGTGAGGTTACCTGGAGACAAGAGGGAAAAGGAGGGGCCAGGGGCGAGTACAAGAGCTAGAAGATACTGAGGAAGATCATCTGAAAGGCAGATTACAGGAAGGAGCATGGGGAAGAAATGAGAAATCTAGGAGGAAATATACTCCTCCTCTTCTCACTCTGCATCTGGGGCTTAACACAGCCCAGGGAAGCACACTCCACGACTTCCCCGCGTTCGTCACTACACGGACCAACACAAATTTCACGGCATTCTTCGAAAGTCTCACAGTGACAACCGATTGTGGAGTAAAAAAGAGCCAAAGAAAATCAGCACAAAGTAAGTTCTCAGAAATCTAAGAAATGTTAAAAGACCCCCTGTTGAAATACGTCACTGGCATACCTATACAGGCCAAACGAGGGAGGATGGCCCACGTCCTTCCGAAAGCGTGGAGGGGGCAGGATACCTGGTGGTGGGAAAACGCATCCCGCTGCTCAGGTATGAGCTTTCCTGTCCATGGCACAACATTGCCCAGACACAAATGGGCTTGCCTTCTGGGCCTTCTTTAGCCTGTAGGTGAATATAAATTCAGGTAGTTATTATCTTTAGTTGTGTTATTTAGATATACCAGGACAGGAGATGTGTCTGATGCTAATCTGAAACCTGTGAGGCCAGGAAGGAAATGGCTCCTGGTGACCACCCATGTACGACACACCAGCAGCCAGGGCTGATAGTATGTCCTGTCAGCAGTGCATGTGGCCGCACTCTCAGATGCCAGCTTAGTCGTGGGTCATGTTAGGCTCTGCATGCCTAAGGAAGCTGTCAGAAAGCTGGTTTTGTCTGTTTTATCTCCTTAAAATCATTGAAGAACATGTTCTCGGGTTACCTTGAATCACTCAGGTGACTTGAACAGATGTACTCTGTTTGATCCTGGATCCCTCCATGATAGTGTATCTGGGCACCTAAGCAGTGCACACATTGGAAATAAATAGGATTTCAGTGTGAGAGGAAATTTCCATATGCATGCATGTAGCTACTGCATTTCAGCCGTGCCTTTTTGTCTCCTGTTTAACCAGCACTGCAAAAAACCCCACACATTCTAAAGAAAACATTACAAATCCAGAATTTTTAGTAAGTTTGTAGATTTAGATGTTGGAAAGATAGTAAATGTGCATCAATTCATGTAAAGATTATTTTCTAATACATATGAAAAGATACATTTCTTGAAATGGTCTCAGTGGTTTGCATATTACTGGGCCTTTTCAACTCCTTTTAACCGTTGTTCACATTCAGTTCTCATCATTTTCACCATCGTGAGGTGAAGTAATGCATCTGTACATAAGGGTGTCTACACAGCAGCATGCCCTCAGAGGACAGAAGATAGTGTTCTCCTTTCAGTACTTTGAAGTGAGACTCCTCAAAATCACATTCCTAATGAGGAAACACGTTAGGTAGATACTGAGAAGGGGGAGACACAACAGAAGAGGATCCCACGTAACAGCTCTCTGTCCAGGGAGAGTATCTTGCTACTGCACACCAGCAGTACTGCAGCCAACAGGACTGCCTCCAGCAGTGAAGATTGTGCGTGCAAGGACAGAAAGGCTTTAAAATTCAGTTTGTTTTATAAAATATACAGTGTACAATGTACAGGAGCAGATACAGATATTGTAATTCTTATAGGAGCTGTTGCTGGAGTCCAGAAAAGCAGAATTTACTATGCTCTGAGACACCTAAATCTGCCAAATTCATTAAAAGAGAGGAACATAATGTTCAAACACTCATCTTGGAAATCACTACAGTGATACATACCAGGAAGTGAAATCATGTTCCAGAAACTATGCACTAGCCCCAAATCTATAAAGGTAAAAAAAACATATAGGTAACATTTATTACTTTCTATGAAATTATTGTCTTTTGAAATAGTATGATGCTGTAAAATATATTTTCTATCAAGATTAATATAGCAAATCTGCATTCCAGTACCTGGCTATATCTTTTTCTTCAAGAAGCACAATCCTTTGAGGCACTTGGGATTCTGGGGGCTGGCCTTGCATATTACAGATTTATTTTTCTTGTACCTCTGTTAACATAATGTTATTCTCAGCATACATGAGTGCCACTGAAAAGAAACTCTGATGCACTGGATATACTGCTTACCAAAGATTATCTCAAAAAGTATTTCCTTGCTTCTTGTTTTCTATCCTTTGCATTATTCAACAACCCACACCCTAAGAGGAGGGGAAACGTGGGCACTGTTTCACGTCACATTTTCCAAGGGACTTTTTTCAGTCAGTTGCTGTGGTGTCTGAACAGAGATGAGGCCTCTTTCAAGTCACCTTCAAACGGTCATTGACAGACACTTTGCCCTCAAATGGCAAGCTGTCACTGAAATACGTTAAAAGGTCAGACAAGGGAAAAACAACAGAGGAGGAAGATTTTTTTTTCCTTAAAAACACTTACAAAATAATTGTTATAAAAAGTAAGTCCAAAGGATAAATGAAGACACCTTAGCACTTACGTGAATAAACAAACCAGGAGCAAATTTTCTCAAACAGCAAGTTTTCCAGTGCATTGTGCAAGAAGCTGGTATCTACTCAGTAATTACAACTTGGGTTTACAGACACTTTAAATTGTTTAATGATATGCACCATTTAGAGAAAAAAAAAAAAAAATCAGACATTTGTACATTATCAAATTTACAGATTCATCAAATAAAATCTATGTTTCATTACAGCAGCAAGACAACACTCTACAATAAGGTCAAGCTCTAGGTCATAGCTATGCAGAATTTTAATGCCTCCAAATTTGAACCCTTTGTAAATACATTCATCAGAGATTTAACACACCAGCCTGTAATCTCATTAACATAGTCCAAATCACCTCCAGAGAACACAGAACACCTGACCAAACCGAAGTTGCAATGGATGCATTCTCCATCACAACTTTGCTACCTTTATCTGGATCGAGCACGTTTGTTGCTATAAAGATACTTTCTGCGTTCCTTCTACAGAACACGGAAAAGCAACATACTCAGAGACAGCAGAATGTTTCTCTGCTCTACATGTATGGATACAATTTTATTCAATAGACTCACCACTTGTTCTTCCTTCTACTGTAGATTCTTTCTGGTAGAAACTTCTACTGTAGTTTCTTGCTAAATATAACATGGCATCCTAGTGGAACTAAAAGCCTTGAGGCAATCTTAACGAGAGCCCTTGTTTTCACCTTGGAAAGGCAGCATACGGAAAGCAGAACTTGTAGAGCAATCCCTCTCTATCACAGCAACCTGCAGTCTTTGACCCTGATTTTCTTCAGTGCTACATCACTGTCACTCCAGTGCAGCCCCACTGATTGTGATGGCAGGCCTGATTTATGTTGAAGTGAGAAGACAAGTCGCCTGCTTGTTTTTATGCCTCTGTTTCAAATGCTGAGTCCAAACAGACACAGTATTTGGCTCTTTTGCTCTGTCCATTCATATCCCATTAAGGAATCCTGAATACGGTTGTGCTTATATTCCCTTGCATCGTCCCCACTGAGTGGAAAACAGGGTGACTGCAGACCCCTACATGATTATGTCAGCACACTTACCACTTGAAATGAAACCTATTCCTTAAAGAAGCAGTGTAATTTTTAATCAAACTGCTGAAAGTCCTGAGAGTGTATTTACTTCTGTTTAACTGAAATGAATGACACACCCTCAGAAAAAGAGCTCTCAGTTAAAATGCATTAGCATTTCAAGAAAATGCAGCGTATTTAATGTAAGACTTGAGGACTCCATTCACTGTTTCCACCTTGACTTGTCTGAATTTGACACAAATTACAGAGTATTCACTGGTTTTATTTTGGCTTCACATGGGTCTTGAGGAAGAAAATGACACTGTAAAACTATTCCTTGCTTAGGGACGACTCAGACATGAAGAATTATTCAAATTAATTTTGACATTCTAGCTCTTCAAACATTTCAAATGCTGCCTTTATCTAGATCAAGTTGGAAATATTCTGTAAGATTGGGAAACTTCTTAACTTGGTAAGAGATCACAGAGGCAAAAGAAGGGGACTCTTCAAAGTAACTGGCATAAAATTAACCAACATCTGTCATGTATGATCAGAGAAATGTCAGCCATGAGAACACTCATAAGTTTCACAACGTGGTATTTACAAAATGTGCATGCTTATGTTTCAGCCCATACTTAAAAGATCTACGGTGGCCACTTACAGAGGTATTACATATGAAACATGTCTAGAGCAGTAGAAAATTAAACCATTTACATATCTCTAATCCTCTGCTTCATCAACTAAATGAGCTAGTCTTAGGTTTGGGCTACATTTTGTCTGAGAAATGTTTCAAGTCTGACACATCAGCAAGAGCATAATTGCAAGCCAGCCAGAACTATTATAACTTCACGCTGTGGAGCTGCTCCCTCATTTCCTGCAGATCACCCAGTGCCAACAAGCAACCAAAGCTGTTTTTTCAGACATTTTTTAGGATTCATTTTAGACACACATGTTCCTCAAATAAACAGATAAATAAATAACTTGAAATTCACTATGCAGTTTTAATCAATTTAACATTGTACCCGAATAAAATTAATTTATACATTAGGACAAAACAGTTGATGTTGTACTTGCTAGGGTAACTTGAGTCAAGAGAAGCAACGCCTGTCAGATCAGCTTACAAGTCTCGATTGAATGCCTTTTAATTGCTGTTGCCATCTTCTTCCCGTTTTCTGTATGCTTTATTCAAAATTTGTATTTCTTCCTGATAACCACCTCTTTCCATATGCTGCTTTTTACTATTCTGCCGATGAGCTTCGACAGTGTCTGGAATTGATATGTTAATATCACTGTCAGGATTGCTTGATGGTATGAAGAGAGAGTAGGAGGCAGTTTCCCCTAAATCACAGGAGACAAACCTGTTTTCCTTCCGTGAGTAACGTAAGGATGGAGACCTTACCTGTGTGGAGGACTGGCTGATATTACTGATGATTGACACAGTATCCAGGGCCTCTTCATTGTCACAAATTTCAAGTACCTCTAAATGAATTTTAACGCTTGTGTCAGCAAGCGTATTAGGAGAGTCCTCTGGGTTTGGCTCGTGACCCACACTTTTAGATCGATATACTTCGATTTTCTTTGATGCAGGTGCTATTTTTTGCCCTTTGGTGCTTACCTCATATGTAGATAAAGAGAGCGTTTTTCCCGTGGGTGCCTGAAGAGATACAGTTCCTTGAAATGCACACAGAGGGATAGTTAAGGCCCCACCTGATCGCTGCAAAGAGAAAGAATGACCATTATCTAATGCTAATTTTTGAAGTTAGAATCCACCATAAATAAGCCAATTATGCTTAGTTTGTTGACTTATTTTACTGACTCTTCCTTGCATTATTTTAGAAACCTGATATTACTTTAAGGAGTAGAAAGGTGTTTTCTAATTACACACTTTAGTATAAAAAATGAAGTCCCAGTGATTGTGACTGAACTACAGCTTATGGACACACACACACACTTCATTAGAATAGTCTACACTTAACGTTTCATTGCAACCATTCCACAACAGCACAGCCAGCACTAGCAGGCACCTCTCCAGCTAGTACTCACAGGCACCTCTGAAAGTGCTTTCACCCTGCTTAAATCAGATCAAGACACTGATCTCCTAGAGCTTCTCATGCAGTGACCAAAAGAAAAGAAATGACACCAGAGGACTGTTCAAAACCAGGACCTTATGCTGACAACATCTGTATCCCTTGGGCACCCTCTTTTAATTAGTCTCAATTACATTAAGTGCCTAAAGTCAGACAGCTTAGCGACCAAGCTGAATTTTCCAAAACAACTTGTCAGGTATTAGTTGTCATGGTGTAACCCCGACCGGCAACGCAGCCCCAGGCAGCTGCTCGCTCACTCCCCACTGTGGGGTGGGGGGAGAATCGGGAGGGTGAAAGGGAGAAAACCGGTGGGCTGAGATAAAGGCAGTTCAATAGCTAAAGCAAAAACCACTCGCGCAAGCAAAGCAAAACAAGGAATTCATTCACCACTTCCCATGGGCAGGCAGGTGTCCAGCCACCTCCAGGAAAGCCGGGCTCCATCACATGTAACAGTTACTTGGGAAGACAAACACCATCCCTCTGAATGTCCCCCCATCCTTCTTCTCCCCCCAGCTTTACATGCTGAGCACGATGTCATATGGCATGGAATATCTCTTGGGTCAGCTGGGGTCAGCTGTACTGGCTGGGTCCCCCTACAACTCCTCACGCGCCCCCAGCCTGCTCGCTGTGGGTGGGGTGAGGAGCAGAAAAGCCCTGGCCTCTGTGTAAGCACTGCTTGATGATGCCATCCCTGTATTATCAACACCGTTTTCAGCACAAATCCAAAACATGGCCCCATACCAGCTACTACGAAGAAAATTAAACTCTACCCCAGCCCAAATCAGCACATTATTCAAGGAACTTTTTTGTGCGTTTAATTTTGTAGTGGAAATAATGTTCATGCAACGGTATCAGTTGGACATCTATAACAAGGATTTACAGTGCCACCACCCTGAGGGCCAGAGGGAAGATCCAGAACCTCACTGCCAAACACATTTCACAAGGGTACTAGAAGTCAATATAGGACATCTCTTCTAGAACAAAGCTGAATTTATCAGTAGAGAATTTTTGACACACTTGAAAACAGAGAAAGAAAATTCAGTTATGGCTCTGCAGTACTAAAGGTCATGCTCAAACCAAGTGTTTTTATCAGTTGCAATGAAAATATTGTTTCAGAGGCTGTAAATAAATAAAAGCATTACACAAAGAAATCACTGTGAGCGCCTGTGCGGAGAACAAAGGACATGGCTTGCTCATATTGGACTGTGGTAGCTGACTAAGTGGTAGATTTTTACACATGTTCCCTTCCATAATGCTGCAAGGCAGACCCTGACTCCTCCTCTCATGCTCCAAAGACTGTCATTTTTAACTGTGGAAGTTGTCCATTCAGTGACTCATGCTCAGTGACTCATTGGTGGCAGAAGTAGACACACACAGCAAAGAAACACCAGACTCAGGTTCTGGAGAATCTCACTGAGGGCTAATCCATTGCTCTGTCCTCATCTGTTTGCTACAGCTGGGCTTTGACTTTTTACTGAGAAGGGCAGGGATTACTATTTGAAACCTTGCTCTTACTCACTAGAAAAATACTATTAAAATGAACTGCATCTCTGCCAAAAGCACGCTCCTTGGCAGGCAGTGAAGTGCTGACTTTGGGAGAGGGCAGTTCATAAGGAAGGGCTGCACTGGTTTAGAAGGAAATACAGAACAGAGAAGACTACTGAAAACAGGGGAAGCTGCAGAAGCCAGCTCTGTACCCCCACAGACACATTTGGGAGAAGTGTTCACTGAGGGTACTGAAAAGCTGCCAGGTAGCAAGGTGAATCACCCTGTACAGTCTTCTGTGTTGCTGTTGCTATGCTGCTTTCAGGACCCAGTGATGATCTTTTAACTCTGCTTCAAATACCTCCAGGACACAATATTCACAGGTCAACTGCAACCTTACTGTATTGTGCTGCAGCTCTGTCCCCAGCGAACGTGCCTCCCTACCTGCTGCTGCTGCCTGGCAGGGCACATCACCAGCCCAAACCTCATCCTCCTCATCCTTCCTCTACACTACAGACCCATGCACAGAAGATCCTTCTTAGCAGCATGTAATTTTCTGAATGATTTGTGAATACAAAACAGTTTTACAGCAATCAATGCATGAGGTGAAAAAACGACAGTTGATTTATCAGGATGTTTAAGCCTGAGGCATTTAAGGGATTTGGATAGCGCTCACATTTCTTGCTGTCTGTGTAAGTGAGGGCTAAGATGAGAGAGGGAGACAGCTGTCTAAGAGAGAAGGATATGCTTTTTTATTTGTAAGTGTTGTGATTAATCCACCTGCAAGAACAGACAAATCAAAGAAATCCTGGGTTTTGGAAAGGGGTCTTTCCTGGGCAAGTTACAGGGGGAATGCCCTGAGCTCACCCTCAGAAGCAGAAGCTCCAGCACTGTCCTCCTGGGTACTGATTCATTTTGTGCAAACTGTGAATAGAAAGAGGGGAAGAAGAGGAGTGACAGAAAGACCAGGTCTGATAATAGGCATTATGGAGAAGTGCTAGCATTATTTTAGCACCAAAAGGACCCTTTCCACTTCTATCAGTTCTGTTTAATGTTTCCTTTCTATAGTAAAACTGAGAAAGTGAGTAAAACCAGAGAGTTTTAGGGTATTGGTTGGAAAGGTGAAATTGTTCACAGGGAGCTGGGAAGGGCAATTATTTTGTGATTATTAAAGGAAGCTGTTGTGATGATACTTCTATCGAATTAGGCACATATTTACAAACACACAGGTAAATCGAGTGCCACATTATCTCACCTTCACTAAAGAGCATGAAAAGGAAATTAGTTTTCATTGCATAGAAAAATCTTGCCAGACTGTAACTTAATGTGGTCCTCTGACAAAGGAATTTGCCTGAAAACCCTAGGAGCCGCCTTGCCCTGCTGGAAGAAAATCAAAGTTGTATTAGTCTCCTTAATAGATTTGCCAGAGAAAAATGGTCCTCAAGTGTTCTTCCAACATGCAGTTACAGAGGCAGCTACTGTGCTGTGTCGTCAAGCTGACAAAGGTCCTAGATCGGTGAATGTTAGATGACAGCAGCTCGCTGCCAGTTCCTGTGCAGAGTACAGAGCCATGGTTGGCACATGGGCTCCCTCAAGTGTAGCTCTCCTAAGGGGAAGCACCAGCAGCCTTTGTGTCAAAGTAGTAATGAGGGAGGGTTTTTTGAAAGCGCAGTTAGGTGTGGGCACTTGTATTTTCTGTAGTAATTAGGATCACTCCTCCAAGAAAGGAAAGATGTGAGAATAACTGTTTTCTCAGCCTGAGGAAGCTCTTGTCCACTTGTCTTCCATCTCAGTTGCTTACCAAGGCCACTAGGACACAGAGCAACAAATCCAGCTCTGCATAAGATCAAGTGGGCAAAGCGTACTGTTCTAAAGCAGCACAGACAGAAGCACAAGCTTAGCATCCCGTATATTGCAATGCAATCTGGATACCTAACAGTTTTGGAACACACGTTTAGAATGGTCTTTTTGTCAGATACAAGCCCTACAGCTCTGTTTCCAGCCCCCAGCCTAGTTTCTGCAATCAACACTGAATATCCTTTTTAGTAGGGTCATTTAAGAGTGTCTGCATTTCTGGCTGTTAATCAAGCTCAAAGTCTGAAGAACAGTCTAAACCAGCACAAAATTATAAAGAAAGATGTCTAAAGAGTATGAAAAAAAAGAAGAACTGATTACTTCAGCACAAGGTTACGTTCTACTTAATAAAACACTGGAGATTTGTCAGACTGAACATCGAGGAGATGGAGGATATGCTATGTCTGAGGCACCAGGAAGAAGAATGAGTAGTCCTCACTCACTGGAATGAATACTCCAGTTCTGGAGAATGACAAAATTTCCAGTGACTATGAATGTAGTGGCTCTTTCCGAAAGTCTATTTTCTGTTTAGAAACCATTATTCGCATTTAGAAGTGAAAAGGATATACCAAATCTTCTATGCAACTCCCCAGTCACTGAATAGGAAAGCCAGTAGCGATGTCATTTTCCACTAGAACACCTCCAGTAGAAATATTGTTCAATTACAGACACCTTCACCTGTTTCTGCAAAGTAGAGAATCCATTTGTCTCTTTGCAAACTGTGCATCATCATGCCATGCACCTGTGACTGTGACAGCCTGCCTAGTGACTGCTGCCCTTGCAGGGAGCAGCTTTCAAATCACAGCTTACATTCCCTCAGTGCAGCGATCGATTTGCAAGGAAACGAGACTATTAAGAGCAAGCTTTGACACGTATGTGTGAAATAAACCCATTCATCAGCAACGCAAAATGTTCAAACTTTAAAAAAATCTAAATGATTACTGAAAAAAAGTAAGCGGCATTTACATGACACTACAGAACTTACTAAGCAGAGTTTGTGAAAAATAAAATCAGACCCTGGAATTACACCACAGGGGAAGGCAGGAGTAAAGCCCGAGGAGAGGAGTGAGCCATTGAACTGAAACTTCACCGCTATTTGCTGAGGGGAACGAGCACCGCCTTGGCTGGCCCAAAAGTGCCACAAATCTAGGAAGACTTCTGTGCTCCACACTGGAGGGGACCCACTCCGGCCACCCACGGTGACCGTCCTGCAGCCAGCGTACCTGTAAGGACTCTGTACCGGAGCCAGCAAGGGGCTAGCGGCTGAGAACTGGATCCAGCCCCTCAGCTCCTTGGCAGCGCACAGGGCACACACCACAGGCAGGCTCCCTCCCTTGTGCTTGCTTTGCAAGCTTCGCTCGACAGTCAAGCAGCCCAACAGAAAAATGCTATGAATAAAAACACTGTTAGCATAAAGGAGGGAAGAATGCATTTCTGGCTTTATGTACAGCCAAATTACTATTAATGAGAATAGCATGTGACCCTTATCTTGTCCTTGATATCACTATTAAATATCTATTTTGCTTCTTATGACACATCCATGGCAATAAATAGGAATCTACTAGTAAACCAGACTATACCAGTGCATCCTGTGAGTATTTTATCTTCCACTCCCTTTGTTACCTGCAGTTCAGCTTTCTGATTTTAAGCCTTACAATGCAATTTAATTCTAAAGCAGCAGGAAGAGGAAGTAATCTGAGTAACACTTAACAGTGGCCTTCAGCTCATCCATCCGGGTTCCATCTCTGCATTATTTTAGCACGAACAAGAGCATCCACAGCTGTATAAAGGTTACAATTCATTTTTACTTCAGTGAAAACAGAAAGAAATCCACTTGCTGTTTCTGAACATCTGCCATCTCACTCTCCACAGCCTGGACCCAAAATGCTTTTTGAAAGGATATTGCTACATCGGGCTCTTTCCATGACCTTTCGCCCACATGCTTTGTATTCTTGCATGTAAAAGAAAACCTAGTTTCTAAAAGAAATACACATATTAACTCCTCCCACACAATTTATGTTATGCATTCTCCTTTTAAAGCACTTCTACACAGACCTTTTTAAGAAGGTACAGAAAACTTACAGCCACTTATTTCTTGGAACATCTTTAGAAAGACAATATTTTGATTCTATCTTGAGAGTGCATGCAGGAATCAGGCACCAGCATAAAGCTAAACAGCTTTGTGAAATAACATAAACCCCTGTCTTTTCAACCAAAGTGCCATTTTGCAGCTTTTGTGTCTCAGCAGTTTTGCAGCATATTAGATATACATATATAATTATCATTATTCCTGAACAGAATGTGGATTTTTTTCTACAACTCCAGTATTGTTTTGCTTTATCAGAATTAGTTATACCAGGATTTGTAGTACTATCACAAAGACACCCCACAGCTGAAATGCATTCTTTCTAACCCTCACGCATCCCATACCCATTTGGCATCCATGGCAACTACACAGGACAAGGAAGCCTTGACATCAATGACTCCAATCCTGTGAAGACTCGTCTTTCTGAGACATTGCTCACTCTCAGCTAGGAGAGGTGAAGGAAGGATCAGACACTCATCTGCTTGAACACAGCACATTTAAAATGAAGTCTGTTCTGGTTCTTATATCCACTTATAGACACTTTTCTCTGCATGCACACATGCACAGATACATACAAGTATTTATTTATTTATTCATTGTACACACACATATGTATAAAATACTTACCCTTTTTACAATTAATTTCTTAATTTCTGTTAAGATTGAAAAGTTTCAATTTGGAAATGCTCAAATGTTTCAATTAGAAAAATCATGGCATTACCCAATTAAAACATTCTGTAAGCCAAAATCGCTGTCTTTATGCTGAGGACAGCTTTAACTGAATACCACAAAATATCTGCCAGTTCTCATAAAAGCTGCAGTCTAGCACAAAGTTTGAGCTAGCCCTCTGGAGGACTCTTTTCTGCAGGTCTGCATCACAGGAACAGCAAGTTGGTAATTTTCAAAGCTGCTTAATATCTATCCACACACATCTCACCACTTGGGAACGATGCAGGATCTCCAACGCCATGATGTCTGCCACCAGCTCCTGCCAATGGGAGCTGGCCGTTCCCTTGCCTAGTTCTACTTTTTGCGGAGAGTGTTTACTTCCATCACGTCCCACCACAGGGCATGCCCCCTGTGCAGCTCCTGCCCGAGATGGCTGGAGGCTATTCTGTTAGAATCTGGGACAGGGCTTTCACCGGAGAACTACATGTACCAGCACATCCATTTTTAATAAGCAAAGACAAAAAATTACAATGAAATAAATCACAAATGTACTTGCTCCTTAAGGAGTGGTGATGCATTCTGAACAGAGAAATCATTGCATAATTGATAAAACAAATGCTTTCATTATTAAATTACATTATCCACCTTCTAGTTTTCACAGCAGACAGAAAGCAGTTGTTGCTGTGAGGCAAACCTTCCACGCAGTCATTGCAGTCTAAGACCAGGCCCCCTGCCCTGTTCCGGCTGCCTGGGCAGAGTTTGAGCTGGATTAGCCCGGGAGGATACTGTTGCACAGGGGAGGATCAGCCTCTGCAGAGGACATAACCAAGCCCCACAGCGCTGGGTAACAGGTGCTGGCAAAGAAAGGCTTCAATTTGGAAATGCTCACGCAGTGAGAAAGGGCCCACGAAGAGCTACCTGACTTAGAGTTTCCAAGCAATCCTACTAAGGCCATTTATGCAGCCTAAAAACTCCGCAGCCTTCCCTTCACAGAAAATAAGAAAATAGTTTTTTTAAGGGGGAAGGGAAGGAAAGGGGTAGATAACTTTTACAGAATCTGCTGTTGAATTTCTCCTTGCAGACCAACAAAGATCAAAGAAAAACACCCTTTTCTATTCGGTTTGCTATAAAAGTTATACTTACGTGAAATATTAACAAAGGGGTATTAAGCTGCAAGTACACTCAGAGAAAAATAGCATCAATTGCCAAAGCAGAGCCTCATTCTGCATGCTGGTAAGTGCCTCCCAAGGGTGTGCAGCATTCCCTCTGCATCCCTTTAGTGTCTGCAGGAGCGGATCAGCAATTTGCAGAGCTGGACACTTACAGAAGCCAGGAATGCAGGACTGCAATCAACTTTGATTACTGCTTCTGATGTATTTACGTATGATGTTCACAATAATTTAAAACTCTAGTTTACAACCGATCAAGGATTTATTCTGCTAGAGGAAGCCTAGAAAACTCTTTAAGGCTGACACATTAATATTCCGAGTACCAAACATTTCTACATACTTTTTGCATTTTGTATTAAGTGTAACTGGATTCATCCTGTTACAAGGATCTTAAACTCAGCGGTCCCAGTTCTCCAATGCTTAGCACCTGCAGAGACCATTGTCCACTCTAGATAAGCACACACTTCCCAGGACTTCCTGGTAATTTTTTGTTTCAGACAGCAGATGACTGCACAGCAGGGAAAGAAAAGCATGAACAGCTCCATTCTCCAAACACACATCAATTAATATGTCACCTCCTAAAAACAAAGCTGAGACTGTTCCAGAAGTGGATCCTTACTAGGTAATCCTTGTTAGCAACTGAAATAAAAGATAAACTGTTCAGAGCCACATGACCTGAGTGGTGCCTCATGTAGCTCACAGCTATTTGATTTTAAAGAGAATAAACTGCTCTTGCAGTATGGTCAAGGCCAGTGGAGAGAAAAAAAAGAAGGTTAATTGGGGGAAGAAAGGAAATGCCTAAGAGCCTGGAATCCCTACATGATCAAGGGGAAGAAAAAAATTTGTTTGGAGGATACTCAAGTGCACCCAAGTTAGGAGCTAACCTCCCTGACTATGCAAGAAGGCTGCATACTCAGACATTTAGTTTGAACTTGTTGCCCAGGCATAGGTGTCTAGTGTCATCAGAGATGCCACAGAGGATTTGGGATATCCTCAAAAAACTTTCAAATGTAACAGAGGACTAATAGGTGACCTACAGCCTCCTGAAGCAGCAGCTGGAGGCCAGGTGGGACACCTGAGCGCATCTCAACTGTTTCTACACACCTGTGTCTGGGCAACAGACTCAAGCACAAGGTAGTTTGTAGACTCTCCCTCACGATGCCCAATCTTCGCATCATGAATCACAGGCCCTGGAATAATAATATAGTTGTAACGTCAGTGTTACAGTGAAGTAGAGATCATATTAGAGTGTGTATCTCATCTCTGGAAAAGGTAGGAGAGCTCTGATGTGAGGTCCCAGAATGGACAGTGACTCTCCCAAGCCTGCAGAATGGCACAGTGGTAGAGCCAAGAACAGGCACAGGTTTTGCTGTGTCCCAGTCCAACACCGCTCCAATTGGGCCATGCTGCCTTCCCAAACAGAAATATCAGCAATCTAAAGAAAGTTCTAAATAATTTGCATTCCTAATTACTTTGGTGGAATACAGCTCTAGATGTAAAGTTCTATTTTTAGAATGTTTCCAGTAAGGATCCTGATGTTTCTTTCCAGAGTCAATGTGTTTTCCGTTTATTTTAAAACAGAGACTTACTCTTCCACTCTCCTAAAAATAAGTTAGCTGCAGTAAAATTAATTACTGCAATGATTTGCCCTTTGAGAGGCTGACTGCAGTAAATTTAGGGCTAATAGGATACTGAAAGGAGAGACAAGCTCACCTCAGATAACCTGAAAACCAGTGTTTCTTGTTGGCCTACCTAATGTGGACAGACTTTTATTTGGAGCAAATTAGAAAGTGCAACAGAGGCATCCAAGGTAAGAATACTTGCATCTACATAACCAGAACTTCGGTACTCAGTTGCCTGGTGCTGAAGTGAATGAGCTCAACAGGAAGCCCTTTAATATTCCACAAATAATGCATATGGCACATTTAGTGACCCCCCTGTGGTATGGGTTGCATGGACAGAAGCTCAGAAGGTGCCTGGCTTTAAGGCCATTTGGATGATCTCAGGTCTCTCCTTACTGCTGGACTTGATGGGAGCCATCTGCCATGAGCTTCAGTTTCTCTGTTGTCTGTAACTGCTGATGTCCCACAGAAGTCTAGATGCTTACGGTAAATTTTTTTAATGGTAGAATTATTACAAACAATCTGTATTTTCATGTAAAGATTTTTGTTTCAAGTCTTATTACATTTAAATAGTCTTCTTAACAGACAGAATAGCTGATTTTACAAGAAACAACTCTCTTCAATATGGAAACAGGCCTGCCTGATGGGATTTGGTGATATGTCCAGCTTTCACCAAACTTCTTGCCTTCAGGACACCTGTTTCAAATCCTACACTGATCTTTCAAAAATAACTGGGAAAACACATGTGTCTGTTTTGATGTGTATGCTTGTCAGGTTTAATAAGATTTTCAGAATAATTACAGACTTGGCCTTTATGTAATTCTGTGCATTTGCTCTCACAACACAGTATAAGATATTTATGACAATTTCTGATAGCTTATTTGCACTTTCAGGTAAAAAAGTGTGTGCGGAATTAACAATTCAGTGTTAGTTTTAATTCTTTGCGGGAATATAAATATTTGGAGTGTGTGCAAGAAGCAAATAGTCTTCAAACTCTACGCTAGAGGAACATTTAAATTGTGAAGTCATGCACTTGAAAGCATAAAAATGTCAGCACTGTGGCTACCTGGGCAAATAAATTCTAGCTCTTGGAATTCTACTTTGTGCGGTCTCCTCATGTGGTACAGTGAATGTGGGCAACAACCGACCATGCAACTGAAGCCTAAGATCATGGTTTATGTGTATATCTATGTTCACGCACAGAGGCAAGCGGAGAAGCTACCTGAGGCTGTAGAAGCAGACCAATGAGGCTAGAACTGCACTGAGGCAACCACATCATTCCTAGCTGTAGAGATAGCTCCAGCCCTGCATCTCCACTGCACAGTACTGATGACTCTCAATAAGGGTTCTGTCAACCGGACTCCAATTAAAGCAGTGTCAGTGTCCACAGAACTGAAATTTCCTGCTTTAGAAAGGTGCAACTCTGCAATCTACATACCACACTAAGAAGAACATGACTTTTGCATAGTTCTATCTATCTGTCAAAGCTTTCCAGCCATGAATATCTGAGAATGACTTCTTATGTCTTGACTGACAGGGCTGATTGCATTATCAGCTTCTAAAGAAGGTCAGTATTGCGGAAGAGAGAAGAGGTCTATTGGGCAGCATGTGGTGGGTACAGAAATCAGAGCTTGGGATGTTTGGTCCAGCTCCCTCCATCACCTTGCTACCAGGAAGTGGTGACTCTTTACACAGGAGATGATCTGCTGACAGCCATTCTCTTTTCGGCAACAGCCGCAAAATTGGGCCTTACGCTTTTCACCAGATTTGGTGAAGTTTATTTGATGTGTGTACTGCCAGTCCTGGAAAAAAGTTCTGAGTTCATTTGTCAGCATCATAACAGGCTTTCTGCTCAGCGGCAGGTATTATAAAGTTAAACTGAAATGGTGGTTTTGCTTACTAGGGAAATATAATGAAGAAAAACAGGTTGAAGAACAGTAGAAGCCTTTAAAAGATGGAGAATGTATCAGCCTAGAGTGTAATGGCTTTATTGGGAGCTGTGTAAATTGCAATGCTTTTGAAACTCCTATTCCATTAAGTGGTACTAGTGCAAATGTACAAGGGTCCCTTGGTCAGTCTGATACTGATTTTGTTTGTAGCATTGTCTGTTCTCTCAGAAAAGGAACACTGCTACCAATCAGTGGCAGCTCTTTGCAGGATCAATTCCTTTAAGAGACGCTGATATAACAGTGTCACTGGTCAGCTCCACAAGGCTTATTCACCCTCATTAATTCTGCACAGCCTGGGTTTTTATTTCTTCTCTCTAGTTCTGTGTGTGCATGTATACTTGTGCCTAGCATTCATGAAGACCTGTTTAAGCAACAGATCTGAGAGCTGTTGCTTATTTGTCTGAACCAGACAGAATAAACAGCAGGCATAGGAAGCTAGCTGCTTCACACCAGGGTGCCAGCATGAGGGAAGCGCTATTCCAAATTGTGTATATCCAGCCTTGCCCTCCCGGGCAAATGTTTTTACACCCAGTATTTCTCCCCTTTGTGCAATTCAACAGAGTGCCAACTGCAGTTTAACTGCAAGCAGAGAGTCAGCAAGCACTGCAAGGACCACACCACTTTGTCCCACTTGGAGCAAAGTCAGAAGGTGATGGTAAATTGCTACATTGATTTTCCAGCCAAGGGAACACCACCTGTGGGAAGAGACCAGACAAGAACATCGCAGCAGACCAGCATGGGTACAGTTCTGTAGGCCAGTTGAAAGCAAATACAATCTTCAAGTCCATTCATACCTCAGCTTCTGTGCTGTGCCTGGTGTTCAATGGAATGTTTATACCTTCCTGGATTGAGAAAGATCCTGTGTATTTGTCACTGTTAAAATCCTTCAAACCGCAGACATACAGTGATGCAGCACTGACTCTGCCTCAGTGAAATTACACAGCTTCCCCCTCTTTCTCTTTGCTGGGCACATAAACAGATTCTATACAGACAGTCTCTTGAAAGAGGTTGCTTGAGGCAACCCATAGATGAGATATCAAGTCAAAGAAAAAAAACAAGCAGAAAGCCTGTAACATATTGCAAGCCTGGGAGATTTCTGTTGCCTGAAGGCATTTAAGTATAGGTAAAAAAATACATGACATATTTACACTCAATTTCTTTATGACAGGGAGATACACTGGTATTTTATGAGATGTTAAAGGCATCTTTCACAAATGTGGCTCAGCAAGAGTTAGAAATGACAAGTACCATTTTTTATCTCCCTCTCAATTATAGCTAGCCTATATAGGTATTAAATAAAACCTGCTGTCTCATTCTCCTTTCATGACACTTATATTCCAGAGAAACCACTTTGATGGAGTAACTCTTTACTCCCAGAACAGACAATGAGGAGACAACCAGTTACAGCATCATTACTGTCACTCCAGGGTAGCGCCACCTTCCAGGTAGCACATTGCTTCAACAGAAAATCAGAGGCATCACATGCATAGTCTGGCACCCTGCTCTTCAAAAAGCTAAATCAAGTGATACCTTTCTAACTGCTTTTTTAAGGTCTGAAAATAACAGAATAAAAACTACTGCTTTCACAACACAAATTAAAATGGGCAGCCTTCTGCAAGTATCACTTGTTCCTCAGAGGGTGAAAAAAAGTAATGTAGGGAGAGACTTCTCATCCCTTGTTTCCCTGACTGACTTCAGGCAAATGAGCAGTGCAGGCCAGCTGGCATGCACTATGCCTCTGTAGTCGAGTGGCTCAGTATTAAATCAAACTCGAAATTTAGACAAAGTATGTAAATATCTATAATGAAAACAAGAAAGAATTTGAAAAACAGAGGATGTTACAAATAGTTAGCAAAACATGGCCTTGGGAGAAGAGATAGGCATGGTAAATATGTCAAGCTGGGGCATAACAAGATAAGCTCAAGGAGAACCAAATGGTTAATGAGATCGAACAGAAAATTACTTGAACTATGTGTGAACTATCCTAATTAGCATACTGAAAGATACTTCCTAGAGCAAAGTAAGTCCCTTACTAACAAAGCCCCCCTCCCCACAGAACACGATGGAAAAAATAATGCTGTACCTTTAAATGGAGACGAGGCTCCTGTTACTGAAATCGTGGAATAAAGAATTTATCAACATCAATGTGATGCAGATAAGCAGACACTTCTTTATTAACAGGCAGGTGCGCGAGTGATTGCTCTCACGATCAACGTACACCAAGTTTCAAAATCATACACCTTATATAGGACTTACTTATACATATTCATTAAGTATTCATGCATAAACATAGTATTTCCCAAAAATCATTAACATACTCTCCTCCCATATCCGATTCTGTGCAGTAAAGGTTAGAAAGGTCTAGAAATGGGTCTGGGTATTATTCGGGTAGGTGGTACATGAGTCGGTGGTCGCGATGCCCCCTGCCAGAATTACCTTTTACCTACATTCACTGTTTCTTGGCAGGTAACTACGAGTTGCTTCATTCAGCTCTCCCCAGTTCCCATTAATTCTACATTCTGACATCTCAATACACTCTCCTAGGCTACACATAAACACTGTATCCAATCATGAAACTGTTATCTAAGTTCTAAACATTCCTACTAGGTGATTCTGACCAATCCCTTCGGCCTTGGTACGGAGGATTTCATAGTAGCTGTCGGTTGCTACACAAACACAAATTCCACTAAAATATTTCTTATAACTCTATATTCCTATTAAAATCAAATGTGGTTAATTAATTTAACTAATAGTAGATATGTAACACTCCTAAGAACCCATGAGAATTAGGTTTGACTAAATGCAATTGAAAACAATTATTCAAACTGTATGAAATGTTTTACCCTGTGTGAGTGGTGGGCTAGCTTTGTGGCTTTGCCACCTAGCACCCACCTCTGTGCAGACATGCAATAAATGGTATCTCGGTTCTGTGTGTGAGACTGGCTTTTCACACAGCAGGTAATGAACTCTGAACTCCATTTGTGGAACAGCACCTCCTTTCAGCAGACAGCACAGAAAAATACTCAGTCCTGCCAAGACTTACTTTCCCCTGAGGTACTGGAATGGTTGCTGGCATCAGACACAAAATGTACCAGCAGTTTTTCAAGTGAAAGCTTTATGCCAACTGTGACAAAGCCCCACTAAACAGAATGGAATATTTACCTGACTAAAAGCTGGGATATTTGGACATGAGGTGCTTTGGATGAGACCCACTGTTGACTAACCTCACTATTTACAATCTTTAGTAAAAAGTGCTTGGATTTTTCCCCCATTTTGATAAAGTCTGAGTTGGTAAAGCTAACCAACCCACATCTGCTTCTGATCTTCCAACTTCCAAAGCCAACCCCAGTTTATTACCTGAGCTAAGAGGTTGGTTTATTGGCAAGAGCTGTACTTTTTAACACTAGTCCAATATCACACCTCTGCTTGCTGACATGCAGACAGCAGGTCAGCCTGCAACTCTCACCCTTCATACGGTGTGTGTAGAGGCCATCAATGAGGACCACCTCTACAGTAACTGCAGGGTTGTGTGTTTAACTATGAAATCCTTATGCCTTTATCTCACTATGCGAGTCTGGTAACTTTAAAATCAGCAAAACCAAAGTCATATTCACAAGGATCCAGTTGCAAGTGTTATGGGCAGGGTTTAAATTTCAAACCACAGAGTCTTCAATGCTGGCCAGTTTCCATTCAGCTGAAACTAGTTCTCTTTTGTCAAGGTGTTGACCAGGTTTTACTAAGCACACAGTTTTCACATTTTAATTCTTAATCACAGTGCAGCTGCGTGGTTTGGTCATACCAGAACACCAGACACGATTTCCAACTGTACCTGGCCTAACACTGAGAGGAGACCAGCAGTCCTAGTTCCTTTCTTAGTTCTGCATCAGAGATGCAAGGCCTTTCACTAGATCCTTACCCTTACCAAGCAGTGCAAACCACCTTCAAATGAGATGGAAATCATCACACAAAATTCAGTAAGATTTCAGCAAGTCCTTTGCCTCAGAGGTGGTTGGGGTTTTTTTTTTTACTATTAAGAAGCGGTAAGCACACTGGGCCAAACAGCCCAGTATATACTGTAAGTTTGAGGGTAGCAAAATAGGAAATGTAACCTTTCTAACTGACAGAGTAGTACATATGACCATCAGCATGATGACTATAGCCATTTAACACCTCTGAATACCTCCTGCTACAGAAGCAGAACCAGGAGGAAATGTGCAAGACGGCTTTGTAGGACAGAAACATAAAGGGGCACATTTCCAGAGCACAGCCTGTGGTTCAGCCTCTTGACTTCCATTAGTGTTAATGGGAAAAACACAGCTGTGTCCCTACCCTTAGGATGCAACCCAAGAGGATACTTTTGCCTGTAAACACTGTGATTTAGTACACAGCACTGCACCCAGTATTCCCACCTCTGCCTTCTTTTCATCAGCACAGCCACTGCCATATGCTAGCTTTGCAGCAAGGCAAGATTTATGGAAGCTTTATTTTTGCGTTTATTTTCCCTGTGATGCTACAGTGGGGCAATGTATCAGGCTCTGGCTATGAAAAGAAAAGAAGACTAGAAGAAAGGCCAAACACAAGCCAAGAAAATTGTTGCATTCTTTTAGGACTGTGATATAGCACACATAAAAGCATTTATAAAGGGAGTTCCAAGGATGGGTTTACTGTAGTAACCCAAGAGAACAGCTGTATCCTCCCGCTCCTTCCTAGCACCTCCTCTTGTACATGTCCTCTCTCCCACAGCACAGAAAGGCTATACCAGTCCCCACTGCCCCCACCCCATCCCCATCCCAGCTCTGGCTTCCTCTCAGCTCCAGCACTGAAGTCCTGGCAGGGAAACTCCTGAAGTCTGCCCCAGGCTCAGCCTCATCTGATCAGACATTTCTTCCTACTCCGTGCAATGGACTGCCAGCCCATACAACAAAAAAAGCAACAAGCAAACACTGCATCTCTACTGGCTTTATAGTGGCATTGGTGTTAGGCTCCTTCCAGAAGGCAAAGGCAAACCTGCCTTTAATCAGGCAAGTGGCAGGCAAAGGATGCGCTGTCAGTCAGAGCTGTATCAGCTGCTTTTTTTGCTGGACTAACTGGA
Organism: Falco peregrinus; assembly: GCF_023634155.1. Classification (NCBI taxonomy): domain Eukaryota; kingdom Metazoa; phylum Chordata; class Aves; order Falconiformes; family Falconidae; genus Falco; species Falco peregrinus. Next base: position 28,727,733 of record NC_073732.1, on the reverse strand, counting down.
GGTTGCAGTCAGCAGCAGCTTGTAGTACCACTGGGCTGTACATGTATTTTGCCCCAGCCTGACTTGGGGGAAGCTCAGCCGAGTTTATCCAGATTATGTCCAGGACAGAGCTAAAATCCACCTTCCCTCTATAACCTCAAGAGGATCCAGTACTGGCAGAGCAAGCAGATTCCCATCTCCAGTTCAGCCTGGGGTTCCTTTCCCTGGACCCTCCCAGCATGACAGCCAGCAGCCTAATGAGCCGAGGAGAACTGGGCACTGCAGAGTGCCTGCAGCTTCACACATCATCTTCCTCCTGGGCAGATGAAACATATTAGAGACATTGCAGTTCCACAGGCCTAGACCTCCAGTTTTTAGTGCCTCACAGTGTTTGTATAACATGCATCTGGGTTTCAGAAGAAACCAGTAGATTGTCAGTAACATAAAGCCACAGGGGTAGAGGAACTGCCTGTGGAATTCAGCCCACAGTATCAACTCCTAATGTAACCCAATTTTTTAAGACTGGAACTAGGATCAGCTCTCAGTGAGAGCAGCAATGTCTACAATTAGGCAAGGGACCATCCCATTTCCATGAGATTAGGTCAATTCTTTTTGATGGCAGCCTGCAAAAAACCGCAGAGAATTTTGAAGTATTGCCAGTACAGACAGAGTTTATAATAGAGTATGGCAAAATAATCCGGGGTTTTGTTGGTAAGTAGAAGGGAAAACAGTCAGCACACATGGATATTTCTGGGAATTAAAAACAGAATGGTTCGTATCGTGCTTTTGCAGTAAGTTATTTGTAGGCTGTTAAAAGCCTGAACAGCAGCCACTGCACAGTCACTAGAACTAGACAACAGCACAAGACAGGGTGAGGAACTGGAATAAATTAGTGAATGCTAAATAAATAAATAAATATTTATTGGTATATAGTAAATTAGACAGTCCTCAAAAAAGAAGGCTAATAAAAGATGGATTTTTCTTGAATTGTATTGCATTTGACCAGCACTACTTCAGTGGCTTTGGAGAGTGATTTATGTCAGAGCAGAAATAAAGCCCTTTCACTCTAAGCTACATTCATGCATATGACTGAATTCTCTCTTTCCTGTCCCGCTTTTCTCTGCTTTTCCCCAGTTCTGAGCAAACAGAAGCAGAAAACCAAGAGCTGCAAGATCTCATCACCAGTTCACTGGTAAGAACAACTTGCAAGGCAATGGAGGGCTGGTGCAATCCCTGCTACCTCTCAGAAGCAATGGGCCAAGCAAGCGCTCCACATGGAATGCAGCTGCACTGCATCTCCTGAGTAGCATCAGCATTTCAGTGTTATCAGATTAATGTATTTCACCCTCCAGATCATTGCAGATGCCTACAAAACCAGCACAACTAATTAACCAGCTTAATATAAATCAACATGCATGCATACACACGCAGCAAATTTCTTTAATCAATGCCAATTTTATAAATTGGTGCCAGTAAAAACCTCTCTTACCGGTATGAACTCTGGAATCTGATATGGCCTTAAGGTGATTTGCAGGAGAAGTATACATCCTAGTTACATTTCCTTACATAAGCAACACTTAATAATGGGGTCTACAGAGAAAGCAGAATTTATTTCAAGTTAACAGTTTACCTTTTAATGATTTCATGGCTTTTAAAAATAATATAGAGTGACAGGCCTGTGCATTCAGACAGGTCCCTCCCTCAAACAGAACATGACCATGGGTGCACTCTTTTTTATGGGAGAAACCCTCTTTGCCTTTCCTTTCCTCATACCCATCCCGCTACCAAAATGGTGAGCAGACCATTCTGCACAGCCAGCTCTGACTCCTGTCACTGCCACTTGTGCCAACAGCTTCCTCAAGCCAGGTTCTGTCCCAGGTAACTTGTGCCACTTGAAGGGCTGAAGTAGTAGGTGACCTTGTAAAGCATAAACCTGGTGCCACAGGCACCCTGAGCAGGATGTGCACTGGGTTTGTTTCTGGACCACCGCATGCTCAGACTGCAGTGTTCTCCAGAATGTCACTGCTTTTCCTCCTGAGCTTTCTCAGAGAAACTTTGGGCAATTACTCTGTGACAAAACAAATCTTGTTCAAGCATGTTTTTATTTGCATGCTACATCTTGTCACCCTTTTCTCTGTCCTCTCCTGTTCAATCTGCAGAGTGGCTACGAGAAGGATTAATAAAAAAGCAGAACAGAAGGCCCTGAGAAAGCTGGTGACACCCAGCTCATTTCTGCTGACCTGTGCTGTACAGGAAGATGCTGTGGCCAGCACCAGGTGAAGACTGAGACAGTTATGTTGTGCTTCACCTTCATGGCAAAATCAGTGCTGATGCACTGATGGAAGCAGTAGGATTATACTATAAAGGGTTTACTTGTCCTGCTGGTAAGAAATACTTGTCCCCTGTGAAAAATCTGCATGCCTGGCTATCTGCTGTTTGGAGATCAGGGTGAGACTATTATACCTTTCTGGCCCTGTCCAAAATGTTCTGGTTTATTGCACTTGGCAAAGCAGGTTTTATTCAAAATGGGACACCTGTCAGCTACAGCAATGCACACTGTATCACCCATTCAGCAGCAGCAACTCTCACAATGATTTCTTTAATACCTGGCTGAAGTTGGCCATAGTTCTATCAACTGTAACTTCCATTAGCATGGTACTTTCTAGATTTGATTACTGCATTGCTCTCCATTTTGCTGCAGAAATGCAAATTATTGGGCTGTATGAGTAAAAGATTCTCTCCATGAACACAAAGGAGCACATAGGCACAACAACAGGAGGGGGAACCCCTGTAACAGCATCAGAGAAATAGAGCACCCCAACCTGGCTGCTCCCAGGGCTATCATGGGTGCTCTTAAATTCAAAAGCTTTCAAACAGGTAGTACAACAGAAATTACAAAATAATTTTAATGTGAGAAAAATGCATTCTAATTTTTTATAAGACAATTCACTGTCTGTTTTGCAACAAGTACATGCAGAAGGACTGATATTACGTTTTTCTCAAGCTCTCATGCCGAGCATCTATGCCCTTTGCTATGTGGAAATTCAGCATGTAAGGACACATTTGTCACACTGCCTAAGCTGAAAATCCACGTGCAATTGCTATTCTTCCCCCTACTGTAAGTTATTACAAGTTCTGCTTATTGAAAAGAAAGCTGGAAGTACTCTAGTAAGAACATATGTATCTACTTCTGTGATCAAGCATGTATAGTCTGAAAGTAGTAACAATGAGGAACTTTTACTGTATTTGGATAATCACCCGTTTCTTTGTAAGCTTTGTTACCTTCTCCCCAGTTGGCTAGCTTAATTGACAAATTAAGCATACGTACATGGCCAATAAATTCTAGGTAAAGGCTCCTTTTTTAACAATGGTGAAAAATGGACAGTAATGAGGATACAGTGACTTTTCTCAGATACTTAGAGACTTCCAGACAGGATAAATAAAAGGGATGGGTTTCAACTTATTTAATGTTTGCCCCAAATTGATCTTTCATCCAGCACACATCTGAGAAACACATTAAAGTTAATTTTACAATGCTTGCTGGAGTTTCATATTCTGCCCTTTTTCAGCAGCAAAGCAAATGTCAGCGCTGTGAAGCTCTGGGAACTCATGCTGAATGTCAGAAACAGTGCAATCTGTTACTCAGAAGCCTTGAACTTCTAGACCACAGAAGCCTTAATGCCTGGCAACTGCACATTGGGTTATAACTTGGGAAATGTCAGAAAAGGATGAATTGGGATTCCTTGTAATGAAAGTAGTGAAGTATGTCCAAATGTGACATATAAAGCCCCAGGGCAAACAAAGCCATCCACATGCAGTTGTTACAGCTGCTTCACAGAGAGGTGCTCACACCTGCTGTAATGGAAGTCACAGGTCTAGCAATTTGAAACAGCAGCCAGAAGAGATGGGAAAAGGGATTTTTTTACTTTTTTAAAACACCACCTGGAAACTACTGCAAGGAGAGCCACAGTTAAGGATGAACCTAGTGATATACTGACTTTATTAAGCAAATGCTACATGGCACACAGGAGGTTAGCACGAACTAGTAGATTAAAACCAGTTTGAGACACCATTTACTTTTGCCCACAAACACAGCAGTTCATCACTGCACACTGCAACAGAGTGAACATTTGCTTTTTCATGAAAGGGATAATCAGTTAAATTTGAAATATCAAACAAATTCCTACTTTGACTCACATGATAAACTTGTGTTTATCAGAAGGAGAGGGATTCCCTTATTTAGATATAAAATACAGCTTATACATCTTACCTATGTATGTGCCAAAGGTAGAGAGCAAGTTGATCTAGCTTTGACATCAGCCCTGCTTGGAGCAGGAGGTTGGATTAGGTGACTTTCAGAGACCCTCTCCAACCTAAAGCTTTCTGCAGCGCCTGTCCCATGGACTTAACACAAACTCTTACCCACTCCTACTGATTGTCATGGTAAATGCCAGCTGAATTCCACACTGCACCTTCCAACACTCAGTTTAGTTAACAGCCAATGTTCAATCTTTGGTTCACAATCCTGAATTTGTAGGAGATAGAAAATCCTCACATTCATTGCCTGCTTAACAGACAGTTGACAAGGAATGGCTAACACTCTTTCCCTTCTTTCATTAAGAGCATTCAACCTGCAACAGTTGAGACACTTTGCCCCTTAAACAAACACTGATTATAGAAATTAAAAGTAAAGTTTTTGAAGTGGCACCTTAGTCCTGCAATCTGATAACTGAAAGCAAACCCCAACTTTTATGGCAACGGTGGCTCATTCAACAGGGCACCCCTTTAGGTGAAAGGTACATAGCAAGATTGCAGCACTCTATTAATTTTAGATCGTTTTGACAGTCCCCTTCTCCCAAAATCTGAAAACCTCTGTGGGATTCAATACAGCACACAGCAAATGTGAGAGAGCAGAATCAGAACCTCTGTGCAAAGGAATACACAAGCTGAGGTTATGGACAGATTTAACAGGTCTTTCGCCCGAAGTGCTGATGTACTAAGACTCCGACTTCACTTTCTCCTAAGAGCTCCTGAAAACTTATCTGTTTATTAGCATTTCTTCTTCCAATAACTGTCCACAATCTAAATGAAAGGGAAGAGCAATATAGTATTGGGAATATTTTTGTCTGAATCTAAAAGGAATCTTTGTGCCCAGACTGAAATGTGCATTTCTCTGTGGACTTACCATTCAGGTTTGATTTTGTAGTTCTCCTTTTTCCTCTACCCAAAAAGTAAGCATGACACAGAAAGTCACCAGATGCTTGGAAATACTCTTGAAAATGTAGTCTTTTGAGAGAAAATCCCTATTTGTTATGATGAATTAACAGAATTCATACTGAATTCTTACCACATACAAATCATGAAGGTGCACACAAAATAGTAATAATAATTACAACCCCATGATTAAGAAGGCAAGTGAGAAATTATTGCAGGATGAGAATCTGCAAATAGGTGTGTGGTTACTAAAATATAGAATACTAAGTATGATTCTTACTAAAAATAACTACACTAACAATAGGACTAATAGTAATTTCAATTTAAGTAAAAATTATTGTTTTGTAAGGTAAATCTTAGTATCAGAAAAAAATAAGGGCAAGTTTGTATTTTACCTGCCGAGGGGTCCTCTCCGATTTACTCCTGCACCATTCCCAATCTGTGAGTTCAGGTTTATGGCTTTCCTCATGAGACAACCTCCTCTCTGGTCCTTCAGAAAAAGTCGACTGATCAAAATTTCTGACCTCCTCTCTTTCCAAGCGCGCCGGTTTGTCCGGGAAGAGGCGGTCGGTGCTGCCCCCCGCGCCGGGCTCCGTCCCGGCCGCGCCCCCGCCACCGCCCCCGCCGCCCCGGGAGCTGTCCGCCCGGGCCGTGGTGCTGAACGCCGCCCGCCCGGCCCGGGGGCGGGCATCGCTGCCTCTGCCAGGTTCTGTCGAGCTATCGCAGTCGTAGCTCACCAGGCTGTGATAGGACATCGACTGACCATCCCCATCGTGGTGGTGATGGTGTTCCTGGGATATTTTGTAGATTCCATAACCTTGCTGGAATGACAGGTTGAATTCGAAGCCCCTACGTTTCGCTAAGCAGAAAGGAAAGAAATGTCGTATTAAAAGAATAAAAATGAGATTGCATACACAATGAAAACGACATTCTAAAACTTGGAATAAATTATTTAACTACTGCTAGAAACAGACAATTTTCTATCCATAAAAAGAATAAATTGTTGAGACAAAAGACCTCTCAGTATGTTATTACACTGCCTTCTTAATAAATTCAGTAATTATGCATTCCAAAGCTAATGCATTCCCAGAAACTGGTAGACCATCTGCCATTTTCAAAACCACACAATATATGATGTTTTATGCCATACACAAAAGAAGAAAATACTTAAATGTTTTAACACTTTTTCACAGCCTGTTTCAGCTATATTCCTAAAAGTAAAAAATCGTACAAAATGATAAAACATTTCTGAAGATCTAACTAACTAACCTTCAATATCAACAGTTAAGCAAGAACAACAGAATTCTACAATAAAAAAATAAATATTTGAAGTATTTACACAGTGAAATTTTTGTGCATTCTCTGTTCTAAACTCATTGCTTCAACTAATCTGACACAGTAACTGAGCAATTAAATATTCTCATTTGTTATTTATACCCCTTCATTATTCCTCCTGACATAAACCACCTGAGATTCTTCATCCTCCTCTTCATCTCACATTATGTAGAAATTAAAGAAGTGTTTTTTATTTAACTAATGAAATCACCTTCCCACCAAAATTTTCATGCTAAATTGTAAAATAAAAGGTATGAGGACACATTTACACAACCTATATTTCTGCTCAACAGTTTGTGTGCTTACTATGGGTGAAATTCTGACCTTAGCAGTCACTGAGTTAAAACTTGAGCATAGTCTTTAGTACGCATATCTAAAAGTCACCGATTTATTTTAAATAATTTTACAATTGCTACTTTTCTATCTGTTGTACATTTATCTCGCTAAATAGCGTCATTAAATACATCTGAAACAAACTGCCTCTTGATGAACTGCAGTCATCCTCTCCAGGAAAGTGGTTACAACAGCATCAGCCACAGCACAAGCCATTTGCACTTGAAGAATGTGTTCAAAGCAAGAGAAAGCCATGAAGGAGAATGGCTTTTCTCGAGGATTCAGGAGCTTGCTTTCTTCCTAAACATGCAGTGAACGACAAGAATTCACCCGATGATGTTAGAGGACTGTCACTCCAGAGAATGTGAAACAACACTCAGATCCTCAGAATCTGGATCGTAATTTAGCTCTTAACTTCCACCACTGGACCAGAGGAGCCTTTTAGGTCCCTTCCATCTGAACTGCTCTATTCCTCCAGCTGGTTTTACATGGAGGCCCTCAGAAAACCAGGGTTTTAGAAGATCCCAAGGTTGCCAGTGAAGGCCTGGCATCCTCTGTTACACTAAGGTAAACTTTATAAACATGCAGGGAAATATTTTTAGGCAAAAACTGCATAGGAGTCCCTCAGCTTTCAACAAGCAGAATGAACACAGTGAGATACAGGCCCCTCCCAGCAATCACATTCTTCTCTATGTGCTTTTTGGTGTCCTTGTGACAGCTGTACAAACAATAGCTTCTCTCCTTCTTATAATTTGCTTGCAATTAGCATGCTTTTTTCCCCCCACAACATGAAACAGGTTTAGCATGTTCCATGTATGTGGTTAGTAGAACTCAGATTTTAGTAAATACATCTTTTCCGGAGTAGGAGAGGAGAGAAAAACTAGGATTCAGAGTCCATTGGGCTCTGCTAAAAGATCTGACAGTAACCTGGGAAAATCAGCCAAGCTTCTGTGCCTCAGCATCCATGATTTCCATCCAGCTGTCTCACATTAATGTTACGAGTCTCACATATTGTTCTGAGTAATGTTTATGCCATTCAGGAAAATTATTTCAAGGAGTACAAAGTACTGTTACTGGCACTGACTTTCTACCTTCTTTATTGCAAGATATATTCCAGCTGCATCACCTTTCCATACTTACTTTTGAGTTCTTCTGAAGACACTGCGTATGAGTTCCTCCTGCAATTAATGATACAGCCACAGGGCAGGTGGATCCAGTGTTCTGACAGGACAAATACTGGGGTGGCTGTGGCAGCCAGCAAAGTCAGCAGGAAGCTAAGGGATTCAAATGGAAAGCTTTGAAAGCCGGTGATGTGCTGGACAACCATTTGTATCTGAAAGGCAAAGCATTTTGAAATTTAAAACTCTTCAGGTACATAAAAGAGATACTTCCAGGAATAAACAGAACATCTCACTATGAATATGACACAACTAAAGGACACAGGTTGTCATTAATATTTGTCAAGCCTAACAGTTTTGTTTCTAACAGAGTGGAGAAAACACACTGACAGAGGCTCTCCTCGTTCTGTATTTCTCAGAAAAATCCTTGCTTAAGCTAAATATAGATGCTTGAGCACTACTAAAACAAGCAACTCAGAGGAGGCTGCTAGTTCAGTCTCTCCTGCATGGTATTGAGGAACTCCAGCTCCTGATGGGGAACAGAAGCAAGAGCTTAGCACCACACCAGGCTGCGCTGCGGATGCTCTGTAATGCTCTCCTTCCTTTGAGAGAATCTCAGGTGCTGAGTCTATACATATCCTGGGAAGGGGCGACAGGGTAACTGTCCCCGACCCATGTTCTGTGTACTCAACACTCCTTTCTAATTAGACACAACTATACCTGTTCTCAAATATACCAGTGCATGGACATGGACAACATTCCCTCCCCACCACGCCTCCTGCCCCAACCAATGCTATAGAGATTACAAAGATGCAAGCAAACCTCATTTTTCTAACAAACTCTTTTTTTTTTTTTTTTTTAACCAGTCTGGCAAAGGACGTGACTCACAGCTGTGAGAAGGGGCAGAAGAGCTAGCTTAGTACAATTCACAGACCCCATAATACTGAACAAATGCTTGCCAGTATAAAAGGGTGGCAGTAAAAAAGGGTGGACTTCAGCCATCCCTGTATTCAGGTGATACAAATGATGTGATGACAGAGTAACATACTGATGAATCAGGCTCTGCCAAACCTGCTGAAAGCCAGTTAAATTCATGTAGTGACACAGACCTGCTTAAAAAGACTTTTGCTGGCACAAACTATACTATAAGGAACAATTGCAATACCTACCGTTCACCTGTTTCAATACACGGCACACCAAGTCACATCCCATTTAAATGTAAGTAAGCATTAGAAAGTAAATCAATCTGATAATTTACCATCATTGGAAGCCAGAGAATTACTTTTGTCAATGCAACAATCAGTGAGAATCGTTTCTGGGCGAAGCCCACTGCGAAGCTCCTGCTCTGTATGCTGTTCATGCAACGGGGCTCGAGTGCACTGCTTTCAGCCACACCTTTCCCCAAAACTGCCTCCGAACTGGGACTTGCATTTTGGAAATGCTTCAGGGTTTTATCCACAGGGTCCACCAGTGACACAGATGGGGTAGTAGTACTGCAGCCTGCAGGTGTCCCAGGGGTGATGTAGCCTCGAGAGATTTCCTGGTAATCAGTATGTAATAGCTGTTGCTCATCTGAGCACAACAGCTGGTAAGTTAGAGGAACAGACAGCACTGTGAGAAGGCAGAAGCACAGCGAGTAGATAGTAAATAAAAACAAGATGTAGGAACTGGCACAGTCAGTGAAGCAACCCCAGGAGGTGGGGATGTACGCGCCCCAACCACAGAGAGGCAAAATGCAGATCAGCAAACTGATGACCCAAATAGTAAGAATGGCCCATACCACACTCACTTGTTGCTTGGAAGTGCTGCAGCATATTGTCTCAGTTTTGTTGATGGTGTAGAAGTTGTAAGAAACTAGAAGACAACCTTTCAGGTTGCTAGAAATGCCCTGGAATAAATACACAAGCGCTGAGGTGGTGCACAGAGGCTGGAGGAAGACATCACTTGACCACTGGGTGAGCATGAAAATAATCACTGGCACAACACTGATCAAATCATCTATTGACAAAGAGGTCACAATCATTGAAACCGTTGTTTTGTTTTGCATTTTCAGCAGGGAAACTAGTGAATAAATGCTGCCTAGAAGTGCTGTGAATGCCATGATAAAAGTCAAGCAGAATAGAAAGACATTCAAAGTTCTCTGCTCACTAGGCTTATCCATAACGCTACGATTTTCCACGAAGAAGCTTGTCCCATTAAGTGACAAATTACTAGGCGTTGCTGACATTGTCCTTGGCAAATTTTTTCTTTACCTTCTCACTGACTCTGCAAGTTTTCACTAGCTGAAACCAGAAGTTAGTTCCACATCACAAGTTTCTTTGTCTTCCTAGACTCTCTTTTGCGGCATCTGATGAAATATTCAGGTGAAAGCACCCTTGATAACCAGAAAAAGTCATGCCCTACAAAAATCAGGCAACAACAAGTATCAAAGGTGCTGAAAAAAATGCAGTTCTTCAAAATCCTTTCAGTACTGGAAGATGGTTAATTTAGGTTCTTAGGTAATAACATGCCATTCACTTTTGACAGATATCAGGCAATGTGCCTTACTCACAAGTTCAGTTGAAAGGAAGGCAGAATATCAGGTATATCCAAGCTCTAGTAGCTCAGGAAGAAACATAGTAGAAAGGAGAGGCTGTTGGATTCACCCTGCACTGTTCTGAGCTGCAGGAGGGAGGAGTCAGATGCAAGCAGGATAGCAGAGAGGAAGGGAGTATCTTCTCAGACAGAGCTGAGCTGCCTCTTAGCTGGATCAGAAGACTGAAGCAGTGTCCCTGTTAAGCCACACCTCCAATGCTGACACTGAAATCCAATGCAAATACTCAGATCTGATGTCAGCTGTAAATGTCATTCCCATAAAGCCCACGGCTGCTCCAGGGCTGTGCATCATGAGCTAGAGTGCTGCTTTTATTTTTTTGCACTTCTGTACTCCAAGCTTAGCAAGGGGAAAAGCCACAGGCACCTTTTATGAAGCTGAAACAGAATGGATGTGTCTGCTCTGCCTGCCTTCTTGTATTCCTGCTCCCACTGCAAGTGTGAGTGTGTACGTGCATACACTGCACACGGATGCTAACTCTTTAGTAACTTAGTGACAACCTTTCATTAATGGCAGGTAAGTGCCATGCACGTTTGCCAGGTGTTGCCTGCCTATGCGACATCTCAAGTCAGTCTGGGGTTTATAAAACTTCCATTCCCTGCATGACTCAAATGTGACCCGCGTCAAATGCTGAGACTGTCTGCTTTAGTTGAATACATGGATAGAATCACAGCCAAGTGCATTTTGACACCTTATGGATGTTTTCTCTTGAGAAAGTGAAACTGGTGAAACTGAGAAACTAACAAAATTTCCAATACTCAGTTCTTAAGAGGACAGATGCAGATTCAATGCAATCTTCTTGAGGGACTCTGCCTTTCTCTTCTTTTTGGCACCACTCTGAGTTCAAATACACGATGGGGATGTAGGACAAGTATTTTCTGATTAAGGGTAATATTGTAAGGCTGCCGCAATTACTTGCTAGTCTGGGTAACATTAAAAATCCACTCATTTAGGAATCTGTGTTAACAACCTGGTCCTTGCTCAATTCTACCCACTTTGAAATGCATTAGCAATGTCAAGGCAACAGCTGGATTGCTCGGGTGTTTTCCCTCCTGCCAGAGCAGGGCAGGGCTGGAGGCAGTGATTCTCAGAGGTGCTGGAGCCCCAAACAGGACAGGCAGTGGAAGAGAATGCATGGCTGCAGCTGTATCATGCGACAAAAGACCACAACACAATAAGAGCCAAGGGAAATGACAACTTATCTGAATAATCCCTCATTCATCTCCAGTGGGAAGGCTCATGCCCCAAAACAGGCTAGGTCTTCCAGTCAAGCCCATGTACAGCCATAGAACTGTCCTCACTGCAGTACCTGCTGTAAAGCCATGGTCCTCCTATGCAGCCTGACCGAGAGCCTTTCCCTCTCCATTCTACCTTTCACATCTCAGCTGCTCCTGTTTTGAGGATTCTGCGTTATCTATCAGGACCAATAGTCAACCTTCATGTAAGAAATCCACAAAAGAGAGGAGCATCCATCCTGTTTTCCACAAAAGACACAGTTCTGGATCTGGACCATCCATCTGGCCTTTAACTGCACAGGATTTGACTTGGATTTTGTGATTTATTTGTCCTGTTGGACTATTGATTGTTAATCTGGGCTGTGCCAGCTAAAGGCCATGGCTCATTTCCTTCCATTTACAAATCACAGTCACTTCTGCCCCCACAAGTCAACTTTGAATTAAGGACAGTGTTCTAAATCTTAAGATTAACGTGTGATCCTGGTCAGAAGTACAGTCAAGAGATAAGAAGAGAAAGAAGCATCATTCACCCTTATTTGGACCTTATTTTTCAGCCTGGCTTCCTCAAGAAACACAAGACCATGCTGTCTGAGTGTGGATATATGCGTGCACATGCCTCTCTCTTCCACTCCCTATCCCTCAATTCCTTTTGACAAAATGATCGTTTTCATCTCAGTCTGATAGTGTCAAAGCTATTAAGTACCCACAAGTTTTATGAACATGAGCAGCTGATGCAACAGATCACAGCAGGCTGCAGCAGTTCCCTCTTCACTAGAAACTAGTGAACAAACACAAAGCAAAGGCTTTGTAAATACTCCAACCGTAAAGCTTCAGTTGAAATTTCAATTAACCTGGATGCTAAACTGTGGGAAACCACCTTCACGTACTCTGGCATGTCTCAAAGCTTTCTGATATGTGATCAGTTACTTTCATTCTTAAATTCCCTGTTTCCATTGTGTGTGTCATCTTCATTTGCACTTGCCACATTGCTACTGGGTGTTTAGAAACCATTTTAGTGATGCTTGAAAAATTTATTTTCCCTGCTTTGGAAAATTTTCCTCCTGTCCAATAGCCTTGAACAGCAGGTATCAACTACAAGTTTTCTGAAAGTTCCTTCAGTCCAATCCTCTTCACACACTTCACTGACCTTGCTTTATTGGCTGTGCATATACAGCTTCTATGCCTCTTTGTGGATTTTTGGACACACTTGCTAAGAGCAGTCCATTCTGTGCCTTCCGTTTATATCTGGAATGAAATGCTCATCAGCGTTTTTAAGAAGTCACTTTTATTTATCACCATACCCATTCAAGGCAGATGACATATGACTCACTTCAGTTTATCTTCCCACAGAATGTATTTTATTATATGAACTGCACCTTGCCATTCTCTGCGGCAGCTTTTACCATAACTTACAATATGGTGAAATGTACTTTCCTCTGGACATTTCATAGTTATAAACTGAAGGTCTTAGGAGTGATGAATTCAAACAGCTTCCCCTCTTATTTATCTTTCTTTAACATGACTGATAAATTCTGATAAAACATGTACAGAAAGATCAGTTTAATTTTAAAACTAAAGAGAGAATTCAGTTGTAGTAAGAAACAAGCAACTCTACAAAAAGAAGCATGATTTTTCACATAGCCGTGCCTCCAGTAGTTGACTTGCACACCCAGTAAAGTCTAAGCTCCGAAACTTCTCTTATGGCTGGGACAAATGAATCCAAATTACATTCTCTGATCTCTTCTAAAGGATGAGTTTGTATTGCAGTCTTTCAAAGCTTACAGGAACACTCTCTTTGCAATGGTAATTTCAGTCCCAAATTTCCCTGAAATTCATGAAAAGACTCAACTAGGCCTGGGGGTGGCAAGGACAGGTAAGTGAGCAGAGAGGTAGGCAGTGTCATCACAATCTCCCTTCTCCCAAATTTTCTAAAGAAACAGTGCTAGAATGGAATAATACAGCACTGCCAAAAAGCCATGGTTAATGATCTTGCAGAAACCAAGAGAAAGAAAAAGACACCTCTGTCTGCTGCTGTGTCCTTGGTTTGGACTGTGTCAAGGCAGGCACGAATATGTAGATTAAGATCCTTACTACCTATTCCCTTTCTGCTCTGCATTTAGCCTCCTGAATTATGGGAGGTTCCTAATACAAATACCATCTTTTGTAATATAGATATATATTCCTTATTCTGGTGTGAATTCTCTTTGCTAAGGAATGATCACAAAAAAAAAAAACATTAGGCATGGAAATCTCCTCTCTGGCCTCATTTCAAACAGCACTGCACAACGATGTCTCTTTTAAAGGAAGAGTCAGCACTCAACAGTCTATGAAAGGATTTCTAAGAGACACACTGCATGTAACAATTCAGAAATGCTTGTAAAGAGAATCATACATTCACCATGCATAAAATTTAACCAACAGGGTATTCAAAATTTATCCTATTTAGTGTATGAGTCACATTTTATTTTCATACCTTGCTTTAAGCTAAGCTTTGACTTACGGTTTTGCTTCCTTTTGCCACTCAAGAGAGACAAGGCTATTACAGCAGCTATATATATAAAAAATATTTCAGAAGGTGATACAACTTCTGCACCAGGCATAAATGTATATATATGAAATTCCATAAATGTCTTTGTAATTTATTCCTCAATAGAATGTGAAAGAAAATGTTTTATTTTTTTCTAGAATTTTTTTAACAGGGTTTTAAAAAGATGTCAAGTCATATGATAATTTTTGGTCTATTGGACTCAGACATCACTTGCAGACACAAGACGGTTAAACTGCAGCTATTTCATCTAGTTATTTGCATTAGATAAATTAAATCAATGGTGGCTTCTAATAAAAGGCAGATACTCTTACACTTAATCCATTTCCGCTGCAGCTGTATTGCTGTGGTGTAGGAAAAGGATGCTTACTGATTTGGAGCAATTACAGCAATGTAAATTGGGAATAATTCCATTAAACTTAAAAATATGATTTAACTTATGTGCTCATTAAGGGCTACACTGCACCAGCTCTAACTCAAACAAAACAGAACCTTGCTGTGCAGAGGCTCCTGACACCAATGGGTTATCACTACTGTCAGCAGCCTGTCACAGCCTGTCCCCCCCTGAGGTAGTGCCTCTCTCAGCAGATGGGCCGGCATTAAGCCCTGCCCATTGTCAGAGCTCCCGAACTTCAGGTTTGTGCTTCCTTGCTGTAAACAGAGACAGTAAGTTGAAACTGCAATGAACTGAACGTTTTTGGAGAACTACAGAATTAATAAGAGACAAATGGAGCTAAAAGTAAGTAAGCCCTGAAATGTCCACTGGTGAGTCATCATCACGGTGCCCACCTTTCCCCAAGACTTCCAGAAGCCTATAAAGAGCATGTCAACGGGCAACAAAAGCAGTGCCAGCACTTCAGTGAGGCTCCAATAAGCAACATGGCTGAGAGATGAGAATGAATCCATCCGGGTTGCACTGTATGCACACCACCAGAGATGATTATGTGCTGTTTTTCAGGAAATGTCCAAAGTGAGATCAACTAGAAGAGAATCAAGCAATTATAAGAAAGAAATTCCAGGATGGCAATGATGAAAGGGAGGAGTTATTAAGTATGCAGTGTATACAAGGAGGAGAAAGGGACAGTTCTAGTCAGAAAGGTGTTATTTCTCTAATGGATGGCAAGGCAGAGAGATGGTGGCAAAATCTGAAGCTACCAAAGCGAAGAGAAGCTCAGTTCTAGACAGTGTGGGGAGTAAGACATTCTGCTAGGTGTGGTGTAATTGCTCTCTTGAGACAAAACACTTCACAATGTCACTTTTATTGAGCAGCCACTGGCTCACAAATTGATAGGAGACAGACAGCTACAGGGAGGCAATTCTTCTATATACCTCCTCACAGTAACTGTTTGCTTTCTAGTAAGGAGCACAGCAGACTATGAACGTAATTCTTGGAACAACAAGATACGAATGCTTTTAATTTTTCTGCACAGCTCTACCAGCAGTAGAACACCTCTGATGCAGCTGTATTAGCACAATCACACCTAATCACTGAACAAATCCAGTGAATGTAAGATTGTGCTCAGTAATCACTCCTATTTTAGATGCTGCAAAAGGTGTGTAGCATATCGGAGAAAAAGGAAATGCGCAATCTAGCAGGAGCTAGACAGCAGTAATACCACACCACTTGGAAAACTGCAGGGAGGGAGTTAACTGGCGAATCCAAACAGCTGGGAAGAAACAGTTATCCCTTTCTGAAGGGAGGGGGGAAAAAAGGAAGAAGGCATATGCCTTTGAGTGACCCAGCTGTGACTTCATCTGGAAGGAGCAGGAAAATCAGCTGTATATGTAGAACTTTCTCCAACAGTAATAAAATTAATGAGCACAAGAGCAAATGTGTAATATTGTTTGCACATTTCACTGCCTGCTGTATAGTCTCAAGGGTTCCAGTCTCAGTGGGCTTAGTCCTTCATGTCTCTTTCCATCGTTACTTCCTCATCATCTTCTCTCCCACTCACCTTGAAGGAAGGTTAAATGAGCAGACCAGGAAATTCAGCCCCAAGCGTCAGGATGAAATCAACTTTTGATGAGTGAAGACTGAAAGGTCTGGAACCGCATTCTGCCTCTAGAGAACTAAGAACTTGTATTTGCTGGTTATCACTGCTTTTATCTATACCAACAAAACTATTACCTTTATAGCACTGACCTGTTTCTTGAAAATATACTATTATTCACCAAATATTTTTGCAAGGATGCCAGTGTTTTAAACATTGCTTTACACTAAAACCTCAAAAACAAATGCCATCATAAACAATACCCACAGAATGTGGACAAAGCACAGGACACAGCTTACTGCATGAAAACCAAAGAAAACATCTTTTTTTTTTCCTAAAAAAACAAATGAATCCTGTCTATTCTGCACATATGTTACAGAGACTTTAAGGTGCTTTAAGGGAAGCAATGATTTCTGTGCAGCAGACTAGTACTTCTCCAAGTAAGCGGAGTAGCAGAAGCATGCTGCTCTTTTCCAGAGAAGCCCCAGAGAGAGGAGCGGCTCTGCAGGAAGACAGCAGCTTTTCTGCAGCCTGAATGAGAAAGAAGAGGCTACAGAGAAATTCCTTAAGGTCACCCATTAGGGAAGGCTGCTATGGCTTAGAGTGTAGCTATTTTCCTGGGACTTCTTTAGGAAGACTTCTATTCTGAACTTGAAGCATTGGAAAAGTTTTGAAAAACAGGAAAAAAAGAGAGTCTGGGGTAAAGCTGAAAAACCCAGAAGTAATACTGTAAAAGAAATACAGGAGATAAACTAAATTTGGTGGATTTCATATATTCTGTAAGACTGTTGAAAAAACAGTAAATGTTTCTTTTCCATAGCTTCAATAAATTTGAGAAGATATGAAAAGTCATATGGGCTAGAATCCATGTGTCAGCTCTAGCCACTGCTGTCTGCGATAGGTGTGTTCTGGAGTTGCTAAAAATCACACTTCGAAACATAACCATATACTCTAACTTGTTCCCTAAAGGGTAACCAAATGTGCATGTTTTTTTGAAGTTTTTTTAGAGTACTAAATAAAGAAAGGGCTGCTAATTAATTTTGAGTGACAGTAAAAAGATCTGTTAGCTTTGCTGCTGTAAAGGATGACTGAGTTGTACTGGAAAGGCTGAAAAAGGTAGTAAAAGAGGATACTGGAATACAAAATGAAACCTTTTTTCTTATGGAAGAATTTTTATTTTTTTTTAATGGAAAGGTTTAATTGAACTATGATCTTATCAAAAGGACAGTGTTTTCACCAAATCTGAAAAATGGCAAGGAGGAAATATGGCAGATTACAAAAGAAATCAATTGTACTTTTCAAATATCTCTCACCAGGTAGTACGTGTTTGAGAAAGAAAATGTTCTCTTTGGATGATGATGCTTTTTAGTTTCAGATTCTTCTGGGAAAATTTCACTTTTCAGTAATTGGGTTTGTCTGTAAAGTACTTATAAAACCCACTGTACGAGCCCAAAGGTCACCAGATCATGAGGCAGCACAACATGAAAAGACATTGGGGCTTTCTCTCTGTCTGCTCCCTCAGGTACATGAAGCAAGGCAGCTACACTAGTTTGCACTCTGCCAAGACAGTTACCTCTTGCTCTGCTGGTTACCCATCTCTAGATCTGGTGTTTTCTTTTTTAATTAATATTCTGGATAACGGACACTATCATCTCCCTCCCCCGCCCTGAATTCCACAAAACTGTTGCTAAAACATGAACAGTTAAACCCCAAAGCTATCTTGTATTACTTCCACTCCTCAAGAATATTCCCCTAAGCCTATCAAAATCAGCAACAATTTTAATATTCCAGCGTTGGGCTGATCCTACCCCCAGAGCAGCAACAGCAGCAACAGTTTGCTTTGGATGCGCTGGGAACTGTCTGGGTGCCTTCATCTGCAACCATCAGCTCACAATTCAGGTCACATAGAACACCTTCCCTTTAAAACCATACAGTACAATCTGATGTTTGGTATCATCTCATGTATTTGCACAAACTAAGTAAACTAAGATGGGCACTGATAACAAACCCTAGCTGAGCTTAAGAAAATGCATTGTTTAAGAAGAAAACATAACATTCCTCCCCAAATCTGTTTCCCTCTCCAGTCAGTTTTAATATCATTACTATTTACAGGGACCTAGTGGTTCTCCATAGGTTTATATTTCACACAAGTGAGGGCTGAATTAGTAGTGTAACAGCCTGTGTTACACAAACAAGGAGTGAAACACACTGGTCTCCTGTAAATACATTCATCATTGTTTAGTTTTCATAACAAACTCTTATGTTTGTCAACTGCTCACCAGGTTCTGAGGCCATTTCTAAATAGAGGATGAGTTTCCAATGCAGGGGCAGAAAGCATCTGTACTGTGACCTGAAAGGTCTGGCAGTTGTTGTTTTGCAAAATCTATGAAGAACGTATTTTTGGCAGTGAGGAGAAATCAGAGAAAAAGAAATGTATAAAAAAGGACAAGATGCTCAATTTTGAGATAGTGGGGCATTTTCCCACCAACTTCAGAGATGCCCTTTGCATAAAGACAGAATGGAAAGTAGAAGGTCATTCAGAACTGTTTCACCCTATGCATGATGATTACTGAACTGCAAAATTTTCAAAGCGTGTGTCTGGATTCAGCCAGTACCTCCTTTAGTTATTTAAAGTCAGGCCAAGTTTTACCAATATACGGGTGCTGAAAAATAGTGCCAGAGTTACCATAAAACCCATCTCTCTTGTGAGTTGTCTAATACTTTCTGTGTTCAGTCTTGGAACAGTGTATGAAAAAATGTTCTTCCTTTACCCCCAATATGAATATTGCATTTAGAAGGGGGGGGGGGGGGGGGGGGAGGGGGAAATCAAATCTTCATGAACCTTCAAATAATTTCAAAGAAGATTATGACAAATTTAACACAATACTGACAAAGGACAAATATAGGCTCATGTCCTTTACACCGTCAGCTTTCTGCAGGCCTATAAAGCAAAACCCAGGAACTACAACCGACTTTAAAGGCCCTCGATCACATGGCTTTGATGGGTAACCTTCAACCCCACTGTGGGTATTGCTGAAGAGTATCAAAAATTTCTACCGACTGGAACTGCAAATGCATTGTGTTAGGGAGCCAGCTTCACACCTACTGTCAAAAGGGCTGGCAAGGTGTCTCACCATGAATCTCCAGCAAATGCGCTGTGAATTCCATAAAACAAGCTAGACTGGTGCTATGGAGCAGGAGTTACTGAAGCAATGCTTCCCATCCTACTTAAGGAGGGAAGGTAGCTCTAAGAAAAGTGAGCAGAAAAAGCACAAGCAGCAGCAACGTAATACAAGTACCAGAACCCTTGCATAGGCAGCGTGCCTCCTTAGATTCTGCCTTACGGAACGGAGATTAAGAATGTTCTTACAACCTGAGCGAACCCTGGGAGTCTTCTCAGAGGCAATCCACTGATCGCACTGCCCCTGTGAAGCACATGTACAGTCATATAATATAGAGTTATATTTTCACTTGCATTAAAAAAACCTAAAAGGACTTGAATTGTATTTCAACAACCACCCGCACAGGAATTATTTTATTCTCTTTAATCAATGTCATACTATGTCCTCCATCCTCCCAAGATGAAGAGCTGCTTGGTGTAAACTCTCTTGATGCTCAGTGAGAGAAAAGTGCACCTATGAAAAGTGATGATCTGACACGGCACAGAATGGAACAGTTAAAACAATTTGAATTTATTATTTTTTCCAATTCTGGATTCAAACTAACACGGTTAGTCAATATATCTCTATCTTCCCATTCTTGCTTTGAGAAGAAAGAGCTTTTTTACTGTGAGGAGAGTCAATCAGTGGCATTGGTTGCCAAGAAAGGCTGCAGATGTCCACCTTTGGAGACAGATGATGCTTCCCGACAGGACATGGCCCTGGGCAGCCTGCTGTCACTGACCCTGCCTGAGCTGGGTGGGACGGGCAAGCTTCAGGGCTGCCTGCCAGCTGCAGCTCTCATGGGATTCTGTGCCTTGATGAAATGCCCTGGCATGGTCAGCGTCACTGCTCTCCACAGTAAAGTCTAACTCCCACATGTTGTCCGAGGAAGGGGTGCTCATGGTATGAAAAAATGTACGAGGCTGTTTGCTGGTTTCTGATTTGCAAGCTACATGTGTAAGACAGAAATATCTACCCTGGTTGTACCCCACTAAGCTGAACTTTAAACAACTTGAGCTGTATGCTCAAACTTTGTTAAAAATATTCTGGCTGAGGTTGTGAATTTGGTAGAAGCAGTCACATATTCTTCCATATTTTTTTGACAAATAAACTCTTCTTTCATTTTAAAAGCAGTAATACTGAATAATTTAAAAAAAACTGATCATGAGCAAAGAAACTAAATATATTATGCAAACCAGACTTAACTTTCAAAACAAAAGAGTTGTCAGTGCAGATTCGCAGATGACCTGTGCAGCTTCCAGTGACACGTAACAGTTACAGCAGAGTGAGTCAGCAGCAGACCTGTGCTCCTGGAAGCATTTAATCAGTCTGACAGAAGTTCTAAGTGACAAGGGGAGATGGGCTCAAAGCTTGCTCCTTGCCCACTGGAGCCAGTGCAAGTTGTGCACTGTCAGTAGAATTAAGCTTTTGCTAGGTATTAGTTTTCTCTTTTACTATTTGTTTTCCTTCCCTTTGTTAATCAAACAAGGGGGGGGAACGGTCTTGGGACCTGTTTGTACAGTATGTAAAAGCACAAAAACCATAGGATATAGATAACTGTTAATGAATGTCACAGGATTCTTAGAGACATGGTGTGAACACAAAACCATAAGGCAAAACCTGTTCTTGCTGCTCATGTAAGTAATTTCAAGTATTTCCACTAGGTTACCCAAGAGGAGCAAAGACAGGCTCCCCAGCTCCCTAAAGCAGAACAAAATCAAACCAAACTCCTCGTGATGCCTGGGTTCCTAAAAGTGCCCATCCAAGTGAGAGTACAGAACCTCTTGTTTTGATATTTCTTGTTTTAGCAGGGATTTTAGAAGCCTGTGGCTCCCATGAGGGTCGAGAGACACTGTGGAATGCAGGAGGGCAATTACTAGCTAGGACAAGTACTTCAGTGGGCTGGGTAATGATTTAAGAAGATGTTTAAGTCATGGACAGGAACCCTACAGCAATGAGGGACATGACAACTACCTGCTCTGACACTTGCAGCCCTCATTTGGCCCTGCTCTAAGGAGCTGTCACTGTCGCAAGACTTGACACATTGGTGTCAGCATGGGGTTCTACTCACTGAGCTCATTACTAAGTGGCAAGCACAGCTATGTCCCATTGGAAAGTACGGAATACAAGACAAGCAGCCAGTATCCTCGCTTCCTTGCTTCCCCACAAGCTCATAATCCCAGTGAAACAGGAAATTAAGGGCCACCAGTGTATTCATCAAGTTGATTTATATCAAGCATCCCAAAAATGTATGCAACAAGGGGGTCACTTTAAATCCTGCAATACCTGCAGAAAGTGTGGCATAACAGAAAATGCTAAATGCCATTCAAGAATCCTAGCAGAAATTCATTACTGCAAAGAAGGCTATAAAATTGCAACAGATCTTTCTTATTTTGCAAAAGGTGCTGACAGTAGCCATGTCAGTGGCTACAGTCAGATCCCATCAGTCTTGTTGCTCACACGTAGAACTGCCTAACAGATCAGAGTAGATTTCAAATCTGCAAGAATTCACATTCATACCTCTGAGGCTCTAATACATCTGTATTTCTTGAGATCTTCTTCATTTTTAAGGACACAAGCAATTTGTTTACTTTAGCACAGTAATCCTGCTGTCTTCATCAGACTGCACTAGCTGAAACAACAAAAACATGTGAAGGAAGCTCATCTACTCAGACTACTTCAATAAGAAAATTAACAAACTTAATAGGATATGACACTGAAGAACTGATTATTATGTAGCTTTTATATCTGAGTATTTTAGTATTTTAAAAGTATTTTAAAAGGATTCCGAGTGACTTTAAAATAAAGTTCTATAAAAAATGCAGGAAAAAAGGTAACAGGATCCTACATTGCATACTTTTGAAAATAGTACACCTTGTATTAGAATTTATAAGACAGCAATAAACCCAAATAATGGATGGTAGTACTGTAAACAAAATACAAAGTCCTGGATGTAACTACTGAATAGTGAGTACAAGATAAGGAATACTAAAGGAGTTTCAGAGGCTTTAAAATAAACACCTTTGCAACGTAAAAGGAGGAGCAGGTATTTCCAAATGCATGTTCCAAGTCATAGGCTGATTCTGCAAACTGGTTTTTCTAAGAAAAAACTGCATTAAAGAAGTTTTCTTACTAATGTTTCAGTACTGTACTAAGCTCAGCCCCAGTTACAGTAAGCCTGATGACATGTTACATCTCACATATAAGACATCCTAAAATCTTTCAGTTCTATTTCATGCTTCAGAATATCTGCACACAGATCTTGGAAAGCTCATTGTGAGGATTTTCAGTGTCACTTTCAGGTAAGAAATCACCTCCTTACTCGAATGTTGCAACTTACTTATGCAGCTATAACACAGCTTCTAGAGTACCAAATAGCATACTTCTGTGGTGTCCCTCCAGAAGATGGCATTAGTGAGGAGTCACTTTTATTTCTCTGCCTTGGTTAAAGCAAAATACTCCTCTTTATTCAAGTTAGAAAGTTAATAAATGAAACAGAATTAAACCTTAGGTTTGGCAATTCAACCTTCTTTGTTATAATTCCTTTTTTGGCTCAATTCTGCACGTGCTGAAGCAGGGAAGTTTTGTTTATCAATTTTGGTGAAATATGAGCCAGGAAAGCCCAGCAGGCTTTTAAAACTCCATGTTTACTACCAAATTACAGATGCTGTAATTCCAAGAAAACCAAGACAACAAAGGTATAAATATTTCCTAGAATTTTCAGCACATTTATAATGAAGCTTTCTTCTTTGATATTGCAGTTTTATCTTTCCCAGTATTGGTATTTTAAAATGTTATTTTACAGAAGTAAAAAAAAACAACCTGTCAGATTAGGAATGTGGAATAGTAAAACATCCAGCAAGAAGGGAAGTGCAGAGCTATGCCACTGAGCATCAAGCATCTTCTTAATGATTCTAGTAAAGAGAAAGAACTCATGAATATTTTAATGAGATTGTGAACAAAAACCTCCCAAACAATATAAAATCACACTTAGAAAACAGCCTTTTAAATGTAGTGACAGGTCCAGCCTCTTCGATCAGTGATTTTTTAAGCTCAAATCCTGACAAAGGGACTGCAGAATCCAGGCTTAGTGCCAACATAAACTGGACACAGTGTGTCAGCAAGATACTACGATACTATGGAAAGCCTTGCCATAAAACTATATCAGGCTAGACAGAAACCGTGCATCAGACCTCTCAGACATAAAGGTTTCAGAGAAAGAAAAAAGAAAATATGCCTGAGAAGAACATGATATTATTTTCAAATGCTAAATCATTTCAATTCATATGTTTATCTTACCCCCAGGACTGATGAAGAACTTAACTACCTACTACAGGGCAAGGCTGAGTTTTCATTAATGTCGCTACTGGCACAACAACCAACTGGAGACAAGACACTCCCCCCCACACTGGTGTGGGCTCAGCACCGTGGATTTCAGTGCAGCCTGTCTGGCAACACAGGGGGAAACACTGCAGCAGTATTGAGCTAATGCCAGCTCGATTCCCCCAAACTGCATGCAGAGGTGCTGGAGAGGACAGACATAAACCAAGCCCACAAGTGCCAGCTGGGCTGTGTCGAACTGCAGCAAAAGTCTGAAATATCCCCCGTTAAGTTACTGCAAAAACTGGGCACTGTGTTCTGTTACCCTGCCTCACTGGGGAAGCATCAGGCACAAAGGGCTGAAAAATCTAAAGTCTGCATTTATACTCCAAAAGTGACCAAATTCTCAAAACTTCTGTGCACCTGCTCATGCAACTGGCCACCACAGGAATTTAAATGCAGGCCTCTCACTAAGATGCTCCAAAACCTGATTGCTTTGCTGTGGCACCTGCACAGAAGTAGTACACAAATCACGTTAGGGGCTTTAAGCTATTATCATTACTTTTTCTACCATATGACACTCAAAAGAGCCAGGAAAAACATACTAAAAACGCACATAACCCATGATTTTTCTAGTGAACAGACATTTGTGCTTAGCATGGAAAAGTAAAATCTCACTATAAATGGGTCATTCTCTCCTAATGAAAACAGGTGTGATTAAATAAGCACACAGCCATAGTGCAAGACGCATTAATCAGGTGTAAAGTGCGCAGATTTCTAGTTGAGTTATTTAATAATAACATAGGAATAAATTGTCTCAATTCCCTCCATACCCAATCTTGCATTCTCAGTAATTTTTAATCTGTCAGTGGAAAATTTTAATGGAAAAATTAAACACATTCATGATTATAATCACAAGCTAAAAGAAGTCTCTGCTATGCTCTACATTCTTGTGTGTGTTTCAGATTTACACATGGACACAGGTGGTGTATGTCTCAGTGAAACACAAAGGGGATTTGCTCAGTAAAGTCCATAAAATAACTGATTCTATTCATCACTATCTAGCAAAAAACTTATCACAGAAAGCATGGATCAGGTTCTGCTAACTCCATCAAATTCAATTTCTGTGGGAGTGTCTAGGCATGTTCTGAGGAGAAAAAGCACCACAATCCTTCCTATTAATATGAAAGAAAAATAGCAAATTAATAGGAAAAGAAAAGCACTTCAAGGTGTGCAACAGAACTTTTCTGGTGAATATACTACTTTTCATCTCAGAAGTGTTCAATGATTTTCAGTCCATTCCTGGCATCTTACAGAAGACCAGATCCTCCTTCTGAAGCACTAGAGAAGCTGACACTTTGTCAAATAAGCATCTATGCATTGCTGAGGGTATGTGATCACTGAAAATCAGAGCAGAATCATTAACGTAAGACTGATAATGCAAGACTACAGGAATGCAGCAGGCCAGCAACTATCAATTACAGCCCAGCTGCTACTAAGCTGCATCTGTCCCAAAGTACTAGAATCCAAGGCTGCTCTCCTGTTACACAGGCACTGTGACCCCAAGGACACCAGACTGGCTCTTCTGACCATTCTAACCATGACTTGTAGCATTCCAAGTACATCAAAGCATGGTGGTAGCCTACAATAACAGCACACGATTCTCAGTAGTTCATGACACAGACCATTAGTGTGCTACGGAAGCCATCACAGTTTGCTGTTCCGCCAATGGCAGAAGAAACCTCGACTTTCAACTTTTATTTTCCTGACCCTACACAGTGATGGAAGATCTCATTTCTGATGAGATAAGGAGAGGGGACTGTTGGAGGGTCAGCACCTAAAAACATGTGGAGAGGCAGTTATCATTAGCATTTATTCATATCTTTGCTTTTTCCCCTGAAACCATCATCAGTACTGACAGTGTTTTTCAGAATACTGGTATCAAGCTATCTCCCAGGTATTAAACTAGGTCTTTCATTTCCTATTAGATTTTATATAGGTAATAAATGAACATGCACCAGATTACAGTGTGACCATCTGTATCATCAGGACTAATCAGTATCACTTTCAACCAAAAAGACCCTTGAACCACCCAGACTCCCAGTTTTCACTTAATCATGCCATAAACACTTACATTACCTGATATTACAGAAATAGTTTTTTAATACAGTCATCGACCTAAGCTGTTACAGTCTCTCGTTTCTTCTCTTGTGTTAAATGATCATCAGAGTTTTCAGATGTCAGATCTAATTTCTGGAGAATTGTCCATTTCTTTCTAAAGTGTTTTTCATACCTTGCTCACTCATGTCCCCTGACTGATGTCACGAATTTTCAGATTAACATCCCAATTTATAGAAGATGTCTCGAGTTCATTATGTTTCTGGAATGTATGTATTATGTATATATCTAAAGATTCTGTTGCTTGCTTTCATACCCAACACAAAATGCAGTAAGGTTGTTGCATACTATCTCCGGGTGCAAGAGAGAGAACACCTATTCCTCCAAGTGAGCTCAATGCCCAATGTGGTCATTATCTGGTTCACAAAGACTCAAGTGCTTGTGCCCTTCGAATGCCACAAAGGCATCAACCGACAGTCATTCTCAAAATGGAACTGTTCTTTATTTCTCATCACTGGATGTTTGCTACTCTTTTCCCTGAAAAAATCCAGCCAAGACAATCAAAGGGCCTCCATGTACTATAGCATGCCCGTAAGTAATTTTAAAAACTGTTTCAACCACCATGGAAACAATAATTGGTTAAATACCAATCTGTAAATCTGTGATTTTAAACTATCCAACTACAACATTTTGCTTAGAAGGAAGTGTAATGTTGATGACAGATTTTTTCTGTCTGTAGGCAGAAAGATTATTCTTTTCTACACCAACAGGCACTTATTTGATACTACGGAAAAACTAGTATCATTTAATAAGCTCTAAGCAGTCAAGTTCTTATGGCTGTGTAGCCTGTGGCTTTGTACAGTTAGCCTACTTTATAAGGTAACTCAACTTTTTGAGATGAAAGAAATCAAAGGGTACCTTTTTTCTACCTGCTGGTAAATACACAGCACAGTATCATACCATCATAGATCCAGCAAAACAGTATTGTAACACTCTAATGCTAAATGAATACCAAGATTTTTTTTCAAGAGTTATTTTACATAAACAATATTTGGTGAAATCATTTACCAAAAGCCTGTGAAATAGATCAGTACAAATATTTAGAAACAGAAGTTATAGGGGGAAAAAAGTCTACTTGTTCAAAAATATGCAAGAAAAATTTCAAAAAACAGATGTCAAGACTGATACCCATTTCTAAAAGAGCAGAAGCTGTAGGAGGTGACGTCATGGCCTATCTGCACTTTGTCAGCACACAACGTAAGGCAGGACAGACCGTATTCCATAGTCCGAATGCATTTACTGGCTGGGCCTTCCCAGAGTTTTTTAGAATGTCTCTGACAATTGTCCCTTTCTGCCTTTTTAAAGTGTCCCACTACAGAACGTTAAATGTTTAGGTTTAGATCAATCCTGCCCTCCACTCACACACAGCTACTACATAGTTCAATGTCAAAGCAAGATTTGTCATCCCTAATTATTCTAATAAAAGAGATACAAAGCTTTGCTTTCTCCCATTTCTCCTTTTACCTGCCACATGGTGCTATCTCATCCTCAGAAATCAGCATGTTTTTACTAACTAAAGGTATAAACAAGAACTTGTTTCAAAGCCACACCACTACACTGAACAGAAAATAATTGATTCATCTATTGAAAAATGACAAGGGGAAATAATACCAAAAAGGCAAAATTTTTAATTTTACTAGACTACTTTCTACATAAATTAAAAAATATGGATCAAATTATCCTTAGTTTATGCAGTGACAGTCTAGTTTGTGATTAAAAAGCTAAGGAGATCAGAAACTGTATAACAGCAATCCCTTATATAGTATTAGCTTTGCAGAAAACATGCTTATGTAATATACATGCATCAAGATGTGATTAGGATGCAGTTCTTCATTTTGATTAAAATGCTGCTTCCTTTATGTTTATTGAGCTTTGAAAACAAGCCTGAGTTGTATGCTTATATAGTATTTTCTGTCTTTTTTAAAAAAAGCAGAACTACATTTAACTTCACTGCTATGTATGCAAATATGAAATTTTCTTTAGCTTACAATTATTAACCTAAGAGATAAACTAGAAGCCCAGGATGATGACTACTTCTAATAACAGTCACTCGATAAGCCTGAAAGGAGGTCTGGGATCCACTGCAGTGAGCCCTGAACAAACACATCACAAGAGTTGGACCTTGAGCTATCTTTGCAGCTCTGCCAGGGCTTCGGCAGGCTGGGCCCAAAAGAGCAGCCCCTCTGTCATGTCAAGAAAAGTACCCTCCTTACAAAGCAGACCAAAGCCATTCCTTTTACTCGTCTGCATTTCTTTTACTACTAACTTCACTGACACAAAGTAATAGCACATGAATATCTGATTCTTGCTTTAATGTTAAGGATCAGGTCTAGTTCATGTGGTAGTTGGCACACAAAAAATGAATGCTATGTTTTCCTCCATCTATGCCCAAACCTGGATCTGCACAGACCTATGAGGCAGAAGGAGATGTCTGCTGACCAGCTCACTGGTTCCAAGGGAATAACACTGCTGATAAATCCCTCCACCACCCCTGATCCAAAGGCTTTCAGGTGAGGTCAGAGTTCAAATAAGGAGACTGGAAAGGAGATTTCGGAGCCCAAGCTGTCTTTTTAAGATTCTTGTCTCACTGCCATCACTTAGCCCTGGATCTGTTGAGGCCAGAGAGTTTCCCTTCACCAGAAAGGGCAGCATGTCCCCCTCCTTCTGGCCAGAGCATTCACAGAGATACACGGCTGAAGTGGTTTAAGACAATTAATTTAAAAAGTGAAGCAAATCGTTAACTCCAAAGTATAAAAAGATGACCTATATGATGAAAAAGAGAACTAACAGGATCTTCTTCAGTTAGCAAAAAAAAAAAAAAACAAAAAAAAAACCCTGGAAATATAGCTGAAGAGGTAGCATCCATGTAGGGAGTGAATCATCCCATTGCAGGGAGTGCTGTGTGTCTCCTCACAGATCCCTGAATGAGGCGCGGAAGTGCTGTTATGGCATTACACGCTCTGATCTTTGCTGAGAGCTGTACAAAGCGTGCTGTGTCTTATGGATTCTGCAAATATAGAAAAAAAGGCCCCCTTATACAACCTATGATGTTCAGGCTAAATACTCAAGCCAGTCAAGGCAGACATAACTTCAAGGGATAATTTGTACAGCACTTCATACACCTGGCGCATGCTCAGCCCTGCTTCTCTCCAAGAATATGAACAGTACATGGCAGCAGTATCCAGAAAACTCCACTGATTTATCAAATTCCCCTTCCTTTTTTTTAAAAAAGTCTCCTCTGATATGGAACTATTGCATCAAGACCAAAGTTGGGAATGCAAAAAATACCCCAGAACGTACCCAAAATACATTCAGAAAAAATTAAGTAGATGAACTAGAAAAATACTGCTCCCTTTCCGCAAAAACATCTTTTCATCCCACAGGCTCAGCTTTGATTGGAGATTTTAGTAAAAGCATCCCAATGGCTTGTAAGTCCTTGGCAAGAACTACTTAGCGGAATGACATAACACACCAAAATAATGGACTGATCAAGAAAGCAGTTGAACCATAACTAGTAAAGAGCTCCTTTAGCATTTAGTCATAACTGCATCATTAGCTTAATGCAATGTTTTTAGGGAGCTTAAGCCATGTATAAAGCCAAAGAGTTCTGCTGTATTCAGTTGGGTTAAGTGAAAGTAAAGATCGGCATAAGATAGAAACTCAGAGTTGTGCTTCTTGGATACACAGCAAGCCTAGCTACAACAGAAGAGCTGACCACCACCAGGGTGGCTCCTGGAGGCAAACAGGATTCTTGAAAAGCCAGGGAAATTAGATGCATAAATCCAAAACAATCTTTAAGAAAAAAATATTTTTCACTCAAACATAAGGGAGATCCACCAGACTACAGACAGCAGTTTTTGCCCGTACAGCACTCCAAGGGGGTCTCTACAGCACTTGTATGAACAGCACGTGCTCGTTCTCTTCCACCTCATGACTGCTTGGCCGCGGCCTGCCCCTGTGAGCCACCAGCACGGCAGCGAGGAGGTACCAAGAGGCCTGTGCGCCCCGGGGTGCCCAAGGTCAGGTTCATCTCCACACACTGCAGCCCTCCAGACGCAGTCTCACAGGCGGTCTGGGGGCTGCTACTAGCAAACATATGTACCCTGTGTGTCCAGGATTCCCATCAGGGTGAGGCACAATATATCCTGGGAAATCCCTGGAAATTATGCTTTGGGGAAAAATCTTAACTAATCTGGATTTTTCAGACTAGAATAAATAAATAAAGCGTTTACTTAAATGTCAGTTAGTGAACAAACACAATTATGTAAAGCTAATTTTGGTCGGTGGCTCCAAATGATCCATAAATCACAGTGTGCTTTGATTTTAGTGTGTTCTTCCCCTTCTTTCTTTGAGCTCTCTTTTGTTAGCCCTTGTTAAAGCACAAGTTTCACCATTATTTGGAAAATTCCAGGAAAAATTATCACCATAGCTATTATATGGTCCTTCACAGCTTAAGTTAAATAACATCATTTTCAGCATCCTCTAAAAAGCCTTTTCTACTAGAATTTCTGAAGTTGTTAGGTTCTGCAAAAAGAATTCACAGTCTAGAGGAAAATAGAACTTATTTGGTGCAAGCTGCATAAATAAATAAGTGACATAAATCAAGCCTTAAAAGACAGAAAGGTGATTTTTTTCTAGAAGGAGTGATCATTTTGTTTTCCTGGCAGTTTTACCAGTACTTTTATTACAGATTTTGTACTATTTTCTCCTGTGACTGCACTCAACCAGGTAACCAACATTCAGTCAGCAGTGTTCTTAAATTGAGCTGCCTTCTGAATCAGTTTCTGTTATTACTTTAATGTATCATATATCAATGCCTCTGAAAGACCTGTCACAAGCCTTTTTAACAGTAAAGATACCACTGATTTCAGAGGCCCTAATGGCATCTATCTGTTGCTATCATAGCTATTCTGAGGAGATGGTGTTCAAGTTCCTATTTCTTTTGACAATGCCCAGCTTCCCTTCAGTCCTCTATTTTAATTAAAATAGAACAAAATTCTGAAGGTGACAGTTTGGTATTGCTCACTGAATATCTCTAGCCTTCAACAACAGGCACCTGGGAAAACTGGTAGCTGGTCAAATTTGGCATGTTCCCTTGTTCAATGAAAACAAGTCTTTTTACAAAGAAAATCTGTTCCGACAGAAATTATTATCTAATCCTTTTCTACAAGAAAATGTCTCAGGATCCATCCCAGAAACAAACTTTTTCTCAGTCAATTACTTTTCATTCACATGTAAGCAGGGTGACCTAGAGGAAGGCCCTAGCCAGTCAGGTCTGGAATAAACTACTGCCCATGTCTCTTGTCCTTTCACTAGATGCCACTGAGAAGAGCCAGGGTCCTTCTTTACTCCCCCCCCCCCCCCCCCCCCCCCCAAGTA
The DNA here is from genome assembly GCF_023634155.1 of Falco peregrinus. NCBI lineage: Eukaryota > Metazoa > Chordata > Aves > Falconiformes > Falconidae > Falco > Falco peregrinus. The sequence continues at coordinate 28,696,352 of NC_073732.1, read as the reverse complement.
TTTATAAATATTGACAAGATCCCCCCGTGATTTCTTACATTGAATAGTGCCTCCTCAAAGCCCTTTTTTCTTTAGCTTTTCCTTATCTTTCTGCTATTTCTGTCAACAGTACAAAATCATCACAAAAGAACACCAAAAAATGACTGCATTCATAGCCTGTTGCGTTTGGAGGTGGAAAGATGAACATGTTTCTTGAAGAATCCAGTAGTGGCTGGCACTTCCATTTTGCCTACTGATAAGAGAATTCATGAGAGTAACTGTGTTTTCATTTCACCACTCTTCAGTGAAATATTTATAAACTTTTTTTATTCTCCTTAAATTCTTAGAATTGATAAGCCCTTGATCTACTGCTAGGTTTGAATAAGGAAGACAGCAAAGGTCACCATGACAATGAAACTGCAAACTGTTTAATCACAATATATGTTAGCATTGAGCATTGTCAAGTTCACATACAGAGGTAGTATGGATCCTAAATGTCTGTCTGTTTATCTCCCATTAAAAAAAATAAATGGATGCTAAATATCAATAATTTTTAAAATGTGGATTTTGACCAAAAAATCCTTCAGATCTCACTAGTACCTAAGTCATATTGCATAAACACCTTTAAAATGTTTGTACACAAAGACAGAGTGGCTCCATATGTCTTAAAAATACCCCAACAAACATATACACATAAACTGTATAGTTAGACACACACAAACATGCTATGGGGCAGTCAGCTATGTTTTCTTGTGTTAGCACACTTCTGGTCCATATGATACACGGGTAACTAAATAATCACATGGACACTAAAGCTTTTGCCTCAGAAAGTCAGTTGCTTACCATCCAGCAGATAAAAAATATATTTGTGTACTAAGTACTCATAGTACCATCACTAGGTTGGCCTGATATACCACTTACATCTCAGTCCAGCAAAGGAACATAATGCACATGGGTAGATGCAGCCCAGTTTAAATGATGATAGCACACAGGTATTGGCACAGCACTAGTGAAGGGATAAAGGACCGTAGCTATCCTTTCTCAATAAACCCATTCCTCATTTAGGCCACAGATGATCCAAGGTAACAGCTGCCACACCACAATTGAATGAAGACATGCTGTTTTTGGTTTGTTCTTGAGCTCTTCACAAACAATGATATAAGTGTCAAAAACTTAAAACAAGATGCCAAGTGATTCCACGTGCAAGGAGAAATCTGAAGAGAGAACTGCAAATTTTAAAAAGCTAACACTGAGGTACCGGAAAGTTTGTTGTCTCATTAAAACACAGCATGCAAGCCAACAACCTCCTTCTCATCATGTTTCTCACGCAGTCGTGATTATTCCCTTACCCACTAACTTCACAGCTGCATCCAAGGACCTCAGAATCAGGAACACCAGGGCACAAAACAAAACCTGAAACAAAAGAAAAAAACCCATGTAATGTGTAAATTAACATAACTGAAATGGAGAGGTTTGCACCAGTTTACATGTGTCAGTTAAGGGGAAGCAGTATGAGATTTCTCCCATTTACCCTGACAGAAAAGGTTCAGAAATGAGCTGGGAATTGTAGATAATGACATGGGATATACCTGGTGTACGGTTCTGTGTCCTACTCCCTGCCTAGAAAAAATAAACTGACAGCAAATCCACAGAAGAAAATGAGAAGATTCAAAAATAGTTCCATACCTTTAATTTCAATATTTACTCCTATTACTGTCCTTCAGAATCTAGTGAGGTAGGGTTTTTTTATTACAAAACAGGGATCATGCCTCGATAGGTGGATTTTCCCAAATTCTCCTAGTCCATGTGACAGCAAACACTTTCAGCTCACTAAAGCAAAACATTCTGTTATAGTGTTTCACAAAGCATTGAAAGATTGCTGCTGGGAATTTAATTTGCAGGAAAAAGCATCAAAGAATAAATCAAGAGTCTTTCTTACAGGATAGCTGCAGTACAAAACATATTACATTATGTCCTGGAGGTAAACAAATTCCAGTTTGAATTTTCTACCCTTTAAGGTAAAGACAATTGCTTCTTTTATATTCATCCTCCCTGTGAAGTGCCAATAATAAGAAAACTATGACTATCAACCTCCCTTGTACCACATGAACATATCTGTCAATATAAAAGTCTTGTGATGTCTCTAATAAATGATGAAAACAAGACATTTTGCATGTCATTTATCTTAAGAAAAATAACATATAATGGTAGCCTGCAATGCTAACATGTAGTGTAGCGTGGCACTGACATCACCATCAAAGTGGAAATCCCATTTGCAAAAATATGAATGTCAGAGGCAGACATGTTGAATTTGGGCTGCATGTGTGTACAGAATAGAAGAGAACATCCATAAATCTTAATTATCTCGGACATCTGACTGAACACAGAGCAAGCCTTTCCAAAACAACTGATATTTCAGTGAATACTGAAGCAAGAGTTTTACTCCAATGGCCAACAGGATCCTTGGGGATGCACGGAGCTCATGACTATGCCAATGCAAAACTAATTAACAATAATTCATGAGTGAGAAAGCATATGAGTTGGCTCTTAGAGGGTTTGCAAGTAAATATGGCCATGTAGCTGTTGTAAAAAATTGCTGGTTTAATCTGAAGTAGCAAATGTTATGAAAAAAACATACATTTACAGCTATGTTTAAACCTGTGCCAGCCTACAGATATGACATTAAACAGTTAAAAAAAAAAACCTTTCCTTCTCTGTCTGTACCTCTCCCTGCCCCAGTAATGCTTTTTACAGCTCCAGACAGTTATGACACCCGATTAGTGGTTACAGTTTACAGTGGCAAGTTAGCTTGTGGTCACAGATCATGTGTGTGTGCATACATTCACTCTCACATAATGCAAAACTACAGATTCACCCCAGCACGACATTATTTTCTATGTAACTTTCAGCACCAAATAATGTCACCAAGTACTACACATCTGTGTAAAACTGCATGTGTACTTTGTGGTTTAGGGCCCCTGAGTTCATTTAAGGTAGAGGTAATGATTGCTGGAAGACTCAGGCCAAGAAATTATGCCAAGAAATCTTTATATTCCCAAATGAAAATTAATTCCATAAATAAAATGAAAGTTAAGCTGCTCACAGTCTCTCAGCACAAGGACTCTTCCCAGCCCAGTTGTGAGACCCTGGACTAAACCAACTAGAGCACAAAAGGAGCCGTGACCAACCCTCCGGAGGCACAGAAGGGTCCAGCAGCCCTCAGGTTAAGCATCAAGCCAAGCTTCTTCAAGTTACACTGCTCTTTATACTGCAACTGTTAATAAAAGCAGCCTATATGCTAAACATTTACACCTTTAAATTTTGGCAGGTATACATATGAGGACAGGGAGTTTTCAGCATAATTGGCGCTGCAAAGTCCCAAAGCTCCTTTGTTAGTCATGCATTGAGGATGAGGATGTGGTCTGAACATCTGTCAGCGTACACAAAGACTCATCTCTGGCAGAACAGTCTCAGTCCTTGCCTTCCCTTCAACACTTGCAGTGCTTTCCATTCACTACAGAGGGTAATTCTTCCACAAAACCAGAGCAAAGATACACATTAGCAATTTTACCACACAGTATTTACAAACATTACTCTCATTAAACCCCGTTCCTCATTTCAAAAATCGTAATTAACAACAGCAGTGTGTTAGCACACAAATGGAGGAGCTGATAGGTATGAGGAGGGAGGAAAAGGGAAAACATTAATTGACAGTTGTGAGACTTGTCTGCGCCAGGATGCCAGTATGTATCCCAGCCTAAGTACACAGTGAAGACCCATGGACAAGGCTATGTATGAAGATCACTGTGGTGTATAAACTAAATTTCCATTGGAAATTTATTATTTATTTCCAGTACGATGCACTTCACCAGCAGGGAATCCGTCCATTATGAATTTATCAAATACACTGCTTTATCAAAGAAATTCATACTTTTGCTTAGGAAACTACTTTTTTTATTCATATTCCTCCTAAAATACTCTCTCTACAGAAACAGCAGGACCAGAAGTCGTCTTTTGTGATTCACACGCAGATTGGAAATAATAATTGATTCATTTCCATTACCATCACCCTGCATTTTTTGTGCCAGAAAAGTCAAATTGACATAGATATTCTGTTATAATATCAAAAAGTAATCATACTTTTTGTATTTTCATATATATGTTACTAATATATAGTTAATTTAATTTCATATTTTATCTATTTCATATATATTTCATATATAATGTTAATAAAACATTATATATGTTAATAAAAAACATATATAATGTTAATATAAACATTACTCTCACTTGAATTTGCACAGACTAATAAAATAGTAGTGAGAATATGCTACCAAATAGTATTTTTTTAAACCAATTTGAGAGAATTCTTAATGCTGATTTCTTTAAATTCTGAATTACACAAAAATGTGGTATTAAAGAAAGAAATGTTAAAAGCTAGACCTAGAGTAGATTATATTAGAGCAGCTGTGACACATCACTGCTGTGCATTACAAGCAATACATTGTTAATATTCAGCAGGAGGCAATATAATTTAATAGTTGCTATACTGATTTTAGCAAAAATTCAATCAATGTGGAATGTTAACTGCAAATCAGAGAAGTTTTACTTTATAAAGCTTTGGCTAAACAGAGATGGGCCTCAGCAGGGTCCTAAAGTGTCTTGGAAGGAATGAAATGGCATTAGTCCTATGGCATTTGCAGTATGTGCCAATGACATAGGACAGACATGAGGAGGAGTCTAAAACGTCCATTGTATGAGGCTTCAAAGAGGTCTGTCTTCAACCCTTAACCTTAAAAACACTGCCATTTTCACATAAGTTGCTGAAGGAGTTTACCTCCTCTGCCTAACAAGAAAACAAGGTACAGCTGACCAAGTCCATCAGCGGCAGCAGGAAGTGGCAGGTGATCAGTGCTCAGAATTGTAAATACTTCTGTATACTGAACTGTCATATGATTGATACTGGTAGTGACAGAACAAATAGTCTATGGCTTGGTATGCTACATTATTCTTAAAGCAGATGGCATAAATTCTGGACAAATCCCCTAGATTTAGATTTATAACAGAATATAGCTTACTATCCAAATCAAAGTGTGCTCTCCAACACTGTATTACTACATTTCATTCCTGTTCTACCATTGTTCTTTTCCTACATTTAAAATCACTGAAAGCATTTAGTTGGTTATCTTTGGTATCTACCGGGGTCATGGCCTCACTTCTTCCATTATGCTTTTCTCATTTACGTGACTATGGACTCTCATAGTAGTTCTTTTCATTTCCGTTGCCAGATCCAGCTCAGTTTGACTTTTGCAATTATCCTTTATCCTTAAACTTCCTGAGCTACAAGACCTAGTACTTTCTTATAAATAATCCCCTTTTCCATTTCTCTTAAACTCCTTGTTTACTCCTAACAACCGTTCATCTTGAAATTGCTTTGCCTGACAAAAGTCACTGTCCATGAGTGCTTTGTAGCCTATCCTACATCTAAGAACATGAGGTGAGGTACAACCACTGTAAAGGAACATCAAATCCATCTTTATGCTATAAGTATCAGCACTTACACAGGGGAAAAGCACCTTCCTTGGGGAAGGCCTTGCAAAAACCCAGATTTTTAATGAAATAATGAAGTTGGCACTCCTTTTTATTTGCCTGCCTGTTTTATGTTGTAAGGACAAATAATCAGAAAATCAAGAAACTAAAAAAACAAAAGGAAACCAATCAAAATAATGCTAGAGTCTTGCACAAAAATATGAGCTATTGCAGTGTTCCTGCAAGAAGAATGTTGTTTTCCAATTGTTGCTCTTGTATTAGGTGCATACTACCCCAGCAGTGGCTGGCAGCCGTCTTGAACTAAGCAGTCAAAAAGTGCAGTGGACAGAATCCTCTTCCAGCCTAAAAATCACAGATAGAGAATGAGACTTTAATTATATAGGCTAAGCAAGAAACCCTTATTTTAAATTTCTTTATATACTTTTCTTGAAAAAGTAAATGAGAAGACATGGATGAAAGGTGAGATAAGGGAAGTGTCAGAAGTTCCCTTTTCAAACATTTTTTTATATAAAGGAAAGCTCTTAGGAAAAGAGAATTGTGGGGTCTACCCAGGACAGCCCTTGCATAGTTCAGTTTGAAGAACTTTCTCTTTTCAAAATGTTACAAAACAAATTTTTGGTAAGACAGATGGATTTATAAACTACCTATTTCTTATGGCAGGCATTTTCTGCAAACCTCTTTAAGAAAATCATTCTGGATAAATAAGGACTATCTTTATAAAACCAGAAAATGAGACACATTAAAACAAAATTTCCAGTAATCTAAACCAGCTTTCAGAGATAAACTGTTTTTTGTTACAGTTTTCAAAAAAACCCTAAGATTTTGGGAATAGCATCCTGGTCATTCATTAATTTGAACATAAAAGTGAGTATGAGCCATGATTGCTTTTCTTCCTGTCACACTGGAGAATAGCCTAAGCCCCATTGATCTGAATGAAATGTTGCTTCAGTAACTAATAAAACTCAATTACATCATTCAAGCTTCATTAGGATTTCATGGCATAAAGACAGAATAGCTGTATTAATAACACAGCTTTCTTAGAGCTCTGCTACTCAAAGCAACGTATCATACTACATCTTCACTCATTTTGTTTTCACTTCATAAATTTTTAATCTTTCCAAACCAACTGCAAATGCAGAAATAAAATGCTAAATTCAACATGTAGCTATTAGCCTTCCTTGCCAATTTCTGCTTTTAAATATTTTAGATCATTAATATCTAATCATTTTTATGAAAGAAAACAAAACAACAAAACAACCACTCTGAAACCTATGAACAGGAAATATATCTTACTAATTTTTGTTGCTGTGTAGCAAACAAAATTTTCCTTATCTTCAGAAAAGGCAATATTGAATCTAGTCCTTCACCTCAGTCCCTTGGAAGGCGACAGATAAAATCTTCCTAAAAGGCATTTTGAACCACATGAAGGACAAGGTGACTAGGAGCAGGCACCATGGATTTTCAGAGGGGAAATCATGTCTGACCAACCTGACAGCCTTCTACAATGAGGTGACTGGCCTGGAGTATGAGGGGGGAGCCACAGATGCTGCTTACCTCGACTTCCTGACGCTGTCTCCCGTAACATCCTCATAAGCAATGTGACAAAGTACAGGTCCTAGTGGATTGAGAATTGGCTGAAGGGCTGGACCAAGAGGGTTGTGATTAGAGGCACAAAGTCCGGTTGGAGGCATATCACTAGTGGTGTGCTCCAGGGGTCAATACTGGGGCAAACACCGTTTAACCTCTTCATTAATGACCTACAGCCTAGAACAGACTATACTCTCAAGAAATTCACAGACGATACGAAACTGGGAGGTGTGCTTGATACACCAGCTGGTTGTACCGCCATTTGAACAGAGCTTGACAGGCTGAAGTACTGGGCAGAGAGCAATCTCAGGCAGTTCAGCAAGGGAAATAGTAAAGTCCCGCATCTGGAAAGGAGTAAGCCTAGGCACAGGTACAAACCTGGAGCTGACCAGCTGGAAAGCAGCTCTGCAGAGAAGGACCTTGGCGGTCCTGGTGAACGACAAGCTGACCGTGGGCCAGCAATGCAGCCTTCATGGCAAACACCACTACCAGCAGCCTGGGCTACATTATGAAAAGCATTGCTGGCAGGTCAAAGGAGGTGATCGTCCCCTCCACTCCAGCACTGGTGAGACTGCCTGGAGTGCTGGCTCCAGTGCTGGGCTCCCCAGTACAAGAGAGATACCGACTTAATGGAGCAGGTGCAGCCCCGGGCCACAAAGATGATCAGGGGGCTGGTGCACCTGAGAGAGAGGAGGGACTGAGAGAGCCGGCAGGGTCCAGCTTGGAGAAAAAGGTGCTAATGTGATACTCTGAATGAGTAACATCTCAGTTCTAAATGATACAATATAGCCCCCCTGCAGATTAAAATGATCAGTAATTGGAAAACATCAGCAACGCAATAACCATCTGAAAATGGCAAATTTTCATTTTATTTTGTTCAACAACATTTTAAACCATGAAAATCCTCAACTAGAGGACTAAAATTAATCCTATGCAGCTTCAGAGGTTGGAATGTATTTATCCAAACAAGTTGTTTTCTATTCTGCTCCTGTCTCTCTTTCTACTCAAAATACAAGGAGATCCTAAATCTTAATTAAGGTACTTAATTAGGTACCTTGAGGCAAGCGGGCTGAATCCAGGCCTTATGGATGAGATTTGGAACAATAATGTACAAACAGGTTCTGGGGAAAAAAGTCTGGGCACTCTCACAGGGGACAAAATGTAACAAATCTTGACTATAGAGACTGTGTTATACAAAAAAAAGAACTAACAGTCATCAAGAAAAATTATTTACTAAGTCTCCATTCTATTGAAATTACCACAGAAGTTTTTAGGTAGGACAGATGTGGATTAAAGGAAGCATTAGGAAAACGTAACAAACAAAGGACAAGCACAGAATAGAAGAATTAGAGAATGAAGGGGAAAAGTGAGTCACTTGGAAATAATAACATGTTCTGAAGGTTACACAGTAGTTTTCCACATGGCTCCCTACAGAAAAATGAGTTTAACGCCAGTATCCTAGAAGCAGGAAAATAAGAGTATACAGTAGTTTTCCATGCTACACTCTGCAAAAAGCTAAGGTTTATATCACTCTTATAGAAGCAGGAAAATGGACAAAGAGGTGGGTTTAATAATGAGGGAGAGAAGTTCTCTGGTATCAAAGGGCCTAAGAAAATATCTTAAGACATTAAACACACAAATCAACCTGCAGCAGAGTTTGTTTCTGTCTACCCTGTAACTCTTGCAAGGAGAGGAGGAGCAGGGAGGGAAGGAGAGGAGTAGGGGAAAAAAGGAGAAAAATATGGGAGACAAGCTTTCCGGGCTCCAGGACACCAGTTTGCAGGCACAGAAAGGCAACAGAGGCATCAGCAGGTGAGTAGTTTAGTCAAGCAATATGAGGAGGAAGGTAAACCAGACAGTAACAGGGCAAGAAGCTGGAGCTGGTGCAGGAGACAACCGTGATCTAATGAAAAGATTTTATGAGTGAACGAACGTAACAGTACCATCAGAAAAGGCAGACTCTTGAATTTCACATTTAATAACAAAACTAAAAAAATTGTAATGGTTTCTGTCACTGTAAACCCTTATCTATCACCATGTATAATACAGCCAACATTGAGCTATTTTAATTGATATCAAAATGGGATATTTTAAGACCTATTTTAAGATCTAAAACTCCTAACAGTGAAGGTCTTGTTAATGGCTATGAAGTCTACCAACAACCCTCCTCTGGAAGGGCTCTTGTGTGTGCAATGGTTTTGACTACAGCTGGATTGTAACTGGAAGAGGATTTCACAGAGGGTTTTAAAATTTCTGGATTGTAACTGCAAGAGGATTTCATGAAGGGTTTTAAAATATCTGGATTGTAACTGGAAGAGGATTTCACGGAGGGTTTTAAAATTTCTGGATTGTAACTGCAGGAGGATTTCATGAAGGGTTTTAAAATATCTGGATTGTAACTGGAAGAGGATTTCATGGAGGGTTTTAAAATTTCTGGATTGTGTGTGTGTGCGCGTTAAATTCAGACAGGAGAAAAGCATTTTGAAATTCTTCACAAAACATGAGTGCCTGTTTTCTAGTCAGGGAAACTTGTTGCTCTGCCCAGCATCAGCAAGACTCAAGTGCTGAGGAAATGCTGCTGCCAGACCTCCTCTCTTTATCAGCAGGCCAGACAGGATGCTAACGGATGGGATACATACCAGGAAATAACAATTTGCAATGGAAAGGTGTCTGAAACACAGGATTTGTTGCAGCCAAGTGATCTTTCACCAGAATTTATACAGTTCCATGAAATGTTTACATTTCAGTGAATGGGCAAATTGCAATCATAAAAAAATGACTGAAGTTTTTCCAAACAGCTAATACAACTGAACTGCTTGTTCTTTGGTATGCATGCAGTGCACATGGGCTTGAAAATTCTATAAATAAGACAGAGGGAAGGGGACATACATGTATATACACATAAATATAAAACAATGCAAATTTTGGCTGTTCTTTCTACATAAGAGGTCTCTTCAGACAGCCAATCCAGCTGGCAAAGCACCACATGAAGTATCTAACAGGCAAGAGCAGGCAAGGAATGCAGCCAGTTTCCTCCATGTAGCAGATGCTGAGCAGAATTTGCACAGCTGCCTCTGAGTTATTGTTTAGAGCATGCTGTATAGTCACTAAAGATTCAAGAGGACAGGAACTAAAGCCAACTCCCCCTGCAACACCATCAACTGACACCAGCCAAAAATTGAGCACAACGTGTGTAAGGAAATCTCCAGCCTCATCATGTTCTGTAGGTAATAGTGCTGTTGGGAGTTTTTCAAACTCAAGTATGGACAAGGTTCAGCTACAGCAATAATCCAGTTCACACTGATAACTTGTGTGAGATTACTTATGTTAGATGCTGCCATTGAGTAAGACCACATCAGCAAATGTAATTCATACACGCTAAAGCACGATGTGCACACAATTAAAAACATCACTCACAATCTCTCTAAAATATCCACATTAAACAAACTTTTAGATACCAGTCTCCTGGGAGCAAAAAAGCAGCAACACCTATTTAACACTCCTATCTGGTGGTGGGAGGTCAGCAAAAGTACACCTTTAAGTACTGCAACAGTTGAAGCACAGACCTGTGAACAGAATTTTGCATGTGCAAGTAATCAAATATGAGCTGATAACTGCCATAATGGAACACAGCTGTTCATCAAGAGCTTTTAACTCTGCCCCACCCCACTCCTCAGCTTAGTACAAAGAAACCAAAAATCCTTTACCTAGTGTAAACATAATTCCCGAAAGTGATTAAAGTACAACATAAGTAAACTTAACATCCATCAACATTTGATTTAAAAACCAGAAGGAAGCAGAACAATACAAAACTATCATCCCTTACCAATGAGGTGATTTATCAGTAAGAAGTACTTTGGTACTCTGCATACACATGAAATCATCAACCGATTACTTGACAGCTGAGAACAAACTTTCCTTTGTAAATGGAAATCAGGAAAACCTACTTCTATAGCATTTATTAGAAGCAATTAAATTCTATTTGCTTTAGTATTCTATTGTGGGTTTTTTTTAGTTGAGGCATTATCATAATTCTACTAGTTCTTAAAAAGTGACAGTACTTTAACTGTGATTTGTATCAGGTTTTCTGTAATTTGCAAGGGTACAAATGACCTGAACTCTTCAGGAAAATATCACCCCTTCAATATTTTGGATCTCCAGAATTCTGGAGAAACTATTTTTTTTAAACTTCATTCAAATTTATTAACAATTTGATATTAAAAATAAATGAACAACAGTTTATTGTCTAGAATAAGCAGCAAGGTATCCTTTTAATCAGGTTGAAAGAAGCATAAGAATACGGTTAATACTGATAAAAATGGACAGCTACTAATTTCATAATTCTTGCACTGTGACACTGTATATTCATGTTAACATGCCCTATTTGTCAGCATATCTGAATCTCATTAGGAAGAGAGCTTAACTAATGCTTTATAAATAAAACATATTCTGTCAGATAAGCAGAGATCATCTTGAAACACAAACTCCTAAGAAAAAAGGGTCTGTCCCAGCTGTCATTGATTGAGTTTCCAAAACAAAACACATTTGGGCTCCAGTATTTCAATTTTATGTGCTGACTTTTCATGGGGAACTGTCCTACTTGCTGACTGGGGTAGTGGAGTTCAGCATATACTTCAGACACCGATGGAGACACTCCACATGAAAAATTTAGCAACACCTTGCTCTGAAGACTCAATCCTGCACAAATGTTGCTTTGAGACTAACGAGAATTCTAACCAAATTAAAAATCTCATTTAGCTCTGAGAATGTGCAAAACAGTTTACTGAACTCCTCTGTCAGAGAGTGCAGAAAAATATCTAGCCAGGTACTCAATAGCCATAGAGCATCAGCAATGACAAGGAGAATGCTAGGAACCGAACTAACAAAAATTGGATTTGTAGCAAGTTCTGATGTGAGTACTGCAGGGATAATAGAAACAGCATGAACTACCGTGGTAATTCAGCAAAGGCACGGAGGGATGTGAGTCTTTCAGAAGAGACAAACACGGGTGAGAGGTGACAGGGTTACTCTGCATGTTCATAAGGTGATACACTGTCAAGAAATGACAAATGATTACCAGAGTCAGGCTAAATCAAAGCAACTTCAGAGGACAGATGAGAAAAGAGGTTCTGCTGTGATGTGGCAACTGTCTCTCCTCACGGTTCCGATCACCCATATCCAAGAACAACTGACTCCCATGGGAACACACGCAGAAGGGCTAACAGGATGGCCAGGTGCACAGAAAGCCTACTTTATGAATGATGACTAGAGAAGCTTCGCTTACCAAGACTAAGACTAAAAGGAGGTATGATTGCTAAAATGCACATTAGAGGAACATGGTGCTGAATACTTCTATATAAGATTAAAAAGACAGAAATGCACAGACAGAATGAATTAAACTGTATATAAATTTATGTCAGAAGTTAGAAGAAGGTTTGTAACTATTACAGCAATTGGACAGCCTCTGGTTCTTGGATGCTCTACAATAGTCTTCCATTCACTATGAGAAAACACAGGAATCAAAAACGTTTTGCAGATTTTGAGGCAAGGCTAGGTACCTTTATGAAAGATATGACAGGCTGCCTGTAAAAGCTGAGCACCGACCCACCTCTAAGCTCCGTGAGGCATTGCCACATAACCTGTAGAAGCTGCACATTCTCAACTCATTGTAACACCCATGAACTGCAAGGACTAGAGGGCACTGCTCTCTGAATTCCACCAGAAGCCTGTGAAAAAGGCGTTAAGAAAACATATCATACTCCACACATGAAAAGACAGTGGCAAAGCTGTAAAATAGAAAAAAAAACCCAAACAACCTGTAAAAATAATCTGGTTACAAAGCTAGGCTTGGCCCTCTTTTTCCCCAGAGAAAGCTATTTTTGAAACTCATTGTTTAATGAAAAAGCTATGCAATTTGGAAATTATTTTTGAGTCAAATGGAATATTATCTGAAAAGCACTGACCCAGACTCAGTGCCAGCATGAAAAAAGTCTTACAAATTAATTTCCAACCAGACAGCATTACTGAAGTTACTTACCCATCTACTAAAAAAAACTTGCTTCTGACCTTTCTCATACAGCCTAGCCTGGATGGAACTTAACTGTGAAAAATGATGCCATGAACTTTTAATTTAAAGATTAAAACAGCTGAAGCAAAAGGCAAAATAGCTTCATTATTTCAGGACATAAATCATGATAAATAAAAGATGAGAAAGTAAATTCAATCCTGAAACATTCTTGGCTTGATTCAGCATTTCTGTTTCTTCAGCAGTAACTTAGAGGAGAAAAAGAATGGGCAATATCTGGGAATTACTATGTGCTCAGCATTTTGAAAGTCCAGTTACACATGACGTTTCCTAGGCAAAACAACGTCTGGAAAAATGAGTCATGTGAAAGTGATGGTGGTGGGGTGAAAAAAATTAATGTCAAGAGAAATTAATCCCCAAATCTTCTCACAGTGTAGAGTAAAATAAGGGAAGACAGGATAGTGCTTTGATCTGTTCACTGATATCAGCAATAGGACTAAGTATGTCCAGTAAGAAAATGCCAGTAAATTCTGGTGACATTTTCTGCAAAAATAGCTCAGCTGGGAATGGCGACACAAGGTGGGCCCCCGTGCACCCTTAGACTGGGCCAGAAGTCCCCTAGATCTGTGTCAGCCTAAGGCTACATATGCAAAGATCATTCCAGTAAAGCACACCTCATCACTAATCTTGGGGTGAATTTATTCAAAGATGGTCAATACTGGAAACTTGTACAGGCAAAGCCAAATATTTTGCCCAGATCCACCACGGCTCTTGTGGTGAATCCCCTGAAGATAATACTCCCTCTGGCTATGACTTTCATTCTGAATGTCCTGGCTTCTCTCAAATGCAGACTCCCATACACTGTAAGTTCATCTGACACATGGAAGAGCAGAATAAGGAAACATATAGCAGGAAGTGTTGGTAACAGAAGTTCTAAGATAAAGCAAGCCTTCTCTTTTCATAACAGCTTTTCCTTAAATTTACCCTGCTTGTATGCATGAAAATTTTAATCAATTTCCTTTTACAAGAAACACCAGTTGAAAACTTACAACACAAATCTTCTTAAAGCTAACACAAATCTTTTCTATCAGTTACAGTGAACTTCAGAAACAGGTTTTCCGAACAACTATTCTCCATGTTTTATTAACATCTTCCATATATTCTTTTCGGCTACCTTAAAAACTGTTGAGTAGCTTTTTAGGAGAGCTTCAGGAGGAGCTCTAACACAGAAACATGCAAATTTTTAATCAAAAAAAAAAGAACTATGTTTCATTTAGCATAAAAAAATCTAAGGAAATGCTACAGAAGTGTTGAACTAAGAGTAGAACAGACACTGGAATAACGCTACTTAGCTCTTACATCACAATAGGAAAGGCATACCAAGTGACAGATTTTCAGTCAAAACAAAGTGTGCTAGGTTTATTTACACTAAAGAAAGAAACCGACCGATCTGAAAAGATCCACAGGTGTCAGCAGAACTGCAGCAATTAATGTCAGCAAAGGATCTGTCCCAGTGTGTATGTGTGGTTGGGTGCAGGCATTTGAATGTTTCCTTTACATGCCTGCTAAGAAGATTCTGTGCTCTTCACTGCACATCAAGCTCACTGCACATCAAGCTGTGCTTTAGCAAGGAAGTTATGTATGTGAAAGATGAAGAGATGGAAACACAGAATGGTGACTAAAATTGTTTTTAAGGTGTACCAGTATTATTTTCAAATCTACAAGCTAACAAAGCTGTAGGACACAAGGATGTAACATTGTACAGTATGCACAAGTATCTGCTTTGTTTCACCTACTACCTTTTTTCTTCACAAAACAATTCTCTAATAAAAGAACACAGAGAGAGCACAGTTCACGGACAGTGTTGCAGCTCTACAAGCTGGGACTAATTCTGGGGTCTTTAGTCAAACCGAAGACCTCAACAGAACTCGAGATTAAATTAAATTTTTATCAATGGCTCAATAACTTCAGCCTTCTGAGAATAACCTCTAAGGAGCCTTCTCAGAATCAAGCAGAAATACAGAGTTATATTCTACCTTACGCACAAACCCAGAGCAACTACAGAGAACCTGTTGGAATTATTTCAGAGCTACACCACAGCAAAACACAACTATCTGCAGTGCAATGGAGTATAAATTCAGCATTCAGCCATCTACATAAAAATGTCTGGTTCCTTCCTTGGCAGAACAATCTAATAAAGTACAAAATTAATGGATGACAGTAGCGCAAGTCCTGCCACTGTAGTTTATGATGCCCACAGATTACTCAATGTAATTACATCTCTAAGAATCACAGTTTATTTTCTGATGTAAAAACCCACAGTTAAACATATATATATATATATATAAAAATATAAACTTATAAAAAAGAGTGAAGCAGTCCTGAAGTAAATGCTGATAAAGGGCCTGTCCTAACCCAAATTAACTGGCATTCTTTTATCTGTTACTTTCTTTTGATCTTAGTGTTGAGAAGCTGTGCATTACACAAGCCTAAGCAAGGAAGCTTAGTCCTCATCCACACATTATTTTCTCATTCACATTTCACTGAAATTATTCTGAATTATCAAACAAAATCCCGGTACAAAAATCATACATTGTTTTTTAACGGGTACTCTATTTTTATTATTTAATACTTGGTATATAGGCAGCAATTCAAGGTCAGATAGGTCCTGTATCCTGCACTAATACAGCCAGTGAAAGTGCTGGGCTGCAGTTTGGGCTTCATCATTCACTGGCAGAAAATACTTCATCACTAGCTAGTAGTAACTAGCAATATCCCTGGCAATTAGCTGCTACCATGCCATCCCTACAAAACAACATACAACAGTGTATCTGAAGTGTGACTTGCCAGCAATAAGAAAGTATTAAGAACTCCTTCAGACTCTGCTCCAGATATTCTGCCCCCAGCCTACCCCTCAGCACCTGGCACTCCACAGACATTCCTCAGTGCCTTTCAGGTCTAATGCTAAGCCAAGTGTTACTTGGCAGTAAGAAGACCTAACATCTCTATATACTGAAAGATTTTTATATTCCTTTCAGTGAAGTCAGTGAAAAAATAATGAAGATGGGCTGTGGCACTGTGTGAGAAGTGAGGGATTCAAACACGGCAATAAAGCCTTCCAAAATATAGACCTTTCACACATAGTTTTGGTATAAGTGATACGATGCATACATATACAGAAAAAGTGTATTAGCAGGTCAAAGACATTAAGGTAAGATAGTGTATCTCATACTACAGGAGAAGCAAGAGTTAATTAAGGTTTGTTCTGTGCCACCATATAAGGCAGTCTGTCAATAAAGCAATTCTTCAATATTTTTGATAGGAGTATACTGTGCTGCAAAGTATCTGCTGGGTTCAATTCATTTGTTGTTTTCATATACACAAAATAAATGCTAAAAAATCACAGGCACATTTGAAACTCTTCCTGTATGATTTACAGAGTTATCTTCATTTTTTGATCAATAGCTTTGAATATACTGAATATCCTAATGCTCATACTAGCAAGTGTTTATAGGCACACACAGCCCTTGGAAAGCTGTCCCACCCTGGCAACACAGCTGTAAAGATCATCATTACTGCCTCCGCTTTCCCATGTTCTGGGAAGAATAGGCAGGAAATTAGAGGAGAATTGTCTCATGGGGAGAGGTGAGGTACAGGTGACATGCAGTCAATCCCATAGTAACTGTATTTATATCGTTCTTAATGGTCTTACATCATTTATAGGGAATTACTATGCAGTTGTAAGCAGATCAAAGTGGCCTTTCTTTTAATATCCTTCTTGAAAAGATCTGAGTCTGTAATCATCCTAGGACAGAATAATCATAATCATAATAATAATAGGGAAGGTTATCATTTTCTTTGTGTGGGATGAATGCTGCACAAAGACAGCCTAAAGTAAAAGTACAATTTAACAGGCAGTTAGAATGAAATGGGTTGCCAGGAATGATGAGGCAGTTTCAGTGACACATTTTCTTACCATCTACATGTACAGAGATTCTGTGTAAACACACAAGGAAATTCTCCTATATTATATGCAGTGAAAATGGGTCATCAAGAAAGCGTGCAAAAGACTTGAACTTTTGGCTTTATGCAGATGTACCAAAATGGTTGATTCAACTGAATTTTCATTATTTCAAAGACAGCAAATCAACTCCAAACCCAGAAACTTTCCCTGACAGTAGCTATTTGTCACTGTTTTGCAAATAAAACAGGAAAGAATATGAACGTCAGAAAAAATGCTTTGGGATGTGATTCTTTATATTGTCCGATAACTGCAAGTATTTCCCAGTCAAGAGTTCTGGGGTAAGATTATCCCATGCCCTCTTTCTTTCTCAGCCTACAATGGGAAAAAACAGAATTTTCACAGTAGCCAAAACAGATTTACCTGTTCTTATGTCAGAAGCTTTATGGATTTAAAAAAAAAAAAAAGGTTTTTTTTTTATGATAAAAAGCTTGTACTACCCTAAAACAAGTCTGTCAATACAAAAAAACCCCAAAACCCAGGCAAGTTTTACTGCAATATTGGTGAAAGGTTTGGCTTAATTGTATGATCAACACAGCAACTTACTGTGATATACGTCAGTTGTTTCATGCCAGTGCAGTAACACAGTCACAAGCAGATAATAAATACCAGTCTATACAAACATTAAAAAGACATTTAAGAGAAACAAGACATTAAAGTAGAAAAAAAGAAACAAAAGAACTAAGACAAATTCCAGTAGCAATTCTGTCACAACCTGAAAGAATAAAAGCTTGGGTCTTTTCAAAGTCAGAGAAAATGGCAGATATTTTCCCAAAGCAATTGGAAGCTGTAAAATGGATTACATGTAAAAGAACAGAAGGAACATCTATAGCGAAAATGAACATACTGAAATGTGCCTTCAACCTTAGGGCTTAAAGAAAAACTATTTTCCTGCTATAAGAGTAACGATCCCTCTTGTCTATTTAATGAAAGGCACAGGCGTCAGCATGAAGCACATGCATAAAGGACTAGTATCAGTGAGAAATTCACATTGTTCCCTTGATAGCAGCTGTCTTAAGACCCGCACATTGTGAGGAAACTGCTGCACAGCCATGCCTCCCATCCTTACAGGCTGTACCCTTCCATCTCACTACCCAGAAAACCATAAATCAGAAAAATTAGATTTTCCCCAACATACTAAGAAAAACTGAAAGAAGACCCTTCACTTATATACTGTCTTCCTTGAAAAAAAAACAGCTGCCTTCTCCAAACCCAAGACAAACTTACGATCCTTTTATCACAGATAGGAAACACTGCAGTAATTTCATGGATATTTTTTCCTTGCCTTGCCTGTTTACAAACTATACGGGATCAAATTGTATAGTCTGTCTCTCCCTAAATCACCACAAACACAGTAAGTAAGTAGGCCTTATGTTAGTGCAAGTGTAATACAGAGGGGCATTTTTACTTCTGCTTAACTTTGTCTCCATTGATTTTCCCCCACTGTCTCATTTTTTTCTTATCTGGTTTGTAAGTAATGGGCCACTAAGATATCCCTGAATTCCAGAGCTTCCACCCACTTGGAATACAAGTATTTGCAAAAGTCAAATTATTGTAACGCTTAGTAAAGCATACCTCCTAAAAGGAGCTCAACACACATACACTTTTTGTATCTAAGAGAAAAGCAGTTATAAGGCCTCCTAAACTCCTTTATTGTTTTGGTGTGCTCCTGAGTACAAACACTCCCATTTACTAACACAGTAATTCCATTCAGAAAAGTACAACTGGGAAGACATCTCTGGGGTTTTGCAGAACCTGGCTTTGCATGTTGCTGGTTACTGGTTGACACTAACCATCATTTACACCAATAAACATTAATTTTAATTAAATCTCTTAATTTGCATTTATGGTAAGCTGTCTTTGGGGAAAAAAAACCC
This sequence comes from Falco peregrinus, assembly GCF_023634155.1. Taxonomy (NCBI): domain Eukaryota; kingdom Metazoa; phylum Chordata; class Aves; order Falconiformes; family Falconidae; genus Falco; species Falco peregrinus. The sequence continues at coordinate 28,677,313 of NC_073732.1, read as the reverse complement.
GAAAGAATAGCACTGTTTTGACTTTCATTTCTAGGGAAAAAATCACTACAGGTGCTTTGTGGTTCTACTGTAAGAAAGGTACTTACACTGTCACCCTTTTGCCAAAGGGAGTCTGTCCTGGAAATTTTCTGCAAATAACCTCATGTGTGAGACGGGAGGGAACTGCAGAGCAGACCACACTGGCAACCTCTAACAGCTGCTAAATGTGATGTAAGTTCCAGACCTCCTGACAGGGAGAGGCTGAAATGCTAAGAGACCCCTTCATGTCCTGCACTGCACCTGCACACAGTCCTGAGATACACTTCATGCTACACACTGTAAAATGCCTTCACTGCTCTTGGTGTAGGGAGCTCTTAGAATATCATGCCTTCAGTCAGAAATGTACCTCCTAGAAAGGGGTTTTACTGCAGTGTTCAGCAGAACTGTAGAACTGTTCCGAGGGGTTAGTCTTCAAAGAATCCTAGGGGTTTTTTTAGAAGCATGCTATTCAGATCTTCTGCAACCAAAACTAAGCTCAGCAGCCTCCATCTATTAATAATCACTTAGTTTTCAACCAGTAGAATTTGATAAAATTATGTGAAGTTCATCAGTTTGTTCTGGACATGATCTTTAAAAGCACTGAGGAAAAATTCAGCTGTTCGTCCCCCAAAGCTGTCTTTTGAAATTAGGCAATTCTTAGCCTCACTTGGGAAAGCATAGCTGCAAAAACTTGAACTGGTTTTACTTAAGGCTGCAGGAGTATAAGATCCTACTAGAAAACACAAGTGATGCAGTTTGTGTTAGTATCACAGTACTCTTTCTCTGCAAGGCGGGCAAAACACAGCTGCAGAATTGGTACTAGTTTTGTGACAAGGAGGCAAAAGGTATAGTTTCCTGCACTAGCTGATTGTTAACAGCTGCTCCTCTACAGCATTCTTATTAGTCAATTTTAAGTCTTAGTTTCTTCTGGAATGGAACATAACAATTTGAGAAGCTTCCAAAAGAAGTGGTTATAGAACCCACGAATCTACTACTTGCTTTATTCAAAGAGTAGGGATTGTTATGCAAACTGCGTGAAGGGTAGCAATTGAGAAGTGAGATGTCTGATTTTTCATGCTGAATAATCAGTAGCATCCCCCATAGTTTCCTGTTTACACCTTTGTCCTGTTCCAGTTTTTATCCACCATGATGTCTGAACAATAGAAATCAAAGTGGATCTATACATACCACAGAGACAAAAATCTCCATGCATTATTTTTTGACATTTTTACCACAATCCACCGTTTACTCCAGAGAACAAATCTAAGAAATATATTTTACATTATGTGCAGTTTGCTGATCAGATGAGAGATTATTTCACTTTCTAGTACCAAGTAGAACATGTATCAATAAAAGCCATGCTAGTACCCACTTCCTTGCTTCCCTCAAATGCCATGGGCAGTGATTCATAGTTGATCTAAAAATAGCTTTTATCTTGAATAAAACGTAGGAGTCCTGCTGCTTATTTACATGCAGCTGCATATTTTTCAGTTTCTTTGAATGAAAATGATATGCTGAATGATCTAATAAAAAACTGTGTAGGACCTGAAAAAAAGGAACCTTCCCAAACCCTCAAATCTTGGACCTTCAGTAACAATATGGACACATGGGTCTACAGCCTTGGTAACATGACAGTACTAGTTGCAGTTGTAGCTGTATTTCTCAGTTTAACTCAGTTTCTTGAGTATCGTTTTTGTCTAGCTAGGTCTTACAGGGGACAGACTGTACATTCACTGTCCACTTCTTGCAGGGTGAAATGCCTGCTGCTCCTGACAGTCATGCATTGCTTCTATGCAGACTATGTAAGGGTAAGCAGAGGTGTCCTTTCTTTTTTGTATAAAATCAAGCCATAATCTGCTGCAAATTAAGATCCACCAGCCAGTGAGATTTACACTCTTTTACATACACATATGTAATCTCCTTCCCTGCAACTTTGGTTTTGGTTATTTGTGTATTGTGGATACACAATACAACTATAGTAAAAAGTTGGTGGTGGCATGAATGGCTTAGGGGAGCTGAAGGGAAAAGAAGAGCCAAACCCAGGTAATAAAAGATCTGAGGTTTTGGACACAGCTGGTTCCAATGCATTTGGTTAGTAATTTAAGTCCTGTTAACATATGAAAACACATTAAAGACTATCACAAGACCTTATCTTTTCCTCTCCTTTGCATTTCACAGCTGCTCTGCACTTCAAGGTCCTTTGAAAGAAACAGGAGTGTTAACTCCAGCTGCATGGTCTGGTTTGAAAACAACAATGAAAGTACAAAGTCTCCTGTTCTGTTATGCAGAAAGCTCTTGTGCGTTATGCACTAGTTGTATAGTACAGGTGGTCAACTGCATACATACAGGTGACAAATGCAGCTTATTCTCACATCCCTGTATCTGGTCTGGTTATACAGCTGCTAAATTCAGTTATTCCAATAGTATTTCCTCACAGAAATAAAATGCTAGTTTCTCATCAGCATCACTGCAACATTATTTAATCCAATCTTTGTTCCATTCATTTTATTAATAAGAATAAACTAAAATCATACTGTGCAGAACTCTATATCCTTTGAATCCAATTTTAGGAGTTGTGGACCATCTGGAGGTAAAACATGAATTAAAGTCCTTGAATTTAAGAGGAACAACATGCCTGTGTGTTCAGTAGCACAGCTAGAGAGAGGCAAGCAAGCAGTGTCCCCCAGTGTTCACGAATACAAAAACAAGGTGCAGAACAGCCACAGCAGCTCAAGCAGCAGTTTCAAACTGAGGGTACACCATTCTCACTGTCTTATAAAGACAGCATTGGCTTCAGAGGGCAAACGAGGCTTGGGGATGGCAAGGACTGGTGCCACTCAGAATGAAGACAACAAATGGTAGAGCTGTCACGTGCACATGTAGGCACTGCTACCAAGGAAAACATAAACACAGACAATACTGACAGTGGGTTACTAAAGCCACAGTTTCTGTAAAGAATCCCTTATAAAAGGAAATTGTGTAAACATTTCAGGCTCAGTTCACTGAATGATAAGCATTCTCTCACCTCTGACAAGTCAAACCTTTCTGCTGAATGCAGAAGAGACCTCATAGCACCTTAACAAGTGCTGTATAACCTTTTTCCTTCTCAACGACAAAGACACAGCAGATGGAAAGAATATTTGTGGTCCTCTCCAATAATGTTGAAAGCCTCAGAACTGACTAAAGCTCAAAAGTAGTACTCAGAATAAGGTGACTGTTCTACAATAGGACAATATGAATGAATTTTCATTACTTGTTCTCATTCTCAAATCTGTCCGAACATCTGTATTTTGTAGAGATTTCAAATATGATTGTTCAGACAGAATTAGAGAAGAATTTACTGTGTGTGAGAGGAAGTTCCACTGCAACAAAAGGAAGAAAAGCACAGCTTTACAGTGTCTCTTATGACACCGTGTAAGAATCTTTCATTCAACTCATATGCACCTTATTTGCTGCTTTTTATAACTGGTCAGGGACGCATAGTTCATAGCTCTCTTCTCATTCTCATTCGTGTAAAACTTCACTGACTTCAGACAGCAAGGTTGGTTTCATATTCTGAAAGGAAAGCCTAGTATATTTCTAAGTAAAGGTTAAAACAGAGCAATTAAAGAAACATTAATCTTCATCACATACAGTTACTTCTTTGCCAAAAAGCTGGAGATCATGTGAGGGTTAGCGAGATATAAGCATATTTTACTTCTGCTTTGTTCAGTCATATTAAATTTCATTTTTCTTGACAATACTAAGCAGTTTTGTTTTTTTTTTATCTTCTCAAGCATAAGATAACAACCCTAAAAGCAGAGTGAGAACATCAAAACAACTTTTGTAGCCAAAGTTCAGCCATTGGAATCAAGGAACCCAATCTTTGTAAAAAGCTCCCAGTACATGCAGTAATGCCAGAAAATGGCTTTTAGACTTGCTATCTTGCAATACTAATGCATGAAGCAATCAATTACAAACCTGTATACTGTCAAGAGATATAATGCCATTAAAAGATTTCAGGGAAGTAGAGCCAAGATGCCTGAAGCCAACAAAAGGTTTCTCCTCTGGAAACAGTTTGAGATAGTTGTGAATTAATTATAACAGAATTTGGAAGAGGCAATGAGGTTTTTTCAAAATAGGGAAATCTTGACTCTTTATATTAACTGAATTTACTTAGGAAATAAAATAAAAAAAAAAAAAAAAAGAGGCAAAAATTAAGGATGGAGGGAAGTATCTGGCAAGTTGTCATTGGGAATACTGAAGGATTTTCCTTTATGAAGTGTAACCTTGAACTACTCTGGATTTGTTATTAAGCTATTGTCTACAAGTTTTGGCACTATAGAGCGCTCTCTTTTCCAACACAGGAAAAAGGGATACAGGTGAAAAGAGTGCATTCAGGATAGTGGCTGAGGTGTGAGAAGATGAGCAGGCCATTTTTCAATTTGTTTCGATTTCTTTCCTAGTTTGGTAACTGGTGAACATCAGGTTATTGCAACATTTGTCCTTTTCTTTACACATTGCCAGGACTACTGGCACAGAATATGGGCTTGTTTTCCAACTTGCTTTTCTGTTTTTTTTAAATTTCTCTTAATTACTTATAAATTTATACTGCTGATATAACTTTTCCACTCTGAATGTCTCAGTTCTGTCTTAGCTGCTTTCAACAGAAAGACTGGCACCAGGGGTATGCTAGATAACTGCATGTACATAGTAAAATTGATATGACTTACAAAACAGAACAGATCTTGTTCACATGCCCTGTGCCAAAAAAGCCAAGTTCTGCTCTTTGTCACAGTGGTGACAGAAACCCCAGCTAAGGTCTTATACCACCACTGGATATAATGGAGTTCACATTCATTTTCATGATTAAATGGTAAAAATGGGCTCAACAGATCTGGCTGAGTAAGTAAGGGAAGAGTGAGAATTAAGTACCTTTCTTCGCTAGAGACAGCTTTTTCTTAAATGCAATCCTCCAGTCATGATTGAGGCCTGAGGCTGGTAACGACTTTGGAAAACAAACACTGCTAACAGTCATGTTAACAAAACATTCCTAATTGAGACATGTTAATTTTCCAAGTGCAGACTGCCAGTTGACCATGGTCATCTGACATCCTCAATGCAGTTTAATCTGCAGTGAAAAAATCCTTTCACATGATACAGTCAAGACAAATGGAATAATTGTCTGTGAAGTCATGTGAATGCCACAAAGCCTAGATGTATATTCAGTGAAGAAGCTTTACTTCACTGGGCTTGAAAAACGGCAAGCAGCAATCGAGCTAAAAAAGCTGCTCACATCAACCAGTTGGCCTAAACACATTGCTATTTCCACACAAACAAACAAAGGGTTACGTGTAAAACAGACTTTCACATTGCACCGTGTAAGGTGTTGACGGGAAAACACAGAAACCTCATCTCTCAGTAGCAGTGTAAAAAGTAGCACATGTGATGGATTAGTAAAAGTTGGCTGGAGAAATGGTGAGTGATGTCAGCAGAGCCAAAGGTATGCCCTCTTTCCAGCTTAGTTCAGTAACTAATTAAATAATACATTGATTAGACTGACACAGCAACTAGATTCTTCTTACTGCTTAACAAATCATATTACTGTAATGAACCAGGTATACTCATTTTCAGACTAAACTACAATCACTGATAATTTTCATCCTATTAAATTTAATGCAATTACTTAAGTGCTTCCTCTAGAATTAGTACTAGTTATTAGTATGACTAATGTCAAGTGGTTTCAGTGATTTTACCATATACTTCTTGTCTTGTATTTGGCTTTATACAATGAAATAAAAATGACATGTTGACACATGAAGTAAAATGCCTCCTTTCTCAGCGTCTGCTTAGTTTAAGTATTTCCTCCATGTATTTTCCAGAGTGGGTGTTTGACCATGTTTTTCCTGTAGATTTTCCCACTGTTCAAAAGTGAATAATCAACTGGCACGCCACAAAAATAGAGCAGCAACCACAGCAAAGACTTTAAAGGACTGCTAATAAATATACACAGTAAGAAAAAACTGCTTTGAATTGTAAGAAACTAGGCTATGTACGGATCAGTCCCTGTGGGTTCCAGATAGCCATTTTTTTCAGATATGATGCCAGCAGTATTCAGAGGACACAGAGAAAGGGCCTGACAGCAAAGGATTTTTTCTTAGGTACCACCAGCAGCCATAACTCTTGCTATGCTAGTGATAAAAACAAGTATCATCATCATCATAGAGAAAAAGTATACAAGCATTTCTCACTAAATCATACCGTCTCATCTATGCATGTGAAAGAGAAGAAATTTAAAATTTAATGTAGAGCGAATATTATCTCCATTAAAAAACCAAGTTCATTCTATGACTTAAAGCAGAAAATTAGAAGCAAAGAAAAACCAAAGAATAAACGCAGAAAGTTTCATGCATAAATTTACATATTCCTTACAAGTGATACTGACTTGAGCTTAAAATGTTCAAGGGTGAAACTTATTGTGTAAGTTATTTTTGAAGCCTCAGAAAAGTTTAAATAAATGCCCCTAAATGTCAACTTTAAGGGGTATTTTAAGGGTAACTAGAATTTTCTGCATAAGGAGAAAATGATCCTAAAAAAAATCTCCACTCTTTCCATGATTATTATTATTATTCCCATCCAGATTCTTTATGTATGTAAAGTCAAGCACATGACAAAATCAAGCGGCATCTAGCTGCTTTGCTGGAACCAAGCAGAATGCCCTTTCAGCATGCAGTCCCCAAAGGTTTTATGGTTCTCCTAAGAGTACAGATTAGGCTCTGTACTCCGTGGAGAAGGAGGAATGGTAATTACAGGTAATTTTAACCTCAGCAACACAGGGAGTGAGCAAACAAGCAAGACTTACTACTACTTCTGCAGTATGAGGAAGTAAAACTAGGGAAGTTAGTTCATGAAAACACAAGAAAATAGGAAGTACAAAAAGGACTAGAGATTCTTATCCTAATGTTAATACAATTAAAATTCCATTTTAAGTTATTTTTAAAATTCCGTAAGCATTGTAGCACTGTACTAATTAACAACAGGGAGTGTGAACTCTTGGGTTCCATTCAGCAAGTCATGTAAGCAAGTCATGAAAGCAGTCTATGCAAGTCAATGTATCTTTGAATGAGCTATACGTACATTTGTGGAATCAATGTCACAACTTTCAAACTTTTTGTTATTCAACTGTATTTGCATTAGATAGATGGAAATTATGAATCTTTCTTATCACTAGAGGGAGCTACTTTCCCATATTAATACACTAATAGCCAAATACAAACACTCGATAGAAAAAATTGGATGATCTTTGCACAGATTGCAAATCACACTGTCTGGTTCAAACGGTCCACCAGAGCTGGCGTTAAATTGCAGGTCCAAGGATAAAGTTTTTGTTCACTGACTTTGAAAAGAGGCTTTAGGAAGGTAAAAGCTTTTGGTTTGGGTTTTTTTTTCATGTCTCATGTCTTTCCTGTTTAGTTTAGTTTTGCAGTGAGCAACGTACCATGGCTGTTTGCCCTTACATGTTACAGATTATTCTTGTGTGCTGTTCCCAGATACCATGGGAACAGCATATAATGACAAAACATAAGAAATTAGCCAGTTATTTATTGCTAAACATGTAAAACTACATCTTCCTGATCACTCTCATTTTCTGTAGCTCACATTTCTGGGTCAGATTTCTCTCTTCCTTCTTGTACAGAAAACCCATGCTTAAACTCAGATCCCTCTTCATCTCTATTGCAGCAAGAATTCAAAGCAGCTAAGGGTGAATCATTGTTTTTCTATGGATAATAATGAAATGCATTGGTGGTTTCCAACACAGCACACAGGACAAGCAGCAAAACAAATACACAAGTTAAATTCAGCAAGACTGTCAGCTGCTGCTTTATTAAAATGCTTTAACAGGGCATAGTTTCTTTGCCTAGTAAGATGCTTCTGTGACCTCCAAACACTTAACTGAGTGACAAAAGAAAGAACTTCTAGACTTATTTCTCAACCTGCAGCCTAAGGCCTGGCTCCAGCTGTTCTCATGTGGGTTTCCCCTAAGGTCAGGGTCAGTTTGTCATCACCATACGGGATATGTGCAAACATACCATTGTGTGCACGCTGTATCTTCACTGATACATCAATGACATTCGGACAAGCACTGAACTAAACTCACTCCTGTGCTTGAATTATCTAAGCAACAAAAATCAAGCTTATACAAGGTTGGTATAGGGTGAAAAACTGCTCTGATTCCTCAGAGCCTCATTATACAGAATTAGGCAACAGGAAAAATCACTCAACTCTGAATGGGAAGATAGGGAGCATACATAATACCTTTTTTGGAAGATGAGTTGTCTAACCCTAGCCATTTTTTCATCTTGTTATAACAAGGATGAGTTACTGGAAAATGCTGCCTATACTCTCCATTTCAGTTACTTTATCAGTAAAAATGTGACACTCAAGTTTTCTGCATCCAGACAAAAGCAGATAATTTATTCAAGTTCCAGCTTATCCAAGGACATCAATAGGAAAGGCTGTTACTTCCCTTCCCCTACATCTTAGAGGTGATATTATGATGTGCTTATTGTGACTTATTTACTTAGTTTGCAGGTTGAGTAATTGATCTCAATACATTTTCTTTTACCTTATTTATGAAAAAGACCAGGAGATTAGCTCTGCCTATGGTTGTGCGATGTGGTGGTAAACTGCTGGGGAGCTTAACAACTCAGGTTTTGTTTGCATCACAACACATAACTTCTAAAAGTGTAGCAAGACTTGGTCTGCTGCTTGGCCCCACTATGCTTACATCAGCAAAATCACTTTCTGTCTCCCTAACCAGGCCAACAGTTGATGTATATAATTCAGGGATCTGTGGAGTTAAAACATTTTTTCTCAGTTCTGCTGCTGCTACTGAGTTGGCATGAGTGGGTTTGCAGAGCTGTGAGAGGAGAATTTGTCTGAAGGCGTGTTTTCTTTTGTTTCATTGTGGCATTCATACTGCTCACCCCATAGCAAGAGCAAAGCAAAACAAATTTGTGAAGTGAATTCTTAAAAAAATTCTCTCTGCCAAATGAGAGATGCCTGTATTGTGCAATTTCTGAAGGCAGTTGGGGGAGTTCAGCAAAATAAAAAAGTATTTGTTTTAAATGCACTCCCCTTTGTTTCAAGAGAACAATGTCAGTAAGGATCTCTCTTCCATCATCACCCCCAAGGGCTCTGACAAGGGAAAACAGCTTCTCATTACTTCTGGGGCTCTGCAGGAGACTAGAGATGCTGATGGAATATGTGTCTCAAATCAAGGTGTCCCAGAGATGTCTGTGAGGCCTCTTATTCCTTCTAGCTCCTAGAACTAGTACAAATGCCAGAACTTCTAGATGGACTACTTCCTCTTGGGAACCCAGAACAGAGGGTGCTTTGTGGCACAATGAAGTATAAAAAAAGAACTGAAATTAAGCCTTGATAGTACAAGAAATTTGTTTTAAATCAGCATTTTCTGTGCATTTTTTGTTTGTTTCTCTTGATGTGTTTTCATTCTTCTGGATAAGCAGATGGAAGAAGTAATTTTCTGGGCCTTTTTTCAGCAACAGATGGATCTTTGTCTGACAGAGTCTCTTCTACCTTTTAGCATGATGTCCACTATTAATTAGTATGTTTTCTTCTCATCTTTTTAGAGAAGTTCCACATGCTACAGGCATAAACCTTAAGCCTGAGCTGAACCTCTTGTGAGAATGGGAAGAACAACAGAGAATCACAGAACGGTTTGGGTTGGCAGGGCCCTTAAAGCCCACCTAGCTCCAGCCCCCTGCCCCGGGCAGGGCCACCTCCCCCCAGCCCAGGTTGCCCAGAGCCCCGTCCAGCCTGGCCTTGAGCCCTGCCAGGGACGGGGCACCCACAGCTGCTCTGGGCGGCCTGGGCCAGTGCCTTACCACTCTCATAGTGAAGAATGATAGCTTTAAAACCTGTATTTGTGTTATATCTTAGCCTTATAGCTCTCAGGTGTCTCACGGACCTTCCTCTAGCTGCTTTTGTGCTCTTCTGAGTCCCAAGGAGGAATAAACACTACATTCTGGACTTCCCTGCTTCCACTTCCTCTCATGGTACTACAAAGAAACCTTCCTGTGTGGTGGGATTAACACATTGGATACATAAAATGCTTGGATCCAGGTTGGATCTAGGGTCATCATTTTTGCTCTTAGCAGTTTACATTTTTTTAGGTTGGTGAGTTGATGGCAGCAGATAAGTGTTAAGCTTAAAATTGTAACAGCAAGGAAATGGTGCCTAAAAGTGGAAGGTTTTTGGCTTGGATGCCCTCAAGCTTTCATTCTGAGATTTAGGTCTTGTCTGACAGGTTAAATCTACTGACATGACTTCTACCAAAAATGTTTTTAATAGCTGTTTTCCTCATGTCACCTCTTCCTCGCCAAAAGAGGACACACTGTCACATTAACATAATTCCTAAGACATCAGTCGCAAATTGCACAAGTTAAAAGACACAACTGCAACATGAAAGTTAAAGGTGGATCAAGTATCCTGCCTCTCAACATCACCTTGAATAGAGCAGAGCTCTTCCTGCCCCTCCTGTGACTATACCGGTAATTACACAGAATCACAGAATGGTTGGAATTAGAAGGGACCTCTGGAGATCATCTAGTCCAAGCCGCTGCTAAAGCAGGCTCTCCTAGAGCAGAGTGGGACAGTCATGTCAAGTCAGGTTTTTAATGTGTCCAGAGAAGGAGACTCCACAACCTCTCTGGGCAGCCTGTTCCAATGCTCTGTCACCCTCAAGGTAAAGAAGTATACTGATAATGCTGCTTGTGTCCTCCTATTCTTTACTGAACATGAGCTGCAGTTAATGCTATACATCACACAGAAGTCTGCTGAACAGGCTGGCGTCTTAGTACCTGAAGAGATTTCCATAGGACCACCAACACTGAGAGCATTTTCTGACGCAGGTAAATGCACATTAAATACTTTTTCATATGGGAAGAAATCTGAATGTTCTTACACTTTATCAATCATGCAGGTAAGGACCGACAACCTCTATGAGTTAACATATAGTAGTTTCTTACTGCATAGAAGGAACTGAATGCTGTCAGAAAAGACTCAGCGTAAGCAGCAACATGGAGACAATGGTCTTAATAAGGAGGAAAAGACACTCGTCTATTTAAAATAGCTCCTGACTTCTGCAGCAATGAAGTATTTGCCACCGTGATTCAGACAGCATTTTTCGTGTCTAATCTCAACTTTACGAGTTTACGCAGACTTTCTTAATAACTCAGTGTGTTTATTTTTTTAACAAGGAATTTTACAGTCTCTCACCTGCTGATAGGCCACCATGTTACTTTTTTTACATTTTGTTAGGGAAATTAGTAATTGTTTCTAATAAAACCTTGGAAATTTCTGCATGTGCTTTAACCTAGCCATAAAAGAATGGTAAAGCACTGACACGGACTTGAAGACATATAAAAAGATGATAAAAGAGACATATAAAAAGATGATAAAAGAATCAAAGACTCTGCATCTTTGATCTCAAATTATATTCTAAATCATGTTATTAAATTAAGCCTAACTTAAACGCCAAATATATGAAATCCTTTAACTGGATCAAGGTTAATGCATATGAAAAACATATCCTAGAACTTTTTTTTAAATTGTGTGCCCTATCAGTAATAAATAAAATTCAAGCAGAGTCTAACTTAATAATTCTTCCTCATCTGCAGTAATCAATAAACACTCAGTAGACCATCAGTGGTTCACAGGCTCTTCCAGGTGGTCTGTGGAGTTGCTCTTGTCAAGTACTTGTCAGCCTTCAGCCAGTGTTTGCTGTAAAAAAGGCAATCTCTAAGAGCTGTCAGGAGTCAAGGCCTCCCTGCTTGCCTGCTCCAAGTCCTTCTGTCTTGTATATTTCTCACCTGGGAATTTAATTACAATAAATTTTCCTTTTGCAGGAGAAGTAGCACTGCACAGAGCAGTATCACTAGGTACAGATGGGACCAGCTGGAGCTCAAAACAGCAACAGGACTCAGTACTAGTAAGCATAAATCCCGAAAGAAGAAATAAATAGCTCAGACAGAACATGTGGGAGAGAACGCTGCACACCCATTCTTTCAAGCAGAAGCCAGCTTATTTTACTCCTTTTCTTTAAGGTCATGATCCATTGCAACTTAATACCGTACTGCGACTAGAAAGGGGAAAACATAAAAAGCATGAAAGTGCCACTTAAGGAGAGAAATATGTATCCAAAATCCTTTCCCATTCTTGTCAGAATAGGAAGGACTGCAGTGTAAAGGTTGCAGATAGCTTATGATCAGCGTGACCATAGCATTTTAGTGAATTTTCCCAGTAGCCTGCAAAAAAGAAATCTCAGGTGAATTTCCATGGGGAAACTGATTCAGACATAAAGTGGACACATCCAGAAGAGTGGCTGCTTCCCACTTCCTTCTTCACCTCACAATATACAATAAATATATCCCTGCTCTTTCCTCAGTGTGCACTTGGGGGCTCCTCAGATATACATACACTCACCTCTGCTAAATACAGCAGAAAGCAAAAGCGTAAGCAATTTTCAAAGCTGCTAAACTGAATTATGTTATTGTGAAATTTAAACTTAAAGCACGTCCAGTAAGAATGACTTTTAACTGCAATACTTGTTCTAACAGTGACACCTCTCACACATTTTCCAGCACTTCATCCACAGAAATATCACTGCTGCCAACTGCCTCAAAGAAAAAAACACCCCTTAGCCTGTCAAGAGGGAGAAGGACAAGCCTCTTATTCTCTCCAACAGTCCCAGTTACTCCTGGAATGCACAAATGCATCCTTCAAATTGTCCACAACCTTCCAAAGGTAAAAGCAAATAAACCAAGCAGAGAGAAAGAGCAAACAGAGTTACAAACTATTGAAAGTTTGTTTACCACTGTATTTATACAGAGATCTATAATACCATGTAAAGGCAAAATGTAAATGGAAAGGAGAAGAGAATAAGAAGGACCAAGCACGTGGGAGTTAGGAGGTGGGACAAAGATGGCCACAGATGAGTGACACTTCTGGAGAGACTATCATAGGAAACAGAGAAGAGAAACAGACCATTAACAGACATATGGCAAGAGAGGAGGTAAGAGGTGGCTGCAATATCTAACTAGTGAAAGTACAAAAGTAACATCCCATCACAAAAAGTCATGAATTATAACAGACACCTTATGTCATGGTCTGCATCCAGCAATCAATAACATTCTTCCAGGGCTTCCTTCAGCTAGGCCTCTACTTCCAAACTGCTATCACCCCTCTAGAGGGTCCTCCAGGATGAAATCCTACCATTGCCGAGTGATGAGATAGGAAGCAGAAATAGCTGCTGATCTATGCATCTCTGCTAGTGGACAGTAACACGTCCACTATTGCTGCTGGAGGCTCTTTGACACTCCAGCTGGACGATTTCATTCACTTTCTTGCAATAATTCCCACAGCCCTTAAGGGTGCTTGCAGGAGGTCCTAATGACTCTGTGACTTAATTATAATCCCTCTGTTCCATAGGCATTTGTTGTATCAGCCAAAAGTAAGATTTGATTCTTTTTTTGACCTCTCCAAAGCCAGTTTTCACCTGTCTTTCATCTGCATTTCAAGCCCTAGTGTGTGAGGAATGCAAGTAATGTAAGCTGAGTGGTCAGTATGCCTCCAAATACCTCTATATCATTTCATAGTGTCTCAAGAGTTACATGGACTTGCATAGTTTGGTTTAAACAGAACACATCTCAAACTGTGGTGCATGCACGCATTGTATCCCGACTAACCTTTACGACAGATTATCACTCATTTTTTCCCAGTGAATTCTGTGATATGAATCCCAGTGAATCAGATATGAATAAGGACTGAATCAAAACCTCAAGACCTAGTTCACTGGAGACTTAAAATGCAGAAGTAGCATCCCTGACTTCACTTCCGGAGTTAAAAAAAAACCCTAAAATTAAACATTAATGTTTTCAGTGGAAGTTCACACAACTGACTCATCCAAGTAGGTCTTCTCATCTTTCAGTAACCAAACCAGAAAAACCGTGGTGACTGCAGCCTATACAGACACTGTTCCCCTGACTTTGAAACAATACTATTAGCCCTATAAGTACAGTATCTTCAAATTCTGTGTACACTGCAAAATCGTCTGAATTGCCCAACAGTCTGCCTAGTTCACTGCAATTGTCTCTACTAGCCATACCAAGGTCTACTTTATATCCATTGTATGTTTAAATTAGTTGGATTCATAGGGATATTCTCAATTACATGACTTTTAATCTTGTATTTGATAGCTCTGGAAAATCTGTTTGAGAACAAAAGCCCTGGTAGCATGCTACAAAGAATCTCTGGATTTCTAGAACACCATCTCATCTAAGAGTATGTCCTCAGGTTCTAGTTATCTTTCATAGGAGAGAATTTACTCTGATTGCCACCTCCCTGTAACTCTACAGGTATATACCAATTAGCATGTTACAAGTTCAAATATACCACTTCATTTGCAGCAGCATTAATGGAGATCTATGGTTCTGTATCTTTGCCATCGCTGGATATCAAAGCTTCCAGGCATGAATTTGTTCCTGTCTGTAAGGAAGAGAAAGCTTTATAATCATCAATAGGTTGGAAAACTCTTCCCAGAATGATGATGAGGTCAGCACAGCAGAGTGCTAACAGAAACTGTAAGCTTGCAAACAAGGATGGGATGCAACACTTTCAAAGTACTGTAGCTATTCTTTAGTAATGCTCCACTGCCATTACCATCCAAAATTTCTAAGGGGGTACAGTCCCATTTGGGATAGCTGGATGTGCATTACTACACAGGTGATAGGGAAGACAAGGAAGAACTGTTAGAAACCTCTTTTATCTTCACCTATCCATGAACGTTTTGGCTACATAAGGTTATTTTCCAATCGGGAATAAGAGCAGCGCTCTGTCAACATTGCTGCATTTTGAGTCATCAATTTACAAAGATAAGGAAAAATCTGATGACAATTGTGTGTTATTTTCTGTTCTCTCATATTTTGATCAGCTTCAAATGAGGACAGACATAAGCCTAAATGACCCTAGCTGCACCCTAGACTACACTGCAGAGAGATCGTATCTCACAGTTATTTTTTGGTGGGGTTCCAGCTAAGTACTCCAAGGTCTACCACACCTACAAATATATGCAAACTTACACTCTAACATGCTCTTCTGATTCCCTTTCTGTGCAGACAGTGACTTAAAAGGAAACCCTCTGGCTCACTGTTACACAGACAAGGTCAGTTATGCCATGTACTTCTTTCTGCACCTGGCAGCTTTGCAGGAATGAGAGCCAAGGAGCTAGTGCAGACAGCTCTAGTAGCAGCTATCCATACTCTGAATGTCTCTGCACAAGGGTCACAGTTAGGAGAAGGCACTTCAAGCTGCAATTTGACCCATTTATATGTGGTCTAAGAGAGTACCGACTGATAAATATCCCACGCTGCTGCAAACTAATTCTACTTCAAACAGATTTCTTCAAGAATGTGTACATATGTGGGAGTTGGAGTGTAGAAGCATGTATGCGGATTTGAAAACAGGATGACTTGACTTTACTTTTAATTCCAGCTCTTCACAACTTGCCAGAACTCACTGCCCCCTAACAGCTGTTTCAGAGTCCAGATTAAAAAATGGTGGCAATTTCAAGCCAGCCAATGTTGACAGTGGTAACTGCCAATGTTATGGGCATGACCCTCACTGGCAGCTGCATTGGATGCTCAAAAATCTTGTGTGTGGAAGTAGAGTAAAAGTTGAGTAAAAGCTAAATAAGGAATTAAGGGCTGTGAAAAGAGATTCCACACAGACACACAATTCAAAGAGATGCATGTTGATTGAATTGTGAGAGAAATACTCACCAAACCTGTTCACTGACTAAAGAGTTCTTGTCTCCAGTTCTGTGAAATCAGCCTTTCAGCAGCATAATATTCTCTCCACTGTTTTCTAGAAGGGTGACAAAAAGTAAAAATTTGGGAATAATAAATTTGCAGTGAGCTCTGCTAGTGCAAGTTCTTCTTCATCAATCCTTTTAAATGTTTCTAATAACGGGATGCATATACTTACATCTGTTAAGTTACAGATGTAATTTTCACCCACTCAATATGGAAAGGTATAAAAATAGCCTGGTAACAGGAATACAGCCCATTCCTTATAATGATTATTAGAAATATAGCTAGAATAATTATTTTAGTTTCACTAATAACATGAAAATGAGGTAGAAATGTGTCAGTGAACATTCCATGACAATCTGTTTTGCTATCAAATATGAACATGGTTCCTGCAAAAGTTCTGTTCACTCTTTCATACTACCCTTGTCCTCTTCAGTTGACTCTTTCAGAATTGAATGTTTTTGGAAGAAAGCAAAATCTCCCAAGATTGTTCCAAGACATAACAAGACTCAGGTTCATTGAACTGTCCATTTCAATTATGTGCTTGATGATAGAATATGCATCTCTGCTACCATTATTTCACAAGGATGTCAGTATACATTCTGTATGTTTTCTTCTACAGCTGAACTTGCTGTATACTGGCCCATAAACACAGAATATTATGCATGCAGTTAATACAGCATTCAAAAGAAAAAGAACTGAGTAATAGCCTTCGGCACAAGTCATTTGTATGTGTCAATCCTAATTGGGTCACTGGATCACAGGAATAGTACTGATGACTTCCATTTCAGTATTGCTTCCAAAGAACATCCCAGAACTCTGATTTCTGGAATTATCTGGTTTCTCTTTAGCAAAAATTTACTTTACCTATAGTATAGTTATTATGACAAGTTTCTACTAGCCATGTTTATTTTAGTTATAAACTGGTGGATATTTTGCCTACAATTGTACACATACGAAATCTGGTGATACGTACTTCATTTGTAAGCGGAGCTACAGTCTGTTCTGTGATTTGTAGCATCTTCTGGAGGAAATTGTTATCAAATTTCAGCATTTCAGCTCTTTGTAAACTTTCAGCTAAACCAGTGCAACATCTCAACCCATTACATTTTCCAGATTTAATAGCAAGATTTCTTCCCTCTTTAATACTTTTGGTGAGAATATATGGAAGGCATTTTAATAAATATTAAACATTTAACCAAAGAATTAGAGAGAGTTGTAAATCTTTATTGTGCTACACAGTAGCTTTGCAATATTTGCATCTGTTTCCTTCAGGATTTTTCTGGAGAAAGCTAGAAAGAATTTATGTTATGTTAAAACCCAAATCAAGCATTAATTTTTCATGCTCCTCTTTTTCTCTAAGGTTTTGCAGACTGCTACGCAGACAGATAAATATCTTTGCAAAACTGAACCAGCAATGTCTGCTTATGTCTACCAACAACAGCATCATGATGTTTTGTGTAAAATGCTTGCTTTATTTAGGATAACAATGCTGCAAAAATATACATCTTCATTAAAATCTTGTAAATGAACAAAACTTCAAACTTCTCATAAAGAAAAGCCTAAGGGACAACCGATCTTCTCTCCAGGGATTCATCCACATCCCTTTTGCAGTACTCTGGAACAACACCAGAATATTCTGGCTGTGTTGCTCTCTCTGTAAAATTCATTCCAGAATTTCTGTGACAGCTAACTGTGGAAGGTAAGCAGAGAAGATGACCTGAGATTGTTTGAATAGATTCAAGTGAGCAGGAGAGTGGAAGGGTTAGAAGCCAAACCATTCAGATCATCCCTCTCTGCAGCTGTAACTGTCATAGTCCACATGGCAGCTACAACTTAAATTTCTTTCAGCTGGATTTTAACCTTGTATGACAATATATCAAATTCAACAGTCAGTACCATAATTGTATCACAACTTGCCCTAAAATTCATGGCAATCACACTGTCTACAATTCTTTTAAAATAAATGGCACTAAATGTAAACTTTCCACAATCTTTGATTATTATTTTCAGTAAGAATGCAACACCTCACTAAGCAAGTGTGCATACTGAGGAAACTACATTCATACAAGCTGAGTTACAGCACTGTATTTACTCACATCTTTTATCATGCTCTGAAATTTCCTTTTTTGCTCTTCTCATTAACCACTCCTTTCAGACACACCTGTGCTTTCTGACACCCCTCTGAATAAAGTCCTCTCTTCAGGGTACATCTGTAAAAGAGTTAACAAATAACTGTGAAAATAGTAAGAGTAATTACTGTACTTCAGTAATAAATAACTTGCTTCTCTCTGCCAAACTATCTGTACTTCAAGAGTGCCATCAATGTATCCTACAAGAGCAGGAAGTCAGCAAAGAAAACCCATCAGGAGAAAGGAATGTAAGAATTATGTGTCTGCACGTAGGTTGCTGTTTGTCTAGAAAGCAGAAATGCAGACTGTCCTCTACATAAAGCAGCGCTTAAAGACATGATAATGCAAGTGCAAGGCCCCACAGGAATCCAACACTAAATAAGTTAAGACCTCAAATAAAAGATTTAAGCAACATCTGCGCTGCAGAAGAATGCAGACAGTGACTAATCACAATTCTGGACTTACTGGCATAGCAGTTATGTCACAGTCAAGAGTCTTGAGCCCACTGTACTGCTTGCTTAATCTGTTGTGCTTGGCAGGGCCAGCAATACTCTGATTAAGGAGCATTCACAAGTCTTACTTTTGACCATAAGGTTATTGCTGGTGGGCATTCACAAGGGAACACAGTTCACCTTCACAGTTTTGTGAAAACATCTCTGATTTTAACATGTACTGTTGTGTAGAAGATTCGTTTAGTGGTTCTATCACAATCTCACTCCAGAAAAGTGGGTATATTTTTGCGAAGAGGTCACACAACTTCCAGTCCAATCTTGCTGTCACCAATACCTAAGATAGCTCAGTTACACCCGCATTTCACGAAGTCACAGTACAGGTACCCCTGTTTCATATGCAGATGCACAAGACAAGTAAAACCAAGAAAACTTCTCCGTTGGCACTCCTTATCAAAAGCCTCTGCCCCAAGAATCCATAGATTTAGTCTTTAGCAGCTTACATTTCCTGGGAGAAGACTGAACTTCCTCCTGGGAAGAGCTACTAGCTCAGCTGGTTCCTTGTGGGAAGCATTTGAACCTCCCCACACTGAACTATTCAAGGCATCCTAAGTAATTTCCTTTGTTTACAATGAACAGATCTTTATTACTTCTAAGCAAAGGGCTGTTGGTGTTGGGCCAGAAGGTTGCCCTTATAAAGTACTTCATCCCTGGCACCTCTGGCAGGCGTAACATGCTGACTGGGGCTACTAGACCTCAGCCAGTCACCCCACCACAGAGGAAATACGCAGTGCTGTGAAGTGCTGAGCAACTTAAAGGAGGTCAAATTCACATGAGAAGGCACAGGTTTCTCCTTAATATTATGCATATTGTTGTGAATAAATCATTCCCATGTACTTTCTTCAGGTTCAGGCTGTCAGTCGTGATACAATAGCAGTGCCTCAGTCACAACCTTTCTTACCAGCTACTTCTTTTGGGCCTTCCACCATCACCATCCCTCTTCCTTTTGTTCCATTTCTCACCCCTTTCTAGGATTTCTGGCTTCACTTGTTTACATCTGACATTACATTCTGAAATTCCAGTGAATTAATCAAGAATCAAGCTTTCCTGGAAAAAAAGTAAGAGCTTTGCTTGAACTCTAAAACTACCCAGTATATTGTGGATATGCCTACCTCTCTCCTTGCCATAAAACTAGAAGCAAATACATTCATGTCAGCAGACCCTGCTACATGTAAAATAAAGGTAGCAAGGGAATCATACTTCATTTTAGCCTAATGCAAACAAATCTAAATTAAGAAATTTTATTATTGAAAAGCATATGGGGCAATGTTGCATTACATGACCGCTGCTAAAATGCTTGATGTACAAAAAATGAAGAATTATTTCATAAAAATCCATTCTTCATAATAATAAATATATGACACACCTAAGGCCCATCAAACCAATTTATTTTCTCAAAATATCCCATCACATTGATATAAACTAGTGGAAATATGGTCTTTTATTGCAGCATACGAAAAAATAGTCTTTTTTAAATTATTTTTCTTTGTTCAGGGGTACATGAAATGCATCAGCTTCATCAGCCACAATTCTACAAAATGGGAGTTGGAAGCATTACACAAATCAAGATTAATTTTCCTGGCAATTGCAGAGGAGCAAATGTCCTGTCTGGACTTCTATAACTATGTGATAATAATTTATCTACCATTTACTGTTATCTGATTGCCATGAGATCATATTCCAGAATCTAGTTCTGTCTTGTATGCTGTGCAACATTCTAACATTTAATAAATGCTGTTCTGTAGTAGATTGTATTTGTGCCTCCAGAGAAAGATCCCTTTTCCAATGTGGAGGTGGAACCTCCCAAAGCAGACTGCCAGGGAACGCTTTCCATCATATGAAATTCATCACATTAATTCCATCATATAATTAGCAAACAATCCAAAAAGAAAATCTGCACAGATTTAACTTTACTTTCTGTTTACAGAGGTACAGATATAAAACCTGCAGATGGCATATCAGGAAAATCTGAACTGCTACCAAAGTAAAAAATCCCATTTCTTACTGTCATGCAACATCTCTTAGGTTTTAATAGAAATTTAATGCTTTTTAACATGGATGATTCTCATTCAGCAAGTCTAAAGCTTCCAGTATTTTTAAACCAAATGTTTCTAACTGGGTTGCTGTATTACAGGAGCAAGAAGAGTGTTCTCATTAGGCTGTAATGTACTTCAGAGGCTCCTTTTGGTGGAGGAATGCAAAGATGCATCTCATTGCATTCACACTGAGCTCTACATATAAATTCAGCTAAAAGCTTATGGCTATATTCAATTACTCAATCTAAAAATCACATCACTTCTGCAAAAAATCTCAGCTTGGTTGCACAGTAATACTCATATATAAACCCCTTCATTGGAGCCCACTTCACCAAACTTAGCAAGTGTGAGCAAATAACTTAATTTTTGATAGTCTGAAAGTAAGTTAGTGGAATAAGACTTCAAATCCTACTGTGTGCACTACAGAAAGCCTGAGCTATTATTCCACAGGATTTAGAAAATCAGATGCTACTCAGATCTCCAGGATTTAAATGCATTAACAGAATTTTCTGAGAAAGCTTTTACAGAGCTCTCTATATTGCAATTAGCTGTTTCCATTAGTTTTTCATTTCTATAGGAGTCAAGTACATCCAGTTAAAAGAAAAACAACAAAGAGTGAAAGTGAAAACCATTACTAAATTATTCTCATTTTTAGTAACAGTGTAATAAGATTCCTTCAATATTCAATTCTTACTGGATTTGTGGAGAAAATTTAACACTAAGCAAGGATCAGCTTTAGGCCCTGAACCCCCAATGCAAGTGAAGTTTGGATGTGAACTGATTGGCCAAAGCAAATGCACAGAGTAATTAAGGACATTTTCCATTTGTATCTATAAGAGAAAATTTCCCTTCCACATTGTAACTCACACTGTTGTTCTATACAGGGAACTCACGTCACGTGTTCCTTTTTGAGACCTCAAAGGTAAACCTTATAAAAGTAATCTTGATGCAAAATAAATATTTATGATACAGTTATCTGGGAAAAGCAAAAGCTAGTTTTATACCTACAGATAGAAGATGTAAGAAAACATTATGATAGAAGTGAGGGACGGGACAGAGAATGTTCCTCCCACATCTATTGATCCTCAAACACAGTGATGAAGTTAGTGGCACTGTACTGAAGAATCAAACACAACGCTAATTTCTCTCCCAGTTCTGCCTGGACAGTCAAATGGAGTAAAATACCAAGAATGACCAAAAGTGTCTCCTCAGGTCACAAGGTACTAACTATGAGACTCAAAAACGTTTTGCAGGACAGCAGAGGTGGGACTGTCATACATTCTGATTTCTATGGCAAGTTTATTTTTGGATTTTTTTCCTCAAGAAAATTCAGGATCTGATGTTTCACCTTTTCCAGGTACAAAACTACTACTGATTTCAGTAGAAGAGGGCTAGTGATAACCCGAAGTTAGAATTCTAAAAAAGGGGGGAGGAAGGAAAGAAGAAAGCATTGGATTAACTTTAAAAGAATGACAATGTAATACCTGCTGAGCAATCTCCTTCACCTTTTGGGGAATGGTCTGTAATAGGTACAGACATTCATGAGGACAAACACATGGCTTATGATAGACATGTCTGGCAAGAGGAAGCTGCAAACCCGTTATTTAATATCAGTGGAGTATTTCACTCATAAGGGCTCAAGTTCTCTATTTATAGTTCAAATAAAGTAGAAGCAAGCAGAATGTGATGCCTCCTGAACAGCCTGCCAATGACATTAACAATTACCCAGAATGGCTGGTTAGATTGTCTGTCGGTCTGCACTTTAATTTTTGTCCTTCATACCCCAGACAGACTCAGGAGAGTATTTCTTTGCACCTGAAGGGAAGAAAGTGCAGCAAAATAAAACAGCCCGCAGCACTCTCATAAAGTCAAACTTCTTGAAGTAGGTCTGACATAGCAGCTGACAGAAATGGCAAACGCACTGTTTACTCAGAAAATCACCCTTTCTCTTACGGTGAATACATCGTACCTTTTTCCTGCATGGTGTGCAGCTCTGTACAGAAAAACATCCAAAAGATGCAACCGAGGAAAATAATATTCTAAGATAATTGTACTCACCTCTATGACGGTTTTTAAGTGTAGTATGATGCAGCTAACCACTGCTGCCCTTTGAAAATGGCCAAGAACTATAAGCTGCAAAAACAGTCTAACAAATTTTTTCCTGTCCTTTCTAGGTGTAAGATTTTTCAGTAAAATTATCCTTAAAACCCACAGTGAAACATTGCTGTTTGCCAAATTTCAAATATGTATGAAGAAAATTCTTAAATGTCCAGTTCATGCAAGTGCATACATTCCCTTTAAGTCCTTTGGTATGAAAATAATTTTGCTTTACTGGTATATGAAACATTTAAGCATTTAAAAATAGACTGTGGAGGTAAAAAAATTATGGTCTTCACCTCACTTTATTTTCAGGAGTTCACAAGAGCTTTCCCTCTGCAACACAAAAGAGCTGAAGCCCAGCTCCTTCATAAACCGAGAAGTCTGTAATACGTGTAACTACCAGAGGATTAGGAACAAAACTTGACACTTGATCCACTGTACCCTTATTAAAGGGCTGATTCAAAGTTGCCTGAAACCCTGTTTCCAGTCTTTAATGAAGTTCGTATCAGGTACCAACCCCACCCCACCCCCCACCCCCAAACAAACAAACAAACAAACAAAACAACAGACAACAAAAGAATGAGGCATGCATAGGTGCTGTAAAATACTTTCTGCACCAAGTAGTCCTTGTTCAGGTAGTAGAATTTGCAGGACTCAGTCCCAACCTATATACCCACAATGAAAATGACACAAGCACACACACTGCTCTCCATTTCAGCTGTCACTATGCTATTGCTTTGTAAGATGTCTTCTGAGAGAACACGTGTCACACAGTGCATTATGCAACAGAAAAATTAAACATTCAAAGGTTCCTTTTGTAGACTGGCTGTGTCTCTTAATTCATTTAGCAGCAATGATGTCCCAGGATTCTCTTAGAAAAGTAAATGGGTTAAACTGATGAGGTATTTTTAATGTGTGTTGACAAAGGTCCAGAATGAATGCACAGTTACATTAGTGAAATTGGGGGCTGCTCTGCCCATCCCCTGTAGAAATGTCTTCCTTTTTTATTATTTAAAGCTTCTATTTTTTCTTAACATTTTATTATGTAGAAAGTAGTACATCAAATGCTAATTCACTGGGAAAAAAATTGTGCATTTTCTGCAAAATCACACTGAAGAAGCCATAGGAAAGGTATTTGTTTAATTTTCACACATCCTTTACACTTAATTTGTACATAATGTTTTTCCTTTCCTTTCCCTTCTTTCATTGTAGGGTACGAGGAAAGGGAAAATGAAACGTCACTTTTTGTCCTCTTGATTACTGAAAGCATTAGAGGAGAACCCTAAGACATCTGAGTCACTCTACCTGTTTATGCCTCTTTCTACCCAGCTATAAACTTGAACTAAAAGACATCTCGCAGGAACAACGTGCTGCATAGATGAGCATTACTAGGCATCTGGCACTCTGCTGTAGTATTTCCTGATGTCCTGACGACACAACTGCCTTGTGAGACACTAAGACTTCTGAATTTGTCTTTTATATGTGGACCTCAAAGATGAGGCTGTCTTACCCGCAACCATTTGCTGGGAAGGAAGAGCTTCTAATGATTCACAGGAGCGACTGAAAACTAGTTTCCTCTTTGCATTTCTCTGAGCTACAGGGACAAAGCAAGACTGGTTTCGCTGCCCCCTGCTAATAAAAATGACAACACTCTTCTACCTTTTTATTTGCACTTGCCTCATGTCAGTTTATGATATTCCAACATTTCCTGCGAGACTGTGCCCTCTTGACCTCACCAAGTGCAGTGCAACTCCACAGACATAGGAATGAGGTAAGTGGGACACTGGCTATGGCAATGGGACAAGTTGCTCCAAGGCAAGCTAGGATGTAATTTTCTTAGCTTACGTTAATCTTTTTAGTTTATGCTGAACTAAATTGGACTAATTTAGCTATGTTGCAGTAAGCTTTCATTTAAATCTTAGTCAGGCAGTTCTGAGTTTATTTTTAACTATGGATCACTGAGGCAGTAAATTGCATAATCAGGTATAATTTCTGGTGAATAACAGGTTTGGGGGCTTTTTAGGGAGACACAAATCCTTATAGCAGTTGGCCCAGCATCATGATCTCTGAAGTTAAATTCCCAAGATTTTCCTGGAATTGCCAGCAACCTGGGATGTTTCCAGTATCTGTAACCAAACAGGCAAATGGCTTAAGAAACAAACTGGCACTCACAAGTACAGTAGGTAGATGGCTGATTCAGAGGGAAATTTTTCTGCTTTTCATCATACATTTATTTGTATTGTTTTCTTATTTTCCACCACCAATGGTGCTAATTGAGACCTGACTATGCCAAGAAGTGGGGTTTTATTCCCTTTGTTTATTTGATTCTTTTTAGAAGCAGAAATGGCAGGTTAGAAAATAACAGCACATAAGCAAACAGCAAACCCACTGTGTGAGCTTCATGCTCTAGAGTAGAATACAGCCCTCATTCCTAACACAGGAATGTGAATAGTGAAAGCACAACTGAAACGGTTACATTTGTAAAAGCTGCCTGTCCAGCAATACTCCCTGCAGTCGTCTTGGGGAATCAGCAGAAATTACTTAACCAGCTGCGAGAAGACTCAAACAGTGAAAAGATTTGTTGACACTTGCCTTATGTCAAACATCATTCATACCACTGATTCTTTTCCATGTAAACAAGAAATAAAAAAGTAGAAGAGATTTCTCTTTTTCCAAAGTTACAAAAAATAGACCTTTATGATCTTTGAGAAAGACCTTCCCCTTTCACGGTAACAAAAAGCTAAAATCACTACCGCTGGGTTAGGCAGTGACGTCTCAGACAAGACTACACAATCTTTCCCCGAGGCTGAAGACTGACCTGCCTCCAATTCTGGGATGGTGCTAAAAACTGTAAAAAAGATGCAATAAAGATGTATCTTTATTGTAAGAAACATACTGCACAGCTGCAGAGATTGACAGCAAATAGAAAAGTTGGAAGGCAGCTGTTGAAGCCGTTAAAAAGATATGAGGAGGTAGAATAGTTTTACTTTATTTGTCATCAATCCTATTTAGAATGTATTGCTTCCAATCATTTCAAGCTTATGTTATATTCTCTACTTCCTTAGTATATTCTTTGCTTGCTTCAAAACAGACCTACACTTGTGAGGCCAGAAGAGCTTCCCTTTTAGAGCACTCATTTCTGTTTCCTCTATTGTTGAACTGAAGCGGAGGCTTGTATGTTTTTTTATGTCCAAAAAAAGCATTCCTAGATATCAAGCTAGGCCCTGACTGCTGCTGAAAACACCTGGAAGTGCTAGGTTCCCATTAAAAACAATAAATTGTGAATTAATTCTGTATCCCTTTTCCCTGTGTCCACGCCACTTTACTGTTCTTCCCAGATGAAATCTGGCAGAGAAGCAGTGTGACATTGCTAAGCCTGTTTTACTGCAAAATATGGCCCATCTACGTTTATTAAAACACAAATCTACAGATTTAATTCTGGATCAGGTCAAATCTTCTAGGTAGAAATTTCCTGGTGAAAGAATGCATCGGCCTTATATTACAAACAGTCTGAACATAATCAGGTTTTACTGTTATTGCTTCAGATAAAATCTTTCTCCTCTTCCAAGGGTTTATATCATTTCACACTTACAAGAAAAAATCCCAAAAGTTTTTCAAATGGGATTCAGCCACAGCTGCTCTACCATAAATCTAGAAAATTAAAATCTGCAGTGAGACAGTTTGGCTAAACATCATCTTAATTTCCTTCACGTGAACCAGCTTGTATAAACATTAACAACAGCAGGGTTGGGGAACTTTTTCAGAATTATATACATGGATAGAAAGAGACAGGAAAGGCAAAGAGAAAATGTAACAAGGGAGGGAAGGAGGGAGGGAAGGAGGGAGGGAAGGAGGGAGGGAAGGAGGGAGGGAAGGAGGGAGGGAAGGAGGGAGGGAAGGAGGGAGGGAAGGAGGGAGGGAAGGAGGGAGGGAAGGAGGGAGGGAAGGAGGGAGGGAAGGAGGGAGGGAAGGAGGGAGGGAAGGAGGGAGGGAAGGAGGGAGGGAAGGAGGGAGGGAAGGAGGGAGGGAAGGAGGGAGGGAAGGAGGGAGGACCTTCCCCTCAGCCAGATAAAATAAGATCACTGGTTGACAATAATGAGAAAAACCCACTGGAGCCACTGAATATAACAATGGAAGTGGGAAGAAAGAGAGGTGCGTGATTTGGCATCATCTGCATAACTGAGAGGAACTTCAATGTTACAATTCAAGAAAAAGGTTATAGTGATTACCTTGCAGTCTTCCCGAATCAATTACTACACTATTTAAATACAATTCCCTCTCTCAAAGGGCCATTCTTGAATCCAGATTGAATACTTCCATTTCTGACTATATACTTTTCCTGTAAGATACCTACACGCATTGTGCCAGCCACAGTGGATACCAGGTGTAAGCGACTTTCCAATGTATTGCAGATTTTAGAAGCCACATGAATCAACTTTCTACGAACAGTGGAGTCAGGATTAATACTAAAGCCAAATGTAACAGATATGCACATGGCATGCAAAACTATTTCTTACTCTTGTACAACTAGCTGAACTGGCAACTGGACATTCCTAATAAAAATATCAAATAAAAATAAAAAAGAACCAAAAATCCTACAGGTCTTACCTCTCACTTGATTAATCATAGGCACATAATGAAGATACTGTGGTTCATTACAGGGATGAAATTTGTTATTCCTGATGGAAAACATGTTTTCTACTGATACCAGCAACCAGATGGCAACTGAAAGACGAACTGTCAAAGGAAATTGGCAAGAGTTTTCCTTCTTCAACCTAATGTGGCTATTAGGTTTGTATTGGCAATAATATCCAGTATTCAAGGTAACCAGATTCAAGCAAGAAATGAACATAAAAATGCAGTATTCACAAGGTTTAGGAATAAACATAAAAAGGAAGGAATCACAAGGCTTAGGAGGCTAACATGATGACCTTCCCCATCTATCAGTGACATGGCGTGCCAGTGCAGGTGTTATGTACTATTCTAATTAACACCAGTGAGATAGGTACCACTCTCTCCACCTATGTGAGACACAAAGACAGTCCAGGCAGGGAAATCCTTTAGCTTTATACCCAAGTCCTAAGCCAAATTTTCAGTGGTATCAATCACATACAACTAGTCCTAAGTTGAGTGTACCTTGAAAAATCAGATCCAAATTCCATATTAAGAGTTTTTCAATAATCAGCACAAACTGGATCTTTTCTCTCTGCAGTTTTGTCACACAGAAGTGCTGTTTCCTAAGGAACAGTATTATTCTGACAACACAGCTAACGCATATCTTCATGCACCAGGTGCTGCAGCATAACTGCAGGTATGTCAGTCTTTCAAGTTGCTTAGTCGTCACGTTGCTCCACAAAGCACAGCCCTACAGAGCTGGTAGGGAAGAGCACTAGTCTCTGTAGAATTTCATTTATAACAGTAACAGTTCTCTTTCTGACCTCCCGACCAAAGAGCAAGATTGAGAAACTACCTCACAGCTACCCAAACTGGAAGGCTCTAGGACTCAGAGCTTTCCAGCTGCAATGACACTTTGAAGGGACAGCTTCTTAGAGCCTTGGAAGAGTCAGTTTTATTTTACCATTATGCATTAAATTCTTTCCTGGTTGATCAAATGCATTGATTATATCAGCTAGTGCAAGTATAATTTCAGGATTGTTCCTGTCCTTGATTTTAGGTTGGCCCTTATATGCAAGTACTGCCCCAACTGGTACATGTAGCTGGAAGCTTAGAAGTCAGTTGTGTGTGGTGTTTTCCTTTTCCACAGTGTCTCAAAAGCTTGGGAACTGAATGTCTTTCTGCAAGGGTGCCTGCTGAAACACAATCCACATGTCAGCATCATTTTATAGGCCTCTACCTTTCCCCTGGTTATTTTGTAAAGTTGCCTGCCAAGTTCAAGGAACACAACACACACTTTGATGATACACAGTACTCAGACCACACTCACCTACTGGCAAGGCACAACAGTGGAGCATCTGATCTGCATTAGATTATGAATTCCATGGCCCACACATGAGCCACCTTTGCCTGCCAACATTGAAAAACACCACTCCACTGTGAACAACAAGGGTGATTAAACACTAACATACTCTACGGTATGGCCACATCACTATTTCTCAGTGGCATATGCTTTCAGGAAAAAAAGGATATGTAGGTTTACACTAACCACTTTCTTCTCCAAACTCCAAGCATATTCAGCAGCCAAGTCCTACCAGAGTAATTTTCATGCTGGTCAAGGGCAGCAGGAAAAGGCCAAAGTGCAGATATCTTGAGTATGAGCTATGACCCACCCGATGGGTGAGTACAAAGAAATCTAAACATGCTGAATTTTGTTACTAAGAATGCTGCAGTTCAGCTTGGCAGAGTGCACTGGATGACAGTATCTGTAATATTAATAACAATAATGAACAAAGTCAATAGCAAAGAGGAATAGCCTAGCCTTAATCATACAATTATAGTGTAGGACACCCCCAGAGATAATGTGACCCCCAGCCCAGATAGATCTATGTCTCTTTGGCTCTCCTTTTCTCCCAGGTGAGTCTCACTGAGACATGTCCGCAGTTCACATTCTTCTTTTCTTCACATAGCTTTCTCAGATTCCTCTTATATGCCTGATAGGTTACTACTTAATTTGCAATACCAACTAAAAACTACCAGGATCTGTCCTTCCATATATATATAGCTGTATTCCATGCTGAACTCAGTCCAAAACAGCGTTATCAATTCTTATGCTCCCATTTCAACATTTCCAAAATTAACTGCCTAACTTTGAATACTCCTGTCTA
Organism: Falco peregrinus; assembly: GCF_023634155.1. Lineage (NCBI taxonomy): Eukaryota > Metazoa > Chordata > Aves > Falconiformes > Falconidae > Falco > Falco peregrinus. The sequence goes on along the minus strand of NC_073732.1, from coordinate 28,647,867 downwards.
TTATACTAGCTTTTCTGGCCATCCTTTGTGACACAAGTTAGGACAGACGATGTCTGTATTTTAAGAAAAGCCAAGAAACCACAAACACCCATGCTAGTTCAGAGACTGGTGTCCCTTCAAGCACCAGAGTAAAAATCCCAGGGACCACTCTGTATGTTAGAAATGTCTGGTTACATTCCCAGATAAAATGTACTTGGTTACAGGAACAGCATCACTATTCCAATGCATCTCATCTGCCCTTGCTGCAGTTTCTGCTCCCTATTTTTTCTTACATCCAAGGTGATGTGGCAAGATTTGCTGGCAGCCTGAGTTCAGTCTGGCTGTGAAGGCACTACAGACTTGTGGAACTGAGTCTGTTGCACCTTTGGGCTTTGCTACAGTCCCAGAGCATAAATACAGTCTAATAATTCCTGACTTCCCCACTGTCTCTACCGCTATCCCACATGCAAACATGAGCTGCAGAGAGTCAAACTGATCTGCAGGCATTCCTAAGAAAGCCTGTTTTAAGATAAAACAAAATAAAAGGCTCCCTCCTTTAAAAAAAGAAGCACAAGGCCCCAAGCAAAAACATGCAAACAATTAAATTGATTTGAGCATGGAAACATGGTGAGCACATGAAAATTCAGCACATTTCTGTGCAGCCTTGGGCTTCTGACTTTATGGAAATACACCCCGTTATATAAAACCCATTAAATACACCCCTATTCTTCCTTTGAAAAACAAAAACCCCACCATCAACTAAATTCCACAAATTGAATAAATATGACTGTCCCATACTAGCTGAAAAAAATTATTTTATTTTTTTTCTAAAAAAACTAGCACTGTGGTGTTAATATCAATTTCATTAATATAAACTGTCTTTTCATCAGAAAAAAAGGAAAAAGACAATGGAAGATTCTCTTATGTTTAGATACAAATTAATTGCCAAGTCACCAGGAAAAAGTTAATAATCCAAATAGGGTTCTACTTTTCAGACTAAAATGAGTATTAGTAGCAGTCCATATTCAGCGAGAAAGTATCATTCCTGGGCTCAATTAAATCCAAAAGACCTATCAGTAGGTTGGTTCTTCAAAAGAACAAAACAAAATTTCTGATAGAACAAGATTTCAATAATGAGAATCCAGGAAAGTCTTCTTCCTTTAGGGTCAGTCACTGTAACATCCCACAGTTGTGCCTCAGGGCCTCATTTTGTGGGGATACTGGTTCTATCAAACAATTCTTTAACAAGTGAGTGATACAACTTTCTAAACTGAAGGAGTAGGAGGACTAAGACAGACAAATCCTGCAACCAGTAGTATGATCATTGTTCATTCTCCTACCTCTTCTGATTCAAAAGGAGTTTTGTCACCAACTTTGGTGAGAGCCAGGTTATACCAATACTGAATACTGTCAGAACAATAAACCCCGAGAAGGTTTACTCACAGAACCCATCAGTCCACTATTCATTTTATTTATGAAGTATTTATCAAACTTCTGTAACAATGTTTCATCTAGATAACTATTGCTAATTCTATTTTATACCTCATCTACCAGTTTTCTCTTCAATTCTCATATATAATAAGGTTTAAGAAAACATCTGTTTTATGAATTCAGATAGCGGCATTACAAAATGCAGCCTGCACCACGTATTTGCTGAAATGCTTGTAACACTGATGTGTACCATTGTGGAAGGATATTGCAGGGACCAAACCTTTATTCCTACTACGATGGTCTTCACCAAGACCAAACCACAAAGAACAGATGAATCTGAAGATCATCAGAATTAGTTCCTGACAAACAATAGTGCCAATGAGATTCAAACCAAGACTAATATTAAAGACATATATAAATTGGAGCAGGATGACATTGTAATAGTGAAATATCAAATGTCCCAAGCAAGCTTCTTGGGGTTATTTAATATACTCAGTGAAATATATCAATTGTGATATAATATTGTTTCACTGAAATATAATTCTGTCAGCGAGACACAACAAAAAGTTGTTGATGCTTTGTTAGAAGGATATTAAAACCTGTCTTTGGTGACAGTTCAGGGCAGGGAACATGCAGCTCACTGTTCACTGCAGCTCACAGTTCACTGCAGCTCAGAACATGACAATTCAGCCATGGGTCTCATTCCACATTGAACCATTTCCCAAGTCGCTCACAGGTCATAACAGAACATGTACTGTTGCGTGGTCCACAGACATTGGTTACACACACATGTGTTCATGGTCAGGCGATAAAAGCAAACCCAACCACATGAAAGGGGCCAGGCGTGACTCACAGCCTGCTGGCATTCTTAAGGAGCTTTGCCCACCCTAAAACTGACGTTGGACACCACTGCTCTAGACAATAACCTGGCCGCTGTGCTGCTGAAGCAGTCTGATATTGACACATGAACAAAGAGGACCTACTATGCCTTCTTCAATTTTTTAACAGGGAAGCAACAGAAAAACTGATAAAGACTTGGATTTCAAATACTAAAAGCACAAAAATACCATAGCAAACCTGTATTTCAATGTAAACTCAATTAAGGGAAATGCTACAAGAAACCTGTCAGAACTGTAATGCTCTGGGTGTTTGTAGCACTTCCCCAGCTACTGATCAGGGCAAACGAACATAAAGTATGTGTGCTGTGTAAACTCAACACTTCCGCTCTCCTTCATGGAGCATGGAGCCCTCTTACTGTTCCAAGTCATGCATTAAGCACGGGCTTCCAAGTGGAGCTGCCCATTCTGGGTTACACACATCTTGAAGCACCTAGAAAAAAGGCAAAGCATTTGCTTCCTTCTTCTGAATGATCACCCTGGTTAGCAACACTTGGACACCAGCTGCAGCTGTTCTATCTGGTGCAAATGGAAGGAATAAGATTTCAATTATTGCTCAACAAAAGATGTTCTGTTGTGACTGTGTGTTTGGGGTCTGTGATACTCCTGCCAAACACCTGCATTTATTCAGACACGTGCAAAAGAATCGTATTTTGCAATTCATATTTATGTTGCCAGATACGAACCACAACTAGGTAACTAGGGAAAACTGAAAACTCTGCTTCAACACTGCATTTTGGCATTCTTCATACACTGTATAGCAGGTCTGAATAACTGAGTTAACGGTTGGAGTTGATGATCTTAAAGGTCTCTTCGAACCTAAATAATTCTATGAAAAAGCAATCCATTTATCTCGCTATTAGGGCAATTCTGCATTGGCAAATACATCACAGAATGTATTGTGGGGAAATTCAGACACTATTTGGTTTTGGGTTTTCCTTCATATTTTTCATGTCAGTTCTGACTTGCTTCCTTTTTACTGGACTACTGAGATTTACCCCTTAGTTCTATTTGAAGTCGTGTATTTATTTATTTCATGATCACAGATAACATAATCTATATATGTATTTTAAGAAGTATTTATCTGACTTGTTTTGTTTAGATTGAAGCTATTTTATCAGCTGAAAAACTAAGAGAAGAATTTCCAAAGAGTAGTGTTGTGCCCTATACCTAGAAGAGAAGCCAGGTATAATTACCAGTTTACTTAAGATACCACAAGATCTAAAGAAAAAATTTTAGCATTTCCTTGTCAAGGTCTTATATACTGAAATATTTTCTTCAGTTACAGCAATAGAAATTAAGCACAGGAGTGAATCTGTATCTTAAGCTATTCTTTCCTGTAAAACTGCTTGAACAGCAGCTATGCTGCAAATTATCACATCCTTCAGGTTTTGAAATTCTAGTTGAGCTCTCCCATGGCAGTGACACCAAACACATCTTCCCCTGAAACACCTAAGATGCATAGCTGAGGTAGAAAAGGTGATGTGATGAAGAATTCTTCCAACACATCCTAGTGCAACCTTGGAGCAGCAGTCATTAATTGTAGCACAGTGGCCTACACAGGTACATGAGTGCTAGCCAGCTATATTAAAACTGGCTGAGATTTTCTTCCCAGCAAGAAGCCACAGCCAGTTAAACTGATACCACTGAAATTTAATAGCTACTCCAACTCAATCACTCTTTTTCTACGGCATGTGAAACCAGAAAATAACTCAAAAAAGGAATATAACTAGTCTAGGTTAGCCCTAAAAGAATTCTCTTACAAAGGCATTGGCAGAGCCATTTCACCCTGCCATAAACAAAATTTGTACAAGGAACCCCAAGGCTCTTAATCTTGATTTAGGATTTACTGTCACCAATACCATAAAACATATGCAATCATTTGAGTGGCTGGATTAAAATAAATTTTGTGGCAATGAATGCAAGTCTGTCAACTTCATGACAATAAATGCATGTCCACCTTGCACTAATCCTGATTTTGACTCTAGAACTTGAGTCAGGATACATAGTATACGGTACAGCTTCAGTTGTACTATGGAAAACTGAAGGAGTCAGTTATATTCCCTTCTGATTTCTTTCAACTCTTGAAAGTTTTCTTGGTTTTCCTCACAGAAGCTAAATTCACACATCCTTTCCACAGAACATGTAGACTGATGGCCTTCTTGCTTTACACTGACATTTTCTTTAGAACACACAGTCAGTTACCCAATAACTTCCAAACAAGCCTGCTCTTAACAATCCAGACATGTGGCATCTGCCGCCCAAGTTATATCACCGAGCTTCTAATCTCTCTGTTCTGCTGCAACAGCTGCTCATGCTGAGATTTGTCTTCTCAAAACGTTTTTATTCTCCACAATAATCTAAATCCTTGCACCAACTAGAAAATGAAAGTGGCATACAATACAATATGCAAGTTTTTAAGCTGATCACATGAAACCTAGAACATTCCTTGCAAAGAGAAGTGATTGACAGGATGCAATTTAAGACACTAACTTTCACCTTCAGTGCTGCAAGGAGTCAAGGAGACAGCTGTGGGAACATTTATCTTGCCAAACAACATCACTGTGTCCACAACCAGAGGCAACAAGTGGTGAAGTTTCTCAGCTGCAAACTTTTTCACAGCATACCCTCGACCACTTGCATCAGGTTTACATAATTCTCAGTCTACCAGTGAGCCAATCTGCTAATATTTCCAGCAAAGTGAACAGCCCAGGCACTTACAGGATAGATGGAAAACTAAAGAACTGATCTTAATCCATTTTGTTACTAACTGGCTGGTGTGAAAATTGAAGGGGTGTTCTGTACTAAAGCTGATCATACTTAACACTGATCATGAGACCTATGAGTATACCTTGTAAAGGTGAGTTCCATGAACAATTATAACCACGTTATTTCTGAATCTGTAGAGTTCTAAGGATCACTGAGAAATTAAAGACCTTAAAGTAACATCATTAGCAGTACCACATTTTCTGAACTCGAAGATCACGATATGTGACCAAAAGAAGCAGTTCAGCATTAAACATTGCCTCTGTGAGGCTTCAAATACATGACATGGAGGGAAAATCCACATATATTAGGGAAAAAAAGGAACATAACTTTTTTTAAAAAATACTACCAGCCACCCAAACTGTTTGTTATTAATTTTGCATGCATACTGCTCCAAAGTGCGTGACAAATTTAATTCATTACATCGTATGTCCTGCCACAAAAGTATTTCTCCCTATTATGTATACATAGAAATCACAAATACTATAAATTATATGTAACTTTGGGTAGAAGTTTACTCACAGGGATTTTTGTGCAACGTGCAGATGTCTTCCTTGTGTAAGCATTAACAAAATGGCTAACATGTTAATACAATACAGTAAATGGGGCAGGTGCGCCATTTGCAAAGACTCAAGCACGAAAATCAAGGAAGATTTACTAGAAAAAGAAACAACAAAAGCATGTGAAGAATAGCTCTTCTGGCAAGATTGTTGAGGTGAGATGACAACCAATCATCAAGAAAAGGTAAGAAGGGAAGAAGTTTATTTCTGAAGATGACAACAGTACCCAGTACCACCAGACAAAAGCACACAAATGAAAAAGTTCAAAGCCAGCCTTTCTGAGCACTACACTGAACTGGCAACCAGACAGAACTGCTTACTCACTAACAGACTAGGTCAGGGGTCCTCAAACTTTTTAAGCAGGGGGCCAGCACACGGATGAAGTGGCAGGCAGTCATCTGCGGCTGCTTGGTTTCCCCCCCCAACCCCTGGCGGGGGGGGGGGGGGGGGCACGGGGGGGTTCTGTAAATATGGGGGGCCAGATTGAGGACCCTGGGGGGGCCATATCCGGCCCGCGGGCCATAGTTTAAGGACCCCTAAACTAGGTTGTTGGGTATTTTCTTTTAAAAATCACAGCTCAGGTAGCTGTACACATGCCAGCTGGGCTTCAGCTTTCATAACAGACCCTCCAGCTGCACTGCTGAAACGGCTTGTTGAAGCTAGGCATTCGTTAATATCCCAAGGTCATCTCACAGACAGCGTGTAACTAAAACCACAGTCTCTCTCACACAGGTGAAACTATCTGGATCGATTGTGGAATATAAGACTGACACATAGCACTCACGCATACCAAGAGACTATACGTAGTCTGGTCACTACACCACATGAGCCTGATGCATGGTAGCTTAGTATTGGCTAGAGAAAAAACCCCACCTCAATCTGTGGAAATGGCGTCTGCAGTTGTCTGCCTCAGACTTCATAATCTCACCAAGATAAATGCCTGGCTAGTAAGAGTCATACGTTCATGCAGTTGGAATTATGGTCCATGCTATTATGTCACCCATTGTGTTAATAACAGGACATGGATTGAAATGCCTGAACTTCCAGCAATGAAAGCCTGAGTAGTTATAGTGCGAGTCAAATGGCTAAGAACCACTAACCAGAGTTGGTACAGGAGAAACAGTGCAGTTAAGAGGACACAGCTGGAGTATACACATAGCCTTCCAGCTTGGGGGTGGGGGCTGAAGAATGGAAAAAAGAAATGTTCATCTTTAAGTACAAGTATTTCTTCAGCTCCATTTAGCAGTCACCTAGTGTGCAAGCAGCATATATGGGTATTTAGTAGTTAGAAATAACTAAAAATACCAAAACTGCTTCTGTGAGCATTCAGATGGTCTTGTCACTGCTTAAAATAGCTAAGTATGCTACTGACTAGTCAAGAATCAGAAACATCTTCCCTATTACATAGGCACAACAGAAACCAAGTTATATTTTCTCTCAGTGAGCTGTTTCAGACACCCTTGTTTGAGTCTTGCTCAAGATCACCCTTATTTTGCCTCTCAAGCACTGACAAACTCAAACTATTCTGAAGAAAAACATGAGGCAAGTGTTAGAAGCCTGCAGACATTTCTGTTTCAGATTTCAAAGTGTTCAACCTTAAGAGTTTCACTGATAGTATGTGGGAGAGTGGGAACAGAGAATGCTAGCCTTCAAGAAAAGGCTTTATGAGACAAATGCATTAATTTCCACACAGAAACCAGTAGGGATTAGGTCTTCCATTCACTTTGCCAGTAAACTCCCAACTCCTCCATACCCGAGCAAGCCTGCCTTACTGCAGTCCAGGTGAGAGGTGAGGTAAGTTGTGGCCGTGACAGGAAGGACAAACCTCATCTCTGACACAACCTCTGACGTGCACCCCAAAGTCCTATCAGTCACAGGCAATCAGATACAAAAACTTTTGTGAACTTTACAACTAGGGATGAAGATGTTACAGTTGTCTGGTTTGTCAGTAGCTACTGACTTGAAATCAACAGTCCTTCAATACAGTCAACAGCCCAATCTCCTCAAAGGAGTTGGCAATTTCTACCATTAAAGCAGAGTTCCTTCCTGCACTATGAACTACAGTTCTCTAAAGTGACCAGAAAGGAAAGAGCTTTCACTCACTGTACATGCTGCCCAGCTTCCTTAGTCACAAACTTTGTCTGAAACCAATGTACTCTTTGCAGAATAATCATTAGAACATGAACCTACCTCAACAACTGAGCAGAGCAGTTAAGACTGTGAACTAGGGCTCCTGCTTCTAATGACACAAATAGACTGATCCAAATATCACCGACACAAGAGTGGGAGAAGCAGAGGATTAGTAATTGCAACTTAAAACTGCCCTCAGTGTAGGGAGAACACTGGGTGTATGGCAGCCAAAAACTGTAGTCTGGATCTTTCTCCCAGGAACCACACAATGCCCCAGGAAGATCCATCTAGAAAAAGAGGCTGCTGTGTCTTTTTGTTTGGTTTTCATGTGACAAAAGTCATAGCGGTAATATCAAGTTTGACCATCAGATATTGAGAAAAGGTGGATTACCATGAACAGTGTGCAATACGCAGGACAATTATAAACAAGCTGCTGTGGCATCTTCAATATAAATGCCAAACAAACCAAGTAATAAACACACAAAATGGTAACAGCTGGGAGTGCAAGACTTACTCTGCAACGCCCAAAAGAACATGAGGCACGGAAGGGACAATGAGGTCATACTCCTTACACTAGACTGTACACTGTGAGGGGAGAGGGGGGGAAGTCAGAAAAGGAGCTACATAAAATCTCAGAAAGCCTGAACAAATTAGAAATGCTATTGTGTGGCTGAATGAACACTTAGACAAAAGCTGTCCCAGTAGAGATACTCCACAGAAACTTAAGCACTGGCTCCTCTTACAGCCTTGTAATGTTGGGAGATAATGCAGCCACAAGAATCATTGGAGAACTTAAGTGCTGCCTCAGCACTATCTTTTTGGGTTTTTTAAGAGTTATTCCTTGCACTAAGAACAGTTTCAAATTGTTTGGCACCTCCCCCTGGTTTGATATAATTCAAGTATCTGCAAAAAAACTTTCTGCAACCCTAGACCGAATGTCATCAGCTTTACAAGGTGTAATTTTTTAGATGGAAACTGAATACTACAGAAAAACGTAATACTGCTATGTATCAAAATGAATAAAGCTCCTAATGGAGTTCTCTGAAGAAGAATTCTATATTTGGCCTGTCAAGAGTCACAATGATCTGCAGTTGTCATCTTAAGGGTAAACTGTCTGCCATGTTCCACTGAGAGGTAATCTGAAAATGATGGAAGGGCATCAGAGGAAATTCTGACTTTCTGTAACAGTGTCAAATATATCTCATTTGCTTTAAGATTTCAAATAATTTTTTAAGCCTGACTGATTTTTCTGAAATCTCTGCATTCCATACCAGTAGGCAACATTATCTGCAAACTGTGGGTTTTACTCTGTGACTTCTTCAGGTTTCTGAATTCTGATACTCAACAGATCATTAAGATTTTCACATATTGGCCACATAAAGCCACTGTGACAGTGAGAGTATCAATGCTTCAATGCTCTGATCTTTCACTAAGATTGACATGAAAAAGTTTCAAATCCACTTTAAGGAGCTGCTAAAAAAGTAACAGCCAGAAGATCTCATTATTTGAGGCTTACTTCTTATTATTTACTCTCCTGTCAACATCAATTATATTTAATCCTTGGAGACAATTTGGAACTCATACATTTTTAAACACATACTGCCCCCCAACATCAATTTGTGACTGCTCGTTTGTGTTCCTACATACATGGGAACCAACACAATATGCTGTAACAAAGGTTACTGAGACCACAGGGAGAAAGAAGCATTTTATTTCTTCAGGAGATGTTTGACTGAGTGCTGTGGATGCCTGACAATTTTCTATTTTCTGTGTGGCTTGAAGCCTGTTATCAGAGCAAGCACAGTCCTGCTCATTCATAAAGGGGATTTGGAATTCTTTGATGGATGCCAATACTGGCTATCATGCCTTGGATTTATTTTCTGTGTGCAGTGTCATGCACTAGTATTTTGCTTAATTTCTGTGTAATACAGTATTTCTTTCTTTCCCCCATGGTGTCCTAAAATAACACTTTTTATTACCAATCCCTAACTGTCACTCTGGGCAAAAATGTGTATGGAAAATTATTACGTTGGGAACATGCATTTAAATGGTTGCCAAAAGTGCACAATTTTAAAATAGTAAGAGCAAAAGCAAAGTACTGTGGCTTTTGGCCAGAATAAATTTTCACTCCAAAAACTTATTTAATATACACAATAATTTCCCCAAAGAAATCATGCTGTTCTTGTTTATGGGATGGATCTCTTCTGAGCACTGGCACAAAATTTAAGTTTAACTGACATGAAGCATAATTTAGCTTGAGTTCTCTTGATTAGGCATCCATTGGCAGCTTCTCTTGAACTATGAGGAGTAACAATTAACTTCAGATAGACATGAAATCTAAATTACAGCTGCTAAACTTAAGAACAGCAAAGAGAAGATTTTCTTATAATAAGATGTATTCAAATTACATACATGGCACCTTTAATTTAGGAAAGTGGGCTCATTAGGAATGGGAGAGATGTGGATAGATTATGAAGTTTAGTATTTCTTTATATTCCTCAAACGTGATCATGAGCAACACAAGATTGTACTTTGTTTTCTCTTGAAGTTTACACATAGAAAATCTTAAACAGCTTCTCAACTGTGTATGCATCTCCTCTATAGACACAACTTAACTCATGTTCCACTGGGCCTATTTTCTATCCTAAATCTTCCAGAAATTACTCACTCATCTCCTGGAGAGGAGACCAGGAGCTGTGCTTGAAACTTCAACACATAACACCTGATAATACAAGTAGCTTGGCACATGGGCCTATAGCTATGAGAAAATGCCTGGCTTTTTTATTTGCAATCTAGATAGTACAAGTCACAGACATCAGTGAGAGAGACAGATGCCAATACATCAATACACTGATACAAAATTCTTGAAACAAAGCAGTCGGTCTGTTTAAGTGAAACCACTTGCAAAACATCTTTTCATTAGGAAACACTTATTCATTCTTATTCTGAGCGTAATTGCTACCTGACATATTGTTTCCCTAGTTGTTTACTTTCCCGCCCACCTGCCCTAACATGGTTGAGCTCAACCCGAAAGTGCTAAAAAAACCCATGCTGAAACACAGCCTTGCTCGATTTTCCTGTTTTCAAGGTCTTGCTCAACTGATAGAAACTAAACAGAAAGTTTCCTAGACATACTCCCCCCACATAGACTCTGTAAACTCCCCCCAAAAACTTAGATCAAAGCAAATCACATTTAACTGGACAGATGTTATCTTCCAGCATACCCTGATGTAGCTCACCAAACAACCCAACTCTCCCCCTTTTGAGCACACCATCTTTCTCTCTTTTAAGTACGTTCAGATGTACCTGTTTCATCTCAGGAGGCACAGCTGACATTCTCAACTCTCCCAAACCTCCTGCGGCTGCACAGCAGGATTGCTTCTACATTCATCACCAGGATAGCACAGCTGAGAAAACTTCCCTTACTATCATGAACTGGCCTATCTCCCTATCACATTTCTTCTTTGTAGAAGACACCAAGCAGTGAATTACCTTGAAAAGTTATTAGTGTAGCTGTATCAGGACATCATCATTCCACATTTGCTGCTTTATATGCTTGGCTGTGTCCAGCTGCAGCCTTCATTACTACAAAAGCAGTTTCAAAAGTATGCTGTTTTCTTTGCCAAGTATATCAAAAGCACCAAATAGTTGAGTACTGCAGAGGGCGAGATCTGAAGTCACTTTATCTATTAAAAACCTCAATTTATTGATACTGCTAAGGTGGTCTGTATTAAGCATATAGCAAAAAGCAAAGAAAAAGTGTTACTTATCACCCATGTGAGACAGTACTGATATACTGGATGGTATTCAAACGTATGTGAGTATAACCTTAGAAGGAGAAAGAATGGAAACTCTCACGTTAGATTTCCAAATCAGCGATTATTTTGCTTTGTTTAGTTTCTTAATGTTCCACCTCTATGATGAGCAACTTCACTCTACTTAGTAACAACAATAAGGGGTTTTGAAAAATATTCTCGTCATCTAGTGGAAGCTGCAATACAGAAATCACAGTTTACATATTTGTTTTAAAATATGTGAAGCAGAACAGCTCTCAGGATTCCCTCCATCTTGCTGAGGGATTACCTGCCAGACTAGAGTAATGCTTTCTCAGGAAGAACCTGACATAAACCTTGTCTGTTTTTTAAACACCACCACAGATTGTTCCCTGAACAAAATGAAATATGCATAAATGAACATCAAGTAAGATGTGTTGAGACAGATCCAAAGCCCAGAATCAAAAGACACGTGGGAGCCACCCTATGAGAGCAGGATCTCCAATGAATGAGCAGGCATGACCACGGGACAGAGAAAGCCACTCTGCTTTTCTGAAGTGGAAGGACCCTGCCTTCCACCCAGCTCAGTGGGAGCTGCAGACACCAGCATCTCTTTAATGTTGAGCAGAACAATAGTGCAGAGCACTAGAGAGAAGGAAAATTTATGTTTATGTGCTGGTCCTGCTCTGTGAGGGTTCTTGAACTGTCTGCTTTTTTGCAGGTAACAGGACAAATCTACTTCATCATCGAACTGCAAGAGAAGACTATGACAGTATTTTAACAGTCATGTCTATAGCATGCAAAAAAAAAAAAAAAATCACTAAACCCCCATCTCATTAATTCATCAAGGGACTTCATGTAAGTAACAGGTAATTTCTCCGTTTGTATTAGTTGACTTGAGACTCAGCTTTTAAGTCTTGGACTTCTGATTGGGGAGCTGCATGGCACATCTCCTGTCCCAAACCACTCTTCCTGCTTAAAAATTTATTAGAATTTTATTCTGCAAGCAAGTTCTCACATTTATGCAACTATGCCAGATATGCTTTGAGTATATGCCTTTAATGGGCTTTATCCCACCCAGACAGGCTTTGAATTAATTATTCAAATTAATGGGTATAGGGTCTGTTTCCCAGTCTTCCTTCTTCTAACATTAAGTGACTTACAATTTTACCACACAAGTATGTCCTTTAACAGTCATATTATTGGGACCGTGCTCCATGTTTCAGAGCATCCGTTTAATCACAGGCATTGCTCTTGGACAGTTTCAAATATCCTCCATTTATATTGAGACAATGACACTTCACTATTCCCTCACATGCAGTCAACTCACATTCAGTCATATCATTTCAGCAGGTCACATGGGAAATGTATTAAACTAAACAAAAATCCCTACTAATAATGGCAGCTGACTGATAAAGAGCCAGTATGTTCCTAGGGCCCTAATTACACCCATTTTCTGGTGCAATAAAGGGGAGGAAAGAATTTATAAGATAGACTAGATTTTTTCCAAAAGAATCTAAGTGATTTATGAATTCAAGTTCTAATGGAAAGCAGGTGGGACTCATACTATAAATGGCTCCAGCTCTAGCAAATAGAAATGTTCATTGAACACATCCTGTCAGGTAACCACAGAAAATTCTTCTTTAGAAAATAAAAAAATCCAGAAACATTGAGGTTTTTTGGCAGAGGATAATTCTAGCATGTAAAATTGCATTATTTTAAATAGCACCAAGAAACAAATAGTAGAAACGTATGCTATGTTAGAAACTTCTACAACATTTCAAACATTCTTTTACTGCTACTTTTTACTGTAAAAAAGCAAACAGCCCAAGTGAGAATAACTTGGGAAAACACAGTAGTATTGCAGAAATGCTCACAGGCAGAAAGAGAATCAGACAGGTTTTTAGAAGTGTCATGCTGACTATGAAGGAAACATATTGAAACCCACTATGAATAAAATTTTCAAACTTATACATTTTCTTCCAGTGACTTCAAGGATACCTCCTGCCCACTTACTTAAATGTTTGGCAGCTTAGCTTGCCTTTCTGTGTCCAGTGTTCATTATACAGGGCCTTTGCAGAATTTCACAAAAGCTAGAATGGAGAAAGGCTCAAAGATAACAATGACTATTTCCAAAAATGTACAAGCTTCCATTTGCTTCCATTTTCTATCTTACTTTGGCTATCACTCAGGAAGACTATTAGTATTTAAAAGAGAAATGTGCCGGGACCTCCTTTTAACACAGTATTTTTAAGTTATTCCTGAGACATCAGCTGATTAGCCTCAGGGAAGTCACGATTTCACAGCAGGGTATTAATGCATTTTTCCATTAAAGTAGATACACACAAACAAAGCAAGTCACAGCCTAACAAAAAGAATAGTACAATCACATTTCTAACTAAAGCATATACTATGACATTTTCTATGTGATTTTATTCAGCTACAATAAATGCAATAAACATAATCATTAACTTTCTTTTAGCAAAACCTATTCATGGAAAGCCAGTAGTGTCATCTTCTCAGGTGTTTATTTAATCAAGCTGTATCTTCTTACACAAGCAACAGAACTCTTTAATTTTAGGAAATAGTCCAGCAGGGTAAACTTAAAACTTCAGAACTTTTGAAATTTCAGAACTTCTAAATCTTTTCAGCTTCAGCTGTGACTGTGCATGGGACAAACACAGCTCAAAGAAGAGGAACAATAACACTGAACTATACGTGTTCCTGAGTCTTACCAACATAGAGAAATACTAGTTGCACATATCTGTACTTCCCTCTTTATTTTTCTAAGATTTCTGTGTATCTCAGCTCAAACATGAACTTCAGGTGAACTCTTACTTTATTAAAGGCTGATACAGAAGACTAATAATTATTATGCTGGAAAACCTTACTGTGCTTCACCACCACAAGATGAAACAGTCACTTGTCAAAGCCTTTAAAATAACTAAAGCTGTCAACTCCAAATTAATCTTAAGAAAGCAATGAAAATATTAACTGGAGAGCAGCTGATTCAAATTTCTAATCTCCTAAAATGCTGCAAGCAAAAATGGTTAATTTTTAGATCCCAAACAAATCTGGATTATTCCCTCTAATCCCCATTAAATCATTTGGAAGATAATGAAAAACAATTTTGTTTTAATCATTATTAGCAAAAACATCTGAGAAATCTTATCCTTTAATCTCCACATAACTGAAATATTAAGATGACTTGATTAGCAATGATTTCACTACACCTGACAAAAATCATGTGTCTTTCCAGCTTAAATATGATGGCAATAGGGAAGATGTAGCCAATGTCACCATTATTATAGAATGTTTCAATGTCTACCTGAAGGCTAGCAAGGTTTTTCCAGTGAGTACCAGCTAAGAAAACCCAACAAAACCAAAACCCAAAATAGATTACGTTAACACACATTTAAGTCTTGTCTCACACACACTTGAAATCTTAATTTTAGTCTACCTAGTTGATCTTATAAAAGATATAGTACATTTTCACTTACTGTCCCAGCAGAATCAATTATCTTTAACAGTCAGCTTCTTAAGAAACCAGTATCTACATCAGACAAAGTCTAAAAAAACCCCAAACCCACCTATAAGATAAAAGGTAAAATACCTTTTCTTCATCATCACCATCTCATATCAAGATGATTATTCAAGATACCTACTGTTAAGCTATCCAATATATAGAAGGATGTTTCAGTAGTGTTTCAGAGCATATGGTAGATAAAACCTGGGAAAAGGTGGGAATAAATATTTACAAATATTCTCATTCTTGTGAATTTTAGTTTGGCTCTGCCATCTTTATCAGATCAGAATATTATTTACATAGTAAAAGCAAATTCCTATCTGCAAACAAAAACTAATAATCAGGGCAATAATGTACGCTGAGGACAAATAATTTCTGTCTCTTGTGGAAACAAATGTAACTTACAAACATTAGAGCATCAGTCAGTGAAAAAACATGAATAATGTCACATGGCATATCACGTGGTTTGAACTGATCTTCCCAAACATAAAGTAGCAGCTGAAAATGATGCATAAGTAAACAGTATTTACCTAAAAGTGTCAAGAAAAGCTTGAATAAAATAGAAGTTAAAAGACAGCTCACCGTGAAGGAATTATATACTGTAAATGGGAACAGATGAAATCTCACAATGTGAAAAAAGTTTATTTATTTAACATTTCAAATTTAAAAATACACAGGGCAAGGCTAACTCAGTGTAAATACACACCAGGCAAACACACTGCACTAGGTTCTTAAGATGGTCAAGATCAGATGAACGCAGAGATGCTGCAAATTCATTTTTCTTCTCTCACTAAGCTAAACACACCTTACTACAACACACAGCCAAACAAGTTGAGAGATGAACAGGAGAGTCACAACTCAGAGGTACTGTTCTGTAAAACCAGAAGTCTGAGCTACATAGTTCAAGTGAAAGATGCATTTTACACTACTGGGTACCAAAAAAAACCCCAAACCAATTAAGCACCAAATAAGTGTACTGCCTATGTTGAAAGATTAACATGGTTCTTACCCTGGTTTTATTACTACTATCAATGCTCTAAGTTCCATTTGGAACAAATTCACAAATGAACTATCCTTCCTTTGCTGCCTGGGGAGGTTGCATAGGACACTCCCAAACAGCAAATGTAGATCTCTACTAGGAGAGCTTTTCAACATTGGTGCTTGGTTGGGCTCACCCACAGAAAGAATGGACTTCTGGTAAAGATACACCATCCCTGTATCAAATGAAAGAAGGGAAGACTAAATAGAGAAAACTATTTTTAAACTGCAGAAAGGTTCAGAATGCCGTAAAACCATACACACAGAATAAGGAGAAACAAAGTGAAACAAGCTAGCTATACAATTAGAAAGAACTTGTGTTATAAGCACTACTTTGCACCATTTGCTCACATAAATCAACAATAGCTTTGACAAAAATTCTTCTTTGAAGTATGAAACCAAAGAAAAGAATTTTATTAGTTATGAGCATTTCTGAATGTTCTTCAGAGGAAGTCTTGCTGGAGTACAGGCCAAACTAACTATAACAATATTTTAAAACAAGAAAAACTTAAAGGCCTATGAAAACATGTGGAAATTACATAAACACATTCTTGTATTTCATATGAATTTTCACGAAATAAATACTACAATTTCCAATCCTCAGAAATGAAGAATGGATGTCAGAATTTTCACATAAAGAAATTTAAACAAGTGTATTTTCTAGATTTTCACACACGGAAAGAAGCAAGAATTGCCACACACCTAAAGTAAGTTAAGTATTATTATCCCTTATAAAAGTAACTGCCAGATTTTGTTCTTATTAATGTTTAGTTTTCACTATGCACAGGAAGAACCTCTGCTTGGCAAATGCAGATACAGTATCTACCATCATCACCACCATCACTGAAGAAACACAGACCTAAAATAGTTAAGCTGTTTCTCCATGTCTGCACCGTAAGTCTGTGGCAGCCCGCAACATAATGCAAAAGCATCTGCACAACTTGTGTGTGATTGTCTCTACCAGCTCGCAGCGACTCCAGTTACCAACCTCACACTGCAAAGCAGGGGCTGTGGCAGAAGCAGCCTCAAGGCTTCCCCTGAACTCCTTCAACAGTTACAATTGTGTCTCACCGGAGTTACTTGGGCCTTGTCATGGCGCAGTGCTGAGTGCCATGCTTCCATTACCAATGCTCACTAGTTTCTCTCGCTCATGCTACACTGGGCATCCTTCATCATCAGATACAGCACTTTCATTTGCTGTTCATTGTTTGTTCTTGGGCAGGGAAGGAATATATTTAACTGGTCCACAAACCAGAAGTCTATTTTAATTTTTACATGGCATTCCCTGGGGTTATCTCCCTGAGCGAGAGAACAACACCACACTTCTGGAACGGGCTTGGTGCTTCAGCCAGATTCTCTCTTCTCACTTCCGCCTGAGTCACTCTCTGATCCCCCAGGCTTCTCCACAGCTGGGTGTCAGATTATTTTGGCTGGGAGTTGTACTTGCACAGTTGGTACCACCTGCTGTAAATTCTTCAGTCCCTGTTATCTCTGCAGCAGCCCTTGGCCTTTCAAAAGCTAATTCAGTGAAGAAAGAGGAAGGGACAGTTTGTGCTTGATGTTTAAACTGCAAATTTGTTTTCCAGAAACTCTTCTGATTGATAGTTTTGATTGTATTTTAAGAAATCACAGCATGACACAAACTTCTGCTGTTATCATTTAAAGAAGGCCAAACTATGCTGTTGAGCTGGATGATCCATGGTAGAGTGTAACGCCAAAGCCCACAACAGAATTACTTTATCTGCAGGTGACAAAGCTACTCTGACATTGTGTAAATAAGAGAATAAAAGTTTGCTGTACCACTTTATGTAGATAAAAACCAAGCTATTAGGCACAAAGACTCTAGTATTTTTCTGTTTATCCCACTAACTCACAACCGTCAGCATTTTTAGAAACACGTGTTTTTAGTACCGAGGATACCATCAGTCAAGTAATGGAGGAGGTAACAGAAATAATAGTTGTAGTGGCTACAGAAACAGCTGAATTTATATTCCTGTATTTAAAACTCACTGTAGCTTCAAGACTTGAACATTCTAAAGGAATTAATTGATTTAACATCAACAAGTGCCTTTGGATTGCTGCAATCAGGAGATATCTGTATGGATCCAAACTCACCTGAGAAATGCTGATATACATTACAATTAAATGAAAATCTGAATGTAAGCCTAGAGCCAAATTTCACAAGTCAACCCCCCACTGCTAATCCAAAAATAGATCTGAACAGGTCAAACAAAGTTCTACACTCACTTTGCTGTACAGGTAAGTGAACTAATTTTTATTGCTGCGTGGTCTTTTTACAGGGCAGTCATTGAACAAAGAGAAGAAAGCTAATTATGTTTTGGGTATCTTTAACCTGGAAGAAAAAAACTGCAGTTTTGTGCTACTATGAGAAAACTGACCATTTGTTTTTTGCCTTTGCCTTACCCTCCGTCCTGCCCAAGATAAAAGCTTAATCCAAAGCACTGAGACATGGAGTAGGGGGAGGAAAGTATTTTTAGGTTGTATGTATTTTGCCCTTCCTCTCTGGAAAGAAAACAACAACAGAAGTTCATACTTGTTCTCAATTATGGGTAAGAATAAACCAGGACTTCATAAGAAAATAACCTGGCATTTAACAGACACAGTCTGATCTCCCCAAAAGATACAGAAAAATGTAATGCCACAGAGCCTTATAAATGGGTAACAGGTAGGACGGAAGAAAGCAAATACTTCATGATATTTTTTAAACACTATTATGTATTCAAAGATCAAGAAGCAGCAACAGTAATATATACCTACAGTATGATGCACACATAGTGCCTAGTTAATGTGTATTTTAGTATTCATGTCTTACCAAATACGTAAATATACATTCTCACAGAAAAGACACATTACGTGGTTTAAGCCAGCCATATGTTACCAAGATGATTTTGAAAGTCGATTTCTGCACCTTAAATTAGAAAATATGCCAAACTTTCTCTGCAAAATAAGCATTATTCTACTTCTCATCTCTCATTTTTATGTGCATTTAGAAACGCCCTAGTTCAAAACCTTTCCCTGCCTGATTCAGTGGTGTCTTTAAAACTTCTTAAGGAATTTAATAGGGCTGGAAACTCTTAGTAGGCTACTAAATCCCCCTATAAATCCGGGCAAATTCCCAGACTGCCCATTCTCACAGGGATACATGGCCTAATTACAAATCCATTAAACACTGTGAGTTCAAGGGTCTGCTTTAACCCTGAAATTATTTGATCCACCTTACACTAATAGCTTCAGTGAAACAGAGAAGAGTAAAAAAGGACAAAGCCAAGAGAAAAATAAAGTGAAATGAGGATCAGAGGGTAGGCAAACTAATAACATGAGAAAAGTAAATGGCAATTGAAAAAGATTGAACAGTAAGAGATAAAGGGGAAGACTTTCAGCTAAGGGGAAAAAAGAATACTGTTTGCATTGTGTAAGCTATCTCTCAGCCAAGCATAAGTAAATTAAGAAAAGATGTTAAGATGGTGATATCATGCCACCTCTCCAGGTAACAAAGGTATGGGACCAGCTTTGTTTCTGCTGTGCAGCAGGGGCCACAGCCCACCACTGCAGGTTAGTAGGCATCACTGTAAAACTCCATCTGGCAGAGGCGTGATGATGCCTTTTAAGCTCAACATAGAGCAGGTATTTGCTTTTATTATACAGGCTTAATTTCATGTATGCTTAGACATCTGCAACTGTGCTTTATGCAAGTCCTCACTGAGACAATCAACAGATTTATTTTCCCATTTTCAGATTCACAAAGAAACTTTGCCCTTTCACATTTTAAGGTAGAAAAACTAAGGTAAACATTTAGGAAAAACTACTTGTTTTCTCTCCCAGATCTGCTAGTCAATGTGACCTAAGGAGGACAATCTGGAACAGGACAACTCTCACTGTGTTCTGACAGTCAAGGGGTTTTCTTCCTCCCCATTTTCTATATAGTACTCACATTATGCAAGCCTTGTACTTTGTAATTCAGGATTACATAAAGACCAAAAAGAGACATTTAAGTCATAGACTTTGTTCAAATTATCTCATTGTCCAGGGACATGGAGCCAGCTAATCTGTGATGCTGAAACAGAACTTTTCTTGTAGACTATTTGCTTATGTCATTTGGATGGTGAAAAGAAAATCTGATCTCGGATGCAAGCAGCAAGAAAAATGTGACTATCAATTTGCCACTGTGCCAGGCAACATGATACTACTTACAGTTTTGGTAAGCTGTGGCTGATTGTTTTCCAGTGACCTACATGTTAATTATGTATATTTTTAATCTGTCATCCTAAATTTAGATATTTCTCTGCTCTCATTTTGAGTACCTTCCAGCCTTGACTGTAACTGCACTCAGCACTCACAGCAAATATGGCCTTTAGTGTTTAGCATGTTTATTAGGCTTGCAGTACATCAATGGCTTTTGTTTTAACAGAACATGACAATAAAAAGAATCACACCCTTCGGCGCAACATAACCTGATTAGTGGCTGTACCAGTCTGACATTTTTCCAACATACTGATAAAACGCATACTTTAGGATCTGTTCTTCAAAGAGTTTTGTCTCTCCTGATAAAGGCCGCCTCATCTATTAACAACCTAATGTGGTCAGCACACAATACAGACGTCCAGTATTTTGGCAGAATGCTATCTTATATATAACTCCCACGCAGCACTGCTACGTCCTACTATTTATAGTTAGTTGATGATTTCTTTTATATTCTGAACAATAATTCAAAGTGTTGTGGGACAGGATGCTTAGATTTGTGTACCTGGTCTCCAAACACATCCAGACAACTATCACACTAGAAGAAGAGTGGACCTTGAAGAGGCAACTCATACAAGAGCTCTTCTGCGTGCAAGTTGGCACACTCAGTTCTGAAAGACCATTTACACTATATGGCACAGGAGTCATCAGCTTCTGTAGCACACTATATTGAAGCACCCACATTAGAAGAGCTCAGGTAAGACTTACACCAGGGGTCCTCAAACTTTTTAAACAGGGGGCCAGCGCGTGGAATAAGTGGCAGGCAGTCATCTGCGGCTGCTTGGTTTCCCCCCCCAACCCCTGGTGGGAGGGGATGGGGGGGGTCTGTAAATACGGGGGGCCGGATTGAGGACCCTGGGGGGCCGTATCCGGCCCGCGGGCTGTAGTTTGAGGACCCCTGACTTACACAGTATCACTCGCAATCTCTTAACACCGAGTGCAAGGCTAATTATTGCCTGGTCACTTCAGACCACACTCAGAATCTGTTGCTATGAAAAAAAATTAATCCATCTTCCTCAAGTACCACGGGTAAACTTTCTTCGCCCATCAGTGCATTTAGCTATAGCTTTATGCGGTGGTTCTGATGCAAAACAGTTTCAGCCAGTGCCAATCCAGTACCTGGGTAAGTTATTCTGTGACCACAGTTACCACAACAGGGACATTTCTGCAGGCATGTACCTTTGCAAAGTGGTATCAGGGCTTGGAGAGAGGACTTCGGATGGACAGCAATACTTCCCGAACTTCATGCAAGTCATGTCACCTTCCTGACACTATGTTTGAAGCTTTGTCTCACTGTCCAGGGAAAGACAGACACATTTTGCCTAGAGCAAGTTGCCTGTGCCATCTGGAGGCTGTTGCAGATCTGGGGCCAGGTGGCAAGGCATTTGACAAATCAGGTGATAGCACACAGCTGCTGACTCCCATAATCTGTTTCTCCATACCATTCCTGCTTCCTCTCTGATAACTCTCTGAGAGCTCTTTAATGGAATGGATCATCTAAGAGACCCTTTTTTTTCCCCACAGAAGTTCAGCAAAGCACGACTTTTAATCTACACTTCCACCTCTACAAAGAAGCTTTGCTTCAAGGTCTGTATAAGAAAAGGCACACATGTATCGATGGCAGCAGAAGTTTCACTACCACACAAATAAAAATACTGGATATACTTAAAGGAAAACCAACCAACCCAACAAAAAGATCAGTCCTTCACAGCCATTTCTTTGCAATAAAGATGTCATGGCACGAAATCTATGAAAAACAGCAGACAAATTAGTACAAAACGTTCTCAGTTTGTTAATCTCCTTTGAATTTGACTTATAATTTATTTTGTGCTTCAAGATGCCTCTTAGACACTGTGAAAAGGCAGTTTGCAAGTAAACAGTAAAGGCTTCTCCTCTTGATTTTTTCTGCTAGAATGTTTTTCCACTACATGAAAAGGTTTCTTCTTTCATTACTTCTAGAAAAGCTCCTATGGATTCATATGCATTTTGTCCATTCTAAACAAAGAAAAAAATGAAAACCTCAAAACTATTCTCTCAGCAACTGGAGAAATAAGTTACTTTTATTCATCAAGCATGGTTTATATTTGCTTTACTCCAAATATTGCTACTCTTCAGGAAAAGGTCCTTCAAGATGCTTTCACCATTCTTAGTTCTGTAGATAATTTAGATACTCCACTGGACCTTTCCAACCATTCAATGCCCCGTTACAGCAAACAAACAAAAAAAAGACTAAACATTCTGATACTTGACAATGAAAAGAAAGGAAAGGTTACTGTATTGTTGAGAAAATGTGCAATATTAAGTTCATTATCTTATAAAGAAAAGGCAAGACAGAGTAAGACTGCAATTCTGCTACCCTTAGGGCTGACACAGCCCGGAGTAGCTTCAGAACATTTTGTACTCTGTAATGGTCTACCTATCTTTTCAGCTGATAACCAACCCCCTCCTCCCCAGCTGCCATATTCCACATGACGTATTCTGCCATAGTCTCTACTTTCCCTAGAATTCCAATAATCAAAGCGTACCACAAGAATATTTGCTGCAGAACTCTAGGCTACTCTATACTCTCAGACTATGCTATCATCATAACACTAGGACAAGGGGCAGGCTTTTGATTTGCTGCTGCTAGTCCACTCCATATTTTGGGTATTTCTGTTTTTATTTATATCACTACTACATTGTTTCTCCCATCAATTAAAGCACCAGGTAATACCCTTACTAGATGCCATTTTTGTAAACTTTATCATGTACTTCACTAAATAATAGAATGGAATAAGAAAATTGAATGTTTTAAGTGAAAAGTTGCATGAGGCTGCATGTTGTAAATTTAAAGTAGCTAAAGCCTGCTGCTACCATGACCTTCAGAAAACAACTAGCTTCTACCTTAAATTTCTTAACTATTAATACTGAGAATTTAAATTTGCAATGACTGGTTATTGCATTACCACACAATACATATTCTACCCTTGCTTGCATGGCGGAGATGTCAGACACACAAGATAAATCAGGACAAGTACTCTCATGGACACCGAGTCAGTTTTACTCCTTGCATTAGTGTTTATACCAACACTGGTGGCTCTGCAACACACTCACTTTGAGCCTTGGAGGAAACAAAACAGCCCTCTCTTTTGTATTTCAGTAGAAGTAATTATTTCCACAAATCTGCTCAGAATTATGTACCCTCCGTCAACAACTGGCCAGGCCCTTTCATAAGCTCATTACATGGGTTCCAGTCTTAAAGTCCTCTGCACAACTGAGTAAAATTGGTCAAATAACAATTCCTGGACAGCCAAACCTGTAAACTATCAAATGGACCCAAAAACCTGTGCTCCTTTATTTCTTGTTAACTTTAATTATCTTGTAGATACACCAGACATTACAATTCAAACAGCGCAGCAGTCCAACATAATATTAGCTTAATCTCATTATTTAGCAGCATCTAGCTGCCATCATTTAGCCAGGCTAAATACAGAGCAAGCACATGCTTGACAAGTTCCAACTGCAAAATATTCTCCACATCGATGGCCCCCACAATCTCCTTACCTGTGGCTCACTCTGGGTAGTGCTGCTACTCTCTGGTATTTCCCTTACAAAAGTAACTCCAAAACACCCACCACCACCATCCAACCACCTCTGCACGGGCCTGTCCTAGCATATCGCTCCTCTCACCAGCCACAAGGCTCTCTGGCAGTAACAAGCTCCGTATTAAAGGCAAATAGGAAATTACAAACCCCAAGGCCTAAGAACAATAAAGATGATGACAACACTAACAGAACACAAGAAAAGTTTAGGCTTTTGAGATGGCACCAGCAGCTGACTTCTCCGAAAGAGAAATACATACATTTAAATGTGAACTAGGTTGTCAGGAAAAAACAAATGAAGAACCATTTGCCTGAGTCATGGTAATGGCAGCAATGCCACCACGCCTGCTGAGGCACCACGGCCTCCGCCCTCCGGGAGCTCACCCCAGGGGCTCTGGTCCGAGGCCCCGCCAGGCCACTGAGGGATGAGCCGCAGACCCCTCACCGGGGCATGGCCGCTTCTCCAAAGGGGCAGAATTCACCACAGGAGCAACAGCCACCATGTCAGCTGCGGGCCGCCGCTCGCCCGCCTCAGCCCGCCCTGCCCGTCCGGCGCGCGCCCCCTGGCGGCTGCCACTCCGCCCCGCGCTTTCCAGAAAGTTCTGGCGCGGCGCGGGCTGAGGCCTCTGGCCTCCCCTCACAGCTGCTGTGGCGCGGCCCGCCTCGTCCTGCGGCCCTGGCGCCGGCAGCTGAGCGGCTGGGACAGGCTGCCCGCCTGCCAGGCAGGCGCTGCTGGGTGAGGGGGCCAGGCCCTGACAGCTACTTGGAAACACGGTGGGCTGTTAACTCCTTCCATTTCGTGTGTCCCTAGTAGTTTCTGCGCCAAGTTGTTGCTGGAGTAAAGGCCTCGCTGTGCTCGTTCTCATTTCATTCTGGAACGCTGTGGGTTTATAGTTAACTGGAAAAGTGTGATTAAGCTTTGCATAGGCATATTTGCACTGTGCAGGAAACCTTGTAATTCACCAGAATCCTGTCTCTGTTTCTGTATTTACATTACTATCGACCTTTATGTTGTTTGTGTACATCACATGCAGTTTTACCTCACTTTGGGTTTTGCCCATTTCTTTCACAAAACCTGCCCACCATTTTCTCCGTAGCTGCCAGCATGGCTGCAGGGCAATTCAGGACCCCAGAAAGCCTGTTAGCCAGTGTTAACTGAAGCATTGTGTGTGGCATTTAGGCAAGCTCCAAAACAGCCGGGGGAAAAAAAAAAAAAAAGGAAAATGCAGCTTTTCAGCCAAGCATTTTATCAGGCTTGCAAACACCTGCAAATCAGTTACACTATGAAGACTGTTGACTAACAAAAACAAAGCTTTGTAATACAATACAAATAGACCTGAATAATTTAGGCACTGAAGCAAGTATTTTGAGACCTAGGTCGTTTACTTTCCTGAATAAGAAATTACCCGGACTTGGATTCATTATAAACCTACTGAGGAAAAAAACCCACAAATGAGTAAACAGTGTGTTAGATACTATGATCGAAACTCTCTCACAATCCAACCGCACCGAATGTGCACAGGGCCAAGGAGGAAAGGCAGGCGATTTTCCATTTTCTTCTTCTGCCTATGACATAGGGCTTAACAGGGAGAAGACATTGGTAGGATTAAGATGGGCAGTCAAAATCACACAAGCAGGGTTAATGTTGGCAGCTGTTTGTTTCTTGAACGTTGACTTTGCTACCTTGAGAAAGTGAGCTTTCCCAAAAGGAAATGCAAGTATCATCAACATTGTTTCATAGTAATGTACATGACTCCTGATTTCCTAAATGTCATCCAGAGACCATATTGAGAATAAGGTCTTACTGTTGTCAGTTTGGACTAACTGGAGAAAACAGAATGAGTAACTGACTTTCCTTCACTTGATGAAGAATTTCAGTTGAGCTATTGTGACGCAGTTTAGTTTTTCTGAAGACTGGGCAGTGCATCCATTTTTATATGTTGTTCCAAACTATCTGTGGGCACAGTTTTTGCAGAAGCATACTTCCCAGGCCACTGATTTTTAAGAAACAGTAGTCCTGTCTCCTCTCAAATTAGTATTGAACAGAAACCTTTATTTTTCAAGGATACTGATTTAAGGACAATGTGCTCTTTCATTAACTCCTTTTTCATTATCTGACTCTGTAAATCACATGCCGAGTTTTATTTGGTTCTATAAATTTACCATGTATTTGTTTCAACCTTGTCGTTGTCCATAAGAAGTCCAGAGTATTATTGGTGGTAGTGCCAGATCCCATTACACACACCCCCGAAGGATGAACCTGCAAACTCTTAATCCTGCTGTCTTTTCTCACTGAAAGTAGTAAGATTACTTGAGTGTAAGACAACTTGAGAAGATTGTAAGGACGGCCTATTTATTCCAATCTCTAAATGCGAGGGTTTCATTATTTTTTTTCAGTTCTGGGCTGAACCTTATGTTGCTGGTTTACTTTTTTGTTTCTTATCTCAGCGTTGTGAAATTACAGTACTAGAAAGATGAAGGTGAATAAGGTGAATAAGAGGACAGCAAATACTTAAGTGTTTGACAGGAATCAGTACAAGCTGTAATCTGCTTTTTGGTTCATGTTGGCATTGGGTGTACACCTTAGCAATCTCTAGGGCATTTCCAATTAACGAAATGAAGCTATAGGTCTCTTATTATCCCTAAAAATACAGGACATAAAAATGACCAAATACACTATTGATCTCACCTAGGAATGTGTAGAAGTTGTTCATATGTGGAACCTGAGGGTCAGTGAAAGAATGAACTTCATGTGTATAGGACCTACTGAAACCCTCTGTTCAGCTGAGGTGCACTGGGCTGGGTAGCAGAACAGCACCGCATCCCCGTCACACCTCCCCGTGGGCTGAGAGCTGTGAGCAGCAGGCAGCAGGACAGCCATCCTGTGGCAGCGGTGGGGCTGTGCTGACCACAGAGCATTCCAGCTATAGCATGGGCCTAATTATAGAATCGTTTCGGTTGGAAAAGACCCGGAAGATCATTAAGTCCAACTGTTAACCCAGCACTGCCAAGCCCATCACTAAACCGTGTTTTCCCTAAGTTCCACCTCTACATGTCTGCTAAATACCTCCAGGGATGGTGACTCAATGACTTCCTTGGGCAGCCTGTTCCAATGCTTGACCACCCTTTTGGTGAAGAATTGTTTCCTAATACCCAATCTAAACCTCCCCTGGCACAATTTGAGGCCATTTCGTCTTTTCCTGTTGCTTGTAACTTGGGAAAAGCAACTGACCCCCACCTCACTGTTGTCTCCTGCTACAAACCTTGCTTCTCTGATTGTCCACAGGAGCGTTGATAATAGGTCTTTGCTTATTCTTAGGCAGCATATTACACTATTGACTTGATGGGAGCTTTCCCTAAGTAAGGTCCAAACAGGAATCTCAGCATTTGACTCACAGATCACACCTCTTGCAGCCTGTGTATATAAAAATGTCAAACCCCTATTTCCAACCATAAAGTTGTACAAGAGCAGTAGCTCTCACATTGCCTGTTGGGTATGTTAGCCCTCTTCAGACTATTTACAGATTTCCAGTCAGGTTTCTCCCTTTTTCTCTCTCTCTTTGTGTTGAATTAGGCAGTTACACTTTTTCTGGTTCACCAACAAATTTTGAAACAAGTCCTTTTTTGCCACTTCAGTCTGTTCACGCACAGGCATCACCCTCTCCTATTCAAGCTTCATTGTAGTTAAGGCTGTACAATAGGCATCTAGTTACAAAACCACATGTATTTTTAACGATTCCTCTATCACCTTGCTTGGTGGGGTTTTCTATTGTTTGCATCAGAGTGTCTTTAAGGTACCAGGTAATGTCACGACTGACCTGCAGGAACAGATGGCTTATTCCCGTAACCAGAATGGAACTCTGGAAGAATCAATGTAGGAAAGGTTGAAAGTGAGATATTTCTATTAATGTGAACACTGATTCTGGAAAGGATATAATCAGCATTTTCCCTGCTCCTGCCTGTAAGAGAATGAAGTATTTTTGTTCTCTAGACTTTTTGAAATGTTTTTCTTGCCTATTTTTGGTACTTCTATTGCCTTTTCTCTTTGGGGAATAAAACCTTATTTGTTCTTGTTCCTTCTTCAGATGCTTATTTTGTAGAAGTGCCTCATTTTTACAGCTAATGCTCTGTTAATACCTTATCAGCCTCCCCTCTTCATTGCATCTGCTCTGCAGATCATTTGCTGTGCAGTTTCATAAAGAAGTCAGTATTCAGTTTCCACTTTTCTTAGAGAAGGAGGAAGGTTGCCCCTCTCAAGCAGCAGACATTTTAGCATGTGTAGCTGGTCATAAAAGATTTCAGAAATTTCAGCTGCCATTTCTGCCTCAGAGGTAATAAAGGTGCTTTTAGGAAGGCAGCAAAAGTGAGTGTGATACCTGGTTTGAGAGAGAGGAATGACAGCAACTCATATTGTTTCTTCTGATGTTTGCCAATTTGTTAGTAAAAATGAAACTTGGGAAGAAGGAAAGAAATATCTTTTGATGTTTGGTTGGCTGGGAAGTCTTATGACAGAGCTTGGAGCTGCCTCTCCGTGCAAGAAGTCACAGCTGTCTCCCTCCTGAGAAGAAATCACTCAGTGAATGAGGATACAGGATCTTGCAGAGTGTATGTGACTGCATTAATTTGACAAAGGCAATGAGTCTGCATGGAAACAGGCACCAAGCGTTGCAGACATGCAGCCGCTAACCTGCCCTGTGCATCATCTCTTTCCTTCTCTTGAACTGACGGGAAAGAAATGAAAAGCCAGAGAAAGGAGGCAGGTGCAGGCTGCTGCTCAGCTGTCGCTTTGCGTGCGGCCTCGGTGCCTTCCACCGCCCTGCGCAGCAGCGCGGCAGGCAGGGGTGGCCTCCCGAGCCCGCGGTCCCGGCCGGGAATGGAGCAGCTACCCCGGACACTGCGCTGCTTCGCACCGCCTGTCTCCCGGGCGGCGCCTCCTTCTCCCTCCTCTACCTAAGCGCTCGGGGAGACTTCGCGAGGTGAAGAGCGTGGTTTGTGGCTGTCGGGGTGGGGGGGCTTGTTTGTTTCCTGCCCCATCGCATTTTTATGATCGCAAGGAGGAAGGAGCCTTCAGGTCACCCGGAGAACTGCTCGTCCGGCAGCCCGCAAACAAGGGCTCCTTTGATTGCCAGCAGCTTCGCTCTGCGGCGGCAGCGGCCGGCAGCCGGCGCGGGGAGCGCGGAGCGCCCTGGGCTTTGATGTCCCGGCGATGCCGGCGCCCCGCGCCCCTGCTGCTGCCCGCGGGCGGGCCGGGCGCTGAGCCCCGCCGGCGGCCGCCCGGCGCCCCCCCAGCCTAAGCCTGCGCGCCGCCTTCCCCCGGGACCCGCGGGCGCTGCCCCGCCGGCTCGGGGCGCCCCGCGCCGCCTCCGCCCGGCGCTGCTCGGGGATGCGTTTGGCGGCCCCGGGGCCGGACCCCTCCGAGCGCCAGCCGGTGAGTACGGGGAGCGGGGCTGGGGGAGCGGGGCGGGCGCGGCGGCGGGACGGGCGGGCGGACGGGTCCCCGCGCGGCTCCGTGCCCCGGCCGTCCGGCGGGGATTCCCACCGCCCCCAGGTTAGAACCCTCCCCAGCGTGCGCGCTCGGGGCGCCGGGCGCTCGGGTCCCGGGGCGGCGTGCGGTCGCGGCCGGGCTGCGGCTCGGGCCGGGCTCCGGACGCGGGGCGCGTCTCTTCGGGCAGCGCCCCGAGCCCCGGGACGCCGAGGCGTCCCGGGCGGGGCTGAACCGGCGTGCGCTCCTCAGCTGCGGCGGGAGCCGAGCGCCCTCCCGGCGCGGCCCGGCCGGCTGCAGCCCGCGGCGGCCCCGGCCCGGCGGCCCCTCCCCGCCCGGGGCGGCCCCGGCCCGCCGGGCCCGCGGCGCCACCCAGCGGAGCGGGAGCCCGCGCCCGGGGCTGCCGGCGGGCGGCAGCGGGGAGAGGGGCAGCCCGGGGACGGGGCGGGCTGGCGCCGTTGCCCGTGGCGCTGCCGAGCCGGCCCTGCCGCTGGCCTCCTGCTTCTGCCGTGCCGGGGGTAGCTCATCCGCACAGTAGGCGCCACACAAGTTATTCAGCAAAGGGAAGCGTGCCTGTGGCGTGCTGCGTTTTCTGTAGGGACTGCGCTGAGCACCGAGCAAGCCGCAAGTCCGCTTTAACGTACACATCCCAAGAAGATAAGCTAATGCAGTAACTCTCTCTACCACCTAGACCAGGATGGGTCAACATAGTATCAGCTCTCTGCTGTATCTCAGCTTTAGCAGGCGTAGCGGGGACCACAGAAACCAGAAGAGAAATGCATAATACCTAGGCTTCTGTCTGCTTAAATTATTCTTACAGTTTTGCTGTGCTTGCGCTTAGCACATAAGGCAGCTTTTACCTGGTGTTCTTTAATGCAGAGGGGATAAGTTTTAAATAACTGAAGTAAAAATTTGTCAGTGGGATGCCTTTAAATGTGAGGAACAATCCTGCAGGAACAGAAAGATTAGCTCACTTGGAAAAACTTAGCTGACTGTAAGGAACATATTTGTAAGGAACATGAAAGGTGCAGCATTTTTTGCTGCTCTAATAAACTGTTTTCAGTGCTCTAAA
This sequence comes from Falco peregrinus, assembly GCF_023634155.1. Classification (NCBI taxonomy): domain Eukaryota; kingdom Metazoa; phylum Chordata; class Aves; order Falconiformes; family Falconidae; genus Falco; species Falco peregrinus. The sequence continues at coordinate 28,617,373 of NC_073732.1, read as the reverse complement.
ACCACCATCAGAGTCAGAAGATAAGCATCATTTCTTATATTAGGCTTCACACATTCAGAGGATTCTGGGGACCAGTCAGCATTTAGTCAATATAAGTAACATCTTTCGCTGTTTAGTATGACTGAAAGTCATAGTAAGGAAGAAGGATATAATGGTTACTTTGCTTTTTTATTACCTATAAATTCATAGCTCACAGTTAATGCAGAGCAAATTTCTCTATGTAGCTCTTTTGCATGGTTCTGTGGGATTTCAGTCCTGTGTCTCAGAAACCACTTGCTAATTTGACCAAAAACCCACTCTTCAGAGAAAAATAGCAACTTGTGAGTAACATGAAAACTGTTGTAATGATCCCTGTAAGTCTGGAAAGGCAGAGGCTGGGCAGACCTTGCAGGATTCCAGCCTCCTGAGCCACAGAAGGCATGTGATTCTGGCACTGCCAGTCGCTTCATGCATTTTGATGTCCAGGGAGTAGTGACAAAAAGGGAGATGAGACACAAATAAAATCTTCTCTCATTCGTCTAGAGAAACAGTGTTATCGAGACAGCGTCTAGGGATCCACTGAGAGTTATTGTGTAAACTCGTGGAACACAAAATCTCTGTTTACTGAAGTCTGTTAATACTGATTTATTTGACATCTTTATTAATAAGCATACACGCTTTAGTGGCATGTTTTTGCAGTGGCAGAGCTAGCATTCTAGGTGAGGTGGACATCAAAGAGAGGAAGAAATTATTGGAAACTAAGGAATGTGAATCAGGCAGAAACAGAAGTTCCAGATGGAAAGCAAAGACTGGTTGTCTGAAAGATTGTAGCAGCTTGAGGAGACACAGATGAATACAAACCAGCAATACAGCTAAACCAGTTTAATTAAAGTTCAAGTTTTTTACTTGAATGGATGCAGAAACTAAGAAGTGTTCCCTTACTGCTGCTACACCGACTTCCAGAGAGTAGGGGGGGAAAGGGTGTAATGAGTACTAAAGGACTTGAATGCCCTGAGCTGCACCACTGCTTGACCTCCTTGTGAGTAGTCTGGTGAATGTAGGTGTTTACATTATTTATCCCAGTGGAATTCTCGTATTCTTCCCCATTGAATGGAAAGGGTGTGTACTCTCATCTGTCAACGCAAAGATCCCCAGGAAATGTTGTAAATAGAAACTGTTGAGTTTTCATTGTGAAATACTGAGAAATACATTGCTGTATGTATAGGAATTCAAATCTCTGTCAGCAGAGGAAAATAGGGCCCTAAGTAAGTGGGAGAAGATGAAGAGACAGCAAAGGACTGAGTACTGCAAAAGGTGGCCAGGTTGCCTCTACAGAGTAACAGAAATACAATCTTAAAATCACATCCACGTTGCGTGAGTGAGTGTGAGTCCATTCACACTCCCACCAGTTTTGCATATATGTGTATAGATGCTCCTAGTTTACAGTGTTCTAACTCAAAAGAGAGGCTCGGTCACACTTCTATAAAAAATTACTCTGAAGACTCACTATCTTCAGTGTGAATTTGATAGGCTCCCAGCAGAGCCTGAATTATTTTCTTTTTCCCTAGAGTCACCTGTAAAGCTGTAGTCAAGAGTTACTTGCATAATATTTTAAGGAATGACAGTGAAGCACAATGGCATATTTTGACCTTTGTCATTAGATAAGTAATTGGCAGATAAAGTTAATATTTATTCAAGCAGGGAGACTTGCATTTTGCCCTCTTATGAACTCCTGTACCATCGTACAAGATTAAACCACACGCATACGTTTTTAAAACAGGGTTTGGTTTCTCGGCTTTCCTTTTCTGTTTGGTGGGCTCTTCATGTGAAGGAAAGTAACTTTTCTCTGTAAATGACAAGTGGTGAATGGTTCATACTTGTGTGTGTGTGTGCGCAGACGTGTGAGAGGGGGAAAGAATTTTTAACTTCATGACTGACATTCTAGTAGTGTTATAAATTATTTGAAAACTCACCTAGAAAACATCTTTGTTGCTGTGCAGTTGAGGAGCCAGTTTCAAGACCTATGACTTGGTGTAAGTCCTCCAATGAATTTTCCCTTTTACTTTTCAGACGCTGGGTTATGGGCAAGTCGGAAAGCCAGATGGATATAACTGAAATGAATACTCCAAAACCAAAGAAGAAACTGCGATGGAGTGCCCTGGAAATAGGGCTAGCTGTTGTAGTGACTCTGCTAGCCATTGTAGCAATCACAATGATAGTTCTTTATGCAACATATGATGGTGAGTACACGTTAACTGTCTTTCAGTGTACAAATACATAGGGATATGGAAGTATTTTAAGAAATTATGAAAAAAAATTGTAATAAATGGAATCTAGATGTTAGTAAAAAAAAAGAAGTTACATTATATTAAAATGTTGTATTAGAAAAGACTGTGTTGCATGGTGTATATAGCAATGCTTACATAAACCATTATAAAAATAAAATGCAGTCAGATCAGAATTATTTGCCTGATAATAGAAAATTGTACCTTACCCAGTGTGTAAAATTAGATGATGAATAACTGCCACATCATAAGCATATTTCGTATGTATGTCACTAGACAGCCTGACACAATTTATGAAATGTAAAGCTGCATCCACACTTAATTCTTGCTGGACACTGACACAAAACTGCTTATTTCCAACAAGGACTCTATACGTTCATTTGTTCATACAAACTTGTGGTAAACACAAAACAACTGCTTTTTCTAACTTAGCAATACCTCTGTTTGCAATTAATGCTTCAGTAAGCAAAAATGTCTACGAAATACAACCCTGCCGAAGAAAACCAAACTGCAGTGTTTCCTCCATATTCCTATATATGTATGAAACCCCTATTTTCTGCTTTTACAGGCTCTTGCAGCAAAGCCTCTTTGAGTGTAGTCATACTAAGAGGTTTTGTGATTCAGCAGCCATACCAAAATATTTGAAAATAAATACTCTGATAATTTTTGGAAAAAATAATACAGAGAAACTAGAATTTCCATTTGGGGTCAAACGAGAATGTTTCCATATATTGGAAATGAAATGTTTTGTTTCATTTTAAAGTACTTAATTTTGTTTAAACTTTTTTTATTATAGTCTAGTTCAATTATGGAATGGAAAAATGCCATCCTGAAATGAAAAACTAAAAGATGTTTTATTTCTAAGTCTCAAAAGGAAACATTTTGATGTTCCTGCAGCTTTTGTTTTGTTTGGAAGACTTCAGAGTGAATGTCTCAGCATTTTTGTGTAATTCCTCCAAAATCTTCTTGCCATTGTAAGGTATTGCTAAATTTAAACTGACTTTGCAACTGTCCTCACTCAGTCCATGTGCTATTTTTCTCTAAAATTCTTCTTTGTTACAAAAATAATATTTTGACCACCTCTGATTGATAGGACATTTTCCTCTGATGACTACAAAAATTCCATATGATGAGTGACTAGCACTGAATGACCCTAAAAGGATGAAGATCATGGTATTTTTAGAGTCTGATCTTATAAATATTCACTTACTGAGTGTAAGATGTCCATTCATCTTTATCTTACTGTACACTGCAATTAAATGCAATTCTGAAGTGACTGTCAATAAAAATAATATTTACAGTAGGCTTTATTGTATTGACATTCAGTAAAGAATTATGATTTTACTCTCTTTTAGATGGGGTTTGCAAAACATCAGACTGTATAAAATCAGGTAAGAATGAAAATATATACCTTCTAAATTAATTTATGTATTTTTAAACATAATTACCACCATGTAATGTCCCCATCTAACTGCAGACATGTACGGCACATTAAGGCTTGGGATCTGCTACCCCAAATAATTTTCTTAGCATAGTTCTACAAATGTAAAATCTTGTTATGTCAGATCTTACAAAGCGATCAGGGTCTGGCTAGTTTAAGACTTAAGACTCTCCAAAGAATGCCTCCAGCTTCAGAAAATGCTTTAAGTCAATCAGAAGATGGCTCTTCCCCACACCCATCTCCAAGTCAGAACTCAAGCCGAGGCTATGTCTCTAAAGAAGGTGCATTAAAAGAAAGTCTTGATCGTTGGTAGCTGCCATGTTACTGTTTGAGAAGATGCAATATTAATCTTCATGTTAAAAAAAAATCAGAATTTTATAGTCTGACAAGCTAAATTCATCCTTTAATAGCAACTGTATAAACATTCTTAATTTACATCCTGAACTCTACTAGAAGGCTACTAAAATGCATCAGAGAAATACTGAATTCCATATTATATATACTCTTCTAGGAAGTGGTAGTTTATCCATGCTTTCCCTTTCTCGCCTATAGTTCCTTCTTTCTGTTTTCTCCTCCAGATCAATTAATGCTGGTTTCCCTTTTTTGCCCGATTTACTTCTACATGTCCCTGTTCTCTTTATAACACTACCTCCGCCTCATTAATACAGACTTATCCTAGGCTTGGAAGCAGCCTCTCTCTCTCACGTATGTGCCAACATACATTTCAAAGCGACTCTATGCCAGCTCTGCCCTGTTTTCTCCTTTCATGCCATCTTCCATGGTCAAACAGTTGACAGTTCTTCATGCCCTTGCAGCAGTCTTCTCCACGTCAGGAGGAGAGGCCTACATTGCCAATGTGTAACCACCTTGTCATATCTGTATACCCCCTGTAACAGGGCTCTTTTGATTATGTGTTTTTCTGGGAGGCTTCTGAGGGTGTGACCCCTGAAGTCACTCTCTTGGTGTTCCTTTCTGGCAGGCATTCCTCTTTTGCTTTTTCCACCCCTGTAGAATAACTGGGCCACACAGTTCATGAAGGCTGTGGCCAAGCCACAGAAGGTGGCAAGAAACCTAAAACACAAGCTCAGAACATGGGTCGTTTCCCAGCACCTACACTGTGACCTCTCAGCTTACCAAGCAAACATCTTGCTTTTTGTTCAGCCTTGGTAACCTCCCATTGAACAGCATCATAAACATTTTAATAGCTGTTATCTTCATATAAGGTGGAACTCGTAACTTCTATGTAGATTCTGTACATCATGACTGGCCCCTCTGGAAGTTAAAAGACAGCCCTAGGAGAAGCAAGACACCCAGTATGTCAGTAGGAGACACAGAAAAGGTGGTGAGGAATCAAAAATGATTTGACAATCAACATACAAGAAAAATGTATATGCTTGCAAGCAAAGTGTATGCAATTTAAGTACAGTTGTTAAGGATTGTGAGGTATACAGCACCCATGGAGAGGTTCCAAAAGTTTTTGATTCATAGTCCCCATTTAGACTTGCATACATGCCAGAAACAGTGGAGAAAGGTCAGTTTATTGGTTTTCTTACTGCCATGGGACTACTTGTTTTAGGGCTCATCTTAGACAGTAGCCAAGGTGGCTAGGGTAGTTGCTCCCACACTTTAGTCCTGCTGGAGCCATCCACTGGTGAAGCCCCAAGGCAGTCTGTTTTCTCAATAACTGCACATTGTCATCAGCACAGCCTAGGTATCTTACAGGATTTATTTCACATGGTCATCACTGTCTTTTAGTTACACTTCCAAGGTGTTTTTCTGCCACCATGAAAGCTCATGCTGTGGTTTGTAAAAATGATCTAATTACTCATCTTACTTGATTTTTATTTTTTTTTAATCTCTGAGGATGCTCATTTTCAGCTAAATAAGCATCCCTTTTTAAAAGAAGTTCAGATAGACCCTGTAATGGCAAATGAACTCAAAAAGAAAAGCAGTAGAAGGTTTGGAGAAATGAGGCATAATGTAAACTGAAGATCTAGCAAGAAGTGGCTAAATGAATTAAGCAGAATAGTTTCACTTTTTTATGCTTCTGGTAGAACATTTAACAGGACACAAATACTTAAGGGAATAATTAAACATTCTTACTGAATGTTATATTCTCAATACAGAAGTAAAATTGTGAAAGGATTACAGTAAAGACATTAATGGGAAAACAGCAGGCTTACAAAATTACATAACAGGGTGAAGAAGGAGTATTTAAAAAAATATAGATTGTCTCGGTTCAACAGAGAAAATCACAAAATATAAAATGAGAAAAAAGGGTAAACAGACTAAAAGGTGCCCAAATTAGAAAGGTACAGTGTGGTTCCAATGTCATAATCTCTTTTCACTTTTTATTAAATACAACTTTATTTTATTCACACATTTCTTTCATTTATTCACTATCATCTGCTCCATGTTCTACAAATTGCCTATTTCAAACATTAAAAGAATACATCCTAAAGAAATTGTGAGAATTCAGTCCCAAAACATGTAAAATGCCAGGGCAATGCTATAAATGTATTCTATGAAAATGTTTTCTACTGGCAGGAAAATGAGTTCTGTATCACAGAGCTTTTCTGTAAGCCACATTCTGCTGCCCCTATATAGGACATGGAAACTGACCCACTGCAGACAGGGGAACCGCTCTTGTGAGTAACTGCTACTACATGTGCAAGAACTGCACACTCCAGCCCGGAAGACATACAATTTACAACCAGGCAAAAAGTAGCTTTTGTATTTTAGCAGGTGTTAATACTTGGTATTTACATACCATACTGTAAGAGTCCTGGGAGGCAACCAGTGCAGCCCATTAAGTTATAGTGTTTGTAATTAAGTTTTAGCTGTGGGGCTGTACTTCAAATAAGATCTAAACAGATGCAAAAGCAATTATGTCAAACTGCAACACTTACTTCTGACCATATTATCTGTAGCATTAGTATGTGTTTCTGCATAGCAAGGGTCAGTTACCAGCAGCAGCTAAAAATGTGCATGGTCTGTTACAACTGCTGTCTCCATGAAGCCCTGCCATGCAGGAAGCAGTTAGGGTCAGGGAGCTCCGCCCCCCCCCCCCCCCCCAGAACTGTGGATGTGCTAGCCCTTACAGAACTGTCAGTTCCACACACTGCATCTGTCTGTAAGTGATTTAGAATGGGTAGCTCAAAGCAAAGTTGGGAAGGAAATGGCCAGTTTGGATTTAAAACTGTTATTTACTAACTGAGGCAGGATTTCCATGTCCCACTGTGGTATAATGCATTTAAGGTAGAAATTGCTATAGAAGTGTTGAGCCTTCTCCACACTTAAATGGCCATTAAATGAAATGAAGTCAGAATATGAAAAGGGGAAGCAAGTGTTGGTAAGGACATAATCACCCAGAAGACTTGTTTGATTAGGGGGTCGCTAGAGTGAGTTCTTGGCTCCGGAAGCAGAACACACTGAATCAGGACCACAGAATGGTTAGCTGGAATTTGCTTCTCAGGGCTCCAAGAGCTTTAAAAATAGTTCAAAGAGTTTGTCAGATTTGTATAATTTAGTAAAAAATAATATTTAAAAAATGTAAAGTGCTTAAATCAGAGAAATAAACTGTATTATTGCTGTTTAACAGTAATCTTGCTGGGATTAACCTACAAGTTTAATATTGCTTCAAATCAGAATTTCATAAAAGTTCCCTTTTTAATTTGGCTGCTTCTTCCAGACCATGTAGGATAACACATAGGAAAAGTTAGGCAGATAGATAAAGACAGAAAGCAAGAACTCTTAACTTTGGAAAATTTATTGTGATCTTTCAAGAAATATAATTAGGAGTAGACTTTAAGTGAAACGGTAATGCCTTACACAGGAACTCACCAATACTATGACAGTTTTTTTGCAGTTAATTTCAAAATTTTGCCATAGGTACAAGCCACTGAAAAAGAATAAAGTGAAGATGCTGACAGGATTTATAGTATGTTTAATAGAAAAGCTTCAAATAAATGACCAGAAGAAAAAATGTAATGAAAATTCGATGTGGGTAAAATAACAGTAACTGCATAATAATGTTATCAAGGTTTGTGAAATCCATTGCAGTGTAGCACATAAAGTTACCATGTAATTTGTATATTTGAGCAGTTTTTTGAATAAGCTGGCATACTCTCTGCTGATTTTCCCGAGCTCAGACAGCACAGGCTGATGAGAATGGGGAATTTTGATCTCTCTCATATAATTTTCACCTAGGTAAGCATATTGTGATTCTCCTATATCCTCCCCAGGTCACTGATTGTTATGTCAGCTTATATTACTTTATTTGTAAGCTATTAAAACAACAACTGGTAATCAGAAGTACTACAATAAAATTAATCATTAAAAGTAATTGAGGTAAGGCTGTTCTTCAGTGACAGTTAGGAAATGGAATAAACAAGTGAGAACAGGAACAAACCCAAACACTGGTTCATCAAAGCAATACTGAGGACTAATAAAAAGTGTACCATGTATTATCTGTATTCGTATATGTACAAATTAACCTGTATTAGAATTAAAATAAAAAATATCCATCAGTCTCACACTTCTTATTTCCACAGCAAAAATGTCTTGGGATGTACAGCCATGAACTTAATATAAAACTTCCAGCACAAGTATCAATTTATTAATAACTTAGAGCATAACTTGGGATTCTGTGCAGCCTAATTGGTCCCACTGACTTTGACAGGGCAATTCATGTGTCATTATGCTTCTAGGCTTGGTTGATAACAAAATCACATTTCATATCCATGGTATCAGCCAAATAAGGAATGGTTATCCTGGGGTTCAGATGCAAATTACAACCTTGAGGAGAGTATTCTTCAGGAAAATACTTAATACCTGTATTTTGCATGAAGCCCTAAGTGAAAACTACAGTTTCTGTGACTGAGCTCTTTCTGTTTGCAGTATCTGAACTTCTAGTTTTGGTAAAACTTGATGAGCTAATATTGGCTAGCCTGGACTTTACAGCAGAAAAGTTATGATAGATGATTATTTTTGTGTGACAGTAGCAGGCAAGGAAGATTAAACAGATGCTAGCAACAAACAGACTAGCAACCTGGTTCCATAGTTAAAGCAAGATTTGATATTACATAGACTGGTAATAATTTCTCAAATTTATGGAAGATGTGGATTTTTGTTGGGTTTTGTTGTTTGGGTTTTGGTTTTTTTTGCAAAAGTGACAAGACAGTGGATGAGGGCCATCTTTTCTTGGTGTCAGAAGATTTCTCTGTGAAACTTGCCTGCCAACCCATTCCAGCATTTTTTCTTATTTCTGTATGTGCCCGTTGCCAGTTGTCCAAGTTTACTGGCAGGAGGGACATTCCTTGCTGTAATAGACCGGACAGTAGGACTGGATGATTGACTTTCTCAAGAACGGGTACAAAGCAAATGCCAAACTTGGTAAAAGCATGACTGAATTTCCCAATCTCTGGCTGTTGGCATGATGCTGTATCCTTTCAAATTGAAGTCAGTCTGCAATTGACTTAAGAAGGAAAAGAATTGGGTGCTAGGTATTGTACCTATTTCTGCAGTGATTTTTATGCTACTTAAGCAGTCCAAAATTGAAATCGCATGTGTTCATGGCCTTTTCCATCTGCCAAGCACTGGAACATCGTAAAACCATCAGATGTTGGCCTAAAATGTAACACTCATAAGCCAACTGAAGATCTCAAGAAAAACGGGGAGAGGCAAATCAACATAAATACTATACTCCGTCTATCCACTTCTCATTTCCACCAGCAAAAGAGACATGGAAAATATTGAAAATAGTGGAGAAATAACTGTAAATATTTGACTTACCCACATGGGAGGAATGAACACTTGAAATCACAAGCCTCACCATTTACTAAAAATAATGTCTGAAAGGATATTCATTATTCCGGGGAATTCAGAGGTATCGCTAGTCCTTGCTTGATTCCTAGCATCTCTCCTTTCTATGAGAGACTTTGTGCTAGCATGCTAGTGGTAAAAGCAGTCTAGGTGGAAGAGGAATACAAAAAAGAAAAAACACGGAAGGTTGGTAAACACCAGTTGGGAAACTGTCATGAAGTAGTAAGATTTCACTAGTGAATCCCATGTCACGATCAGTCAGTGACTGGTTAGTCTTTGACAAGCCACTTCAGGAAGGTCAATAAGGATAGCAAGAGGCAGTAGCAATTCCAGAAGAAAATCAGTGTAGATTCAGGAAAGCATTAATAGGAGAACTTCCCTGACTCAAACTTAAATGGTACAACAAAATCATTCTTTCATTGAAATAGATTGGATTCAGCTGACCCTACATCATACTTAATTACTTAAATTACATTACAGTGGATACTTAACCTTTGATGTGCTTGTACTTTTAATTTCTTTTTTTTACCACATTTCAATACAAAGAAGTGTAAGTCAGTAAATGAAACATCTTAGTTTTTATTTAAAACTGAGCAACCACTCACAGGGAGTAGGAACATTAGTCTGTTTACCCATCAGTAAATAAGCAACAGAGAAATAGATGTTATGGGCAGCAAAGGCACAGTAATTCGTTGTTCACTTGCTAGTAATTTTGTTTGGTCTAGAACATGCAAGTAGGCTTAAGCCTATTCTAAGATAAAGGAAATAGATTTATTACTTCCCTCTTCAGAGAAAACAAGTGCATGCATTTATTTCCTCTAAAGACTTGACCTTGATTTGTCTCGTATTACAGCAGCCCGAATCCTTGAGAACATGGACACCACTGCAGAACCTTGTAATGATTTCTACCAATATGCCTGTGGAGGATGGCTTAAGAGGAACGTCATTCCAGAAACCAGCTCCCGTTATAGTAACTTTGACATTTTAAGAGATGAACTAGAAGTTGTTTTAAAAGGTCAGTGGGGTTTATGTTTGTAGACTATATAAAGTTTCTTCTTATACCCTAATAAGATATGGTTGTCTAGCAAAGCTTAAAACGCTACCAAATATTTCAGTTTCTTTGTGTTAGGTTCAGGACAAATCTACCACAAGCTGTTTGCTTGGAGAATGCTGTGGAAGTTATGCTGTTGTGTCTGACACCGGAGTGGAGCTGACTAGTCCTGACCTTTCTGGTATCTGGACTCTGTGTGCTCATCTGCACATTATAACAACTGAAATCCATATCATTACAGTAGCAGCCAAGCTAGGTGAAGAAGAAGGTCTGCCTGTGTCCAGGTCAGCTGAAACGCTGGAAGTTGCTCTCTGGCAGCACTATGTCCTGCATATCTGTATTCCAAAGAGCAGGCAAGCAATTTTCTAACTAGTCAATCGTAAACTTAGAAATACTCCTTTTCCCACGAAATGGAATAGTGTCAAATTGTCCATATTCCCCTTTTTCATATGGAAATAACAGAATCAGAGAAGTCATTTTATACTCATGAAACATTCTCCAAATCACTCTCTCCAGCCTGAATATCTGTTTTTTCACTTTGCGCATCTTCTGATTTTGCCAATTTTGTAGTTTATGGGTGCCATGGTGTTCCTTAGACTTCAGTTTCTGTGGAGCAAAGCAATTGTAGAGTAGTAACTGGAGTAGCTGTAAAGTAGTGGCAAGAGTTGGCTGCCCCATAAGGAAAGGTGAACCAGGAGCTCAAGGTGACTCGAGGCAGGCAGGGACAGAGGCCTCACAGACAAGGGCATCAGTCCTATGGGACCCAAACCAGAAGAGCAGAGCAGGTCCAGTAGCAGGGACCAGGTTCAGCCAACAATGCCACGATCACCAGGCAAGTCCATAGTCAGTTAAGCAGTGGGTCTGCAGGCAAGTCAGCCTGGCAAGGTCAGGCTCAGCAAGGGAAAAGGCCAGGTCCAGCGTACCTGCAAGAGCATGGGCAAGGACCATGGGCAAGGGCCTGACCGGGACTGCTGCTCCGGAGCCAGCAAGCATAGAGTGCACAAGTGGAGGCACCAGATGAGGTTTCTCATGGCTCTTTCTTACAGTGCAGCTGTTTTCACAGAAGTGTGAACCATGGTCACACAGCTGCACTGTACCAACGCAGACCTTGAATGCAAAGAGCTAAACTCCTGGCTGCAGTGACGAGGCTGCAGATTAGGATTACAGGAAACGATGGTTACAGGCTGCTCAGTACATTTAGAGCTTGCTGGTACACCTAGGGCCCTGACAGCAATTCTCTTTGTACACAATTTGGTCACCTAAAAACTGTCCCTGAAAAGTCAGAGCATTTGTATTTCACCAGGGGTCATCCACAGAGTATCTACTGGACGACTTTATGTCCAACATATCAGCACAGACTGGTGTAATTCCAAGCCGTATAAACTCCAGAGCTTTTTCCCCTCAGCTTTTGAAAGGCAAAGCTTCCCTGGAATTTGAGATGGATGGCGAGTACTTATCGCCCACCCTCTGCTCCTCAGGATGCTATCCACTATGGTTCCTTCAATGTCTTTCCAATAAAGATCAGATATTAAGATATATTTGCTATCTGTGTGTTTCAGATGTCCTTGCCACACCAAGAAGTAATGATATCATAGCAGTGCAGAAGGCAAAAACTCTGTATAGATCATGCATAAATGAAAGTAAGTCTCCTGAATTTATTGCATATGGGATATATATCATCCAGAGAACCCCACCTTCACAGTCAGCTATACCTATATTCTCCTAGATTCTGTGCATAATTTTTTCAGAAATCCTTTGTGAAAACTAAAATGTATCTATTCTATAGAGTCAAATAAGAATGTCAATAGTAAAATTAGTATTGTATCTCCTGTTTTACCAGCTTTGGTATTTTAGGTGAGATTATTATATTACTCTTCAGTTACCAGTTTGCTGCAGAAATTTAAACTCAAATCCCTTCAGTTAATTGTGAGTTAACTTCTTTTGTAGAAATTATCAGGCATGAGGTGAAAAACAACAGGCATACCAGCCTTCTAGGACAGGGAGATAATTTATTTCAAGAATTTGAGCTAGATGCTGCCACCAGAGTGAGAAGCAGTAAAATAGTTAGCAGCGCTTCCTAAATCACATGTTTTTATAGTTTCTATAATGTTATTAATAATTCTCAAAACTAGTATTTCAAGCTATCTGCAGAGTGAAAATACAATAGTTCTTCAGTGTCAAGGATGCAAGGATTTGTATATGCTGTTTGCAGTCATGACTGAAACGTTTTTGAAATTAAATGTTAAAGCACAATCATACATCAGAGCATAGTCCTATTGTGGTGATGGTGAAAACATTCTTCTCAGCATCATTATTCTGAACTCATTATAATAGTATAATATTTGTGTTTTAAAATCTCATGGTAACTCACTTTATTTTTTTTCCAAAAGCTACCATTGATAGCAGAGGTGGAGGGCCTTTAATTAGTTTGTTACCAAATGTATCTGACTGGCCTGTAGCAACAACTAACTGGGATTCTTCCTATGGTAAGATAATCTGTGTTTATTTCCTTTTCAGTTAAAATGTCTATATTATTGTACTTTTCATTGCTCACCAAAAATAGAGGCTGAGTATACCTTTCATTTGCTTAGGTACTACTTGGACAGCTGAGACAGCTATTGCACAGCTGAACTCCAGATATGGAAAAAAGGTCCTTATTAATTTTTTTGTTGGCACAGATGATAAAAATTCCACAGCACATATCATTCATGTAAGTCTCCCTGGGTGGCATCGCCTTGTTGATCATAAAAGTGCAACAGAATAACTAGAAGCACAGACACGAATGTTAACCAGGAGAAACATTAGTGATGTGAAATTTACCAGAGTAAGTTGTAGATTAATTTGTGAATCTATGTAGTTTTCAAACGTAAATTGTCAGTTTCACAGTTAGTTCTCAAAGTTTGGATATTTATTCTGTGCACTCATATCCTGTTATTCTCAGTGAGATGAGACAATGGAGATGTATATAGACATACAGACACAATTTATGTGTACGCTGGACAGAAGACAGACATGATCTACTTATATATGCATGCAAGCAAATAAGTAAACAGTATTTCCTTACCATGTACTGCAGGCAGAAAGCTCTGCCACTGATAACCTGGGCCATGCTCCCAGTGGCAGAAAGCCCACAAAAGGGGTTGTGTTTTACAAGGTAGTCAGATTCCTTAGGTACTAATGGGAACTGCAGTCAGCTGGCAGATATGAAAGTGGCTGAGGACGTTTGGATAAGGAGTATGTTGAGAGTGCCCTGCTTGTAAATGTAAGATGATCTCTGAAAATGGAAAATCCAGAGGAAGACAGTATTACCTATGGTGAATCTTCACCAGCTACTCATGAGATGCAACAGTTGCAAGTCTAATCTTTCTTGTCAGTGGGTAGATAGATCCTTGACTACTTTGCATGTATGAATTTCAAAGGTGCAGTAAATACCTTGCTTATCCATAGACTGTTTTTCTCCTTTAAATCCACTGTTTTCACACTGGTTATGTGTAGCATGCTTTGTTGAGCAACAGGAAAAAAAAAAGACTGGAAAGAAGGACAAAAAGTATAAGGGGAGTGAAAAGAATTAAAAGTGGGCAACAGTATGAGAGAGACACTCCCCTTTGGCCAGAAGATAATTTGGCAAGCGTGAAGCATCAGTGACCTGTAATTGACAAAAGAATAGTACAATGCTATGCCATTTTGTCCTTAAGCACTTTTTTAATTTTTATTTGAATTCATAGATTGATCAGCCTGGGCTTGGCCTGCCTTCTCGTGACTACTATGACTGCACTGGTGCATACAAAGAGGTAAGACAATGCTGACAGATCAATGACTACCTTTTAGAAGTTTTAGCCATATATTTTCAAGGCAGACATATTCTCAAGAGGCGGGGATAGGCAAAGAGCGGGAACAGTCCTTCCCCAAAGAGATTCCAACACTGTGCCTGGGAAACATCAATGGGAGAATTGGGGAAACTGGAATAGAAAGGTAATGACGACAAGTATTTGAGCAAGGTTGATCTGCAGGTGAGACTAGCATGTGTAACAGACGAGAAAGAAGTTCTAATGGGGGTAAGTGTGCAAGAAGGCAAGAGAGCTGAAAGATATATGAAGATGATACAGGGAAATGAGATTAAGGGCAAGTAGAAATAAGTTAGCTAAGAATGGGAGGGAGTGTAACGAGTGTCCTGAAGATGAGGTGTTACAATATTGTGCCATCAATGTTAGTGACCTAGTTTAATCTTCCTAGCAGCACTAGGAGCCGTAGGTTTTTTGTCTAGGCTCCAGGTGCCAGTATGTACCAATCGTCTCTGCACTGGGTGAAAAGACTGCACATTCCTCTGGCATCACTACACCCTGGACATCCCAACCTGTCTTTCTTCCTGTGTCCCCCTCCCTTCTCTTCCATTCCTCTCGTAATCACTGAACATATGTGGAAGAAAAGGAGTTGCTTTCCCACACAATTTCTGTATGATTATGCAAGTCAGAAGAGGAACAGCTACTTAACTTTTTAGGACCTCTTGGAAGGAAATAAACATGAAACAATTTAGCTTCGTTACACAGCTTCTGCCAGGCTTCTTAGCTGAATCAAGAAGTACTCATAACTGTCAGAGTTGTACTAAGATAGAATATAAGCGCTTATGGCTCACCCTTGTGTCACTACTAAAAGGATGCCGTTTCTGAACTATGATCGACTGGCGTCAGTTAGCAAGTGCTGCAGGTGTTGGTGGAGTCCAGGTGGACTAGTCATATCCCTAATAGGCTTAGAAAGAAAAAAAGAAACATTCGGGACCAAAGACAGTTTTCTGAATGAAAGATCTGGAAAGATCACTGTCCCCTAAGTCAACTGCTGAATGAAAATGCAGCAGCTGAAGTATGTGATACCACAGAAATTGTTTCAGATACCTAAAATCTTATGTGGTCTTCTTTAATTCATGTTTAGTTATTAGTCGTATGCATTTTCATTAAGTTGTTAGCACTGATGCTGAGTATCCCTCCTTGCTAATCTTGGATGTGCTTTAAGTCCTTGAGAGCTGAAGTATGTGTATTTGCTGAAGTCATATAGATGAAATTGCTATCACAGTAATGCTTAATTAGCCAGTTTTCTTCTGTGTAATTAAATGCAGAAGCAATGAAAACATTTTGGGTTTGTAGGTATTTTGCTTACAGTTACTACTCTAGTACTGATGACATTTAATTACAGATCATATGCTAGTAAAGACAGTCATTACCATATTAACTGTTCGGTTACATTATTATCATGTGTTTCGGCCTTTAGGAGCTGGCTCATGTATCAGAATTTGCTCCTTTCCTTGTATTACATTGACTGCAGCACTGAAAGGCAATTCCCCTTCTAATCTCTGACCTACCTTAAAGTATTGTACTACTTCCCACTGCTGAAAGTAGAGGGGGAAGTATTTTAAAAAAAAACAGAGATTTATCACTGAAAGGCAGATTCATAATACTCTTACAAGCGTGAATACTTTGAGCAAGGCTGTTCTTCCTTTCAATCCCTGCACTCCGATAGCAGCCTTTTCCTGGCTCTGTTTCCTGCCGTGTCACTCTACTCTTTGAGCTGTACCTAACAGCCAAGATACCTGCCTCCTGCCCTTCAACCTCTGCCTTTGTCAGGACTTAAGTGGAATCTGTGAACAAGATAGTTTTAAAATCTTTTTTTCTCTTGTAAGATATGTGACTCCTCTGCTTATATAGGAGTTATTCTGATGTTGAAGTTCCCACTGAAAGATCCGAGAGTATTTATACAGTCCATCTGAAATTAGCTGACTGACTTTGCTACCTGACCATAAAATGATCTGCACTTTAGGCCAAAATTAAAGTCCATTGATTGGTACCTGAAGAGCTCTGTTGACTTACTGGTTTGGGGTAATGTCTGTATTGAATTTTTATAAATTGTATTTAGATATTTTAAAATGGTATTTGCAGGCTTGGTATGTGCTCCCTTTCATGATTTGTAGTAGTCAGTGGTTTCATTGGCTTTTCTCTTTCTGGTAAAATAATCTATTTGAATTAAAAATAATGGGGAGAATTCAGTCCTTCAAGATGCTGTGAGCCACCTGTCTTTTTGAAGTCTGCTGTCAGTACCTTTCATGAGCTGCTCAGGGTCTTCCAGGGCACGCAGCCTGTTCTAGCGCAGCGTTGTTGGTAGGGAGGGGAGTCTGACAAGAGGTGGATGGCAAGGAAGGTAGTTATCAGAATGGCTGTATCAATGTAGCATTCATTAAAGGGGTTCATCCTACTGCCTTAGGAGCTGAACTCATCAACATATTTCTGTCAATGAAGTTGATTACATGCACGCTATTAGTTCTAGATTTTATCACTGTTTCAGTAGATGACACTATTGTGCATAAAATAGATTATTAGATAGTTAATCTAATATTATGTATTTTTATGTGCGTTTTAAAAGTGTATTGAAAAGACCATTTCTGTTGATAGAAAAATGAGTGTGGTTTATCAAAGAGGAATTAGAATAATATTCAGTTCCATAAAATATAATGAGATCTGTAGATATTTGACAGTGGAACATTTAAGAGAACATACTTCCATATTTACATTCTTATCCTTCGTGGATTCTTTTATGTTAAATTTAATATGTGTACTATATTGTCTATAGTATATCTAGCTATACTAAGTTTAGATACAGCAACATGATTTCTAAATGTTCCAAGAGGCAACTGAGGAGGTACACTGCTTCTGGGAGTAATTTTCCCACAATGTTAATTCAACACAGTCCATCAGCATTTCTCTCGGTTTTATGTTTCTGGGAACATTGCTTTTTGGAAGTGGTATTTTTGGAAGCTGTAATTAAAGTGAGCTAGAAAAAACACGGGTGATGGTTTAAATGTGGATTACAAATGTCTCATTTTAAGTAATGAAAACACAGTGCGGTAGTTGAGAGTGTTTAGCTTTGAACAGTGCTACAAATTATACAGCAATTTTCCATGAGGGAATTTTCAAAGTTAATTTCTATTTATGATATAACAGTATTTCAGAACAAATTACTATTAAACTGTGTCAGAAAAGTATTAAGAACTGTAGTTCATAAAAATGAAGGTGAAATCTTAATAATTAAAGTATGTGATAATTCCAGTTTTGTCTTTAAAATGTTTGTGTTGTTTCCTGCAGGCATGTTCTGCCTATGTTGATTTCATGATTTCTGTAGCTAAACTAATCCTACAAGAAAGAAATATTTCTTTCAATGAGAATGAGATTGCTGCACAGATGAGAAGAGTTATGGACCTGGAGAAAGAGATTGCCAATGTAAGAAAAACATTTTAAAGTTATCCTTTAAATAACTAATCTTTTTCTTAATACCTAAGAAAGCTAACTGTAAACTGAGTTAAGTTACTTGCTAGTGTTATTAGCTGACCCAAAGGCTGACCCAAAATATATGGGGTGTGGAACACCTAAGAGGAACACATAATAAGACAGACATGCCTTCTAACAAACAAGGGCAAATATTTCAGTTAGCTAGCTGTTTCACAAATAGCAAAATGTTTTATCTTAGGCTGTTCACAGAAGCTCTTCAAGACAAGAAAGAGCAAGAGAGACAGACTTGGTTTCTGCTAAGTCTGTTTCAGAAAATGAGTTTTGGGAGATGCTTTTGGGCCTCTTCTCACTTTGTCCTGCTTTCCCCGTGGGCTGCTGGGTTATCAGAGCAGTAGATTCCCAACCCTTGGCCTGCCATGCAGCAGCACAAAGTAATGTTTGTCCTGCACAAGCTGCTCCACAATGCTGATTGTTCCAAATGCATTTTTAATCAAACACTGTTCTCCATTAAAGTATGGCTTGGAGAAATAGCTAGAATTTGAACTTGCATGGAGAAAAACAAATGGAATTGTTTTGTCAAGCATTCATAAGCAAAAGCATGGTTTGTAATTGCTAAATGTTTCAGAAGGACCCAAAGCTGAGGAGGACTGTAAAACAAGCTAAATACAAATTTTTTAGCTTCAGCTATTTTTCAAGTTACACTGATAGTAAAGGCACGTGTTTGGCAAAGAAAGACCTTTCCCCCCATTTGTATAAACTAAAACCATCTGATTTTGATTTTCTTCACGTTTTCCTGAGAAACACACCTCTGGGCTTAGATCAGACATGGAAAATTATTACAAGAGAAGAAATTCACTGAAGACTTAAGGGGGAGTACAAAAAGAAACCACAACTGAAATGTCTCTACAGCAGTTGCTGCTGGTAGAGAGTACAGCTTGTAGTGGGTAAGCTGCTACTGCCTCAGTTTTTAACCTCTTTGAAAACTTAGCACCAGCCTGAATGTTACTGGAAGCAAGCTGCCTTTGTGCTCTTGGGAATTTGTTAAAGAAATCACAGAAAAAAAGTACTGAATGCACAACAGAGTAGGACAAAGGAAGCGTAAATCTTTTAAAAAAAAATGATAGATAAAATCAGACTTGGCATGACCATTTTCCAAAACAGTTATGGGTAAAATCTACTATTCTCATTCCTGAGCAAGATATTTAAGAGTACTCGAGGCAGTAGTGATGTAGGTTCTCCCATGTATTACTCTATAATCAATCACAAGATCACTTTTTCTGTAGTCGTTACTGTACCTGCATATGTCTCTGCCATTTAAAAAAAAGGAAGTTAAAAGGGGGTGGAGTATGGGGGGAATGAGTGCTGATGCTGTCACACAAGGTACTTCTGCATGAGAACAAAGGTATGAAAGAGGATACAAGAATGCACTTCAGAAACCTACGGTAGCGTGCTAGCAAGCGACACACGAGTGTTTGAGGAAAAGAACACAGAGATACCCAAGAGAGTATTCAGAGACCAAGGGAGCATTTACCATTATGTGCTGGTTTTGTCTCCTCTCAGTGTATGTTGTCCATACCCTACCCTAACTCCAGAGACCTCCCTCTGACATCTGCTGTGGAGAGGCTCCAGTGATTCACTTGCCTCATAAAGCACTGCCACGGACACTTTCATTATCTGCAAGAAATGGCCCTAATACAGCTGTGCCATTAAGGTGTTAATGTATGCACATTTTTAACACACTGGTGCAAAACCACATTGCCTAGATCAATTCTAAGGCTGAGTTATGAGTTATAACTCCCTTTCTATACAGTGGTTCCAGAAGGAACGTATCGGATAGCACATGCATCCTAATCAGAATGCTCACACAGCATTCCTGCCACAGCACACTGGTTGCCTTATACTCAAGAAGCACATCTCCTTTATTCCTTTCTCCCAAGATTTTGCACCTTGCATCATCCCAAGCATATCATCAGCATGTTCTTGTGTTGAGTGTTACCTACTGTTAACAGAGATTACTCAGCACTTTGAGTGGTATGGGGCTATGTTCCGGTCAGTGTTCCCGCACAGCCTAAGATTTTAATTTCTCACACAAAACAAATCCAAAAAGTAAAGGTCCATTTCACTATCAGAAAATTAGTATGTTTAATCTGTCCTTTTATATACTTTTTAATCTATAAAATGCTGTCCATATTTACACATAAGGTACTTTACAGTTAATCCAAGCTTACAGTAATGTATTAAGACAGCAATACCCATTTTCTTTCTTTTTACTTCCACTTGCCAAAATTCCTGTGAACTGACTCAATGTACTTAGTAATTTTCTCATGATTAACTTTAATAGGCAACAACAAAATCAGAAGACAGAAATGATCCACTTTTGTTGTACAATAAAATGACCTTGGCACAACTCCAGAACAACTTCTCATTGGAAATCAATCATAAGGTGAGTGATCAACAAGCTGTTATTTTAACCTCTAATTTATGACTGATGAGATTAAACAATGAAGCCTGACTTCTTTTTTTAAAAAAGACATCTCTTTCTGGAGCTGAGATACATTTAAAATTGAACAGGATACTTTGTGTGCACACTAGCTTACCTAAACATCTGATGACATCAAAGCATATTTAAAAGTTGTGCTTCTGTACCCTATTTCTCCTAACTTGAGGGCAGATCTCGCCCTCTGCTTCAACATAAAGAGATGGAAAAGGACAAAGGGGAAAAAAATAATCACGAGTTTGACTTACCCTCATGGATTCAGGATGATAAATCTTGCAAAACTTGCACATACATAACCCTTGCTGGAACTCAAGAGAATATCCTTTGCAGAGTACAAGCAAGTTCCCTTCCTATAATGACCATACCAGTTCCAGAGAGCCCAGGACAAGAGTTAAGACTGCAGCCACCAACTGATTAAAATGTTGCAGTGTGGCTATTCAGGCTCTCTCTGTCTATCCAGAGCTGCAGATTCAGAGAAAAAAGTCCTGTTTTTCCAACATTTCCTCCCTAAGATGGGCTCCCAAAGCAAAGAGAAAGGAGCCCAGGAAGTCATGGCCATGAACCAGGAAAATTCTCCCCCTGCCTCCCACTGTAGCTCTCCCAGGACGTTTCACCTCTGCCTTTTCTCTTGCCCTGAGCCATGTGCTGTTTGTGCAGTATAACCTTTAATTCATGGCACCACAATGTCTGCCTAAAGAACAGCCAAAGATTTGATAACAACATCTTGCTAGGCACAGATGGTTTTTATCATAAATGACTTCAGTTCAGCACCCTGCACAACAGGCAAGCAGGGTAACTCACGTGTTCCGTGGAGAGCACTTGGTCTGACTGGCAGGAGTGCATCATCGTGTCTTTGGAGGCCAGCTTAAGGTACTGTGAAATACCGTTAGTCCTACCACAGTTTCATAATCACTGCTATTTTTATTGACTTCAAATTATATGACAGTTCACTTCTGCCTAGCTTAATTTGTTTCATAATTTACCTTCCTCCCACAGGTCTTGGTTGAACAGTTACCGTTACCGTCATAATGTCAGAAACTAACTGCTCTTGTCACAGAATGGTATTGCCCTGGTTATTTTTAGTTCCTGGGGAGTGCTGCAGATCAGCAATAATCATCTGCTCTAAATTTATCCAAAAATGCTCAAAAGACACATGATGGGAGTTGGTAGCGTTGTTGTAATGGTCTAAGGATAGAACAGCAATTAGTCCCAAGATTAGCTCAAAGTTTGCTGCTTCTCTTTCAAACCTGAAGTGATTCTATTCCTAAAAGCTTATCTGCTTTCCTCAGCTACATTCGTTCATCTGATGAAAGATGCTACCTCTTCCAATAGAACTTTCCTCTCAAAAGATATAGACTCGGAAAAATCACCAATATTTTTCAAAGTAATAGGCACAATAAAAATTTTGAAAACTAGCAAAAAAAAAAAAAAAAGATGAAAAGTACAAAGCTTATTTGCTTTTCTTAAATGTAACACCTTCCTTTTCCTTACGAAAGTGAGTATCTACCCAGTGTGGTAGAAACACTGTGTAGCTCTAGAACTTTGATGACAATTTTCAGCTTCTGCTCTGAATCATTTTCTCAGCTGAATGGTGGTGACAGAGGCCATGGATTAGGAAGGCTTGGGCCAACTGGAGAATCGGAAGCAGTGTATATAGTTAGCTGCAACACCAGTACCACTTATTAAAGAGGTGAATGGAGAGACTGGCGGAATATATAGCGCTTTACAATCTACTGTATTGCGAGCTGAAGGGTCTGTCTCAGCTGGTACCAGATAGAGGAAGACAACTTCATACTGGTGAAAATATTTTTCATGACATCAGCTGCAGGTGTGAACTTCCTGGGTAGGGGAATGCAGAGGTTATAACCTCCTGTGAATACTGCTCTGTTGCTTTGGGTTATGGGATGGAGGAACAGCGACGTGGCTGCACAGTCTGGTGTCTCTGCCCACTTCCAGCCTTGCTGCATGGCTCAGATCCCAGCGCTGTGCAGCTGAGCAGTGACTGCAGTCCACGTTCTCTTGGTAAGCAAGGGGGATGCCTGCATTCTCCAAGCAGGCCTTTAACCCATCTACTGTCCAAGGCACACAATATCGCTAACCAAAGACTTATCACAGGGAAATTATTTTTCATATCAGCAAACAAGTAAGAATTTCCAGTTGAGAGTGCCCACACAGTAAAATAACGTTCTGGTCAGACTAGATGGACACTACAGAATGAAAACTTAACAGAAAGTAATTTTCATAGGCACTGGGTCATGAAAGTTATGTGGGCCTCTTGCAAAGGTGAATACCAGCATAAAGAAAATGGGGGTTTAGGACCACAGAGGCAGAAAAAGAACAAGAAGTCTAAACTGTGGCTGGGATTTGTCTGTTGCAGCATGCTGCAGACTGGCCTGATATCAAACCAGTTGCTTTCCAGTATCTAGTACTGTGGCATGTAGAGGAAAATTCATCATAGATCATGGATTTAGTCTGTCTGGTTTACAGCCTATTAATATGTATCTTTTTATGGACGTCATTGTACTTCAGAACAAGTCCTTCCCATGTGCTTCAGAATGGATGGTCAAGTATACCATGAAGCTACAGAGACATACTGTAATTTGGGCTGTTAGTCCTGCTTTAAAAGTTCTTGGCCAAATACAGCAAAAAGGCAACTGAAAATTTTCCTTAAAACACCATTTCCGCTTTTCCAGGCTAAAAGGAAAGGGTTGTAACATTTTTAATGTGTTAGTTTGAAATGAAAAGAATGTCTTGAACCTTTCTGCTAAATACCACCCTATTTTACTAGGATTTTGGAGCACAGAGGATATAAATTATCTCAGATCAGTTAGTATTATTATGATGGCTCCATTTACAAGTAGTGCAGCTGTTAGGAGAACTAAAGGCAGAACGTTTGTGTTATGCAAACATAGTTAAACTGGAAAAAAACAAGCTAAATGCTGTTTCTTTATGATTTAACAATATACTAATGCATATTGATTTTACAGGTATTCAACTGGTCAAAATTCATAAATGATATAATGTCAACTGTACAAATTAATGTTGAGAACACTGAACATGTCATTGTTTATGACCCAGAATACCTTATCAAGCTGAAGTCTGTTCTTAGTAAATACACTCCCAGGTAGGTATGTTAGGTACTGTTGTACTTTGTGGTTTATTTCCAGTAAACTTAAACAGCCTAAGACCATTACCAACTTTTGTTGCTTTGTTCAACAGAGACCTTCAAAATTACATGATCTGGCGATTCGTAATGGATCTTGTCAACAGCCTAAGTCGTAACTACAAGGATACAAGGAATGCTTTTCGTAAGGTGCAGAAATTAATCTCTCTTTAAGTTGTAAAGATGATTTTGTGAACCACAAAAGATAACAGCTGTAGTATATAAAAATGTAATGTATTTTGAAATTTGCACACAAAGCTAGATGTGTTCACTGAAGCTGCTGCTGAAGCGGACACAATTTATATGATATATGCTTGATAGTGGATTGGAAAAGCACTGTTCTGGTACTTGGTCTCCATGTTTTTCTGAATCTAAATTAATCCCTATTTTGATAACAGGACAGTCCCATTTATTTGCAAATTATTTCAGTTCTGATTGGCTTGTTGCAAACTCTTCAGCATCCAAAGTAACACATTCAAAGTCAAACATTATGGGCCCAATGTTGCTTTTCAGTCATTTGATCCTGCGGATTTTTTAGGGCTTTTAAGGAAAAGCTAAGCAATTTCACAAGTAGACTGGAGATGGAAGAGTCCTCTGTATTTCCACAGTAGAAGTTGCTACTTTATAAGTTTGCTGAGCTCCAACAAAAACGGTTAAGGCCGTTTTGTTACATCTGTTAATGACATAAATACTTTAACATGCATATGCAGCTTTTTTAAAGGAGATTCTGCTTGTTACAGAAAAAGATAATAATTACTGCAGGAAGTCAACAAATGTTCAGTTTGGTCAGTTTTACACATCTGAACAGGGCAGTCTTACTCATTGATTATTTGGCCTGTTCCCCTACTCTTTAAAGTATGAAACTATTTTAATATAAAGCTTCATATTTGCTTATTCTGCATCATCAAGGTATATGTTTTGTACTCTATAAATGAAAGACATCTCCCACTACATCTTAGGACTTCACTGAGGAAGTTTCATTTAGAAAAATGTCAGAGTCTGAAGGAATAACAGAAAAAGCTTTTACCATAATCTGAGTATAAAAACCATGCAATTTTCTACTACTGAATTAATAATATATGATATAGTATAGGTGCAGCTTCTTACACTAAATGCAGTGAAAATAAACTAGCATTTGTCTTGTTAACTTTACTTTCAAATATCAAGATTAGGACAGTTATGGCATTACATGACTCTCCCATACAATGGTTTTTCTGGGTGTGTGGCTAGTTGGTCCCTTATTAATTCAAACCTCCATTTGTTTTAAATACAGCATGCTTAAAATGTGCTACAGAAAGTGCCAGTCCTAGCACAAAGATCACTGGATCTGCAACCACTTCCTTAAGAAATCAGCAAAAAGATCTCAGCAGATCACTAGACTGGGCATGTAGATGTGCCTGTATGTGTCACTGAGGGGCTGTGCTGTCACTCAAAATGCACATCTGCCAGTCAGTCACCATTCTCCTCCACTGTACGTGGGCCCACATGTCACTGTCTTACCCAGTGTTTATGTTTCACAGGCACTTTATGGCACAACATCAGAAACTGCTGTTTGGCGTCGCTGTGCAAACTATGTCAATGGCAACATGGAGAATGCAGTGGGACGACTATACGTAGAGGAAGCATTTGCTGGAGACAGCAAACATGTGGTAAAGCTTTTAGCAAACTTAGCCTGTGTGCTGTCTGAGCATCACTTGTCCCTTACCGTGCAGTTCTTTACACAGCTTTGATTACACTTTATGTGAACCTTCTTTATATAGCAAGTCACTTTCTAAAAAACCTAATCTGCAGATTTGCTTCTCAACCCGTGTACTGCTAAGGAGTAACAAGAACGTATGTGCTAGGGAAGTCGTGCCTCTGCACCTAAGTACTTCTGCATTAACTGCCTTGAGCTGGCCCGCTTTCCAGGCAGATGACCACAGTGTGAAATAACATGCAAAATATGAAGATGACATGTGCACACTTGGAGGGAGAGAGGCATCTGCCTGCTCCACTCTCCTACGAGCCAGCCTTGAGCCCAAAGCACCACTGGCCCGCGAGTGATGGACTGTGTGCGAGCTACTACGCACACGCAAAGGACACCACTTACTGAAATGAATAGTCACTGTTTGTTCTTTGAGACTGACACTAGTTCACATGCTGCCAACGTGGGGCGTAGGGACAATTGGTTATGTCTGTTTGTCTTCAGTCACACAGAAAATTGGCGAAAATTAACCTGAAGTCAAGCCTTAGTTGACTCCTATCAGTCCTGCTGTAATCCGGGCTTAAGGTCCACCATTTTTTGTGGTTGACATATACACAGTAATTTGATCCAACATCCAACAGATGGATATCTGATATATTTTTTATAAGCTGAATAACTGAATTGCATTGCCTTGTGAGCTCACGCCCGTTCCTTTTCCACCCACAAGTCAGGCTAAGCATGCTATTTAACCTGAGCTCCAGGTTTTGAGTGTGGCCTGTAAACAGCATACACTCAATCAGCTAGTGCAGGAAAAACAAGGCTATAATAATCAAATTACAACTTTGGAAAAATAACTGGATCATTTCATGTGGATTTGTAACATTCTGATGTTTTTTCCAAGGTTGAGGAAATGATTGCAGATATACGTGATGTTTTTATAAAAACCTTATATGAACTTACTTGGATGGATGCAGAAACCAAAAAGAAAGCAGAAAAAAAAGTAAGTTAAATCTTAAATCTATCTTAACTCTAACATCTATCACTGTTTTATATGTACAAAACCACATCTATTTCTGTTTATATAGGCACAGACTCTTAACAGACTTCCTGTATCAGATCCAGTTTACATGGGAAGGGGCCTCTGTGGAGATAAGCACACAAAACAGGAGTAATTTGTGTACAAGATTAGGACTTCCCAGGCAAATCACTGATTAAGGGGCTAGATAGTGAATATCTACAAGGAAGTAATACTGAAAATGAGAGGGAATGATTTATGGTGATTTGATCAGCTATTAGGAGCAATAGGGCAAAACCAGAAAGTCAAACCGCAGGCTGGACATCATCAGTGAGTTCTCTTTTAAGGGGAGATTGTAGCTTCAGACAGTTCTTGTAAGTCTGGAGTAAATAACAGAAATCAATTGTAGAGAGCCCTGAACTGGGAGGGAAGCAACTGAAAGAACTATTTATTACGTCTCTTTTGCTACTCCAGTGTAGATGGGGGAGCTAGTTAAGAAATATGGGTACAGACCCAACCTGAGCCAAACTGCACAAATCTCTGGAAATTTTTAAATGTGTTTTCCATTAAAAAATATCAAGTTATTCATTTTATTTTTATTTTAGGTGCTGTAAAATATGTCATATATTTCAGGATTTCTACTATTTGTTTAAACCAGCCTTTCAACTCAAAAGCACAAAGTATGTTTGGCTGTCTTGTGCACATTTCTGTAACTTTACTTACAAAGGAAGGAACAGAATATACTTTCTAGAATTTTCTGTTGTTACAAGAAGCCATAAACTTTACAGTGCTTTCAATGAATAAAAAGATGCAAACAAAACCTATATATAATTAACATCCTGGGATTTATGCAGTTGCTTCCAATATTTATTATATGCTTCCATGCATTTGTTATATAATTTATAGTCACTTTTAAAATATGACTGTATTTGCTGTGGATATCAAATTATCTTGTCCCTAGGCAACAGCAATCAGAGAGAGGATTGGTTATCCAGATGAGATCGTGACTGACGACAATAAGCTCAACAGTGAGTACCAGGAGGTAAGTACCCACAATATGCAGTATAATTAGAAAAGGGTCTTAAGAGAAAAAATCTTCAATTTGTCCTCACAGTGAAGCTGAACCATAGGCATCCACACAGAATAACTCAGTCTTCTGCTCAGTTGCACAGGTGTAAATAAGGATGTATTAAAAGCCAGTGTAGTACAGCTGATCCCGTACAGATGGTGGTAAGTATTTCATGGTGTTTCAAAGGAATGTATAAATTCTAGAGGAGTTGTGTTATAATAAAACATGGAGCCAATGGTGCTCAGTCCAGTATTTCTAAATGTGCTGCCACAGATGGGCATAACACTGGTTGAAGCGGATGCAAGTATATAACTTAGTAACTGTGCCCATTTATCCACGGATTGGAATTAGCCTCTGAGGTATGACATCGGATGACCCATATAATTTAAATCGTCTAAGCTTTTTCACTGCAAAATGTGACCTCAGTATTCTTTTACCTTGTGGGTTCATTTGTAACAGTAACTCCACTAATGTATTTAGTATACATGTATGTTCAGGCAGAGTATGTCTTAGAAGTCAAAGTTTCAATTTTGAAAAATACAGACATAGAACCAAAGTATGCTTTTCAAAACACCATTTGAGCCTTATTCATGTGTTCTTTCTAAAGTGGAATTGCAGCTTACCAAGCTGGTAGCTACTCATTTCAAGCAGGCAGCTCCAGGAGGTTAGGCTCAAAACCACAAATGCTGAACTCCATGCAAAATACATATATATATGAAGAGGGAATAAAGATCTCTTGAAAATATTATACAGCCACTAACATATATTGAGCTACAATATCAGCTCTGTGATGTGGCAGAGCACTGCAAACCAAGTTCTAATTGTAGATCAAAAAATACTTTAAAATGCGTTGCTTAGTTCATCATGCTTAAGACTAGATTTTCCAGATCCATGTATCTTTTATTGCAAACCAACACCACTACTAAGTACTTTTCCCTCTTTCTTTTTAGTTGAACTACAAAGAAGAAGAATACTTCGAAAATATTATTCAAAATCTAGTATTTACCCAGAAGAAGAGGTTGAAAAAGCTTAGAGAAAAGGTGGACAAAGAGGAGTAAGTATTTAAAAGGCTGTGAAATTTCCATATCTCCATTCTTGGAGATACTCAGATCTTGAATAGAAAAGCCTCTAAGCAACCTGATCAAGTTAGCTTTACGTGGGGCCATATGACTTCTAAAGGTCCTTTTTACCTAAATTATTCTGTGACTCTATGTTTTGATTTTTGATTACATTATCATTTGCATAGTCCTGTTCCAGACTTCTTTTTTAAGGGGGAAAAAAATTATCAAAGCCTGCAACTTTTCAGACTCACTCTAGTCAGACATCTTGCTTCTTCAAACTCTCACTTTTTCAGAAGGTAAAGGATCTACTTCACACCTCTGGAATGACCGCTATGAATTTTCCAAATACTGTGTCATAGCTTTTCAGAACTACAGTCATTATTGTGGATAAATAGTTCCAACAGTTGCTTTTGCTGTTCTGTATTTACGTATCATTAACTGAAAGTTTATGTTCCACCTAACAGCCACCTCACTTCTGCTCTATTTTAACTTAAAGCTGTGTTTGGCCTTGGCTTGTTCAGTTGCTTCAGCTTGATTTAACACATCTCCTATTTTGTCCTTATAAGTGTATATTTGTTAGGTGTAACTACCGTAAGTTTAATCACATTCAAAGATTACCACAATTGTGGTAGTCTTTGAATGCAAAGTATTAAGCACAATTGATTATGCTCTTATAGTTCTAATTTATTCTGCAAATTAATTTTCACTTAGACAAGCAATAGCCACTGTTAGAATACTTGGCGTTGCCTATGACTGGCATATGCAATACAGTTATCAAATAGATCATTTATCACAGAAATTAATTTCACTCAGAGAGCACACAGCCAGGAAATACAACTTCAGCTGTATAAGGCCCAGCTATTTGATTTTGTAGAACCGGTCTCATTTTCTCTGACATCTTTTCTGAAACACTATTAAATGTGTACAATAATGGCCCACATCAAAACACTAGCCCTGCTTGTGATGCTAGGAAATTCATTAGGTGATCATTGATGAAAGCCAGTAAAATTGTAAAAAAATTGGAAAAAGATTTAAAACTCATTATATTTCCCGTTAGTTCTCATTATGTCCAGATGGACCCAAAAGTAACAGTGAAATCCTTCATCTAGGCAAGTAGGTATTATTTAAATTAAACCATAGGACTGTGAATCAAGCCACGCCTCTGCCACAAGAGCTCATGGTGATCTATGTACCTTCATTCCTCAAGAAATTGTATTAAGGAAAAAATGGTAATAGTCTCAAATCTGATACTCATAATGTACTGGTATTTGAGACAGCTGGATATATGACAATGACAGGTGACACAGAAATCCTTTTAAGTAAGCACTCTTAAAAAAGTTCCATTATCCCCAAATGTTTAGATACCATTATAACCTCAAGGTCTGTGTTTCAGTCTCTTTATATGGGAAATTTTGCCTGTATAGTGCTGCAGTGTGAGCAGAAATAGAAACAAAAACTAAGTATCATTGTTAATCAGTTTGAATAATGAAGGGAAAGGACTACTGAAGTGATTAAGGCATTAGAGTGTCTGACATACAATGAAAGGCTGAGCGCATGTTGAACTTGACAATGTCCAGAAGTTATCTTCCAACCTCAATTACTCTGTCATTCTGTTATTCAATTTCTAGGTTTGTTCCAGTAATCATTAACTCTGCCATTAAGAACTGAAATTCTAACTTCTGTTCTTCTGTTGTTGCTAGGTGGATAAGTGGAGCTGCTGTGGTCAATGCCTTTTATTCAGCAAGTAGAAATCAGATAGGTAAGGTTTACAGATATAATTGCCAAATTATTTTTATATATATGTATGTATGTATTTTTAAAATCAAGAAGTGAAACAATCATAATATTATGGGGGTTGAGAAGGGCCTCAAAAGGCAGCAAAGGGCAGCAAAATCAGCAGGTTTTTTTGTAGTGAATTGTTCATGTTTTGAATTGCCTTTGTGCAGAACAAGGGCAGACGCTTGGGATTCAGCCATGAAAACAGCAGCAGTGTGGAGTGGCTAGAAGTTTAATAAACACAAGTAAATTTAGTGGCCCCACCAAATTTGTTTTTTTAAGGGGAGGTAAAACGGTACCACCTTTACCTGAAGGAAATACTAATACAAAGTCCCGGAGCTTCCTGCTAGGTACAAATGGCTTCCATTCCTTATAGCCCCTTCATGATCCCTTTGTCCACACTTGTTTAGTATGGCTTTGGGAAGGATGTTGAATTTCATCCTGCTGGTTAATGAATACACCAGTTCATTGACTGAACTGCTCAGAATTCTGTAATGTTTTGCACAATAGGCCAGAATCAGAGCACCTCATACTTGTTCTCAGGAAGCAGTACACTTTGCACTCCCTAAGAGTAATCCCAGAGAGTGAGACCGGTCTAAAACAAATGTCATATTACCATCGCAAGTGTTCTGCATTCGATGATGAAATACCAGTGCAGAACCCAGCTTACTCTCAGTTTCTGTCTCCTCATTTCCAGCACTTTCCCATACACAGCTGTAAGATCCAGTGCTCAGAAAAGACTCCAGCAATCAGCTTCACATAAGCTGTGCTAAGCAAACTTAGCCCATGCTGCATGGGACTGTTTGTCACTGTTCCAGAGCTGCTTCAAGTTCCAAGTAGACAGAAATCCTACATGGCTCTGTCACCACCTTCTGTAAAAATAATCAGGACAATTGGAACAAAGCATCTGAGGCTCAAGGAAACCAGCATTTCTCAAAAGACAAAGTCTGCTCAGAAAACCTCTCACCAGCTATCTCATCTATAGCACTTCAAGATCTGATTACAAACCCATAGCATGTAGGGGCTCCATACTAGCATTACCTTCAAGTAGTCCCATTTAAATTGCAAGCCTTAACTGTTAGCTATCTTAAATGCAAAGTCCTAATATATATTCTTTTACATATGGCTTAAGAAAAGTTTAAGGAATTTTGAGGCATGCTTAATTGCTGTTCTTAAGATTTAAAGTGTGCCAGATCACTTCCAAGATCACTGTCTGATGTGTCATTTAGTTCTGCTGCTTTTGTTGGAAAAATGAAAATGGAAGCCTGGTAGATTAAACCAAGGAAAAAAGTGAAATTTAAAAAGTCAGAGAAGAGTTCAGTACAATTAAATAGTTTTTGTAAAGCTTTTGAGTATAAACATTTCTAATTTGAGCCTGCCTCAAACCATCCATGATTATAAATAACTTAAAATAGAAGAGAAAGCATTAAAATGCATATAAAGAAAATTTTAAAATATCGGTTAAGCTAAAGGTTAGAACCACATGGAAGCACTGAGGTTTCTCATCCTGTGAACCATACCAGCTCTCTTTACAGCGGCGCAGTCTTTCAAGAATCACAAACCATTTTACAATGTTACATCTCACAAGATTTCTGTCATACCCATTCTGAAAATATTGTTATTATCCACATTTCATAAATGTCAGTGTCCTTCCTAAGCCATTAGTGAGGCACTATGATCCACATATAACTCCTGAAAACAAGTCTCTAAAAAACAAAAAAAACCTTGTCCTGCAGGGCTCTGCACGGAAATGAAACAATATCATTTCCTGTTTATTTATGAAGGCTTCCAAAGAAAATATTTGGTGGAGACATTATTTTCATTGCCAGGGATGTAATTACCATTTCTTTTCAATCTTCAGTAATGCCTTGCAATATAGTCCCACTTCTTTTATCAAACAAACCATTAAATCAAGGTGAAAAATGTCAGGTACCCTCTTCCACTGGGCTCTTGTAATACTAGTGTCAAAAATAATGTCACTGATCTGCACGACTGGCACCACCAGCAGGACTTCGGTAGCATCAGAGGTAATCTGAAGCTTTGCTTTGGGACCAAGTATCAGACTTCATTATGTGGCAAAAAGCACTCCCTGCTGTTCAGTCTGCAGGCACAGCTGCACTAAGCCAAATGGATGCAGGTTTTTTCCAGTTTTTACAGGGTATGTTTAATACAGCATACTAACATTTTCAGTCAGTGCTTTCTGTACCAAAAATATAGCACCCCTGATGACATGTCTTGATTCTGTGCGTGCAGGTTTAAAGGAATAGCATCAGGTTTGTAATGGAAGAAAACAAACTAAGCCAAACTTTCCAAAAGGATTTTTCCTTTTTAATTATTTCTGTCCCCACTGAAGAATTGAAAAAGACAAAAAAAAAGTCCTGCAGCCCTAGATTTTCAGATTTTACTGAGTCAGGTGATCTGTTAAAAGCAGAATTCCGTAAATATGATCCTGACTTCTCCTGCTAGTCACCTATGTTTTTGCAATAGCTTGCAATTTCAGAATCACAAGAGTACTGTTCTTGGGGATAGTGGGAACTGCAGCATTGTTAGCCTCAGCACCCTGCAGGCAAGAATGAGGCGGCATGGAGAAAACTCCTTGTATTGGTGCAGTCACAAACAGGACAAGAGAATGCAGCCCACTGCAAATGGAGCTGTTTGCATAGGAATTCAGCAGCTACAATACTCACCTATTTTTAGGTTTCACATCCTAGTCAAAACTTCGGTGATTTTTGCCAAGGTTCGTGAACTTTCCCAGTTAACCCAAACCATTCTGGCTTTGCAGTGGGTTCTAAAGGTAAAACATGAAATAAGCACTGTGAAATCCAAGATGGCTTCAGAGAGACAAAACTCTGTTGACTTAACCGACCAACACTGCTTGGGTAAGGATGGCAAGACAGTGCAGGCAGTTTGGCAGGTGGTAATGCTAAGTGAACATTCAGCTCATTACTAACGTTTAGCACAAAAATCCGCTCCAAAGGCTTTGTTTAAAATAGCTTTGTTCACCAATTCATAGAAAAGGAATCATGATTTGGAAAACTGAAACTGGTGACTGGCAGTTAATATGAGCCATAAATTATTACCTCATCCTTTAGCTATGGCATGCCACAGGATAATTAAAGCAGTCTGATCTTTCAAGTGATGTCTGAATTAGCTTAGTATTATACTTAAAAAAAAAAAAAAAAAAAAAAAGAGTTCTGTGCATGAGATGTAGGAAATTTAGAGCTCTGATACTACATTTTAATATGGTCTGATCTTCACTGTTCCATCAGCAGCATTGATCCTAAGAAAGCTGCTCAACCTCAAAAAAATCAGCTGAGCTGCTGCTAGCAAGGTGGCCCACCATATGTGCCTTTAGATCCCAGCTGCCTCTGACCCACAGGCAGGTATGCAAGACAGAACTGACCTGTGCCTCTGGCCCGTGGGGGGTACTGTGCAATAGTCAGTCTGGCAAAGGCATTGCTGTTCTCAAACACATTCAAGAAGAAAAGCAGCATGTTTTCCTCTGTCCAGGGCTGCACAGACTCTGAGGGAATACTTTAGACCTTTTCCTGCCTTGAATATTCACGAAGCTGAAAGTGCATTCTGCCCTTCAGATCCCAAAGGATTTGCACTTCCCTTTTCTTTACTTCTCTACTTGAAATGTATCCCACTGTAGGAGGAACGCCTGCCCACTTCAGACCTGTATTTTGCAACGGAAATGGTGGAATAAGTTGTTTTCAGAAAGGTGGAGTTAAATAAAATCTATGGATTCTGACATTTTACTCTAAAAATGGAAGTAACAGTGTTAATTAAACTGAACTGAAAGTCGTGGGGAACTGTGTCCCTCAGGGAGGGAAGGTCATCCTACAGTTCTAAGCAAAAGACGAGCTGAGCTCCAAGTGACTTACAGTTGTAACACTCTAGGCCATTGACTGATGTGCGTCATTTTTGAGCAAAGATCTTGCAAGCAGTGATCTCCAAAAAGAATAGTGGTCTGATGCTGTGCACTCCACATATTACTCTGTTCTGCCAGTCATCAAAATAGCCCATCACGCAGTATGGCATTTACACTCTTGTCTTTGCTGTCAATACTTTCTCATAGTAACATTGAAACATTTCAATATTTAATTCCATGCCAAACTAAGTGTAACAGAATTACTGTGACAGCAGGCAGCAGTTTGGACAGGACAGCAGAAATAGGAGTTTTTCTAACCTGTTTTATTATTTTTCAATTTTCCTATGGTTCTTTCTCCTCCTGAAAGAAACTGCTAGAACTGTGCTTGATTTATTCTGTTCTCTTTTTCTGTTGTGTGAAAACTGTCATCCTATTAGTCTTTTTTGTTCAAGTTTTGTAGAGTTTCATACATCTCATTCACAGTGAGAACTGATACTTTCTATTGCTGCAACAGGCTGAAGTACAGGGAAAAGGCCTGCATGAAATACAAAACGTAACTGAATATTTTATAAATTTTTAAAAATCTTCATATATATATTCATATAAAAAGATCACAATTGCAACATGATTTCTTTTTTACTAATTTGTTTCTTAAAAGCCTACAAAATTAATCACAGAAGTGGGTGAAAATATCCACTTTGTTCTAGTTCTTTCATGGCCAGCTTGGCCTATTTTTATTAATTCTACTGGGAGTTACTGATATTTTCAGTGGAATAAATTCCTTTCTCTGAGACTGGTTTGTGGGGGGGGCAATAATCGAATAACTTACTCTGCTAGGGGAACACCCTCTCATTTCCATGATGTTGTGAGGTTTATTCAATAATGGTACTGATGTTTATTTAATAGTGACACAGGAGTCTGAGAATGCTAGGTGCTGTAGATTAGAAAAGTAAACTGCATTTCCACAAAGTGAAATAGTAATGAAGACAAAGTAAAAGCTGATCGTGATTTTGCAAATGTCTGAAGAGGGGGGTGGTCCTGCTGATCTGTTTCTACCATCCTACAGCCATTACCATGTGTCAGTTCACTTACTGTTGCTGGTAGGTCTGAGAGAACAGCATGACTTTAGTTGAAGCCCATAAAAATGGTCTGTTCACACTGGATTCACATAGAATAATGAGGCAGGGACTTAATTGTATTGTGGTTTTATTTGCAGTCTTCCCCGCCGGCATTCTGCAGCCCCCTTTCTTCAGTGCATCCCAGCCCAAATCTCTGAATTACGGTGGCATAGGCATGGTCATCGGTCATGAAATCACACATGGTTTTGATGACAATGGTAAGGCACTGAATTTCTAGTTATAAAACTTGCAATGCACAGAGCGTATTATGTGCTTTAGTGCTTAATCATTCCAGGAAGCAGATAAAATGAAGTTTCCATATACAAGACCAGATCTGGATTTCTGAGGCTTTACAGCATTCTTCCCCATGAGGACTCCCAAAAGCGTGATCTAGAGGATCCCACACACTCCTGTAGCTGCTAGGCTGCAGCAGCAGCCCCGAACATGGGCCTGTGGCACACAACGGGTTTTAATAATACTCCCTGTTCACTTGCTTTTCCCAAAGGCTACATCAAAACCCATCACAAACTACACAACTGTGAACAGGGTGTGTCACTAGGCGGGCACAGGCATGAACCCCAGGGTCTAGCTACCAGACCTGCTGCCCAGCCACGTCGTTCATATCTAGACCCGCACTATGATCAATCCAGCATTCACTGACAGGTCACAACCACACCAGGCTTCCTAGAAGAGCCTTATTCCCATCTTCTGATTCTGAATTTGTTTGGTTTTCTTCTCCACTGAAATAGGGCCCTCTTAGAAAAGAAAAGCAAAAAAAAAAAAAAAAATCATCTGCATGACTGCCTCATTACAGCAGGTTTTTTGCATGAGCAACTATACTTACTTGCTACCCTTCTTACTGCATCAAAACCCTCTTTTCCTGTGTACATAACTCTGTTATTATTACAGGCAGAAATTTTAATGAGAACGGAGACCTTGTAGACTGGTGGACTGAAGAATCGGCCCGCAGTTTTAAGGAGCTATCCCAGTGTATGGTGTACCAGTATGGAAACTTTTCATGGGACCTAGCAGGTGGACAGCATGTATGTCATATTTATTCATAACTACCAATGTTATTTTTAATGGGGAAGCACAAAACCTTATGTCCTATTTACATAAATGCTGTCTTGGCTTATGGCCAACACTGTTACCACTACACCAAATAAAAAACCCCAAAAGAAATTTTTAAAGACAGCAGTAAACATACACTGACTGTTCTGAAAAAGGCAGAATTTATGTTCTGAGTGAGTGCAGTCTTGGAAGTCTTTGCCCTAGAAGCCTTTTTGGGCCCTCAAAGGCTCTTTTTTAATTCCACAAAGGAACAGGGAAAAAAAAAAAAATATCAGAAGTTTGTACCTCATTTCCCCAAACCTGACGGGCAAATAATACATATCCCTATGCAAACAAATCCTGCCTGCTCCTGTTCTTCACTCAAAAGTTTCTTGCTCTTTCCGCCAGAGAAACATCTGGACTACAGAGTGAAAAGGTCTGAGAAGAATTAGGGCACAGCAGGAGAGGAAAAGATGACAGGCAGATTTAGGAGAGGCAGGCAATCTACATGTGACTGCATTTGCAGCATTCTGCACAGTTACAGCTCTTGGGCATTCAGTGTCGTTCATGTCTGTGCCTGGAAGCCCTAATTCCATGAGAACAGTTAGCAGGATCAGGTCTGTTCTGTGTCCCAGTGACATCAGTATGCCATTAACTCACAGAAACAGGTGGCAGTGATGTATAATTACATACACTGAACAGTAGACCAGTCCTTTTCCTGTTAAAATGCAAGCTGCAAAACTGCCCCTGGAAGGAGACAGACAGCCCTGGAGAGGAAACACAGCACTTCACAGCTTGTCCTTTCGGGGGTGTCAAGGTGCTCTGCCAATGCACTGCACCGTCTGTAGCACGCAAGCCAGCTTTAATCATCTAGGGACCGCTTCATTATCTACACAGTGCTCCCGCCCTGCTGCACTGCACTGTGGAAGACCACTTACTTTTAACATCCACCTTGTTTATTTTGGACCTCACTGGATAACCACGTGTGGCATTGAAATGCGCCACCACCTGCTTTTCTGTAAGGAACAAAATTTCTCTCTTGGATGGGACCTCCTACAGTTAAATGGGTAAATGAGAAGACACAAGAAGATATTTCTCCAACTACTACTGTCTGCTTTTTTAGAGCCTGACAATACATACCATCATATAGAATAGGGAAAAGATAAAACTTCCAGCCCTGAGGTTTTCCTAATCTATGTGTTAAACTGGTGGGACCCACAGAGAGGCCAGTAAAAACAGCGAAGAATACTTCAACATATTCTTCTGCCTTTTTTTCCACACATTACGGCATTCAAGGTTTTGCAGCTTTGAATATCATAGCCCAGTATCTTAGGCTAAAGGTTGAAAATACAATTTTTTAAAGATAAAATTACAGATTCTCCATTACCAGAGCTTCAGCATCTTTAGTGGTACTTCACTGACTTATGAACAGTATATCAGCTAAATAGGTATCTTTCACGTATCCTGCCACCAAAGAGCTACCTAACTTGCTGAACACACGGAGAAATATTTTGTAACAGATTTGCTGATGCCTGTTAACTGATTATTTCAACTATTTGGAGTCTGGATTTTAACTTCTGGAGACTGTACAGATTTTACTTCCTCTAACTGGAAATGCAGTAAGAAACTGAGGGTTAAAGACATGGAGAAAATAGGAAGATTGCATGAACAATGACTAAGCATCAAAAAATCTAAGTAAGAGAGATACAAGAGCTTAGAAAGTTGCCTGTAGGGGAAAGAAGAGGATTAGGAAAAGCAATAGTATCCACATGGATTT
This sequence comes from Falco peregrinus, assembly GCF_023634155.1. Lineage (NCBI taxonomy): Eukaryota > Metazoa > Chordata > Aves > Falconiformes > Falconidae > Falco > Falco peregrinus. The sequence continues at coordinate 28,579,439 of NC_073732.1, read as the reverse complement.
TGAGACAAGGGAGACAAAGACTTTTCGCAGATGTTAACATAATCTCCTGCTAAAACTTCAGATTTTAAGGGAATTCTTGCTTGTAAAAAGTGAAAAACACACAAAACTTGACATTGCAGGTCCTGGATAAGCTCTTCTTTTCAGAAAACTATACTTTTCCTTTCTATTTTACAGCTGAGTGGAATCAACACACTAGGAGAAAACATTGCTGATAATGGGGGTGTTAGACAAGCATATAAGGTAAGAAGTATCCATTTTTCTGTTTTAGCTGAAACCATCATAGATTAAGAAAATACATTTCAGAGCCTCTGAAGAAGAAACATTATTGTTGTGTTAGGTACAGGACCATACATACTGCATCATCGAGGCACAGTTTAAAACTATTGGCCAGCTGTTGTATTGCTTTTATCCTGTTAATTATTGCAGGATACATATTACCTGATCCTAGTACACTCTTTCTCAGCTGACCTCTTTCTATTTTTTTTTTATTTATTTTTTCCTTTTGTTAATAAGGAACACGTAGACTGAAAACATGTAATGAATCAGACTTGGACCATCACCCAACTAAACTGATGATACTGAGCAGCTGTCTGCCTCTGGCAGTCTCTCTTCACCAGCTTTTTTTATGCCAGGAGGGAGGGACAGAATGACTTTCTTCTGACCCATAAACAGTCTCTGCCTACATGAAACACCATTCACTGTTCAAAATACCATCTTGTACTACTGACTTGGGTCCCCTGTACAGGTATCCAAAGATGTCAGTGACATCTGGACTCCTTGTGCTAAGCCTTCCATGGGAGCTGTACGCTCTCTGGCTTTCCTTTCATTCTCTCCCTGAAGTCAACACTTAAATCCTTAGACTGGCCAACTTTGAGACTGAAACTGAAAGCAGCAGAGGTCTTCTCTTGGTGACTGCAGGTTGGGAGGTGAGAAGCCAGTCAGCTTCTCTATGATTTTTTCTGGTTACTTGCAGATCTGATGGTCACAGGCCTTAATAACACAATCCTCCCTCTCTTCCCCTAAACACCTGGTTCTGTGGCAAAACATACACACTTGACAACTGGAGTGCTGTCACTCCCCAGCAGAGTGCCCACTGGCATGCATGGGCCAACTCACACCTCTCAAAGTTACCATCACAGCTTCCACAAAGACAGCCATCGGCAGCACATACTTCACTAGAAATATACGTTTGAGGGCAAATACAATTATTTATGAGAGTCTGAAGAATGATTTGGAAGCCAAAAAAAGGCATCAGTATGGCATATTAGATTAGTCTGATCTTCAATTACTAGAACATTTGTGTATTTAAAAAAAAACACAGTACAAACCCAGGAAAGGGGATAGTCTTTCTGAAAGGAATGGGAGTAGCCAGAGAAAAACAGGTCAGAAGTTCTACAAAAAATAATTCAGTATTCATAGTTATTATGACACCATGTAAATAGTAAAAAGAGGTCTGAAAGGAATCTTGAGAGGTCATCCAGTCCACCCCCCATCTTCTAGCAGGTAGAATCAACCATTTCTGTATCATTCAGACATACCGTAAGCGAAGTTCTGTTACCTCCTTGCTGCAGTGCGAGTGTCATCATGTCTCTGCTTTCAACAGTGGAAACGGAGAGCAATCTGCTCCTTCCTTTTCTGCGACCTTTTACATATTTGAAGACTGTTACTTGAAGGCCCAGACTTCTCTTCTTTAGACTAAACAAACCCAATTCTTTCAATCTTTCCTCATAGGTCATGTTTGCTAGACCTCTGCTCATTCTTGCTGCTTTCTTCTGGACTCCCTCCAGTTGATCCACGTCTTTGTTGAAGTGCAGTGCCCAAAACTGGACAGAGCGCTCCAACTGAGACCTGGCCAGTGCCAAGTAGAGTAGAAGGATTACTTCATGTATCTTATATAAGACACTCCTGTTTATACATCCCAGTATGACACTTCCCTTTTTTGCAGTACTGCGGCACTGCTGGCTCTTGTTCAGCTTGTTATTCACTAAAACTTTCAGAGCCTTTTCAGTAGAACCGTTAACTACTCATCCCTCAACTTGCACTTGTGCAGCTGATTGGCTTTACTCAAGTGGTAGCTTGGCACTGACTTTAGTTAGAACATTTCTCCAATTTGCCAGCATCCTTCTATCAGTAATGGCATACTAACACCACATTGTTTGACACATGGTCCTCATAAGAAACATGAAAGCAGCTGGTTTTACTATGGAAAGGTTTTAAAAGTCATCTGCATTTCGCTTAGTAAAAAAAAGAACAAAACCACAATAAAAAAAAAGGTACCTTTCATTATGCAAAATTAGATAATTGATAAAATTCATGTTTTCTCCCTGCAGAATCACTTTTGTGCTACTAAAATTGGATCCTGGAACTCTGCATTGTATACAGGGAAAGCATATCTTACCCTAAGTGCAATATTTTAAACTCTAACCCAACAGTTGGCAAAAAAACCATGAAAAACATGATAAACGTATGAGGGCAAAGCACACTGTAAACAGGACAGTGCATACATATGTTCTGTAGAATCAGAGAGAATGATTTTTTGACACAGCTTAAGCTTTTTACCCCACACCTTCTCTAATGGGAAGAAGGGGGGAAAGAGGGACAGATGAACAAATGGGGGAGGTAACAAATCTTCTGATCACATCTTCTTTGTCTTGGAGCTCATTTGGGCCTCCTTGAGCAGAGGCAGGCTGGGCTGCCCTGAGCAGTCGCTTAGCCCAGGGATCCACACACAGGGAATCCCCAAATCATGCGAGACACCTCAGCTACGCTCATTTTGGGACTGTGCCTTAGAAAGCAGCGCAGCAGTATGGTTTTCTGTATGGACCTTCAAGCCCTGATCCACAGAACCTGCAGGAGACAGAGCTTCTGTGGGTGAATCTTTATACAGAGAGCTCTGAAATCTGAGAGTTTGGAGGCTGGTTTAGCACAGAGCTTGCTGATGCCTCACTACACCTACCCTTCGGAGAATCTCACAGTCATTTCCATTACAGAACATATTCTATTTTTTAACACAGAACCACTTTCCTTTCTGCTGTCATTAATTAACCCTCTGAAAGGATTTGCTAGGTAAATATGTAACAGTCCAATAGAATTTAATTACAATAAAGCTTGCTGAAGAATAGTACTAACTCTCCATAGTTACTATATTTCAGAACACAACTGTCCTCTGCATTCTTAATTTCTTCCCCTGTAAATCATAGTTATGCAAAAGTCTTGTTGAGCATACCCATCTTACTGAAGTTATTCCATTAGCCTTGTCTTCTTTTTGCTACAATAAACTGCCTTCTTTAAGCCTATTTCTCTTACCATTTATTCCAATATAATTCAGGCAGCTTCACTAAACCTGGTATAAAACAGTACTGTAAGGCCCATTGCATGAGAAAACTGTCTTCAGTCAGTCAGGCCACTGGTATCACAGTGCTAAGAAATGGCCCTGTTGTCTTCTGCTTAAAGGTGGCATGTGGGTATGGGCAGCCAAGGTAGTACATTATTAATTGCGTTGAAGAATCCATGTTCCTCCTCATTGCATTTTGATTGGTGGGGCTGGAAGCTGTAACATTTCTACTCATTCATTCTACAGGCCTATGAAAACTTTGTGAAAAAGCATGGAAAAGAAAAACTTCTTCCTGGTCTTGAAATGAACCATAAACAGCTGTTTTTTCTGAACTTCGCACAGGTATTCTATATGCTTCTTGACTGAAGGCTTTGAAAATCACTTGAAGTTGCAGTTTAACAGTAAGTCAGAGTAGGCTGCCTTTCACAGTTCTGCTAAGAGCTGGCAGAGTTGCTAAGCTGAGCAGTGTTCACTACAAAGTAGGGAAGATAAAGTCGTCTTTGGTAATTTTTATCTTCCCTAAATGAATTAATCCATGAGTAAGTCTGGTAGACAGTTTCTTGTGCCCAAGTGCCTTTGTCTGAGGACAACAGGTTACTTTTTTTTTTTTAACAAAATATATCTTTTTTCTCTATGCTCTAATGTGAAATTTATTCTTATGACATATTTCGTATGAAATGACAACAGGTTTCTTCCTGGATAATCTCATGGCTGACAAATGCTCTTCTTTGTTACGTGTAGGTATGGTGTGGAACATACAGACCAGAATATGCTGTGAACTCCATCAAAACTGACGTGCACAGCCCAGGCAAATTCAGGTCAGCATGTGTAATAATCTTCAGTGCAGTTCCTAGGTGCAACACCGCTTTTAGATAAAGAATTTAAAGAACTCTACACAAAAGGCTACGTTGCACTGACCAGAATAGATCTAGGCACATACACATATATAGGCACAGCGCATTGAAGATGGTTAAGAGAGAGAAAGATGGACTGTCCCTCCAGACCTCCCAGCCCTGGCATAGCTCTTGCTGACAGAAACAGGCACAGTCCTTCCCAGGAAGCTCCACAGGCTTTAAGGTTGTGGGGAGTTGTCCTCTCCCTTGAGATGATACAACTTAATTCTCTCCACATTATTGAGAAGCTTTGAACAACCATCATCACAGGGCACAAACCCATCGCCTGGCTGTTATCAAACCTGCACAACTCTTACAGCTGATCCCAGCGACTGCATCCAGAAGCCAGTGCTCTTCCAGGAGTCCCCCGGCTCCCGCAATAGCTCCTGATAGGGTTCTCACAAAGACCAGAGGCTATGGATGGACTTCCATCCTCCACTAAAGTCACAGGTAAAACGTCCAGTTAACCTGTGGAGTGCAAGGATTTTACTCTTCCAAGCATGGAGCAGAATTCCATCTTCTTTTAAATGGTAATAGTGACATGAGAGAGAAATCACTTTCTGCCAGTAGCCTTTGCTGTCATTAGAATGAGGAATGCCTTTGTCATCTAGAGCTAGAAAGACGTTCTGTTCAGCAGAGCAGACAGGCCCGTCTTTGCTGTGATGTTAACAGTGTTACTGGTAATGCCTGTAGCCCAGAACCGGGGCTCCCACACGCTCACTGTTTTTGGTCTAATAAATGTTTGGTCAAATGCCACGAGATCAAGTAGGAACGTAGACATCACAACATCTGTTAGCTTTGAAAGGCTGTGTCATCTCCAGGATTCACGTACACAATAGCTGATTTCTCTCCTGATACAATTCAGTACATTAATTCCACTACCTTTGTTTCAATGGCTTTTCACCAAAGATTTATTTTGTTTATCCCACATTCTCAAATATTTAGTGACAGCAGTGACTGTTCCTTCAATTGCTACTTGACTGGCATTTCACTGTGGGTGGTTTCTGTACGATCTGCAGATCCCTCCCAGGGGCAGTTCATGCTTCAAGTCGCACAATCGGCCAAATTTGCTAATGAGGCTCTGCAGCGGTTCTTCAGAACTGTGCCTTCTCCTTGCATATCTAATTTGCATGAGTCACAAGTCCTTTGAAATTCACTAGCTCAGCATCTTTGTGTAGTTGCATGCGTATATATCTTGGATATATTACATCTCATGTTGTGCTGTTTTTACATTGGTCTGAAAAGCTATAAGCTTTATGTGGAATTACACATGTACTGAGAAACCATATTAATATGTTTAGAATGTGAAGTAATTTTCAGGATGAGCCGCCCCCCCCCCAACAGCTCTAAAATAGAAAGTGTTTCAGTACATGAGACATACCCACAAAGTTACTGCCTAATGATATACTATTCAAATGTCACAATGTCCCCCAATGTGCCTTGGGTTTTTATAATTATTATTATTTGGGGTGGAGAGTGTTTGTTTTAACACCTGCTACACTGACGGGAGGCTATTTCTCCTTATAGGTAGGACAGGCAGGTCTCCATAAAAACTATTAATTGTGTAGTACAATTTTAGTTCACGGGCTACCAACTCTTGAGTACTAGACAGGTGGAAACTTTTGCCTGCTAGAAAAATAAGAAGTTAACAGAAAGATGCCTTGGATCAGGTGATTGTCAAAGGCAGGCGAAGGAGTGTCTGTATCTGAGTGTTAACATGCAAAATTAGAACACAGCAAGTACAGTAACAGATACAGGTCAAGCCCTGCTTATGGACCACATCTCTGCAAGTCCTGGAGGTGTTAGTAAATGAAGCAGGATTCTTATCCCACTGCTGTTTTATCTGTTTGTTAACAACTAATGTAAGTAGAGTTTTATTACAGAGCAAAAAGTATTTTGGGTGTATCTGACAAAATCCCATTTTGGGAGTTCTAGTCCTTAAGAGCAATGAAGCACTGCTAGATCACTTAAATCCATGACTTCCTTTGTAATCATTTTTCTGTGCTATCTCCTGTTTGGCTGGTGGCTCCTGAGACTGGTTAGAAAGTACTCTCACTTTTGATGTTGTAGAGACAGTCAAATTGTTGCAGATGTCAGCTGCTGAGCTTCAGCTCAACTTCTGTGGGCACTTTCTGGGTCTGTTGAATCTAATGGCTGAGATTATTCACAGTATAATCACAAATTACTCAGAGAAACAGTTATTCAAATAATTCCTGGCCCACAATCAACATGCATCAGTATCTATATTTGACATCTGAAGCTGAAATTGTTTTCCTGCATAGGTACGTGCATGCTGTATTTCTGTTCTTGAAGAAATGAGCAACTCTTAGCAGATATATTCACAGATGTTCACAATTACCCATATAAAAGCTGGTTTAGCTGGAACATCCTCATATTCACTTGAAAGCTGTTCTTTGTGTGAGTGTTTTTTTCAGGAAACTCATTCACTGGAACATTTGTGGAAAATGCCCAGAGAAGCAGTGTGATCTCAGTTAAAATTTGACTGGTGTAAAAATGTAAACGAATATTCACTGAAAAGTTACACAACAGCCCTCTACTTCAGGTCCTTGTTTTCCCTTTACCAAGAAACTTGTCAGCAAAACATAGCTGAAAAAATTCTTAGTGAAAACTAACAACAAGCAATAAACCTGTCCCTAGTGAAATAAATGGAAGTATTGTGAGAGCCAGTAAGGAAGAAGGGACAGGTCCTTTATCCTGGGGGGGTTGTGACAGGGACCATGGAAACTCAGAAGAGAGAATACAGCCACTGCTGGAGGTGAAGTGGAAGCAATAGCCAGAGTTCAGAAATACAGGTGTTTCCCACACTATTTTGAAGTGATGCAAAAAAGAAGTTAAGAAACATGAGTCAAATTGTTTGTTTTGAACAAAGGCAAGCAACAATGACAAGATGATGTTTTGTTTTAAAGGGTCATAGGATCATTGCAAAACTCTCCGGAGTTCTCTGAAGCCTTTTCATGCACCAAGACAAACTACATGGATCCTGCTAAGAAGTGCCAAGTTTGGTGATGGAGCTGTAAACCTTGCATCTCAAGAAGCTTTCCAGAAAAAAAGAGAAATTTTGAAGAAATTTTGAGAAGGGGAGGAAGGAGGAAAACTGAGGGGAATATGCCAGAGTAGTCACTGTAATTCTTAGTAAACAGGCAAAAACATACAAACAAAAAGATCACACATCAAAACATGCAATGAAGGACGAACGCCCATGCAGCAGTGAGCTGCCCTAGCTGATCAGCTGCTTTTCCTGTCACTGAACCCTGTAGAACCTAAATCATTTGACGATGTACAGTAACACATCCCTTGTAATTAATCCTGTTTCCCAATGGCTTTTTGGATTTATTTTTAAATGTCAAAGCATAACACATTATTGCCCACTGGGCGGCGAATGCATATTTCTGATCAAGTGGAGGAATGAAATGCTAAGTGACCCACAGTTTTAGACATCATAACATGATAATGAGACAACAGTTTATTCCTTAAGTGTCAGACTTTGTACCCTCAGCTGTTATGATAAATCTGTTCTACCAAATGTTTTCATTTTCACTTGAAACCATTTATACAAGAGGAGTCCAAAGACCTGCTGTAATTAAGTAACTTCTCACTAATTATTCCATGTGTGTTACCTGAAGTCACTATTTACAACAGTTTATTTACTGCTTTCCAGCCAAACTGAAACTGTAGGTAATTTATTAATTTTTGAACATATAATCTGTAAGATTGTGATCAAAGACCCTTTCACAGTTTTCTAAGCTTTTTCTTGCTTTCTCTGAAGTTGGTCTTTTTTAAAGTTTCTAGTAATGTATAAATCATAGTTTTTATATTTAAATCTGAGCTACACTTTTGAAGTATTGTAATATATTTTAACAGTGGCTGCATAGAACTGGGGAATTTGAGTAAAGCATGGTATCAGACAATAAGATAAAGTCTACAAAACTGAGCTCTGCACTGGGAGCACACTAATATTCAAGTTTTCTGATTTTCCCAGAGTTTAGGGTCTGATCCTGCACATAATTTGTACACGTTCTGATCTATGTCAGTCCTCACATCAGTAAAGCTGCACAGCTGATTGCAAGAATCAGAAGGAGCTTTAAGAAGGTAAAAGGCTTTAAATCTGCAATGATATGTATTAAACATCCTCATGCAGATTGCAAAGGAACTTACTGCTTTGTATATCAAAGCAAACATTTTCAAAAATAAGTACCAGATACCTCAGATGACTGCTACAATAGGTATATTTAAAAACCTATGTTCCTTTTAGCTTTCCAAGTTTGTCATCTGATAAAAACATTTTGATAATAAACTGAAATTATGAGCCAAATGCAATGTGTGTTCTTTAGAGGAAATACAAAGTAGAAAAAATATTATCTGCAAATGATCTCTGTACTCGCCCCTGAGCACCACACCTCAACATCTGTAACAACTGACAAAAGGAGAATTCAAATCATTTTGTTCTAGTTTAAAAGCAGATGTTAGTTAGTATCTTAAGGAAATCACACCAAAATTGCCTGCAGACAACTTCCTCTTCCAGGACTTTTCCCCAACAGTATGACAAAGAGAACAGAAAACAGAATCCTTTTCACAAATTCCCAGCTGGAAGACTCGTGCTTAATGCAAGAGGAGCAGCAAAGGTGCCGGGTAGCATCCAGCCCAGCCCCTGTGGTGCTGGAACTCTGGTGCCTGGGCCTGCAGTTTCCAAACAGCAGCTGAAGGGTCTTTGCTTGTGGTGTGCTGGGCAGAGCACGCAGCCGCAAGCAGCCACAGACCCCTCCGAAGGCACAGCGTGCCCAGGAGACCACACCACTGCCTGCTCGTGGCTGCCTTGCCTGTAAGTCACTCCTCGCCACAAAAGGGAAGCAAAGTGTGAAAATCAGTCAAATTTAGAGAAAAGCGCCAGAAAAAACTAATGATCGAGTTCACTGGGTTTTCACCTCCCTGCTGGGCCCCTTGCTTCACTCCTCTCCATGTATTTGTCAGAGATTTTTTTATACTCTTTATCATTACCCTGATGCATGCTAGTGAAACTCAACCCTTTACGAATTCAGGCCCATGGAACTGTGAGACAGGATCCCCACGTCACAGCTAGACATGGTAACAGTCATCAGGGAGAGAAAAATTCAGAAGGTAACTAAATAAACCAGTGGATCAATAAATACAGAATAAATAGCATTAAATGTAATAATAAATACAAAATCATTAATAATTAGCAAGTAGATAATATATCCCTCATAAAAACTGAGTAAGTCAATACAGGTCAGTCACTTCTAAAGTGTGTTCGGTAGCCTATTGGCAAGCTTTTCTGATACGCCTTGTGTTTCATTTACCTGCTAGACAAGAAACTACAAAGAGCATATTTATTGTTGGAGATAGTGTCCTCCCTTTGGGCACACTACACAGTGAAGGTTTTTTCACTTCTCAGTGGCCTACCTACACACAAAAATAGTTGTGTCTTGATTCACGCTACCTTCTGATGGAGCAGGAAAGGTGAATTCCAATATATTACTGAGGATATGGTAATTTCTATCACCGCCACAGTGAGAAATAAAGCTGCCCTTGTAGAAAGTAGCCAGCAAAGCTCTGGCTGGAGCAGCAACAGATACCTCTAAGGACAGAACACATACATATTTGACAGCTGGCTTTAGCCACGTCATCAAACCTAGCTTTTACACTCACGAATTTTTAGACTCCCCTCCCAGAACCCCCATTTCATCACTGCTCCCTCACCTTTATTTCACTACAGAAAATCCATCTGTAACAATAAGACAGAGCTTGGAAAGAAGTTTGTGGAACATAAACCAAACATAATGCTTCTGACCAAAAGAAATCGCAAAGTTCCCCTAGGGATTATTGGCTATGCAAAGGGCCAGATATATCCCCCTTTTATTGTGTGAAATCATGAAATGAAGTGAATGGACATCTAGAAAACAACACAAAAGCACCCCAGGATTTGATGTGAGTGAGAAGGATCTGAAGACAAAGGACCTGGTCAATATAGGAACCTAAATGGTCAAACTGTTTGTACAAGTCCTGTTCATACATGCCCATGCACTTGTATCACTTTGCAGAATCACAGCACGGTCAGGGCTGGAAAGCACCTCTGGAGATCACCCAGCCCAGTCTCCTGCCACAGCAGGCTCTCCAAGAGCAGGCTGCACAGGGCTGCATTGGGAATATCTCCGGCAAAAGAGACTGCACAGCCTCTCTGGGCAGCCTGCTCCAGTGCTCTGCCACCCTCCAGGTAAAGCAGTTTTTCCTCATATTCAGATGGACCTTCCTGTGCTGCAGTTTGTGCCCGTTGCCCTTTGTCCTGTCGCTGGGCACCACTGAAAAGAGCCTGGACCCATCCTCTGGACACTCAACTTCAAGATACTTGCAGACAGAAGTTCCCCACTTGGTCTTCTCCAGGCTAACATCCCCCTGAGAAGCCCCCTCCTTCCTTCCCACAACTATTCTACTACACTCACCACAGGCTCAAGCCTGCAGGTGCAAACGAGCCTGCTCATTTCCTTATTCCCCTTTGGAGCGGGTGGGGAAATACATGTAGGGTTGGCCTCCTGGCTACAGCAGCTCAACCAGAACTGTGCGGGTAGCTGCAACTACTGAAATAAGCCCTAACAGGAAAAGATTACACTCCAGAACAAAGAGAAAACAAAGAAATCATCTGCAGCACAGATCTGAATCTCAATGTCTTGTGACATCAATCCTGGGCCTAGGCACATCATACACCACCACTCATCAATGTAGTGTTATCCAAAAGTCACTTGGCACATCAGCATTATTAGTATTTAGTAATAGTATTTAACAGAAATCTAAAATGCAAAATACACATCTTAGAAACCAGACTTTAACCAGTGGCAATTACAATTTCCTTGCTCATGCAAAAGTGAAATTCAGGTCTTCATAAAAGAAAAAGCACTTGTCATTCAGATGCGAGGTACTCGACATTAAACAAGCAGTGACAATCAGAATGTATCTTTCATCACAGCTTGCAAACTAATTAGTGCCTGCAAGTATTCTCCTTCTCAGAGCATTATTATGTCAGGGAAGTATTAATAGACATACCATGGAAGGCATTTACCAAAGGCCTCAAAAACAACAAACAAGGATGCAGAACACGTCACTGTGCTGCATTCAGATTTTACTGCTTCAGTTCTAAGCTTCACGAGAGTTCACATGGGGTGCAAATGTACTGGTCCTTTCTAGCATGCCCATGAGCTTGGCATGAGGCACCCGTGAACTCAGTAAATTGACAGGTTTACTGCCAAAAGTTATAAAAGCAGTAAACATGATATCACTAACACAAACACTGTGTTGCTTAAGTGTTTGCATTTTCTGTAGATTTTACTTGCCTTGGCTACACTACCTAAGAAAGCATGTCTCTGTTTTATTTAAAAGATGCTTAGAATCAAGTTGGCATGAACACCAGAAATATGAAGAATTTTTGACAATATGCAGGAAAAAAAATTAACTAGTGCTTTATGAAGTGTGCATCAATGTGTGTTTGTTAATGTTCAAAACCAGAAAGAGTCAAATACAGTGAAAAAGAGCAAAACCCCATCAGTATTACCACGATGGAAGTCCAAGGGATTTCTGGAAGAGTATTCCATACCTAAAAGAAAGAAAAATATGTTAATACCTAATGAGAATTTAAACTGATTTGTAGATGAATATGGGCTCTCCCCTCCTTATCAGATTCCTCTAATTCCCTCGCCATTGGTAAGTTTTATTCTTGGTTTTTGTTCTCCAGCTTCTTAAATCACCTTCCTTCTATACGCTCTCAGATAAATCAATTCCTTGCAAATAACCACACAAGCACATACTCCATCTGCAGTGTTTTTCCTTATTTCCTGCCCATTTAAGCTCCAACTTCTCCCTCATCTGTATTTTCCTTCAAATACATTCATACGAATGCACTGTCATCTTTGATGCAAAAAGCAGTTTTGAGCCTGCTGCTGCATAGGTCTACTCTTAAATCCAACATCTTATAATTTATAATATAGCAGAAGCATCTGCTCCCATCTGTCTATTACTGGCCACCTGATCTGCAGTTAGAAATGCACGAGCAAGCACTAGTCAAACAAAAGCTAAGTAGTATGGTACAAACAGTCCTTGTGGAAACAGTTAATACTGCCCAAATATTGGTTACATCTATCACTTTCATTTCCTAACCACCAGAGAAAAAAGGGACGAAACAAAATATCTAAATGAATTATATAAAATAATTCTGTTCCCTTGCATGGTGGCTTTGCAGAGCCATTTCCAGTATCTGTTTGCATGAAGACTGCTGCAAGCCCAGGAGGACTTACACTCAGTCTGGGGGCTAGAAAAGGTCACCTACAGAGCATCACAGTCCCTTTCCCCAAAAGCTTGGTCAGGCTGCAGTTGTCAAATCCTGCCCCTGCCCCCACCCCCTTCTAAAAAGCTCTCAGGTTCTGTGGAGAGCATCAAAATGTGAAGGGAAAAACTGGAGGGAGCACCCTCTCTTTCTCATGATGCATTTTACATTTTTTCATTTTGGCTGAAATATCAGTTCACCTTTTTGGTCTATCACAGTATCCTCAACACCAATGAAATGTACAGGAAAAAAACCAAACACAGGTATGAGAAAATAGTCACTTATCAGCTTTCTCCGATCTACTTCAGTGCAAGATAGGACTAAATTAAACTCTAAAATAAGTTTAATAAAGAGTGAGAATGAAATACAGCAGGATCCAATGGGCAAACAGCTGCATTTTTTCATACTTCTGGGAAAAAAATCCACTCAATTTTACCTAAAGAAAAAACCCAAAACACTGTAAACAATTTACAGTATCGTTGTCAGCTTCTGTAAAATCTAAGTCAGTCACTACAGTTCTACAGATGCCTTTTGATTGTTTCAGATGACTTAAAGTGGCTTTCCATGGCAGCAGGCAGACAAAACTTTGGGGACTACACAAAACATATAAATACTGACATCGGCCAATTAATTGACAATGTATTAATGAAACAGCTACCAAACACACACGATACACAGCCATCACTAAATAATCTCAGTCTTGCTGAGATGCTGTGATGCACAGTCAGACAGCTTCACGGCTGCCGCCCCGGGGCTCGGGCCAGACGCTCGCTAAGGCCCAGGGCAGATCTCCGAGGAGCTGCGCAGCCAGGACAGTGCTCCGAGAGGTGCTGGGCCACCCTCCAGCCATGACCAGCGTCTGGACTAAGCCCGGAGAAAAGCTCCAACAGTGAAGATGCTGCTGCTAACAACCCTCGGGGACTTTTTCTTCTGGATGAGTGACTAACCATGATTTCTTAACCAGGTGTTACTTATTTTCCTACCTATGCTACATTTGCTTTTTTTTTTTTTCCCCTTTTTGAACCTATCATTTTTGGATATTGTATCATGAGCCTTTAAATTAACTCCAAAACAGAAAGGACCTGAGTTTTCTCAATCTTTTAGAACATCCAGTGGAAAATCAAATACAGCAAGATGCAAGTACGATACAGCACATACTGTGTCCACAGAAGCCATGATGGACTCACATCTTCTGTAACATTGTGAGGAGAGCTTTTTACCCAAGTGGCTAATGAGCAGTAATTGCCCAAGAAAGGATTTTCCCCAATGTTGTGCTTAATCACAAAGAAAAATGGCAGCAGATTTAAGAAGAAAACTGAAGTGATTCAACCCCACATCCTACAGGCTGTGTGGGAGCTGAAGCTGGAGATGCCTGGCATTCCATCCTGCCCCTGGATCATTCAGAGCAGGCTGTGCGCTTCACTTCATCCCCTGCCTGCACCCTAAGGTTTCCTTCCAATGCAAAACAAGGCACAGAGGCAGCAACCTGCCATTGGAGCCCATCCCTAGTACCTTAGTTCCTTTCCTCAAAGGGCATTACTGGGTGACTGTGGTCAGTAAAGTATCTTGTTCCTTCCAGACCCTAGCACTGCCACATCCTAAACTAGTTCACAGTTTGAGGACACAGCCTGATTCAAAGGCTACCATAATGTCGTTTCAATTCTCACTGGGATGGAGCTTCTTGATGTTAGTCCTTTATCTTAAAAATCACCCTTCACTCATGGCAAATTCAGATGAAAGCAAGCAGGTAACCAAAAAACCCCACAGCACATAGGGTGAAAGATTTAGCAGACACAGATGTCCAGAAATGAAACTAAGGCTAAACTGTCATGGAACAGAGATAAACTTTTTTCCCCACTGCTTATTTCAGCTACTGACCCAGAAAACACGCTTCACTCTTCCCAGCACGACAGCAACCTTTGCACTGCCAGGCTGCCCCCCCAGGAAAAGCCCAGCACTCGGGAGCTCCTTCTATTCAGAGTCCAAATTCCTTGTCCTTCCTTCCCCTTTCTCCTGGACTTCTTACTTTTTACCTCCACACAGGGAAAGTTTTGATGTTACCGTAATATATCACAGTATTTGGCAATTTTCCTTTGGATATGCCCCAGTGCTTTTCTTACTTGACCAGCTGCTGACAGACTGCTAAGTACAACATTCATTTTCTTAGCTAAACCACCAAGGAATTCTTACTCCATGATGAGGCAAAAATCTTTCCAGCTGCTCTGGGACATGTTTGCTCCAAGTGAAGCCCCTCCATACATTGATCATTATTACCTTACAACCACACAGAAACAGGCAATTGTATTTCACAGAGACATGCGCATGAGCTCAGTGCACATGGCTAATTACTGGTGTTTCACTAAAATCATTGGGTCATTTTATTGCTCTGTCACATTACGGGTGTTACTGACTTTGTAAGAAAGGCAATTAAGATAACTGCTACAGGAACACAGACAACTTACAGTGTCTACCATACAGAGACAAAATCTTTAAAAAGTATTTTTTAAAAGATTTTTTAAATAAATTCTGAATTTAATCTCCTTCTATGAATATTAAGTATCTCAAAAGTTATCTGAAAATTAAATCCTCCCACTAACCTAAAAAAAAAAAGTCCAAATATTATTTTATCAGGAGGCACTGGAACAAATTCTCTTCCAGAAGAATCAAAGATGCACATATTGAGTCAGTCACACTGTGAGTGAGCAGAGCCGAATTTGGAATTACTTCATATAATACAACCAACTTTACGCTGTTGGAGCAATGTTCCACAGAAAAAAAGCAGTCAGTTCAGAAAACAAATGAAAGTGGTAATAATGATCATCATCATAATAATATATATACACACTGAATTTTTACAGTAGGCAGATTTTTCCCAAATTATTCAGATTCCACAAGTCTCGATATCTCCTTTGCTCTGCATTAACTCAAGCTGTTCTTGTCACATCACACATTGAGACACCAGAACCAAAGATGGGAGGAAGTGATGGTGCTGACCCAAGACTAAAATAAATTCCTCATAAAATCAGTGTTTAATAGGAGTGAGGCCTAATGAGCTCAGACTCAGTAACGGACAGAAGGCTGGATCTGTGCCCTGAAGTCCTACTCACCTCCTCTTTTATTAAATTATATTCATTCCCTCATGCAGGCTCAGCTGGCTGCTGTGTTGCCTGGGACTCCTATGTGATGACTTTAGCACACTTCTCACCAAACGTGATTACCTCTGGTGAGGGAGGTGTTTCCTTCATCCAGGAAAGAAATACACACACTGAGTTCTAAACAATGCAACCCCCCTAGAGCCTTTACAGGTACCATCCAAAATCTTACAAACATAGCAGAATCTATCAATCATACATTTAGGACAACATTTCTCATACTGGCACTGTTCAGACTTCCCATCCACAGCTGCTGTTTTACACTGATCTCCTGGCAACAACAGTACCATTCAGTACATTCTCCACGGTCCATGCAGACCCTCACGTAGCAGTTGGCTATTACACTGACAGGAACAACAGAAAACAAGAAAGTAGTTTGGAATAATCCTTTGTGAGGTTACACATTTCAGGCTACTAAATAGACCATTTTATTGTTCTAAGGCTTCCTTCCTTATATGGGGATTTTATTGATGAAGTTTTACAGTTATCTGAGAAGATTGATCTATTTCCACTTGATTGCTACCAAACATCCCACATCTATTCCAAGTCAACCACGATGCGCCAGCAGAATACTTAACAAGAATAAGCTTGCTGTTGCTCTCCTCACTACAATATCAGATATGCAATACAGCATCCACTTTCATTTAGTAATATACAAGCACTGCTATAAACATTCATGTTGGAGAAGACATGGTCAAAGGTGCAAAGTAAGGTGGACACAGAGAGTTGTATGATATGGTTTCTGTTGGACCTTAGAAGTCAGATTTCAATCCAGAGTTCAACCAGCTCCTGAGAAAGAGCCCCCTCCTCCTGCACAGGCCACCTCCTGGCAGTTACACAGTGCTTCAAAAATAGGTTTGTCTGTCAATTACATTCTTTACCCAGAATTGTTTAGATATCCTGGTGTTGTGTCAGTTAGAGCCTTGAATGTAAGGACTGACACTGCCAACCTAATCTAGTATTTTATGAAAGCTAACATAGGAGCAAAAGTCAGTTGTCCTGCTGGTGTTGAGACTCACTATATTAGGCGGGACTTTCTTACAGACTGGGCTTCATGCCCACATGAATTACGTGCCTGTAGTCCAGCTATGAGGCGATGAAGTGAGGTAAAGTCATTAATCACCATTATGAGGTATGGCAACCTGGTCAAAACAGATGGCAGAAAGCCACACATAACTTACAACTGCTCTTATGGAAGAGCTTCCATCAGTGAGGAAACCACCAGTAACCCCCAAGCTCTTCCCTAAATAAACCAGTTATCCAGTGCATCTTCAACCAGATGCAAATACAGAAGGCTACAGACTCATCAAAATGTTTTCACCTGTTTAAAAGAAACACTTCCTGCCCTTGCTGAGGACAGCTTTCCGGACTGGACCTGGTAAACCCAGCTGCCTTTGTCAGCCCTACATTCCTAATTCTAATTTACCTGTTGCTCTCCAGGAGGGGATCTCATCCAAGTGCTGAGCTTCTCTAGTGATTTTCTCCCTTCGTCATCACCCAGAATAAGATACCTACACAAAGCACTAGTAGCTACCATTTTATTATAAAAATCAATAAGCTGTTAAATCAGTTTTAAATAGTTCAACTTAAGGCACGTAAGTTAGGCAGAATAACTCTTAATTCTGTTAAGAGTTAATATATACAACAACAACAGCTGTCTTGATATGCAAGGGGTTCAAATCACCAACTAAATCATACAACTTCATGAGCAACAACAGAAGAGGCCATCACAGGTGTGAACCTTATTTGCCCCCCAGCCTGTCATTACCCCTCAGCTCACAAATCACTGGCACTGAGTTGGCTGATAGACTACGCTTCCTTGCATCGCACCAGGCTCACGAGGCTGCAGCCTGGAGGGCCTTGTGCACCGCTGCTGTAAAATCATTAAAGACTGACATATTTTAATCAACATGCCGTGCCTGCAAACAGGTACAAGCTGACCTCTCTGTGAATGCCTGAGACTGTGACCCTCTTTCTAGACAACGGGAAGAGAGTATGCACTTTGGAGAGATGGCTGGAGATGAAGAACGGGACTCATCCCCCAAGGGATCCTTTGTCCTGCTCTCTGGTTAAGTGCAGCTTGCTCACCACACCCAGATCCTGCATCAATGTCAAAAGCGAGAGGTTGCTGTTAAGTCTGACCTGCTGAAGCTATTGGCAATGCGAAGTGCCCAGCCTAGGATATGCCCACGCGGCTGCCTACAGAGGTCAGACCGTTTGACTGGGGGCAGTGTGAGGGTGGGTTCACCTCCAGCTGGTGAAGCACAAGGTCCCACAAATAACTGACCCAAACAGGCCACCAATTTCCCAGGGTCAGTTTCCTAAACATCAGTAACCAAAACCTGCAATAAACAAAACACAAGCTTGCTACATGACATGGAGTATTTGTTTGAACAGAAAAAAGCCTCTCACGGAACAGGAAAAACAAGTGCTCATTTTTCACACAGGAACCAACATTCTCTTCAGTTTTGTACAAAAAAAGCATTTTTGCAAGCACATGTAATTAATCAGGTGCTACTAATCCTAGTAAAGCAGCATGGCTGCAGAGCCTCTGCTGCACTCTCACATGGGAGCCAGGAACAGGTTGCAACCTTGGGCAGGAGCCGAGTTATGCCTGGATTTCTACACAGAGGAAAAAACACCATTGCTGTTGTACTTGGAAGTATTTCAGTTTCATGCCGCACAGACAGGGTTAAAGACTCACCAGCTATGTCCATAGGTGGCCCCATCTTGGCTGCAGGTTAAACGTAGAGCGAGGCATCGGGCAGCCTGAGCCCTTGCAACACAGCCCGGGGTGGGCTCGGGGCTGAGCCCTGCGCCAGGCCTTGCTGAAATATGTCCCAGAGATGGCTGCGAGGAAAACAGGGGGTCCCACCCTGGGGCGAGGAGCTGCAGCTGCCTCCTAGGCCTCTCCTGCAATACCTGGGCTGCCAGGGACGGAGGACAAGCAGATGGCGACCTTCGCCTCAGCCCCAGTGTGCCACAGAGCCTTCCTCCTGCCTGCCACAGGGCTACTGGCATGGCCCAGCCCTACCTCTCAGCTCCTCCCCCTTCCAGAAGGTTCCTCGACCCCACCCCTCAGCACCTCAGCTCCTCCCCCTTCCAGAAGGTTCCCCAGCCCTGCCCCTCAGTGCCTCAGTTCTTCCCGCTTCCAGAAGGTTCCTTGCCCCTGCCCCTCAGCTCCTCCTCCTTCCAGAAAGTTCCCTGCCCCTCAGCGCCTCAGTTCTTCCCGCTTCCAGAAGGTTCCTTGCCCCTGCCCCTCAGCTCCTCCTCCTTCCAGAAGGTTCCCTGCCCCTCAGTGCCTCAGTTCTTCCCGCTTCCAGAAGGTTCCTTGCCCCTGCCCCTCAGCTCCTCCTCCTTCCAGAAGGTTCCCTGCCCCTCAGCGCCTCAGTTCTTCCCACTTCCAGAAGGTTCCTTGCCCCTGCCCCTCAGCTCCTCCTCCTTCCAGAAGGTTCCCTGCCCCTCAGCGCCTCAGTTCTTCCCGCTTCCAGAAGGTTCCTTGCCCCTGCCCCTCAGCTCCTCCTCCTTCCAGAAGGTTCCCTGCCCCTCAGCGCCTCAGTTCTTCCCGCTTCCAGAAGGTTCCCTGCCCCTCAGCGCCTCCCGTTTCCAGAAGGTTCCCTGCCCCTCAGTACCTCAGCTCCTCCTGCTTCCAGAAGGCTCCCTGGTGGCTAAGCCTCAGCTTGCAGGAAGGGCAGCCCCAGGCCATGCCGCAGCCCCAGCAGCACGATGGGGTGAGCATCGCCGCCATCTCCCATCGGCCCCCCAGGCACAGAGCTGTGCCGCCCGCCGGGATCGCTGCGGGACAGGCTGGGGCTGCCATGTCAGCGTGGGGGGCAGAGCTGGCTGCCTGTCTTCCCCTTTCCACTTGTACCCAAGGGAAGATGAAAAGCATCGTCCCCCTGACGCTGCTGGGGAGCTGGGGAAAGGGGGCTGCCTTTCCTAAGGAGTGAGGCCAGGGCTCACCCCAGGTGTGAAAGGAACTGCCAAGCCGGGCAAGGAGCTGGTGGGCAGCAGGTTAAAGTGACCTCAAGATCACACAAGAGATGTAAGAGGCATCTTCAGAGCCACTGTCTCTGGTTTAGGTCTGGAGCAGGAAGGGTCTCCTTAAGATAAACTCCAGTCTACAGGCAGGCTTTCCCGCAGTGGCTCCGCTCTGCACGCAGCGGAGGAAAACGCAGCTATGCTCTTGTGTACACTAATAACCTTAAATTGGATTACAAGCACTGAAAGAATATAAACAAGACACTGGAACGGTTACCAGGAAGCCTCGTGCAGCATCCCAGGACAGATGGGCAGAGAGAGACTCATCCCTAACCAACTCACCCAAACAGCTGTTCAGTGGGTAACAGGGAAAGCCAAGCAGAGGCTGTGGGGCAAACTCAGCAACCAACCTCTGGAGCAATAGGAACCCAGATGTTCCCACTTTGCTTTTGTAAACAAACAGATGAAGAATAAGTTAATCAGTAAAAATAATCTTAGATCACAGAAAGCATCATCCTATCTGAAAGGCAACAACAGAAATGAAAAGGGGGCTTGAAAAAGACGCCCACCCCAGGCATGTGCAGGCCAGCTTTGCCAACCAAGAACGAGTCTTGGGTGATGTGATACAGCTCTTTAGACCTCGTTATACTGTAATGAAGCCAGAGTCCTCTCCCACATCAAAATGCAGGTGTTCTACATACTGGCATAGCAACAGAGAAACTGAAGTTATTGCTACACTTTAATAGCAATGCACCTGAATTCTGGAAGAAATCTGAACATGTATGTTTTCTTCCTCTCCTAAATCCTAG
Organism: Falco peregrinus; assembly: GCF_023634155.1. Taxonomy (NCBI): domain Eukaryota; kingdom Metazoa; phylum Chordata; class Aves; order Falconiformes; family Falconidae; genus Falco; species Falco peregrinus. Next base: position 28,558,923 of record NC_073732.1, on the reverse strand, counting down.
CATTTCTCCATTTGAGAGAAAAAGTTTAGTACCCAAGCACTTATTTTTCAAGAAGAAAAAACCCCAACCCTTTTGTTGCTCAATACACCCCTGCAAGCGTGGGAAGCTTCAGCAGTGCATTGCATGATTTCATTATGAAAAGACACCCAGGCGTGTTGTCCTGAAGGTGGTTGCAAAAGGCCACTTTGCAGAGTGGTCAGTGGACTTTAAATAGTGTGTGGGATGCCTATTTTCTTGGAATAATCCTCTTTTTATTACCCTGCAAAACTGGCAGGAACTTCCTTTCCTTTGTATATAGCAAGTTGCTTGACAATATTGAAGCCAGCCTAGAAAGTTATTTTGGTTTGCTCTGCTAAATCAAATCTTTCAGCTCTTAAAACTCAGGTAAAGCAAAACCATACTGTAACATTTAAGTTTTAGCTCTGTAACATTTTAGTTTTAAATACTTGATTTGAAATGTTACAACACCTGAAAGTAGCCAGTTGGGTCCACTGGATCTTTCAGAACTATTTTCACCTGTGCCTGGTAAATAAACTGAAGTGTGAAAATCTGTATGTGGCCACTATGAAGTCACTCTGTGCCTGTTTGTCCTGGCAGTGGCTGCGGCCAGGCAGGGAGCGAGCAGCTGGCACGCTCACCCGCACGGTGCCGGCCGTGGGTATGCTGCAGCTGTGCAGCTCGGAGCCCAGGCGGTGCTGCCAGGCAGCTGCTAAGAGAGCTGCTGCTGGCTCTGCATCGTGCTGCTGGCGTAACGCAAACTCCTTACAGGTGACAAGTTGTGCTGGGTAAGAAACTCCCTACTTGCTTTGTCAAAGGAAGAATCTGGGAGATTTTAAAAAACACCAGAGAATTGAACTACATGTGCACCTACCTCCATCTTCAAGGAGCCTCCCTGTTGCCTAGGGTTCAGTCTGGATGGTCTCAGCCTTAGAAAATGAGGCACTGGTCCTTAAAATAAGATAACGAGGTATCTGCTAGAAGTATATGCTTAAACTAGTCTCTTAGCTTACACAGTCTACATGTAAGAGTGACTTAGAATGGATGTTCTCATCTGAAGTGACTAGAAGGCAGTTGGTGATGCTGGAGCTCCTCACATGGAAGCTGCAGCTGCTGCAGAGGTTGGGAATCTCCAGCTCTCCAAGAGACTACACGGTTTATCCCCTCTCTTTCAGGAGATTCAGTGAAACAGGATCGCCCCTTTGCGCTCAGTTCATTCACAGGGAGAAGTAATTTGGTGTTAAGACAATTCCCAGAATTGAACATCACGCTCCAGTGCTTCTGCTAATAGTTGCTGGAGTTGCAAAGGGATGTCCACGGTTGCATTACAGTCAAATACACTTCTTTTTTGTTTGCATTCTCACAGGACAATAGAAACTGGCCACAGATAGAGACAGGACATCTGATCTGATTGACATGCCTTCCTCACAGTCTCAAAATTATACAAATTGCATGAGCAGGAGTCAAAAAAATAGTTTCTTTCTCTATCTAACCCCCATCAAGGGTCATTAAGATTTTTTTCACATTCTCTTACACATACATCTTGCTAGAACCTTCAAGACATGCGTTCCCCAGTCAGTTCTCTTTTAACTGGGGATTGAATTATTAATGATTTAGTCTTCCGAGAACTAAAACTTTTTAGTATAAAAATCTTTGAGCTCAAAAGCTCAAAGCTGCTGCTGAAAATGCAGTGGCTCAGATTATCTGAGGATCATTTCTGATTTAAATGACCAGGTCACTGGAAGGTATCAAGGCACATTATTTAGTGGGTGAATATAATTATCTCCAATTATAATTTCAAAAGGCAAACCCCTTAGTACAGGATAATCAGAAAGCCACAGGGAGTCTGAGCCACAATTCTAGACACTATGCTGTACAACGGACCTCCCCAAACTTAAATAAGTCTGATGTTTTCTTTTTGAAGGACATACAAGTTTCTATTTCATAACAATAGATTCCAAGAAATTTTCCCCATAATAAGGCTCATGAGAAATTAACTCTTGCCTCTTTCTAAAAAGTCTGAAGTTCCTTAGCCAGTGGCAGCTATTTTAAAAGTTTGATATTCAGCGGCATGTCATCTTAAAGCCAAGCTTCTAAAGAAAGGCATAAGAATACTGTACCAAGGCTGATTCAGGCAACACCACAGTATCTTCAGATGACTGTAAGGCAAACAGTTTAGTATACTACATTTTGGTTTGTCATGCAATACCTACCAGCACTTGTGTGGTACCACCTGTCTCACCTAAAGGTCTGTGATCCTCTCAGCTTCTGCACTAGTTTGATAGGTGAGTCTGAACTGCCTCAGTAGCTGCATGTGAGCACGCTGATAATAGAGCACAAAAACTGGGAAACTGGGAGAATTGGCCGACCTGCCCCTTGGATCAAACTAAAGAAACAGTTCTCTCATGCCTCTTCCTCCTCTTAATGACTCAGGAAACATCTAGGAGGTTTTAAGAAAACAGGAAATTAAAGCATTAAATATGTGACAGAAGGCTCAGCCCTTTCTGCTACACAGTCCACAGTATGCTGGAGACAACTGACATGCCACGCATTCATTGAACATTAGCCTCCACGGTCAGTCTCACTGCTCTAATAGCACCGCTGCCTTTCTTCACACAGCTTTACCGACGTGCCGCATGCGTGATCTGCAGCTCACCTCCTATTCTGTGTTATACAGACTTTTCCTAACACTGCACCCAGTATTAAAACGTTTCCCTTGTATGCTAAAAAGCCTGATGTTGGATGTAGTACTTGCCTGTTGTTACTGTCAGTCAGTTCTGTCTCTTCTCTGCAAACAGTCCCACAGAATTTCACAGCAGTATTTACAGTCATGAAGACTCGTGCATGAAGAGATGTCAAATAGTTGCCCTCAGGCACCAAGGCAGGGTCACCTGTACTCCTGCAGCATGCCCAAGAGATGTTTGTCCACCCGTTCTCAAAGGCCTCCAGTGATCAACAATAATACTATTATGCCTAAAAATTTCTTCTAGTACTTCTGTGTCTTTGCCATAAGGACAGCCTGAATCTTTCTTTCTTGTTCTTCATTACTTCTTGCCCTGTGTATCGCCAAGAAGCAATTGCTCCCCTTGCTCCTTCAAGAAGTCTGATATATTTAAGACTTAAATTTTCTTCAGTCTGCTCCGGCTGAACCACTCCAGCATGCTCATTTTCTCCCTGGTTAAACGTTACAAACCTCGGTTCCCTCTTGCTGCTCTCCCCCGAGTTCCATCGGTCACAGCCACCCTCTGTGGTGCCCAAGGCGAGCAGGCTGGGGAGGACATGTGCTCTCCCCCGAGTTCCATCGGTCACAGCCACCTTCTGTGGTGCCCAAGGCGAGCAGGCTGGGGAGGACATGCTGCCACCGGTAGAGCAGGGCACAATTTCATGCATCTCTCCGGCCATTTTTCTGGTATTCATCCCAGGACAATGTTTCGCTTTTCACACCAACATTATGACATTGCTGACCTGAATTCAGGTTGTGATACATGGCAATTCCCAGGCTCTTTTCTGAAAATTGCTACCCAGCCAGCAGTTCCCTGTCCCGTGCTTGCACTTTTTAACAGTTCCTGCAAGGTGTAGAAATTGAATTTTCACCTATTGCAGAGCATTTTTTCCAGACTAGTTATTTAGTTTCATTCTTAATTCTAGCTTTGTTCTCCAGTCTCCTTGAATTGCAGTCTGGCTGGTGCCAGCTGAGCAGGGCTGCCAGCATGCCAGAAAACAGGGCTAGAATTCCACATGGTCTCGATTCAGTTCAGTGCCCGCTGAGTCCAGCAGCATTTAATTTGACAAGGACTGGATTGGTTGCCAGTGGAAAAATACAAAATTGGGCCCTGAACATCATGTAAACAGAAGAGACTGGCAGTTAACTTGATACTTCTCTATATACTATTAAACAAAACCCCAAAGTTTTAGGATTTAGAAAGCAAGTCATATATTTTAGGATGCATTGCTTCCAGGTATGTTTTCCTGTCTGCCTTTCTAAAGGACTTATTTTGATTTATGTATTAGTGTGCTTGTATGACTGACTGCTTTTTTAAAATAGGAAGTTAATGTAGTTTCAGAAAATTTAGACACTAACACTTCAGACCTTGGGATAGGGAGAGTGTACCACCTCAACTTTTTAAATTCAATAGTTTATTTTTTATTACAAAACTTAAAAAAAAAAAAAGTCTTAACTCACTTTAAAATGTTCCCAAATACATTGAGATACTTCTCCCCCAGCTCAGCACACCTCACAAATGAGCTTAACTCTCTTTTTTGCCCACCATTGCATCACTAACTCGGGGAATACTGTTTCCAATACTGCTTAAATTCAAGGTGGCAACAACAGAAGAACAGGCTGCAGAACAGGCAGGTATCGGACCTACCACTGGACTCCCAAAAACTACTCTGTCAATTACAAACCATTTTAAAACTGGTAAACTGGTTTGATGATTCTTCTTAATGCTCTAATTAGCACATAAAACTTTTGTTGTGGATAAAAAGCATACACCATGTTTACAGTGTTGATATTATAAATAACTCATTTTATACAAATTTTAGTCAATAGAAATTTCAATTTAGCTTCCAGATTCTTCTAATAAACATCATTGTAAATTCTTCTGTCCTGTAAGACAAAGAAAATAACATTTAAAAAGGTGGCAGTGCAAACCAAAGAAAGCGTGGATAGTATGTGATACTGCACGAGTCACTTACTTCCATCAAGAGAAGACAATGTAAACCATCAGTGCACAACCCACTATCCAGCCAACGGCAAGGAGTATAGGTACAACAAGATGTGAAAGTGGGACTTGGGCTGAAAGAGAAAAGATGGTCTTTTTCAGAAAGGCCACATTACGTTGATGTCAAATTCACTAAATTAAACACATCAAAACCACAATTATCGGAGCAAAAAGATACCTGTGAGCTTAGGCCATGTTATCTATGATTGCTATTTTTAGCACTACGTCACCATATCTTGGCAGGCCTTCTAATGGGAATACATAGCAAAAGCCCAAACAGATTTCCACACAGTGGCCTCTGCAATCGGATACGTACAAGGGTTAGCACTTCCAAAAGAAGCAGGGTACGGCGAGACAGAAAGCACGGTTCTGTCCTTGCTCCCCATAGGTCACCAGGAGAACATCTGTACTGGACTTTATTGACAGTAGCTGTCCTGGCAGATTCAGGATTCAATTGCTGACATGTACAACACCTTCTAGAAGCCTTGTTAGGTTGGCAACAGTAAACCAAATATACAGTGATTATTTAACACCACACCTATTTAAGATCAATGCACCTGGGACTGCAATGAGGGGATGCTGTATGAGTTCCCACACCCTGGAGGGACATTTGCCAGCAGCTGTGCATCAGGCCATGCTTTCTGCACACCATGCCCGACTTAGCCCTCTCCTATCCTGGCACTGCAGCGATACGGAGTAGTTAAGGTTGATGTAATTAACCACTGCAAGAGTGTTTCCCGCTTTCAAGTAAGAAAATAACATAAAGAGTTTCCAGTGGGATGTACCACCTGCCTGGCCGAGTTGGGCCAGGCACAAACATGCAACATATTGCCTGTATTGCCCACTATTAATAGAACAAGCTAAAAAATTACATGGAGATGTGGAGTCCCATGCAGCCAACGGGTCTTCAAGGAGCATGCAGAAAGCAGAACTACAGCTCTATATAAATACGTTTCTGTACAGCATCAGAATTTCAAAGACCCTTCTATCAGTTTCCTGCAAATAGCAGAAGCTTGCCAGAAAGTAGCTTATCAGCCTTTCAGATCATATTACTTACCAATATATTACAGTGTTTTAAAGCACATCTTTCTGCAGTTAAAAGACTTCCAGGGTTTTGAAGGGATTAATAAATAATTTAAAACTATTCACAACACCTTGCACAGTTTAGATCAAGCAGACAGACTTCGGAGGGATGCTTAATAAATTAAAGTTTTCCACATCGCTTTTGTAAAGCTATGCACAACACAAACACATCTCACCATGACATTACATGGTGTATCTACCTAGAGGGAAAGAGAGAACACACAGACAGAAAATCTGCATGTGCTGCCATTACAATATCAAGCAGATAAGCAATGGCACAGCAAAAAGGTAAAACCCTGCACTGAAGCTGGGGTGTCCTTTTGACACAGGGGAGTCCCTCACCCATTTCATTTAAAGTCTGTTATTCCTTTGACACTTTGTAAGGTAAAGCTACTTCTGATGGGAATCATTTCTATTTACTTGCCATTTTTTCTAAAGGTTCTATTATAAATAAAGGGCTGGATCCTACTACAGTACATGGAAGAGTTTTGACAGAGCTCTGTTGAGTTGCTGTTGTGCCTACTGAATATGGTGTGTTGTTATATGAGATCCAGTTTAAATGCAGTAAGGTAAGAGAGGCAGGCATGTCCTGAAGGGTCAGCAGGAATGCTGTGCCCAGCATTTGTCACGAGGCAGCAAGCAGCTGGCTCCAAGGGATAGAGTTTCATGGGCACCATTGGGAGTACTTGTGTTTCACAGTTTAAGAACAGAAATGACCATGAGAGCATTTGGTCTGATCTCCTGTATGTCAAAGGACAAGATACCCCAAGAGTTGAGTTCTACTAAAGCAACTGCTTGGAAGACAGTATTTTATGCCATGAGCGGGAGACAGTGAAGTGCAAGACATGCACAAGGCTATAGGGCTTGGCAGAGTGAGACATCCAAGCAGGTAACCCCTTCGTAAGGCCTCAGAAGGTGACAAATTCCAAGGTCCTGATATTTGGTCCAAGGGAAAACTATCCCAAGCCTAAACCTGAGAAGCAGTATTACCCTTGCCGTGGAGTAAGGCTGTGGGCACCACCAGCCGGAGAAGATCCACATTGTCTGCTTCCCAGCCTGTGGTGGTGATGGGGTGTGGAGGGACTAGCAGCAAGGGAGCAGAATCCTTCTAAGCAACTGTGTTTTGGAAAGAACGAAATCTTTACTGACCCCGGCAGGTAACCAGCTAAAACCCTAAAACGTGAGGTTTCATTATAATTGCTGTTTGAATGAGTGCACGTGTAAGCAAATACCAAGGGAAATGTGGGTTGTTGAGGAGCAGTCAGAAGTATTGCTTTAAACAGACCTGGCTTCAAGGGTTTAAGCCAGAGCCTGATGAAATAAAAAAGCCAATTCTGGATGGCAGTGAGAATAAATAAAGGAATCTCACTGTGATCTATGTATGTAAACTGTCATTCTAGCTACAAATTGCTTTCTTTTTCCCCCATTGTAGTTATCTTTCTCTACTTCAAACATAAATTTATCTCAAAATAAACAGAAGGAGGCTGCTCAGAGCAGCAAACACACAGCACTTTTGCTGTGCTACAGCAGGGCTCCTCTGCACATGATAAACAGACCCTCAAGCTTTCTGCTTCTGCAAGTCAGAAGCCCCAGGAATTGCCCAGCATGGGATGCCCAAGTACCACTGTGAAGTCAAGGATCCCTCAACTACAGGATACAGCAGCAGAGGTTTCCAAGCTAAACACAGCCTAAATATATTGATAAACTTAACCTGACCACGATCTTCTTTTTTCCTAGGGTTTAGCTTTTATCCAGCCCTGTACATTGGCTTGGTTTTGCTGACCGTAGTCAGCCAAAACTCTTACCAGTTACCATGAGCAAAATGATGCCTCTGGTCTCACCGAGCTGCTGCCTTCACCCTGAAATGTCTGGCCCCAACTGCACTGACAAGGATACCCCAAGATACCATGTGGAAAAACTCCCGTTTACTTTAAACAAGCAGAGGCTTGGCAGGTAAAAAAGGGGAATGTTTCCCTGCCTGAGCCTGTCAAGCTCAAACTCACAGACTTATGTTCCCTACTCCAAAATGCCTCAGAATTTCATGCAGGTTTTCTTCATATCTCATCCAGGCTGCACATGCACACACACAACCAAAGCGCTAACCCATCACTGGGATGGCAGTCTGAGCGCCACACTGGGCAGCAGACTAGGAGGGAATGTGAGGGCATGCCCGGAGGACTATCAGAGGGGCTTTTTACAAGGGCATGTAGTGACAGGACAAGGGGAATGGCTTTAAACTCAAAGAGGGTAGGTTTAGATGAGATATTAGGAAGAAATTCTGTGCTGGGGGGGGGGGGGGAGGCGCTGGCCCAGGCTGCCCAGAGCAGCTGTGGGTGCCCCGTCCCTGGCAGGGCTCAAGGCCAGGCTGGACGGGGCTCTGGGCAACCTGGGCTGATGGAAGGTGGCCCTGCCCGGGGCAGGGGGCTGGAGCTAGGTGGGCTTTAAGGGCCCTGCCGACACAAACCGTTCTGTGATTCTGTCTCCCAGTTGCCAGTCCTAACAGACAAGTTTTTCCATGTTTCTCGTGTGCTGTCTGTAGAGGCTGTGGTGCTCTGAAATCTGATTTAACCACAGAACTGACATGGACAGGTTTTTGTGTTGAAGGCATTTGCCAGCTTCGTATTTAAAAACCATGCAAACTCTGCGGTTACTCATTTCAGTGAGGTTGCCCAACCATTTCTAATCTGCTCCCTGAGGTTTCCAGGGAGGTGTGTGTCTCCCCAGGCAGGGCACACAGGCACTTGTGGGTGGGAGGCAGTCAAGCCCAGTTGCCTGGGTAGTCGCCACTGCTGCCCAAGGGCTAGTGCTGAGAGATTATGGCCACATGACTTTTTTTTTTTTTTAATTATATCCCCCCCCCCAAAAAAAAAAAACAAACACAAACCTCCCACAAACCAACAACAAAAAAACAAATCCAAAATACCCCACCCTACACACACATAACAAAACACATCCTACTAACGTGAAATATGGTTAAGTACTAATTCCTGGTAGAATACCGGTATAATTTCTGTGGATATCAATGAAAACTAAAATTAGGAAACATTCAGGTACATTCAGTAACCTGTTCTGAGTTTAGCAGTATTCCACTATCCTTAGATAACAGTGGTAATGGTGCAAAACAAGGGTGATAATAAAGACTTTCAATATAGCTATGAAGATGTATATAAAAAGTTACTTTTACAAAGAAAAGTACTACCTGAACAACTGTGTACACACCTAACATCACATTAAAACTTCTGGATGATTCACCATCAAAATCTCTTACACTTAAATAAAGAGAAAATTGCAATGAATATAAAATGGATTTTTTTATGAAATGCATTTTCTCCTTGGAGAAAGTGGAAACGTGCTTATAACGAAAAGGCCATTTTTAAAATTTCATTTTGCTCTGCCACTTGGGCTTTGTCGGGTTAAAATCTAGATTATTATATGTTCACCTAGTATTACACTCAGATTTCAGCTGCACAGACAGTATATATCTAAAATGCTGTCAAAGTAACTCATTTTACACAGTTCTGTTCTATTAAATTAGCCAAAATTACAACTACAAAAGAAAACATTCAGAAAACAAAACTGGTAGGATTAAGAAATACAGGAGGAACCCAAGCTACTTTAAACTCATTGCTGTTAGAATTAGCTTTTAAACTGATTACACTTTCTTACTGAAAAATAAAATAGTGTATCATACAAGAATAAAATAGCTGAGTATTTTCACTTTGTATTACTCACATTTATGAGTTTAAAGACTACACTTTTACATTCACATTTACCCATTCATCTTACCTGGTTCTGCCATTCCCCTCTCTGCTAGTTTTATTGGCAAGTTTTAAGGTTTGCCTCTGCAGTTGTTCTTGTGAGCCTTAGGATGCTTTAAATAGAGCAATATTTGGAATGTGCTGCAGCTGCCTTGCTCACTGATGCCAGTTTTGGCCTATATGCATTCAATTGTCTAAAAAGGCAGGAGTTATGGGATTCAAGGTTACCACTTCCTATTCCTGCAACTGCACAGAAAAGTGAATAAAGAGGGGTCATTTTTTGAAGAGGGAGAGAAACAATGGCAAAAACTGCTCCATGGTCTCTTCGCAGCCATGAAGTACCACATGAGAGTTCATGTAATATTTTTGTGCATCCACATATTTAGAGCATGACAGGGATCCAGCTCATTCTTGGTGTCCCACTCTGCTCTCATCCCTCTCCTATCAAAAAACCAAGCCAAGTACCATTCAGTAATAGTTTATATGTATTTCTATAGTTATTAGTTACTTGCTAAGCACCACCAGGTATCTTGTACTCCTGTGGCTAGCAGGTAACAAAATTCAAGGGAGGAACGTTCCTAAGATAATCTGAGAATGATTTTGTCTTAAATAGGATACATTGTTGCAAACTGTCTCTAATTCAGAAGAGAAAAAACATGGAGATGAGTGCCAGATCTGAGCCAAAGGACAAACTGTGCACTAGCTTGTATCCCAGAAAAGGAGATCTCCCATATAACGATCCCTTGGAGTGATCCTGGCAACAGCTTTTGATCAATAAGCATAAGAAACCCACTCAACATTTATTAGAGAAATGAAGTCCTGGACAGAACATTGGGAGGAACACACAGGTGCATCACATGTTAGCAAAACGCCCCTGAGCAAATGCTTTTTTTCAGGGATGGGAGGACATTTTCTCTTAACATTCAGCAAGCTTATGCATAATCTCATTTCAAAGCTGTGCCTGGATCCTAAACGAAATGGGGGTTCTTTCTACATGTTTCTGAAATGGAAAAGGACACAAATCGCTGTTCAAAAGCTATTCCATATAACAGGTGCACAGGATGTTTTGAAGAGATCTAATCTGGATGTTTGTATAGTTCAGAGGAACTGGCTGTGGGCTCCCAGAAGACAAGGCTGCTCAGAAACACATTATGCAGACCTTCTAAAAGATATTATCCCTTTCTTATGTGCTTGTTGATTAAAGATTAAATACTTTACATTAAAAAATAAATTTCAATTATCACCTTTTTCAGAACTGCTTCTTCTCTTACAATGGATGCGGAGATCGCATTTTCCTTGGAGCTATTTATCAGACAGCCTGAAGAAAACGAATTAAGCCAATGTCAGATTCTAGAGCACCAGGTGGAAAAAACCCTGGCTTTTCATACCAACACAATCTAACTTGTTCTAAAGCAGGTTCATAACTCAAGTATTTCATTTTGAAAGGACCAGTACTTGTTATAATGGAAATGCAGTCCCAGCCCCTACCACAGAAGGGTCTGTTCCTGTGCACAGGAGCTGCTTTCCAGGGATCCTTTCTCAGTTCCTGCCCAGTCCATGACCGCAGGGGCAGAGCAGAAGGGTGCAGATACATGCCTGATGCTACACCTACAAAACAGTTGGGAAAGACAGCCTTCAATACCCATAGGAAATGCAATTAAATGTCCGGCTATTTTTACAGGAATATAATTTTTTTCATAGATGCAAGAATGGAAACTGCAGGCCCCAGGCTACACATGACTCGTGTCCATCCGCAGAGTACTTTCATCTGGAATGAACAAAAAAAGAATGGCAGTGGAATATTTTAAATACAATTATTTGTATTGCTGTGATCAGTATCTTAGAAACCATTCTAACATACACAGTGCGATAGAGCAGCATTCAACTCTGGCAAGACTTCACTGAAGACAGTTGTTTTACATCAGTGATGAATTTAGCTTTGTATAGATTGGTTTCATTGTATACTATAAACAGTCCCCATTTTTTGATCTTTTGAGTTTGGCATGAATTCCATGATGACGATTACAGAAAAATAACTGAAGCCAAGTCACGTCACCTAAGGAAGTTTTTATCAATTTCTGCAATCAGCATCTTGACCAACCTGTTCCTCAATGGGTTTGTGCTCACTGTCTCTTAGGTCCTTGTGTTTCCCTTTGTATGACGAGGCACTTCAGGTACTTTGAGGCATTATTTCCAGTTCTGCAGATGGAACAGAAATGTCAAGCTTTATTGTCTGCTCACTAACACCAGGTCCATACCAGTAAGATTCTGCTGGCTGAAGAATCAGAGTCCCACATCTCCTAGCAGGAGTACAGGACTTAAAGGATTTTTTTGGGACCTGGAACTCCTTTCTACCAAGTATCAGCAATCATGTGATAGTATCTTCTTCGTAGATTTTAATGTCATCTTAAAACCAGCAGAATTTCTGGAACCTGTTACTTTCTAGAATTTCCCATGGGTGGTTTCCCTGCAGTTGCGATGGCACTTGCAGCATCTCCAGCCCTGGGCACACTTCACAATAAAGGCTCAATGAGTCCCCTCAAAGGATTGTGTTTATCTGCCCAGGGAAACTAGTCAAAGGAATTGCACTGGTTTCTAGAGATCCATTTGATCAGACAGGTATGCCAATATAACAACAGAAATGGCAAATTCTCAAGAGTACTGAAGTTTTCTGGTACTGGACATGCCTGGTACATCTCCACTGCTGCCTTTTGCCAGTCCTCTGCATTCTTGAGCAAGAAAGACAGTTCTTAAAAAATGCCTGCCTTTCCCCAAGCACCATGTAAAGAAAGTGATTTCATTACTGCTTATCCATACTGGGTATTACTTTTAAAACTCAGGGCTATATAACATTATATTATGTCGTGCACAATTCAGTGCATCACATCATTTTGAGACAAGAATAAAATGCCAGCTTTACATTCTTTGTCTAGCTCTGCTACAGAGCAGACTCTTCAGGATAAGATCCAATTTGTTGTAAAAATAAATATGATTCTGTTCTGTGTAATATATTTATTGAAAAAAACACCTCTCTGAAACAGTAACGTCATTGGCTGCATAGCTGTTACCGTAAGAATCCTATCTGTTTTGGTTCTGCTAATTATATATGTACATCTGATCTAATGGAAATAATTTCTACCAGGAACCATGTATTCCTAACAAGACAATCTGACCTTCACAGATTGGGATCTTTCCAGGCCTAGTTGCCTTAAACATGGACAGAGAGTTCACAATAGTTCACAATAGTTTTGCTAACTACTACCCTGATTTAGCTGCAAGCATAGTAAGTATTGTTCTGCAAGTCTAAAGCATAAGGTTAAGGATATAAAAGTTGTAACTGCAGCAAAGAATAATGTAACAATATAGACATTATTTTGAACAACACATCTTCTGTTTGGAACAGAGGAATGAACTGCAGACATAAATTCTATAATAGATCTCAGTCCAAGAGCTGAAAAAAAAAAAGCTGGGGGACAGTTTCAAATATAAAAAAACAAGGGGAGTACACAACGCTTAAGAAAAAACTCGAGAGAATGATTCGTGGCAAAAAACATCTACTTTTTTTGCCTACTGAAGAACAATACACAAGAAAACCAACTCCCTCATTTTCATTTCAATTTTTCAAAGTTTCAATTTGCATTATAATTTTTATATAGGTTTTTTCTCTCTGTTTGTGCTGGGACGATGAAATACTCCATATTCAGAGTTAGACTCGGATGGTTAGTTGTGGTCAGAAATGAGATCTCTATTTTAGCCTCCAGTTCACTAAGGTACTCAAACAGATTTGTCTCGCTTAAAGCAGTCTTTTGAGCAGCCTCTTGACTTCAGTCCCATTAACTGCTCAAAGCTAGGAATGCACTTTAAATGCTTTAAATGCCTTCAGTACTTGAAGGGACTTAGGGCCAAAATTAGGAGGAACAGAGTAAGCCAGCAGGGCTATAAGTCTTTCTGGAAGAGAAAGCAATTTTAAGGGGAAAAAACAGTACTGATGTTTTAGAAAACATTGAATTCTCTTCTTCAGATCCATATGGACTTTGCCAAAAGAAAAAAAAACAAAACAAAACAAAAGTCAAGAGGCTGCTGTTGGATTCACTGACTGGCTGGAAGTTATGAATGCCGCGGTTCACAAACCCCAGCATAGCCAGCACATGCTGGTGAAGGGCTGGAACGAACAGTGTCCCTAGCTGTGTTCAAAAGTACCCCACCTCATAATACAAGTGCATTATTCCACTGATTGCTATCTTTTGGCTATTCCTTCAGTCATACAGAGGAGTTCTACGAGCCTGCCATCCTCGTCCAAGCCATTTAACTGCTTCTGCACCAAAATGCCAGGGAAGACCTGGGGAGCTGCTGTGCCTTAGCCACATGAAACACAGGACCTGCAGCACCTGCCCTCAAGCACGGAGGGGAGGACAGCTGAGTGCTCAAGCAAAGTTAACTGGCAAGGGGGCAATTAAAGCCAGAGTCCAATCCTAAAGAAAACAAGCAAAATCAAGCTGACGCTAGCAAAAGTGTGTTTGCACAGCTCTTTAGCAGCTATATAGGAGCTTTCCAGCAGGCTAACCTTACACACAAGGCCAACAGCCACATCGCCACAACCTGTTGTCAGTAATCTGTTTTCCTTCAACAATAATGGGCAGGTCTAACGTCAGAACCTACGGCATCCCCACATCCCTCGACCCACCCGCTGTCTTGAGTTTGTACATGCAGGGTATTACGGTAAGCAGGAGTACAGGCTGTGCTCGTTGGGGGATCACAGAGCCAGACAAACATCTCAGCTTCGCGACCTTCAGGTTTCCTCTCCCTGCATCGGCGCTACTTTCATAGACAGTATGTTAGAGAAAGACTCAGCTGTAAACAATCGCGTATCACTTTGCAAAGAGGCAAACCCTTCCCCTTTTGTACCAGAGACGGGTTTTCTTCACAGCACAGTCCCCTCTGAGGACTTCTGGGAATACAACAGAGAAAGCAAATACCAACTGCTTGCTAACAACAACGTGGATGCATTTGCTACGCTACTTCTGCTGAATTTGAGTGATTTAGTGTCTGATGTTTGGGAAGCAACTGTCAGGACACCTCATTAAAATACCACCCATTGTGAAAAGAAAATTGGCAATATTTATTGTTTAGACAGCTAATACGTTTAGAGTACATTCTAATCTTCATAACTTCACCAGTACCTAGATATAATATTAGAATGTCAAATTTTTATTTTTGTTAGCCATTCTTCTAAAATCTGAAAATCTACATGCAGCATTCACTAGACTGGCAAAGAAATGCTTTCAGTTTTACAAACATTATATAATTCATATAAATAACTGTAGGCTACACTGCTTTATATTAGACTAGAGGGACATAACAACTCATCTTTACAAAAGGAATACTCCAAATAAAGTGTTTATTTGTAATATTGGTACTAATTTAAAAAAAAAACCCAAAAACAAAAAAAACCCCAAACAACAAACGCCACATTTCTTTCTTTCAATTTAACTTTTTCCTTTTAAAAAACCCTGTGATTTACTAGCAAATCAAAAGCCATGTTTATATGCCTTGAATTGTTTTATCACTCTGCATAATATCTTGGAACCTGCCAACTAACATGTGAGAAGGTATTAGATTATTGCATTGACAAAATAGATATGTGTGTGGAAAAATGCATCTCATTAGACAAATCTATTAGTCACACCAATCTTAGCATTTGTAAGGGAGCTTTCAAATTGCTAGATGTCACTTTCACATTTGCATCATGAAATAAAGACTGATTGTTTATTTATTTGATAACTTTGCAACTGAAGACCTGAAAAATTCCATTAATAAAGCTACTAAATACTTAATTCCACACACTGTTTCCTAGGCTTCAGGGTATACGTGTCATTCCTCAGCTGAATGAGGAGATACCAAATAAAAAAAGCTGTAAACATAATGGAGAAATGGCACTATCAGTTCAGACCTCTACACGTGCAATGCCATTTCTGGATTAGTTCCCCACTGGTATCTAAAAATAATGTTGCTAATGAGGTGGGTTTTGTCTTTGTATCATTTCATTTCAATGGCTGCTGAGTGGTTGGTAAATAACTTTTCTAGCTGATACAGGGATAACTGCTGCAAATAAATCTGCCTGACACATAGTTTATGAGAAACCACCTCAGCTGGATTTCTTGGTACTGAGCTTTAGACAACTGGAAGGCGAGCTGCACTACAAACCGATGGCATGCAAGGCAATGCCAGATTTCAACGGTGCCACTGCAGTGGCCGAAGTCTCAGCGTGCACCGCAGCCTGACCAGGGTTTCCAGCCTGTCCTGCACAGCTGGCCAAGACCATGGACCACAGCCCAGCCCGCAGGGGTGGATGTACCGAACAAAGAGCTGAGCACACTTAACCGCAGGTATCTGGAGACAGAAAGCAGCTCTGGAGCCCTGTCCTACCAAGTGCTGTGCCCCTTCACCTGCCACTGAACTGAAGGGCATGCAGGACACTAAACGCCCCCCAGGAATAGCTCAGCAACCAAAGCTGAGGTTGCCCAGCACAGGGTCAGCAATAGGACAAGTTTCAGACCCTTCATGTAAAAACTTCACTGAATGTCTTCTCCAGTAGTTATTATTCTGGAAGGTAAACCCAACCCATAACACACCACAAATAACCATGGGATTTATGACTTGGGAAATGTCAGCTTTCTGGAGGATGAATTTTATGATTTACACGTTAGTGTAACCTGCTAGTGTGGCTTTTACTGTGACAGCTGAAGAAAAAATGGCATTTTCCTCATGATTTAAAGGCATTTAATTTTTTTCCAGATAATTTAATTCAGATTTGCACTGAATCTTAACTTCTTGACCATGCTGCTAAGTTAAAACTCCAGCCTTACTATGCTGCATTTTCCATGTGATTTTTCTGCTATCACAAAAACATGAAGTTAATAAGTATTCCATTCTGTTTCTTTGGATAAGAAAAATTAACCCGTAGAGCACCCTGTATGCAGCAAAATGTTTAAGGAAGATGCCTTGGTGCAGGCGCGGGGAGGAGTGATCAGCGGCAGCCAGGCTGTAACCTCTTCCACTGCTCCATTCTGCGGGCACAAAGCCAAGAGCAGCCCCAAGCCACCCCCAACCCAAGGACAGACCCCGTACTGCGGTAGTTGTGGCCATGACCTTGTCTTCAAGCAGCTAGCTGTGTTCAAAACCCTACATCTTCCAGCCTTCCACTGGCACTGGCCTGGAAAGCTTCCTCTTGTTCCAGATCTGCTGGAGAGAGGGTACCAGGCAAAAAGAAAACAAGGCGCACAACGCCCTTTGCACTATGTCTGGAAAACTGGAAATTTGTAAGAGTTTCACCCTAAAGACTATCAATTGATTGATGATTGCAAGGACAGAGCAGAAATGAGGAACTCCATGTCTGACCTGCTTCGAGAAACCTGAACGTGCAGTGCACTCCCCGGCTCCAGCCACCTCCCCTGTGCCCAAGGGCGGAACGGGGCACACGGGACAGCCTGGGGGGCGTCCCCCTTCCCCGGCACTGCCTGCGGCATGGGGCAGAGGCAGGGAAAGCAAACAGGAGGAACGGCTGCCCAAGCTGCTTCCCAACAGATTTCTTCTCCCTTTACCCAGCTCCCCTCTTTCCCTGGCTTGTAAAGGGGCTGTTCTTGCAGGTGACATTTAAAGTTTAGCGCTTCAGGATCCATTTTTACCATTTCAGATGCAAACAGACAGGAAAAACTTCTGTCAGAGGGCAGATGGGGTGGGGAGCCAGCGGCGCAGAAGGCCAGGAGCAATGTGGGGCACTCCAGCAAGGGGGACCTAAGGGGACTGTTATCCTCAAGCACTTGGGTTTTACCATGATGCCCTGGCCGTACCCAAAGAGATGGAAACAGCTGAATATTGTATTACAATTTTGGTTGCCCCCTTGTTGTAACTCCTGAAAAACAAATAACTGAAGTGCTCAGCTGGGATGCACGTTCCAGCCTTTGGTTCAGCCCTGAATTTCCTGGTTGAAAACAACTTATTAGACTGAAGATACTGCATGCAAAAACAAATGCTGGCTTCTATGATTTCAGCTTACATGCTCAGCAAAGCCATACACAGACTGAAAACATCTTTATTTGATCTTACAGTGTCCTCTGAAAGAACATTAGATCATACCAGCAAGGAATACAATGGCAAAATACAAATGGATAAAGGAAATTGGATATATTCATTAACATAAATTGTGAAAGACTCTAAAATGCTGTGTTTATCAAAGACTGAAATAATTTCTCGATCTGATCATTCCAGTTAACCATAACCATTGGCTAAAATGGGGCAAGGTAATTTTAAATGTCCTCTTTAGAACAAAACGAGGGATTTCTTCGGAATCTTTTATTCTACATTTTCCCATGTATTAGAAAACTACAACACAACCAAGCATAAGCCAGCCCTGAAATTTGTGCCCTAAAGTCACCCACCCTAAACTGCGCTTATGTACAGATATTTTGCTCTTATCCGTACATATGAGGATTCCCTTTTCTTGGAGACTGGAAAAAGCAAGCCTGAACAAGGTTGGCTGTTAGTGAAAGGGGACAAAATTCAAGATCAGAAGAAAACAACTTCTGATAAAGCAAAAACATACTCAGGTCAGCAGATACACACCAAACTGTACCAGCTGAGACTCGGCTGTAAGGAAACAGGATTTATAGGAGTGGTAGAGAGCTCTGCATACTGCAGACTTACCACTTCTGAATGTGAGCTGAACCTGCAGGATCTCGATGCCAGATTTGACACTGTCCTCCTGGAGGGACTGGTTCAGTGTTGAACTGCATTTTGTAGTCAAGTAATTTTCTCCCTCCTTTTCCCGGTGACTCTGGCATGTTTGCCTGGATTCTATACCTCTGTGGAGATGGCCCTTCCATTTGCAGTCCACCTACTTGTGGGAAAACATGTGATGGATCTTTGTTCCCTTCCTTTTCTATAACTTATATTTTCCTTTTTAAATGAATTCTCTGTGCTGGGGAAAATATGCATTTTTAAAAATTACCAGAACAAATCACTTAATTTTAAAAAGCATTGCTAGCCTTGAAAAGCCATTCAAATGTTACTAAGATTTATCCAACCAGAAATAAAGTTTTCAAAAACGTTCAAATATTGACACCATGCACAGACAAAAAAAAAAAAAAAAAGAGTAAGTATCTTCTTTGTAAGAACATAGCTAGTTTTACTAGCTAGATGTGTTCTGTAAACGCCAAGTGCTTAAAGACAAGGTGGTGTGGAGCACAGCAGCTCCTACCCTGGTGCTGCAGTACCCTCTTGCGACAGACCGGGCAACCACAGATCTACAGGAAGGCAGAGGATGCTCCTCCACTGCATCAGTCAGCTGGGGCACCGGAGCTCTGTGCACACAAAAAGGTTGCGTGTTTTGTTTTGTTGTTTGGTTGTGGGTTTGGTTTTTTTGTTTGGTTGGTTGGGGGGGGTTTGGGTTTTTTTTTCTTTTTTTTTTTTTTTTTTTTTTTACGGAAACTAAATATGCTGTACTTAAAACTTTTCTCAGAGAAGATATATTCAGTATTTTGTGGCTTTGAAAAAGCTGAGTGTTTCCTCACTCTGGGGTGTCTTTGCCCTTGTTAAAATGAACCCTACTACAGTTACAGGAAACGAAGCAGGGCACCTGAACCTCACTGTCCCTCAGCCTGGTGTACCTGTGCGCACAAGCCAAGGATGCTCAAAACGACTGTGTGCTGGCATTTTGGCTACTGTTCAGATCACCTGAGTAACTGGGAGCAGTGTCTACCGGCAGAAACACAGATTTTGATGTTTGCTTGACTTTAATCCTCACCCCTGCCTTTCTCATTTCTGTAGGTTCTTTACCAAGAATGTATTTTGCCCCATACTGAGCTCCCAGATTTTGCTGGTGCTTGCTTTCAGAAGCCATTATTATTGAATCACAAAACCAGGGGTCAACACTGCCTAATTAGCCTTCTCTTTTTCCAGAAGAGCCACAGATCATATGCATTAGTTAAACATAGCCACTGCAACAGGTCCAAGCTGTTTCCTAAATGGAAGCCACACACCTGACTACATCACCTCACCTCAGTTTGCCCATGGTACATAAAATCCGTGGTATTTGTCACCACTCCGGTTAGACTGATCTGTTGGGATCACAATAAGTAAGCCAACTTCTCCAGGACTTCAGGAGTCAGGTCTCCTGCATCAGCCTGCGACCTCCTGCTCCGAGCTGGAGTGGGTGCTTGCCAGCAGATGGCAATCCCTGCCTGCAGGCTGGGCAGCCAGGCCAGCAGCATGTCTCACTCAGCCGCAGAGTGTTTGGAAAATATAGATCTGAACATTGAAAAAAAAAAAAAAAAACCAAACCCACAACCGATTAAGTATTTCTATAATGTATTATTTACATAGGAGAAACATTTTGTGCTGGATTTTTGAACACAAACCTCTTGTCTTAGGATACAGAGCCTACAGAAAAAAAAAAAAGAGCCAATTCTCCCTTCCTCTCTCACCCACCTATGTACACAGATATACATACACTCTTAGCAAGGTTTTGTTTCTTAAACACTTGAGGAAAGGTTCCTTTTCCATTTTCTCAATGATATATCATAGTCACAGACATCAGGAAATGATGTAAAATAATCACCACCTGAGAAAAGATTCCAATTTGATCTACATTTAGAAGACAGCTCTTTCTGCAACAGCCTGGCCTGGAAAATATTTTCATGATCTACATTTCTGTTACACCACTCCCCCCCCCCCCTTTTTTTTTTTCTCCAATGGGGCGAAGAATAAATGACAGAACTTGCCTGTCTTTCCTCAAAGAATCAGCATGTTTTGCAATGCACCCTAGGTGACAAACGATGTCACAAATAAAATTTCACCAAAATTGGTGTTATTTTTTTTACCATGTGTGTATGCTTTTCTACTGAGTTAATATTGTACATGGTCATGCATATGGGCTACACAAAATGATAGTGTTTTGCATGCTTTCATTGCAATGCCAACCTTATAATGAGAATTTATCATAGAGATAGCTTAGGTTTTTTAAGACAACCAATTAGTACTTGCTTCAGACAACGGAGGCATAAGACACTCAGTTGAGCAGAGACTGCACGTGTTCTGCTCTTTGAGCTCTAGCTTAGCCTCCAACAACCTGCGGTTCCTCTCTTTCACCCTTCCGCTGCCTGTGCTCCTTCTCTGTTCCCCAGTTCTCCATCTCCGCCCCAGGGGCAGCAAGATCCTGCAGAAGACTACACTTTTGGTGAGGAATACGCTTTTCCTACAAAAAAAAACCAAAACAACCACCACCAAACAAACCAAGAATCCACAACAAAACTTGGTTTTTTTAACAGTTATTGTACTTTGTTCTATACATATATATACAACAAATCAAATCTTCACCATGCTAACGGAAGTGGTAGCAGTGGCACAAATTGGAGAGGCAGAGTAACTTGGCCTTACCTGGCCAGCAAAGGTAGATGGGTCTATAAAATCCTCTCACAAAAGGCCACTCATCATTTTTGCGGGGCCTTACTTACACACACAAACTCACCACTTTAATTGTTCTAACTTAATTTAATTGCTGCAAAATGCAGAAATTATTAGTTCAGTAAAAGGCTTTCCTCAGATTCAGTTTATTCTTGTGTCATTTTTACAAAACTGAAATAAGCTATCTTTAAGCCTTATGAAGAGCATGTTATCTTTTGTAACAGCTTAAGTGCTTTAAAATCATGCTGCAAGTAAGAGAGCACACAGAAAAGCCCAAAGGCTAGGACAAAGAGGAAAAGACGAGACTTTCCAAGACTCTTATAGGGGCATAATCTCTAAAAATAGGCTTTTATTAAGTTATCTTGAAGTTTAAATTTAAAGCAAAATCCATAGAGATTGCATAAGGGCTGTATTCAGTGTGAGGAAGCAAACAACCCTTCTGGGGGTATAATAACCTGTACTAGATTATATTCTTGGCAGATAACAAGAAGTTCATGTTTTCTGAGTGTACCTCAGAATTACTGATTTATTTTCATCTGAGCACCAATGCCTTGACTGGCAGTTGCTCTGAACAAGTCATCGAGTTTTCTAGGTTACAAAATCACCAAACATATCAAAAACAAAACAATCCCTGTGTTACATGAACACTTAGAAATGTCATCAACTGCCCACAATAGCTTAGAACATACTAAAACCCCAAAAGAAGCACTTTTCCTCTCCTGAGAAACTGATGCTGCTAATACTCGATTGAAGTATATTCTGTGAATACTAATATTATCATCTGATATGTTATTCATGCAAAATGAGAATTCTAAAATACCTATGCTTATTTTTATATGAGCATACACATGGAAAGGAAAGAGTTTAATTTTGAAGTATTTCTGATTTTTTCAGACATTCCCTAAGTGGAGATTTTTTTTTCCCCCCGGTAGCTATTTCTGAACAAGCAACACAGAGTTTAAATGTTGTCAAATGTCAAAGGATATTTTCTTCTAAATTAATGCTAATTAGTAGCATTAGTAATTACATTGACTTTAAATTCTGTATGTATTATGTGTGATTCAGAGAGAATTAATACTCAGTGTCATGGTTTTTAATCTTTATCTTTCTGTATTGATACAGTAACATGTATTTGTTAATACAATAACTTTACACAATTAAGAATCTATAATGTACTGATCATCTCCGTGATCACTCTTTCTGCAGCTCCTTTGCTTTGATCTAGTCATGAACCTCAAGGTGCCAAGTCCTCCTGCACCTAACAAAGACCGGTGGCCACATCCCATACAGAACATCACATTGTAC
Source organism: Falco peregrinus (assembly GCF_023634155.1). Classification (NCBI taxonomy): domain Eukaryota; kingdom Metazoa; phylum Chordata; class Aves; order Falconiformes; family Falconidae; genus Falco; species Falco peregrinus. The sequence continues at coordinate 28,536,596 of NC_073732.1, read as the reverse complement.
ATCAGGCAGTAGGGTAGGAAGAGTTTGCATGCCAATGCAGGATTTGGTAATACAGCTCTATATCCTTTTGAAATAAGCTCAGGTGAATTACATATGATCCCAGAGAATTCCCATTAAAAAAAGTGTGCTTCACACAGCCTAAATTAATCTTTAGATCATCACTTCTGTGACTCCTTCCAGAAAGTGAGAAACATCACAAGCCATGCCACCCTTTGTCCTTGCCAACACAACTCTACAGCAGCAGTACTTGTGAAAGAACAAGTCTGTCCGAAAAGCCCGTATGCTGCAGATGTTCTTTCCCCAAGAGGACAATTGCAAGGGCAGCACCAACCTAACATTCACATTTTAGCCAAATGTTGTCATGACCTCAAATGTGGCAATGCTTAAGGCAGTGACAGCATCAGAAAACCTACTTAGAGTAAAATAGTCTTAAAAGCCCATTCTCTGGCCTTTGTCCTGCACTTGACAAGTGTCTATATGCCATCTATAGAGAGAGGGGGGTTTTGTGACACCAGCTCATCTCAAATCAGCCACATGTCATCATGTGGAAACAATTCCCCGTCACCATTTGGCTGGACTGCATTTATGGCAGCAGCAGGTGAAAAGCACTATTCCTTTTACTCTTTGTCAAGGCCACTGTGGTAAACGGCCTCTTGATTGACTTGGGGGGCTAATGACTGACAATGTGTTATGTTTCAGGCTCTTACCCAGGACTTGTTGACACACAGTCTATTTTCAGTTGATCTATTTTAAATTTAACTTCTGTGTCGCACTTATTGCTGCAAAATCCCTAAACTCCATTCCACATTGCAGTACTGTCACCTTGCATCCCAGTCACTTCAGGGGTACTACCTCAAAACCATGAAGTTATCTCCATCTATCTCATATATATACACATACGTACGTATATACAAGTCACTAAGATCAGAGTTTTGTCTTTTTATGCTATGTCCTGGACTCTGAAACTGGAGTGATAACATAAGAAAACATTCACAACCGAGACACCTAAAAATACTACCCTACAAAATGTCACGCTGGCTGCACTGGCACCCAGGGCTGGGTAGCTGAAGCAGTTGCAATGTGAGCTGTGACAGCACAGCACACCCGTGCTCTCCTCTGTACCGTGACAGCACTGCCTGATGCTGCCGCACGCGAGCAGCTCCACAGGACTCCATAACACCCAGTTCCTCTTCTTGAAGCACTGTTGTGTGTCAGTGGAAGATATGCTTTACGTACCTGTACATTTTGTAAGACAGCCCAGCCTCCTTCCATAGAGGGTGGAAAAAAAGCCTTAGGGAGGCAGCAACTGCGGCTTACATTGCACTGAGATTACAGAATGAAGTGTGAAACCACCTCTGAGCTGATGGCAACTTTCTGGAGACTACCCAAGAAACTGAGCCCTGGGACTGCACTGGCAACCCGCATAGCTCCCTCTAGCCTCCCCAAAGTAGCCAAAATGCTTTAAAATGTCAATAAATTAACTTGCTCCTATTCAAATAAAAAAGCTTGGACATTTCTCTCCAGGCTACTAAATAATACCGATAGAAGGAGCTATTTTTGGAGTTCTTGACTAATTTTCACAAGCAGTATAGGAGAGCCTAGGCTTTAAACCACAACTATTTCTTTTCACTCTGGCAAATCATTTATTTGCTTCCTTTTCTGGCTGGGAGGAAGAGCTCTCCCCCTGTTCATCCAGGTATATCCACCAAGCTCATCACAGCAGCATCTGACCACACTAATACCCAACCACAAGTTAACAGCCTGTTGGCATCCCTACCAGTTAGAGCTCCGAGGCACATGAAGGCAATTGATCCCACCAAATAAACAGCCTCATCTTTAAATGCTGCACCTGGAAACGCATTTTGAAATTTAGCATGAGATAATATTAACAAATTCCAAGTATTGCACTTATCCCTCATCTAAAAGGCTTAAGATATTATATCCCCTTCTCCTTGTACAATTCAAGTTATATAATGTATGTGGATTTAATTTGACCCAGTTCCAGATGGCAATATATTACTAAGCCAAGGCTGTACAATTGCAATTGGTGGAAAACGGGTCAGGATTTTATTACACGTCAAAACTCTCAAACTGCTCTGAATATTTCAAATTAAAAAGGCAAGTAGAAAATAACCCTTCTGTTGGAATGATCTTATTGCATTACCTTGCTCATGAATTTATATTGGGTGCATATTTTATCAGTTCTTTTGCTACTTTTCAGCATCTGTACATGCAATTTGTTATGAAAAATCATGGGACAAACCAGGGCTGGAACTTCACAGATACCAAAGGAGAAGGGCACCAGCAGCCTGGCAGCTCCTGCTCTCCCCACCGAATGGAAGAGCTTCAGCTCAGTTCATACAATGAAAAGACAGTTTCAGGTAAAGGAGGAGCAGAAAGGCAAAGAAGGGATGCTAAGCAAGACCTTACATGCAACGGGTTTGAATGCTTGCTGGTACCGACCTCATCTCCTGGCAGGACACTGAAGCCTGACTGTCAGGCGGATGTACGGTTCTCAAAGTTCATTAAAAAAATCCCAGAGAAGCAAAACAGGCTTCCTTCCAGCAATCTGGGGAACATTGTTGCCTTTTCACTTTCCATCAACATCTCCTTTGAACCAAAAAGCACGCAGAAAGTCAGACTGCTAATTCCCCTGACCAACTCAAGGCCAGTCTTCAAGAAACCCACTAAATAAGGGAAGGACAAGACTGGAAATTAATTTAACACATTATATCAATGCCATCCATGAACTGTATCAGTGTGCTGCTTGTTTGGACAGGTTTAATTTTTCTTACGCTACTACACTACTTATCTACTTCCTGGCCTGTATTAATCCTCTCTATGCTATTTTTCTAGCATAGTTCGTGCTGTTAAACTAATTTGCTGTTAACAATCGATTCCAAATTCATTGAAGGAGATACCAGAACTAAAAAGACTCTTTTTGACTCTCCACTGCCAATTTTAACATATATCAAGAAGCCTCTAATAAGTCATGTTAGTCATTTAAATCAATCAGCATATTGGTGCTTTTCTATTTATTTTTTTTCTCTTTTGGGAAAAATATCATCATAATGACATAGATCATTAAACTAAACATAGATCTTAAATTATGGGACTGTCTGTCACCAAACAGTATGTCCCAAAAATGTAAATGGTAGCTGACATTTATGTTCTCCTATGCATATCCATTAATTTCACTGCTTTAAGAGCCCCCTAAAAACTATTAATTCTGTTAACAGCTAAACGTAGGATCAGTTCCCTGGGGTGGTTCTTCATACTCCACTGCATTAGCTGTGGGGCATAATACACTCTGCACAAGCCAGCTGTCGCATGCCAGGCTCCCTGGACAAAATACAGTGTCTCATTGCCCACAGATAAAATCAGAAAGGTCAAGTTCGCACATTAAACTGCAAAGGAAAGAGAAATCCAGCTGGACCACTTACAAAATCAAAGTCTTTTATATGTCTGATTCGTACTCCCTTACACAGAGTATCTTAAATACAAATAGGAGTATATCACAGCATAAGGAGTTACACAGAATATAAGCAGCTACTGTTTCTGAACTATCCCTCACTATACCATTTTATCTGTATGTTGTTACAGTGTTGTGTGTATTGATTTCTTAAACAGCAGCTGCTCCAGGAAAACAAAACAAAGCCAGATAATTTCCCTTCTTATTAAATCTCTTTCCTAACTTGTCTTCTGATCTATTCTTAATAGCCTCTTTTTGAACAATCCCTCTACACATTTTGATATGCCCTGCACCCGTGACTGCTCCACTACAACGTCTGCAGCTTTGCTTTTTTTAAGGAGAAAACCAGGACCACCTTCCTTCAATACACTGCAAGCCTGATTATCTAATCCCCCAAAATAATGAAAGGATAGAAAATCTGGAACGCTGTCATTCCTGGCTCCAGTAGGCACTGGAATGTAAAGCACCACATTATCTCATATTACCTAATGAGGTAAGAAAATGCCAAACGCCATATAACCTGTTTTATACAAGCTGGCAGCATCACTGCAGCTAATTTTCATGTCTTGTCTCAAAAGCTCTGCCAGGTGAGCCTGGGGCCCTGGTATCAGGGGCAGGTGAGGGAAGTTACTGCCATGTCACATTTTAGGGGAATGCAGAGGCTGCTCTGCTACAGAAACGGCCTGAAAGGACATTTCTGTCCAAAACAAAAGGAAACACAAGACTGGTCAGAAACAAAGAGGGGTTGGGTACTTGCTGTTTTGGGAAGGAGTTCTGTGGGAAGGAAGAAAGAAAATGCTCTGCAGGGGACAAAGGCAAATGCAGAGACAAGAAACAGCCAGAGGAGCATCCATGCTTTGCCCTGTGGGAGAGGTCTCTGTAGGAGAAGGGCCAGATGAAAAAGAACTGTTTGTCAGTTCGTGTATTCTGGTTAACAGAGAAATGCCATTGCACCAAAAGATGCATCTGATACCATCAGTGATTTTTATTTTTTAGGGGAACAGCCTGCTAGACCTGCTTCCCCAGTTTTGGATAGCTACCCGGCTCAGAAAGTAGATACAACTGCCCTAAGCAGGAGCGAAACAGCACCAACCCACACCTGGCCGCTTCTCAGGACAGGGTGAGAAGAGCTCTTCCACAGTTTGTGCCTCCTCAGCAATGATGGAATGCTCGACTCCCACACCAATGTTATGTCAGGCAGGAAAAAGCACAAAATACCTCACGATAGCAAAAGGAAGGATTTAGTAGCTCTATCAACATTACCTTAAACAGTAGAATTGGCTTTGGGACAAGACTGCTTAAGTGAAGCAGAGAGCTGAGCTCCCTATGGAGCAGAAAAGGGGTGGTAGCAGCTCATGCCTTTGTTCAGTTGTAATGAAGCACACTTGAAACCGTACAATCAGGCTACTTCCAGTCAAATATCCCCCCTTACCTTCAAGTACTGCCAGTGGTTCCTTGGCTTTATAAAAAAAGCACTCATCAACCCCTCCCTTCTGCAATTAAAATGCTTGCAAAGTATGGCTCAAAGTCTGTCAAAAAAGTTGTCATTTATTAACATGTTTTATGGCACTAACACTACTGCTACAATGAATTAGTCATTTATTTATTCTTGCCAATTATTATGCTGTCATAAAATTCAATATTCTGCACAATACAGAGAAAGTAAAACAATTCACCCACAGCTACTAAAACCTCACGTGAAACTATCTTGGAACACGTTGATTATTCCATAGGCTGAAATCTTACAGAACTGCAGCAACACTGATGATCATTTCCAAGTAACTTTAAAAATACTACTAAAATTAATACATATTCATCATATTTGTTATTTGTGCCTCCTGATATGTGGAAACTCATTGCATCACAAAATGATGTATTTTCATTGCCACAAAAAAGCATTTCCCCCAGTGCATGTCTGGAGCACCTTTGCATACATCGCTACAGCAATGAATTGATCCCTTATCCCTCCCGGCTAGTTAAGGGCTGTTGCCACAAACAAGTTGTTGCAAACAGTCTTTCTGCAGCCAAGTCAGAGTTGCACATTCTCGATTTTTCATGCACTATCAAATAACCTTCTCAAGGAAAAATACATTTACTACATAAATTCAGTAAAACATGCTTTGCTACATAATCACTCGTTTCCTGGCTGCACAGGGGAAAGGTGCTGCCGCATTTCCTGGGAAGCGCAGCCTGAGGAGCCAGTTATTGGACAAATTAAGCAAAGGACTAGGATCAGGAATCCTCCTACATGCTGTCCTTACAGGACAGATTCTACTGCTGTTTCACAGAGAAGATTTCCTTCACATAGAGGAAACATCTCCTCTTCAGCCTGCTTTCCCCACAGCCACCTCAGCAACCTGCCTGGCTGCTGCTGCAGCTTTCTTCCAGAAAGGGAAGCCCCAGGACTGCTAGAGGAGAGCTTTCCTGCTGGGACCTCTGGTCAGAGCAGCTCAAGGGTAACCTGGAGACTAAAGCGACTGACTGCACAGACCCCCAGCTCCTGAGAGGACTCATCAGCAACTGCCTTGCCTGTTTCACAAAGACAGGATTGAAACTGAGCTTTGAGTTTGAAAACAAACAAAACCACCAAACATTCTTCTCCACTGCCATATCCCAAGGTTAAACACACTACAATCCCTTAGAGCAAATGCTGAGGAAATAAATCACCCTCTCTGATACTTCAAAAGATAACGTAGAGAATCAAGGACTGTAACAAAGTTGCTGATCATCTAACAAAACTAAAGCAGGACTGTACATAATATGTTTGGAAAAATTCATAACTCGAAATGCATGAATCCTTAACAAAGTCAGGCTTCACCGCATTTATCCATCAAAGCTCTTGCCTTCAAACAGAGCTCAGCACACTGCAATCCTATCGCAGTAGTATCCAACCACTGAAAGTTAGATGATCCAGATGTTTCTATCCCTATCCAAATGTATGACAAACGACGTTTTCCACCACCTTTTTCCACCTGCTCAGTTACTGTCATTTCCAGGTACAGATCCTCCTGCCTTTGTTTTTAAAACAGAAGGAGATGTCTGTCTGACAAGAGAGCAGCCGTACCTGCTGATTTTATTGGCACATGCCTTTCACACTCAGGGCAGTGGCTGTGGGATAGGGGCTACTGAGAGCTAGCCTTTGTTTTCAAATGCAGATTAATTCATGTTTATTATACAGAATTAATATATGGAAGCATAATATTCTGCATATGCCACTGATTCTTTTTTCCAGTTTCCAGAAAGTTAAAAGATTTGACAACAGGCCAAAAGAGACAGAAATGTCTGAGCTGGCTCCAACTGTACATAGAAAGCTTCTGCTTTGTTTTACAAAGCTCCTGGTCTTCACAGTTACAAAAAAGTTGAAAAATACTTTAAATGCTCCTACCCAGAATGAAAAAATAAAAATGCTCAGAAACTCCCAGTCTTGACAGCTCGCTGGAGCGTGACTCCACTTCTTTCCGCTTCTGTGGGCTGACTCCATCCCTCTCTGGATTAGGTGATGCTGGACACTCCCCACCTTGCTCTGGGCAGAGCTAAGATTTGACACATCCCTGTTGCAGCCCAGGATGGGGATTACACTCCCATGCATGTGCTGATCTCATTAGTTTTTAATAGACTTCATTTGGCTGCCTCAAACCACACAGCTGGCAGCTTCAGCTTCACACCTACCCTAACCCTGTTAGCTAGCAATAGGCACACAGGAATCCTGCCCAGGCTCTGCAGCCGTCCCTGCACTCCCTGCTGCCCTTGCTCAAATCAGCAGCTTGGCAGCAGGGCCCTGCCTGCAGCCAGCCCACAACTGCCCCAGGCACCCCAAACCTGGGACTGCCCACGTACTCCTCCTGTACTTGGGTGGAGTAAAAGCCCAGGCAATTCACACATCTCTGAGGGGCAAAAAGTGACATCAGCTGAGGGACCAGTTTCAAAGCTCCAATAAAACCCTCTGCCAAAACCAGAACTGGAGGCTGTGATCTGTTAATTAGGCTGATGAAACAGAAGCTAAAATACATGTCATGGAAAGCTAAAGCCACACTGCATCTTGCTCCAACACAGATGCAATTTTGTTTTCATTTATAAAAGGGCAAAGAACAAAGAATGCTGGTCCCTGAGATGTATCAAAGAACTCGGGGATCTGAGTTCCAAAGAACTCAGACTAAAACCAAACCAAAACACAAAACCCCACATACCCCCTTTCCCAACAAACAAACAAAAACTCGAATCCCAAAACATTTCACAGAGACGCCAGTTGTGCCCCACAACCAATTGCTTTCTCAGCTGTCCTGGAGCAACAAGGGCTGTGGTGAAGCCAGGCCAGGAACAGACACCCACCATGGGAAGCACTGACCACACACACCTAGTCTGGCACAAAGATCATCTGTACCATCATGTGTTCAGCCCCTCTTTAGCTCTTTCTGTTTGCACCCTGGGGTGTGAAGACAAGCAAGAGAGATGTGCTTCACCCAGGGTGGAGGGGGAACTGACACCAGAATTCTACTGCCAGAAGCCAGTAGCTTCCCACGTACCACCAAGTAGGGTACATTTGGTCTCTGGGTCTTAAAGATGCTAGCTGAATGCTTTGGCAGATAATTTTTGTTTTCCTACCAGCAACACTATCCCTGCTGATGAGCAGGTGTATTAAGTCTTCACAACACAATAAAATCACCAGTGCAAAGTGATATATGCCAGGGCTGTCACATGCAGAGGCCATGTGGACAGGCCAGTGCCAGAAAAAAACCCCAACTTTCCATCTATAGTGTGGAACAGCAAAAAGGAGAGGAACCATGCATGACATAAATGATGGAGGAGAAACTCTAAACAAAATATGACACCAGGGAATAAGTGACTTCACTAAATCTTCCAAACCTGACATCCCTAAGCATCTCCAAATAAATCTATTAAATATATTGAGGTTTGAACCATTCCCATGGAAATGAAAGGATCCATTTCAGTTTAGAGTAGCTAACAGTATTATTCAGATTTGCACTGACAGGCAAATAAAAAGATCTGAAACTGCAAAGGCACCAGAATGACAATACAGTTGCTGACAGAAGTCTGTTCTGCAAATATGCGATAGTCCCTGCCAGCATCTGCAGCAAATACATTTGTCAGTGAACATAAATTGGCTGTGCAAAAGTCACAAAGCTGGATCTATCGTTCATGTCTGAGCAAGCAACTTATTAAACTTTAACAAATGTATCTTTAGCAGCTATTTAGTTAGTCTACCTAGTTCCATAAAGGTTGCTGAGAGAGGCAGGTTAAAACCCCAAACAGTTTCTGTCAACATCCTACCATGCTTCTGCTGCTGCCTCGTCCCATTCCACTGCTGGTCCCTTCAGCACAGCCTTTGCATTGCTGTTAAGCTTATTTGTACCCAAGAAGTAAGCAGACAGGTTTGACAGTGATGGAAGACTGCTTCACCACTATGGAAGAGAGCAGCAATAGGATTCATTTTTTGTGAAGCAGTTCTAGAATCAGTCAAACCATTATTTATTTATTGATCTACGATGACTGAAATATGATAACCACTTTGGATGTCCCAATTCTTTTTCCAGAGGGGTCTCCCCTGCAGAAGGAACGGGAACACACCAACTCACCAGCTCACAGTTTTCACACACCCCAGCAGAATCTGATGGCAAGCTTTTGGTTTTGTTGAAGAGACCATTCAACCAACTCTTCTCTTCCCCAGCAATTTTTCTTCACCTTCTTAGACAGAATAGGATAAACAATAATAGGGATATTATTAGGGATATATATTTATCCCTTGAAGTTTCTCTAGCATTTGTTAATTTTTCCATACCACTGCTTCCAAGAAAGGTATTCCAAGTACACTGGCCGTGATTTTTATGGCAAGTGATCATGTTTGTGCTTTTCTTCCGTGGCTTTTACCAGCAACATTTTTTCTTCTACCTCCTCTCCATATAATTGTGTGATGAACCAAGCTGCAGTTAACATTTGATCTATGCAGACTACAACAGTTTTCATTGGGCCAGACAGCCAGATTTTGCACCACTACAAACAACATACCAAAACCTGGCTGCTCTCAGCCAGACGATCAATTATCTAAATTGAGTTCTAACTGTTTATTAACAGACCTTCTATTCATCTTTCATTCTCAGTTTCAGATTTCCCCAAAATCTTTCCCCATGTGTGAGATGAGGTGATTTCTATGCACAAGCTGTGCGATTGAACAGATGGACCTGACAGCGATGGCATATTCTTCCACAAAAAATGACAGGATAATAAGTGGAGATCTTGTTAAATTTGGCTACCGTTAACATAACTGCTTGTTTACTAATATTTCACAGCAAGCCAGACTTATTGACAGTGCTTTACTTGCCAGCCACTGAATGTATTGGTGGCTGCTTTTTCTTAGGCTTAAGGAAATAAAGAAGGAAAAAAAAAAAAGAAACAGGACTTTCTGGAGGTAGTCTGGCTTTTTTCTTTTTTTTTTTTTTCTTTTTTTTTTTTTTTTTAAGTTCAGCTGTCATTGATTAGTATTTGGAATCAAATATATACAGAGAAGCAATTCAGAGCAAAATCACAAGACCAAACAATCTTTTAGAAATGAAAAACCAGCTTAACTTCTTTTTCTAAAGAAGAAAAGCATCAATTATATTGGCGTACATTTCTTTTCAACAGGAGACCAGACTTCTATTTTTATATATGTATATATATTACAAAAAAAAAAAAAAGGTAGCAGTTCCAAGTCCAAAAATAGAGGGATTTTAGAGGGCCTGGAATCCGATACACACCAGAGTTGAAGGTATTCCTCCTGACTTGTGCTTTCTCTATTTTTCAAAGGAATTGTGTTCAAGGTAGCCCAAAAGGAGTTTTAAAGCATTTTGGAATATCCTTCTCAGTCTTTTACTGGAATGGTGTAAATGAACACTTTTTGGAACCAAATCCTTTTGGATTCTTTAGTGGTTCTGGGTCTAGGCTGAACCTTTCTATCCTTTCTCTGTAACTACCTGTGTAGAAGTACCCCATCCCTTAACTGTTACTACCCATGTAAGCATATCCCAGCTTCTCCCTTCCTCCAGACTCAAGCCATCACCATCATCACACACACACAATGCAGGTGTAAGAACAGTCACTTGCCTGAACGCTGTAGAGCTGTGGCGGCAAACCAGGAAATTTTGTTTACAATTTAATGAGATACTGGAGTATTAGAAGAATATTGAGACAGTATATTGCCACAAAGAATGAAGAGGATCATACAACCTGTTCTTTGGCACTCTGTGCACGAGTGCTGCAGCATGCAACTCCTGCCCTCAAAGATCCAACTCCAACCTAAAAGTTCAGTTTGCATTCACAGAAATCCAAAAAGGCTTTAATGGACTTACACACTGAGTAATCCTGCTTAGAGTTCAATGTAATGTGATAAAAATATCAGGCGTGCTTTCTGTTAGGATTATTTTTTTTTGTATCTAAGTAACAGTGTGTTGTACTACTCTTGTCATGATACAAACTTGTTGCTCTAAACCAATGTGCATCTTAAGTAGTACAGGCAAGAAGCAAATTTCCATCTGTCAATATCCCAACAGTAGAGAAAAATACAGATGAGCTCCCCCAAGCCTTTCCACACTGCTCCATCTCCAGAAATGACAGAATTCCAGAACATAAGGCTTGTGTTTCAGAGACCTCATGGTGAACGTGAGCGAGTCAGGGCCAAGCTGGCATTAGAGGGCAGAGGTGGATGGATCTGCTTCCCCTCGCTAGGGGAGACATTCATGTCTTTGCTCTCCATGCTTATCAGAAACAAAGAAATTCCACCACCACCACCCCACTCAAATCCCTTGTTCCTTCTACTTTGCCCACAGAGGCTAACCTGGCTCTCTAGTACTTGTGTCATTTCTACTTGACTAGTTTGACTCTGCATCTTGGGCATTTTGATGCATGCACAGAGGAACAAATACCTTTTGCATGGCTAGAGATCACCCAGCAAGCAGAGACTTTTCCAGAGATGCTGCTTATCTTACAAGTCATTAGAGAGGTAACTAGTCCATTGCATCTCAACAGTTTTCTTGCCACTATTACATCCTTCTCCTTTATGTTATAGGGATAATTACCTGCAAACTTTCTTTTTGAAAATCCCTTCAACCATTATCTTTCAGCATACCGTGCTTGGGTAAGAACCAGCCTTAAACTCATGGAGTTTAACAGCAAGAACACATCATCCTCCCCTTCCTCCTTCAGCAACACTGGGAGCAGAAATTGATACCGTTCAGAATTACATGACACTAGATTGTACTACCAACACCCTGACCACATACCGCCACACTGGTTTTGGTGTCTTGACTCTGGAAGACAAAAAGATACGATTTGTCTGGTCTTATTCCTGCTGCATGGGTGATCCGATGCATTCCTCTTACAAAATGAAAAGATAGTCTCATTTTATTAATCTGACAAGAACACCCACCTCTTGCTGCTCCTTTCTACATCATAAGGGAGGAAGAGAGATTGTTGGAGACCTCACCAACACCCATCCAGAATGCAATGAGGAACCTCCGAAGCTGATGGAGCCTGGGGCTGCCAGTCTGATCTGAAACTGACCCCCTTGACAAAGGATTTTCCTTACACATAGTTCCTTAGCTACTGAACGACTCAGAATTACACAAAGTTTTGCAGAAACTATAAATCTTTCTGGAATGTATATCCATTCAGCAACTGCAGCCTCTGGACTGAATGTTGAGCCTGGCAAGGCTTTCATAGACCAGAAACCCAGAACTGCCATGCTTACAGCATTGTTTTCGACATGTCATACCAGCACTTTCTTCGCAGTTCTTTCACTTTAAAACAAATGAATAGACATTTGATGAATACAACCAATTACTAAGAATTTTGATCTAATTTATACTGTTATATAGCTCCAACAAAATAAAAAATGTTGTTCCTTCCTTGTCTAAAGCTTTGCATTCAGAAGCAGAAGTCAGCCATTGCTTGTATTTATTCATCCTGCTAAGCATTTAGCATCTCTATTAAGTGCAACAGAAGGTCCTGTCAAAACTGTTCAAGACACAGAAACCATTTCATTTGGTACTGGACTGAATCCCCCTGCATGATTCCTAGCAAAGACCTGCAGCAGAGGATGGCTTACATCCTACTGGCCTGATAACGTATGAACCTGAATCACTGGCAAAACCCCCACACACTTTCACATCTTTTGATTAAAAACAGAAGTTCTTTTCAGCAAGGAAATAAAAGGGACACTTTACTGGACATGTGTGCATCAGGCCTTTCCTCTTCACTCCCGCTGTCAAGTCTAGCAGTATTCTTGCTGCAAAGCTGGCTCAGTGCTGTGCTTGGCACAGAGAGACTGAGCATGGAAACCAGAGGCAAAAGGAGACTGCTGAGGATTTATCTTTCAAATTAAAAACTATACGAATGAGTAAATCTTGGTTTATCTCATGAAAGTGTATTGGCTTCAGGGAAATCCAGAAAGATAAATTCCTCTGCAACTTTCTCTTCACACCATAGTGGATGGGGAAGGATCCATTGCAACAAAGGTCTCATGGCTCGCTTTCCCACAGCTGGACCAAGGGGTAAATCAATGCAGCAGCTTTAGCTCCTGATCGCCTGGCTTTGCTTACATGGCCCTGAGACATTTCTGTCTTTCTCCCCTTTACCCCTTGAAGTGTGCTTGCAGCCTTATCCCAAACTGCTCTCAGATTTGGTTTTTTTTATGCCATCAGCAGATTGCCTGTGTCTGCTTCAACCTTTCTGGCTGAGAACAAGATCTCTGGAGAACAACAGACACTTTCTGGTGGCACTACATTTCTTCATCTGGTGAGATAACACAACACTCTGCTCATGCTTCACAAATACCCGCAAACACTGTGCACTTCATGCGCGTGTGCAGGACTAAGAGAGCCAGCACTGTGACTGCCAGCTCTGCGCCCCAGCTTTAGAAAACAAATGAACACCCAATTAAAAACAGTCACTTTATCCACCCTGCACATAGTGCCAGTCTCCTCCAGAGCGCAATATCCATCCAAGTGGACTGAACCTTTGCCCACTGACTACACAGATCAAAACAGAAAATCATAATAATTATCTTCCAGGATTAGGAATGCAGCTAATGAGAATGTGAAAGCCTTATTTTATGTAAGCACTATGCATTACTAGGTTCTCACAAAGCTATAGGAAAAAAATGGGAGTGCAGGTCAGTATCGCTACTATTTATTTAAATGAATTCAAAACAGCACATGCATCCTCATCCTTAAGAAGCCTAGGCATATATTTTAAAATATTTAACATCTCTAGTCCCAAGACAAAATAAATAAAAGGGTATTAATTACCATCTTCCTTACTCAGCATCGCCTCTATTTGAAGATATGGAAAAGTACAAGAAATCTGAAACATGTTTAAAATCAAAGTTCCATCTCTAATGTTAGCCTTTTGAAAAGCTTTAGACAGACTGACTCTGGGTAAGTAGTCAAGAAATAGACTTCCATCCTAGCATATACATCTGGGGAAGCTCCATCAACTACAGTAGTTACACTCTGGATCAGCACTGACTTCACCCAAATTTAGCACTTGATTGTATTCCTTTGCTCCACTGAACTCTGCCCTGCAACAGGATCCACTCAGATGCAACTAAATTTTCATTTTACTGAAAAAAAAAAAATTAGTAGTGCTGAAAATAACAAAGTCAAATTAACATGACTTCCAGACCTCTACAACTCTCTATATTCTGTTTTCTCAGTGTCAATTTTCAGAACTTCTCCACTGAATTTAAAAGTGTCATTTTAGACTAATACATCTTCAACTGAAATACAATTTTGACTATAAACGTTCAAGATGGGAAGCACTAAATTAAAAGAATCCACTTTAAAAAGCCTGTAAGTCAGATGAATGCTTGAAAACTCAGCATGAATTAATGCTCTGCTTCAAGACATCTGCTCCCTTAAAAATGTGCTTCCTTAAGACTATTATTCCTTAAAACTGGATCACATAAATACTGTCTGACTTTACTGATGAACTCAAGTCTGTATCCAGATGTACTGAAATTAACCATCCAGCTAACACCATTACAGAACACTGCATGAATCAGGAACATCAGAGCTTCAGGGCAGCAACTGCCACCCAAAGGTGACGGAGCAAAACTAATTCAGCGCTTTATCTCTAGCACTGGTCATAACAAGGAAACAATACAGAGTCCCATGCAACGCTGCGTGAATGTTTTGTCCAAGCTGGGTGGCTTTCCTCCTGAAACCTTCTGCTCTCCTGTACCACTACACAGCCAGCGCAAGCAGGCACCAGAGAGGTACCCTTGACTGTTGGCGTAGCCTCCAGCAAGTGTGTCACACCACTTGTGGAGCACAGAGATGTCCCAGACCCTCGCGCTGACCTAGATCCAAAGTTTTGGGTTGTTAAGAGACTGGAGTTTCCACTTGTGGTGTCATTTTGTACACAGCCATGTTCCCTGCATGCTGGGATTCGATCTTACTGTTTTGAATAGGAAGGAACTATTTCCATGTCATTACAAAGTCTGAAATGGATGTTCAAATTGTTTTTAAATGCACCCACCAGGAAAAACAGGATTTATCTTTATTTGCAAGAGCTCAGCAAAGCAACTCGTAAAAAATTTAGTTAATTCAGAATCTCAAACTCCCTTAGACCATTATCACTATTCCTTACTCCTGTGTTTTCACTGTATATGTAAACCAGAGCAGCAAAGTCAGGCATTACATCAGTGTAACTCCACTTATAGAAGAGGCTGACTCTGGCTGGAACTAGACCCTAGAAATACTGTTAGCAGTGATTGAATCAAGTCATATGTAAAGACAAGTCTCTGCTGCAAAGGTTTTACATAACAAAAACCAAACTGTTCCTGAAGCAAAGGACTACTGAAGCCAGGCAGTAGCTACAGCTATCCTCCCTCGCCTCCCATGACCCCTTCTTACACGTACAAATACACACATTTGCAAACAGACAGCAAGAGAACATAAGGTATGCAGCTGTAAACTGTACCTGGACTACAAATTCTCCTGTTTAATCTACAGATATACTGGATACTAAGAGCACACTTCAAATTCTATAGCTTTTTACATGCAGACACACATATATAAATTCCATGCTCAACTAGGCCAGCGCAGACACTACCCATTTTCATTTATTTGTGTCTCAATCAACACAGGACTTCAAAAGATAATCTCTGATAGAAATTCAATTTATTTCTCCTTCTGCATGTCTAAGCAGATCTGTAATCAGTGTAATCACTGATCTCATATGTGTGGATTGAAGGTCCTGAACATTGTTTTCCCTGCTGCAAATAGGAACAGCATTAAAATCTTACAAAAAAAAAAAAAAACAAAACAAAAAAACACCAAATAAGCATCAGTCCAAGAATAAAATGGACCCAATATGCTTCTGGGGGAAATTCTGGGGGAAGCGGGTGGCCCGATGTGCCACAGCAAGCCTCAGTGCCCTGTGGTACCGGCTCTCAGCTCTCGCAGTTGCGGTGACAGGCGGGCACAGGAGGCACACTAATGACCAGTCACCCTTCTGTGACAGGAGAGCCGCAAAACCAGCCTTGGGCTCATTAGCATCTGCATGTCACCTCATGCCTGCCCCTCACAGGAGGAAACTTCACAGCAACTGATACAAGAACTGCAGTGAAGAAACACAGGGTTTGTTGTTTTGTGGGTTTTTTTGGACCACCCTGGCAAATCTGAGGCTTCTCTGAACAGCAGTAACCCTGCCTCAAGCAACAGGCAGCTCTGCCGTTCTCTCCAAGCTGTACAGGCGAGCTTTACAACATGTGATCTTGAAAATAAAGAATTAAAATGTTACTCCTGAACGATAAACGTGATTTACCACCTCATCTGATCAACCACATCAGTCATGGCACACCACCTCAGCACTGCTGTAACACAGCATGACTGGCCAAAACAAATGCTTTCAAAATTATCGTTCCAAGATATTATGTTTCTCATGTGTTCTAGATGCCTGAAGTGAACCCCTTTTCCCCATCCCATTGCCCACCCACAGATCGTTCCTTTGGCTACCGCTTCACATCTTGTTTGATACATCAGTGGTGAATCTGACTGGGCGATAAACACCTCCTCAGCCTGTTAGGATGAACAGGAGAAACTGTAAAACTTCCTAGCAGATCTTTTCACCTCTTTGCCAAGAGTAAAGAAAATGAAATCGGATCCCTAACACTAGGAGCATTTTGTACAACTGTTAAGAGTCTAACCACAGTCTGGTACAAATCATATTATCTCCATGCTTTCCACTGTCATGCTACAACAGGTTCTGGTGCCTACAGTTCTTGAATGGTGCCAGAAACTTTAAAACCTTCACAGGAGACCTCCAAGAATGAATAAAATACTTTAAACAGAGAAACTTCAGGGGGTTGATCCATATAGGATGGCAAAGAGAAGGCTGTGACTTTATGTTTATGAGAGAGAAACTTGCATGGCAAGAGCCCCTTCAACTGTGCAGTCAGATAAAATGTGATTTCATGCTGGAAAGTGAAGCTAGACAAACATTGACCAGAAATATTTGTTTTTAAAGCAGTGAGAGTAATCAGCATTGGGGTAAGTTGAAGTTTGCAGCAGATTCTGCACCAAAAAAACCTTTACTAGATGGATTTTCAAGAAGCAGCAGCCTTGTTCGTACACTGTTTAATTAATTTTGGGGAAAAGACTGAAAAATGAATGGCTTTATGAATGTCTGAATTGCAGACCAATTCTGGTCTGTTCTATCCATATATCTAAAAATCCTGGCTCTATACAGTGCTTCTTTTAATCTACGTACCAGATGCTCACAGAGGTTTAAAGACAGAGATGAGTTCAGAAAGTGCTTAATTCGTTGATACAGTATCCCTTAATTTTATTATCCAGTACACCAGGCTACTGAAGGAAGCATTCTCAGTTTTCCAAAACTGTCCCATTCCTACTGCTATTCAGCATCACATTTTAGCATTGCTGTGTAAAGAATGTTACCTCCGGGTTAGATTTTCTCTGACACTGCAATCATTTCTGCAGCACAAACACACGAGGCCAATGTTTCTCTGATGCTGAGAACATTAGACCATGACTATGTCACGTCATAACAGTTCTAGACTCGTATTACTAATGCCCACAGTGATACCACATCATCCTCCGGATATGGGAGGATCAGCAGTGTGTTTTCCAATAGGCTAGGCCATCTTTATGATGGGAACATCACCACTGGAGTGGCTGCATTGACAGCACGCTTCCAGGCTCACAGAAGCATCCCGAAGAGACTGCCCATTTCCTTCTGGAAATTGGCAGCTACAGAATTAGACCGGTCTCCAGACTGTCATGGCAGTCAGCGAGCCCAGTCTCAGCATCAGCTAGCCCATCCACTCACACAGCAGCATCAGCAATTCCCAGAGGCACGCATGGACCAATTCTGCTATTTTCAAGTTTATGCCAAGTATCAGAATGTCACAGAAAAAGTGGGTGGTAATTAATCGACACACACTGCTTTAACGTGCCAAAACGTTTATATCTAATATAGTATAGCTGCCCCGATCAGACCTTTTAGTTATACCAGAGATGTGTTTGGCCCGGTGCTTAGAAACAAGACGTTGCCTGCGACAGACTGGTATTATATACTAATCACAGTTCTCATCACCACAGGAACATACTGTTATGTCCTTTCAGTTCCATGAAAGAAAATGAAACTCACTCATTAAACTCACACAGTTAAATTAAAACCTGAAGATATAACGGAAATCTTAAATAGATGTAAAATCCAATGCAATCAATGCAATTGAAAATATAACCTGATACAGAATGCAGTACATCTCTTAAAAAATAAAAAGTTTACACCTAGTGACTTCACTGGAGAGCGATGTCTGCCCATCTCCAATTCATCTTAACCTCTCACTCAGCAACATTCTGTTCCATCGTTTGTCCTTGTCCTACATTTCTACTATTTTAAAGTTCCAGATTCAGAAGCAATATGGGTAGTTTTAAGAAAATGATGGGTTTTTATTTCTACAGACTCTTATCTGGAAAAGAAAAAGTTAACTTGAGGTTTTAAGTATCTTTGACATCTGCTTATAGAATGATTCCTAATTCTGTGAAGACCTTAGCCATATACTTAACAGTAAGCAAAGGAATAGCCCAGTAGCTTTAGGGATTAGACATATTTTCTGACCTGGCACACAAAGGGGAACAGCACTGCACTTGGACTGGACCCTATGCCAGCTGGCAGGAAAACAGAAGGCACATCAGTCCTATGGAGAATTCTTCACCTGCCTATTCTGCAAGGGTAGTATGGACTCAGCTCCTCCAGATCTCAGCTTCTTCCTTCCAGAGTCTGAATGCTCTCCATTTCTAGTAAATTAAGACAGAGATGGTCAAATGGTTATCTTGGAAAGACACCTGGTACACTTGCTTTAATACAAAATACTAAATTTAATCCAAATATATGGTATGTGCAAAAAATACCATTGACTTTTTAGTACTTCATCTTTACTACTGAACCTTTTTCTCTGTAATTATGAACATAAAAACAAGAGATAATGTCTCTGACGTTGCCTTAGACCCCTCTCCAATTCAAACATTTTATACAGAAATCTTCAAAACACTTCATTATGTCACCAAGCTTCTCTGTGCAGAGGTAGCTGCTAAAACAGGTATCTTCATACACAATTCTTGTGGTTTCATGCATTCCTGACATATTGAAGATGTACATTTGAGGTCCAAATCCATTTCTGAATACAACCTAACAAAATTAAAGTTCTGCAGGCTAAAAACTTCTCTCTTATAACATTACCTTTGCCAACAGACATAAAACACCTGTTTTATCAGTTTTCCATGTCCAGGTCTACAAACTGCCCTACAGATTATTCAAGAGCAGAAATTAATGGCAGTTGACATAAGTACTCTCTGCACTCTCAGCCATGCTAGATCACAAGACATTAGAACATCTTGAATATCTGACTCAAGTTCTTCCAGGCTCATAGTATTCTAGCACTGAATAGTTAGAAGGTTTTAGCACACATGCTACAGCACCAAAAAAACCCTTGTGCAAACAAAACAGATTTTGAATCTCGTGAGACAAAAAAACCAACCCAAAACACTAAGTCCAGTGAGACAGATAAAACACTGAGTCAGATGCTCCTTTGACTTGAGTCTACACTATAGAAATCCTGCCCTATTTCACTATTCAAATTTCACACAAAGAACTGTCTCCATCCAAATTAACTTCTAAAATTAAGAGGAAAGAGTAAGAGATTAAGTCGAAAGAGACAACTGTAATAATCTGTTCTGACCTCCTGCAAACACCATACAATTTTTCTATATTAATTCAAATTAAAGCTAGAAACAACCTTCAAGTCAAGATTAGTTTTTTCATGTCCTGCAATGCTTAACTACAAGGCACTTTGTATGACAGTTATTTCTAAAGAATTTATAGGTATCTGAATAGTGTGTGAGCATCTGTGGCACAGAGATTCAGTGGAGCAGATCACACCCTGTGCACATCCACTTTTTCACTTCAAAACTGCCTCTAGACTACCACAGCAGACAAACTAGAGGCAAGTCCAAGTTGAAACCATATCCCCTCCAGGACAGCTCTGACAGTACAAGGCACAGAGCTTCTGAAATTTCCTGAAGTTAGAGGTGACTTCAGTCACACCTTCCAAATTGTATCAAAAGTACTGAGAGAGAAATTCAGGTCAAAGCTTAAGGGATTACACAAGTATCTTGTTCTGTTCCTCCATGGAAAAATGATTTTTATTTAGAAAATAAACTGTTCTCTCCCAAGCGATTGAAAGAACAGCCAGTTGCATCTGTTAGACCCTTAATGGAACAAAATGGGAGTACGCAGGCAGTTAGACACACTCAATAAACATGACTTTCTATCCAGAAAAGCAAAAGAGCTCAGCTGCAGGTTTCTAGCTAAGAACCATTACCATCATGTGAAGTTTTTTCCCTTTCTGAAACCTTATTGCAAGCTCAACACAAGACAGATGTCTGCAATCACTCACTACTGTTAGTTTAAGCACAATTGTATTTGCTACAGTTTCAGTAAACATGTAACCAAGCACTTAAAAATCTATTTTAATGATGTTTTCAATAATAATAATAATACTCTGCATTACAAAAGAAAGAGGTAAAAGGTACGTCTTTTACATATAAGAAGAAACTTAGCACAAAGGCAAAGAATTTCTTAAAACCAAGATAAAGCTACGTTGTTCCCTACTGGGAAGCATCAGATGTTTGAGATTACTCACTTAATTCACTTTCAGCCTTCATAGAAAAAGATGAAGATGGACAGTCAAAATAGTTACTCTACCACATCAGCTTTAAATATTCCACTGACTGTCAACAATGTAGCAATAAAATTACAAATATACAGGGAACAGATCTGCTACTGTACTGAAGCTACACACACAATCAATAGCAAAAATACATAACAAAATATGCAGAAATAGTTTTCCATTCATAAATGCAAAATTACTCCCACATTCCACTCTGTTCAGAAATCAGCATTCAACACGGTGACCAAAACAGGAAGACAACTGTTGTTATGCTTCATAGAACAGGCAGACGACAAACCTACGCATTACTCGCGATTTTGGACTAATGCTAATTCTACAAATTGTTTGCTGTAGAATCATAGTTCATACATGGAAACATGTAAAATTAATATTAACGATTAAGTACAATCACAGAAAAACAATGATGCTAATGAAGGGTCTTCTCATTCCGAGGCTGCTGTTTGCTGGGCAGAACGAGTCCCAGTTCAGCAGTCTAACCCCAAGGACATTACCAATAACCGAAAGCACTATGCTTAGTAGAATTTGCACAAAAGGCCAAAAGTGATCACTAAAAATGTTTTTCCAAACAGTAGGACAGGACATCAGGAAAACAGAATACTATTGCATTCACTGCAATGTTAGGCTTTTGAGCACAGCATTACAAATATAAACCACTACAAATACTTACTGTGTGCAGATAGTCCCCAGACTACTTCACTTTATAAATTCTAAATCAAAGTAACTTGTACGTAAGGATGGAGCATGATTTCTGTTTACATAAGCTTTGACAGGAAAGGGCACATTAAATCACAACTGAATCACTAGCATGAAACTGCATTTCTAAATAATTTAAACCCTCAAAACATTATTTCTTGCTAAAAATCCTTCATTTCAATGAAACAGTTTGTAAACTTTGAAGATGTACATTTATACAATCTACAGTCTCAGCAGGAAGTAGATTTCAGGCTTATCATCACTATTGGGTTCCAGCTGCAGAACCGAATTGCGTGCGTATAACTGGTCGCTACAGCCGTAGTGCAAAGCAGCGCACGCACCCTCCGGCATTCCTCGGCCCTCCGCGTCCTCCCCAGCGAAGCCACTCAGATACCTGGCTATGTACGAGCCTGTTGAATGCCTGTTGATAACGTGAGGAGGTGCTGAGGGCTTGTTCCGAAAGACGACCCCTGCTATGCTGCTTGTGTTAGAAGATATTTGCTTGCTGGCGGCCTCCTGCCTCTCCTTGGCACGGCTGGCTATATTCCGCACTCTGCTCTGGCTTCTGGAGGAGAGTTTTCTGACCAGCGCTTTTGGGCAGTCTTCATCAATCTGCCTGGAGTGCAGCGTTTGACGGCTGTCTTCCTGGTCCAGGGACACCAGCTTCCTCAGCTGCTCTGTCAGAGCATCCGTAGAATGTGGTCTCATATTCTTCACAGCAGCAAGTTTCTTGTCTCTCATGCCTGATGAGATAAAGCTCCTACTTATGTATTGATACTTACTTTCAAAATTGCAGGAAATATCCTCTGATGTCAAGTCACCAAGACTTTTGGATTTGCAAGGGCTAGTCTGCTTGATGGCTGAATGAGGTGGGAAAGCCAAAGCCTTTTTGAGCACAGGTGAGCGTACGTTGATCTGGGATCTCTCGGAGTTACACGTTATATTTTTCTGCTTATCTGAATGATGATGACACAAAAAGCCAACATTTTCACACACTGGGAAAGGGAGCTGACTCCCTGCAGTCCTGAAGTTATCAGAGTAGTCCAGGGCAGCAGCACAGAGCTCAACAGTTGTGCTGTCCCCAGAGGTCCTCTCACCGCCATGCCCAGTGTCCTGCTTTTGCCTCAGTTTCAAAGGGGAAGCCAACTGGCTCATGTCTTCCCTTTTGTACTCACATGCAGTTACCAAGAGATCTTGAGAATCCCCATCTACTTCTAGGAGACTGCTGCTTTCTGAATTTTCACCAGTGAGAGGGTCAAGTGACTCCTCAAAGATGAGGCTCTGGGAAGCAAAAGAACTGGCAGACTCAGGGGCTTCCCAGCCTGTTCCAGATTTTACTCCACATTTTCTTTTAGGATTTGCATTTAGCAAAAAGAGAGATGAAGGACAAGGAGAACTAGGCAAGTTATTTTCTGTACTATTTAACTTCTTGCAAAGTAATTCACTGTGGGTCTTACATTCAGAAGCTGGTGTAAGAGTTGCCTCATGGATAACGGTGTACACAGAATACTCCGCAGTCTCAGGGCTTGAGAACATGGTAGTGTCTGGAGTTGAGAACAAAGGGGATTTGGTGGATTTTGTGGTAGAAGGGTTGTGCTTATAGGGACTGCTAAGATCCACAGTAAGCATGCGTGGGTGTGTAGCCATCATACTGAAGGTGTGGCTGCTTGTGCCACAGAGGCTCGAGACTGCAGTAAGATCAGTTTGGTCATCTGTGACATTAAACTGTCCGATCAGAGCAGAGACAGCACTATCCATCTCACTCTCATTCGCTAAAGAAACTTCATCTATAAGGCGAGAAATGTCACTGTCTTGCATGGTTAAAGTGGAGTGCAAATCAGGAGCATCAGAGCAAATGGTAGAAGAAATATCTGTCAAAGAAAGAGGTGCTACGGTACTTTTCCTGATGATGCCGTACTTGTGATTTTCCATCTCTACTTTTTGAGAAAGGGAAGTCCCCACAAGAGTTACTTCCTCAGACCCTTTTGCGTCATCTTCCTTTTTATTGTTTGCACAGTTTTTGTCGTGTGTTTTTTCTGTGGAAAGCTCAAAATCGGAGTCCTGCATTATGGGGACAGTTTCATCAGAATGATGATTTTCTTCATAGTCTATGAGGTGATTTGTTTCAGCTACACCAGTTGCAAAAACTAAATTTTCAGGTTGCTCCCGCAGAGGTGGTACTAGAGAGTCAACTGTAGTCTCCTTCTGTTCATTCTCCTTAAACCGAGATGCCAAATTTGAAGTATTTGATGTTTTCTCAGAACATGGAAAAACAGATTCTTTCGAGTTTGTTTCAGTCTCATTTGTGTTGCCATCACTGTTGGCTAAATTAAATAAGAAACATATTAGTTGCATACAAAACTGTGTTCTGGTTATTAACAACTATTTTGTCCTTAGACAGACAAATGGAGAACGCAAAATTAGGTACAGTTGTGACAGAACTTAATTATGGGGTTGTGCAGGTTCAGTACAAATTATCTGAGTGATATGAATAAATGGAAAAATACAACTGCAGGCACTTCATTGAAACTTCCTTTGAATGTCTATTACATCAAGCACATGATGTAATATTTGTTGCAAATAATGTTAATGAGGTACCATATCATAGCTTGCACATGGTATTACCTTCAGCTGTGTTCCTATTCAGATTTGTACTATAAAGCAGCATGGCAATAAAGACAGAACAAAACAGCTCTGTTAAAAAACATAATACTTTGAAACAAGAGGCATGCTTAAAAGAGCTGAGTAAAAATCATCAAGTAGGTGGACTCCAGACTCTGTTATACATGTAGTTATTGTAAAATGTTACAATTTCAGGATTTCATTTTTGATCTTCTACCAGCATGCTGCATTCATGAGAGAAACATTTTTGTTTCCTTGAAAAATACACATCAGATATTTTTTCCACCCAACCTTCTTACTTGTCTTTATATGCCAAATCCAAGCTCCGTGGCTCACTCCTTTGGAGCTTTTAATTAAGCAGGGACTATAGAAGTAAGTGTGGCATAACATACACTGTTTCTAACATTTGCTAGAAGCCAGGTATCCTAGGAAAAACAAGAGAAGCCCTGATCATTCACTAGCAGTGACTGAAACCCCTTGGTGGAGTAAGAACTGTTTCTAATGAATATAGCTTTAAATGCTGATCTCCAAAATCTGAGTAGTTCCCCAAAGTTTCCAGTGCTCCTAGATAAGGATAGAAAAGATGTACATTTCTTTGATTCTAGACTTTTTTTTTTTCTATAAAGAACACAGGAGAAAACTGACAGCACACTGTCCACCTGCATAATTCCACTTGAGGATATATGTTCAGCCATAATGTTTTAGCAAGAAAGATCTCTGTTGGACAGCCAGCCCTTTCCATTCCTCACTGCATCCTGCAATAACAAACACTTCACCTGATTAGTGCCTCCCTGAGGGTGACGCCACCTCCAAGTCTAAAATATTTGAGCTAAACTTACTTCCTGAGAAAATCCCAGCGTATTCCATATGTGCACAAGGCTGCATTGTACCTTTTCTTACCGTGACTCAAAGTAAGTTCTCCCACAAAAAAAGGGCCCAGGTTGCTTTTCCCTGAGCCTACCACTAAGTCATGGATGGCCCTGCAGCACAGAGAAGGGAAAAGGTCCCTCGGGGACAGGAGAGGACTCCATCTGGAATTCCATCTTCTTCACATCTCTCTTCTTTATGTTTAAAGGTGGCCAGTTCTCTTCCATAGGGATTATGGAGCAAGGCTTACAGTCTCTAATGGACAGGATCTAGTCCTCTCATAGCTAGAAGAGGCAGGATTCATTCCCTGTGACAGCTTTTTAGGTCATCTCACCAGGACCTGTGTGTTCTGCAAAGGTTACTCTGCTGTAAGTGAATACCTGTGACCTCCAAAAAGCGTAGAACTTTCTTCTAAAATAATTTTGTGTCTTTGCCTGTAGCATCTTTAGGAAGAACTATTTAAGAAATGATTACGCCTGTTGTGACGAATGGCTGAGCTGTATCACCTTCATGGGCTTAATTAGAAGATCTTTCAATTTAAAAAACACCATTTCAGAGGTAACTCCCTTTACTAGGAATACTCTTTTTCCTGTCTACACTTTCTTCTCAGGGTGGTAGAAAAAAAAAAAAATTGGTTTGATTTTGCTTGCTGTTTCTCCTAAGTCACTTCTCTTACAAGGCGATGTGCAGATTATCTGTTCCTTCAAAGCCACTAGTATGAGCTGCTAATAGAACAAAGGTGGCTTAACAACACATCCTTAATCTGTGCCTGGTAGTTCTGTTTTAGGGTGGCTCCTGTGGTTGCTGGAAGCTGCTGCTCCATAGATGAAAATATTTGGAGAAGAGCAGCATTTCTATCATCCACCCCCAGCCAAGAGAGGTTTCTCAGTGTGTTCCCTGCGTCTTACTGAGCAAGAGAGACAGTGCTGCTGGCTGTCCCGCGCCAGCTGAGGACGAGCCCTGCGGGACCAACTGCAGAAACACTGTGCTGTCAGAACTGACCAGAAGCTGAGGATCTGGCTAGCCCTGCAGCCCCATGGGGACAGCTTGTGTGAGTGCACTTGCTCTTCCCAAGCAAACAAAAAACAGCCTCAAAAAGCAATATAGACACTCTAGGCTAGGGACAAGCTCAGGGTGGAGACAGCAGGTCTAATGAATTACAGCCACTGTATTCAAAGCTTCCTAGACTTATTTAGATATTCCAGTAAATCAAGTATTAGGCAGGCCAAACACATTGACTTTGCTGTAGTCACAGGAATAACTGAATTTCAAAACCAGGATTATTATTACTGAATACACTTAGAAAAAAAGCTATTTTAAGAAATTTTACTGCATATCAATAAGGCCAAAATTTCATCCTAACACATGCTTTCCACATAAATTAAACAAAGTAAGTAACCTAGGCTGAGGATAACACCAAGACTGTTGGATACTACAAAATTTTACCTACTTTTGCCACTTTTACATCTATTAGAAAGTCTGCATTAGTCTTTACACACACCATTTCCAAAAACACAGGCTGTATGCTGTTCTTCCTCCTTGAAAATGGAGAGAGAAAATCCACCATGCCAGCAGCCCTGTTTCAATAAGTAAACAGACAGTAGCAAACTAGAAATTGATGAAGCGTGATTGAAGGCTGGCTCTTAAATTATAAAAAGAAATTTGGCAAGTGTCCTTTTAAGAGCACTTCCAGAAATTACTGTAATTCATTTGCCTAGTTTGCAGAGTAGACAGCTCTCCAGGGTGTCTTTTATCAAAGAGTTTAAGAAGCTATTGAAATACTGCAGTCTTAGGGATATGTAACTATTATGCGAGTTGAATAAAACTACTTGCATAAAGACTGCAGAACTAAGCCTTTTCACGGACTGTTTCCACTTACTACACCAAAAGTAATTTTGGAAGCATCTTACCAGATGCATTTTCTTTTCCTTTGGCATCTTGGGCAGTTTCATCTGCTGGGCATGGTAGTCCTACAAGAAGATATTTGTCCACGGGCATAGAAGCAGGACGTGTTTGCAAACTCCGGCTTGTACGCCTTACAACTCCTTCTTTGTCCTTCAGGTCTGTTGGTTCAGATGCACTGTCTTTAATTTCAGTAGCTTCAAGAAAACCCATCTTACTTTTCTTTCTACCTTTTGCTGGTGCACTGGCTGTGCGCCGGAGAATTCGATCACCAATAGATCGCTTCCGTACATAATGCCCACTGGTTTCAGCAGAATTGTGCTTCAGGTTCTTGTTAAACAACCCTCTGAGTCCTATCAGCTGCTTATTCTGAAAGGACAAGGATAACCAGGGTTTCAAATGAGCTCTGACTGTTATATAATGAGTACAATGAAAAGGGCTGCTTTCAGAGTATTTATGAACGATGAAGACAAAGTTTAAAAATGCAGCAAAGCAAAAATTCACACCAAGCAATTCACATCTACTCTGACCAAGGAACTATCAGCATAGGTCTCCATGAATTCATGCATGTCTGTATTTCTCCTCATTAGGATGGCAGCCTGCCACAATTACAAGAGCAGTTTGCTCAAAGTCTCCTAATCAGAGATGACAAGACTGTAAGTGTACTGCAGTGACAGGCTACACATTAACTTGGAGTTTTATGCATGGGCTTCATCAAAGCAATATTCAAATGTTTCAGAGTCTGAATGAAGAATGATGTAAGTTTGGTAGTTGCAGATCATGCGATTAAGAACCATTTGAAAAATCTGTGCCAAGTGCAAAGTGCATGCTAATGAAGTCTACCTTTGTGGCTCCTAGAAAGTGCAATATTGTGTAACTGGGATTGAGGATTAAAGGGCTCCACTGAAAGGCAAAAAACATGCAAATACATTTGGCTAATGTTTGCAAGACTGTGATACAAGCAAATGAGGTTATAGCACATCAGCTGTAAATACAACTCTAGAGCAAATAATTTAAAACTATGTATTAGTCTAATGTAAGTATCTCTCAGAAACTTGACCAGATATCCTCACTTACAAGGATGCAAATGTATCAAAAAAGGCTGAATGCACATTAGAAACAATAACACAGCCCATCATTAAGGCAAGCACTAGATGAACAGACTAAGTGATGCAATAATCAAATCTCAACAGGTCTTCACCCCTGCTTCCTTTTGTCCTCCCTGTGAAACTACTCTTTACGATTTTTCTTGAGCATAATTCTTCTTTGAAGAGCACATGAGCCAAGAGCAACAGCTGAACAAGCTCCCCTACAGGCTATCACCAAAACTGTAGGTGATTTCACACACATAGCCAGATGTGTGCAGATCTAGGTATATATTGCAGGTGCATTCCAAGCTGTTTACTGCTGCTTTTCTTTTTACACTGATTTAAGAGTAATGAAGTCTACCCT
This sequence comes from Falco peregrinus, assembly GCF_023634155.1. NCBI lineage: Eukaryota > Metazoa > Chordata > Aves > Falconiformes > Falconidae > Falco > Falco peregrinus. The sequence goes on along the minus strand of NC_073732.1, from coordinate 28,508,319 downwards.
GAATACTAAAAGCTTCTCTTTGTGCTCAGAACATGCACAGGTCTGATTTGGTTAACACTGTTCACAACCTCGCTGCTGTCCTCCCTGGCAGGAGGAACACTGGTGGAGACAAGAGCAGAGGAGTACATTGAGACACTGGTCCCCGCACTGAGACAGGGATGCTGAAAGTGAGACAGATAGCTAAATGGTTTACAGAGCCATCATTAGATCATTCAGTGATCTAATGGGATCAGTGAAGGTAAAGGTAGTGGAGTTAAGTGAGGATCTGGACTATACAAAATCTCAGCCCGTAGGCCTCATTTACATTACCTTCTACCCTGTTCCACTGAATTTCCCTTGGGTGCTCACAGAACTGTGGTTTTACATATTCAACATGACGTTGTCTGCATCCACTCTCAGAAGGCAGAAGGACTGAGGTCTAACTGTTCTTTTCAACCTACACATTTCATAAAGGTGGGGTGTGTGTGTGTGTTTTTCTCTTTTTCTAAATCACTACAAAGGGTTATTTTATTTTAGCATCCTGTTGAACATGGCCTTAATTTCTTTGTGCTAGTTGCTCATGAAGGCATTTGAAGTAGAAATGCAGAGAAAAAGCACTGTGCTTTCACTACTGTTTTAAAATTAGTAATCTTGCAGAAAAGCAAAAAGGTATACACTAAAACCTAAAAGATTTAAAGCCTAAATTAGCTGCTAAAAATAGCTTGTCAAATACCATGTTTTGGTGCAGTTACAGTTCTCAAGACTTACTTTAAGATAAAATTAGTTTGACTCAATAAATATACTTACTGTACATAGATGTGGTAATTACTAGGTGCTAACTTACGAACATTCATAAATACACACATGCTAAGACTAGAGTAACAGTATGTTATGCACTCCTTGCTGATCACCTGCAAGGAACCCACACGCACACTACAAGCTACACCCTTCTGCGTCCTGAGCACTCCAACAGAAGCATGCCTGTGCTTTATTGGGGTATCTCAGCTGGAGAGACCCAAGTGTTTTACTGGACATGGGTGTGCTGTGAGCGGGTATCCTGGCTCAGTGCTCCTCAGAGAAAACACTACGAATAAGGAATTGCATTTTACTTCCTTGAGCATGCCGATGCTTAGCAGATAACATAGATACAGACATACATATAAAGATATGAGTATAAATTAAGACTTCGAGTTGAGGGCAACAGAATCAGACATTGGGATTTTTCATTGCTGTATGATCTGAATAGTTCATTTAGAATTAGCCAGAGAGAGCTAGGCACTGCTAACCCAATGTACAAAATGCCACGAACCTAAGCGGTAAGAATCATTTAGAAACCACACAAATCCTGTGAGGTTCTGTGGTACATTTAAATCCATTTTTATAAGAAGAATGAAACTAAAGAGTCATAAAATAAGCACATTTCTGGATAGACTTACCTTTCCATAGATCTCATTAATTATTATATGAACAAATATGGATGCTTCTGTCAGTCCTTCTAAATACACATGACGATAACCTAGTAAAACAAAAATATTGCACCACAAATAATCAACAGTTTGCATTTTATGTGTAACTGGCAACAACTATCTATAACAGTGAAATACATACAGTAAGCCACCTTGTATGCCTTTAGTAAAACTTAGGTTCTCACAGGTTTTCCAACCCCCCAGTATAAAATGCCTCCAAGTTATAAATAAAACACCAGTAGTAATTCCCAAAAGCACAGACATCCAAACTCCTTCAAGTAACTGTGAATATACCTTGCTAAGATACCAGAAGAATTGTCCAAGGTCATTCACAAAGTCCCAGAGATATAAGCGTATATCATATGCCAATAACCTCATCTAAAACTTCAAGTTCAAAGGTGTTTGGTTCTTCAGTTAGTATTTAAGTCAAGGAAAACAAGTGGGACTAACCAGGCACAAGACTGCTGAAGGCCACAGTTCTTTGTCCAACGAAGTCTCTCCCAATAGGATCGTGGTCCCAAACAAGGAATCGCACCAAAGCTATTTCGGGCATGTGGATGGTAAAAGTGAGTGTTTCCTCCCAAACAGGATTAAATCCTGTAAAACAAACAGAACAGAAATTTTGGAAAACAATTCCATAGCAAGCGCTAGCCTCAGTTTTCATGATGCATAGCAAGAGGTATAAGAAACAAGTAGTCCAAATACACATATGAAAACTCATTACTTATTGCTCATCTAGATCTAGGCGCTCTCAATCTCCATTATGTAAGTAATTAAAAGTGAGAGATCTGTCTCTTGGACTGCTTTTACAGAAAAATAATTCTGGCTGGGTAGCTGGCAGGGATACCAAGGCAAGTTGTTGTTTTGCAGAACTATGGTAGGGTAAAGACAGACCAAACCAAATAGGAACTACCTTTTTTCCCCTCCATGGTTTTCCAGCAGCCTATGACAACTGATGGCCCCTTCTCCTGCTGCAACAGGCTACCCCGCTCTGTTATTTATCTCCTTCCCATGAAGGCTGAGGTAGCAGTTAAAACTCCATAGGACATGATTTGTTTTTGTTGCATTTGAAGTTATACATGTATATTTTATATACATTAAAAAAAAAAATTGGAACTTCTGCATAAAGGAGATTTAAGCACAATCCAGGAGAAAGATACTGTAGTGAAGAGTTCTTGTCCTTCACCTCTTCCTTGTCTGTCTCTGCATACCAGAAATTGTCCAGAAAACAGAATTAATTTCTTAAATACATGAATTTGATTTTGTCAGATAAGAAGCCTCGCAATTTAGAAAGTAATAACAGATACCGAGTCATTTATAATTACTTAATATTTTACTTTAAGAAGAAGAAGAAGAAATCAGCTAGATTATCTTACCATTGTCATCAACCACCCTGGTCTGATCTTTACAGCAGTCAACAGGCAACCCAATAATTTCCACCTCAACAAAGGGATCTATAATCTATTTTTTAAAAACAAAGCATTTTAAAAGCAAGTCAATGATACAAGTGAAGGTCAATTTTTAAGAAAATTCATGCAGAGAGTTAATTTAAATTCATATGAGAATTCAAAAACCTATGATTCACATGAATCTTCAAGCAGCACTATCATGGGAAATGGTTTAACGAGGTAGAAGTGATGTATGGTTTGTAGTCTCAAGAGCTATGGCCAGCTATGACTAATTTTCAAAAAAAATGAAGTCACCCTCAAAATACAAAGCAAATCCACTGTTAAACATCATGGGGTTTTGTACCTCACAGGATACAAACTCTGTGAGAAAATGTAGTATTTAGTGACCAAAAGCTTGACAATAACCAGTGTATTTAAATAAGGTGAAAATTTATTTATTTGAGTCACATGCTGCCACGTCACTACAGGACCTCTCATGGAAGCATTTGTTGGTATCAGAGTATCTTACCTCTCCTCTGTCTCCTAACATTGAGTCAGGAGGCTTAGGTAGCTGCTGTCCACTGATGATTTTCAGAATAAGCTGCTTTTTAGGACTGGCAGGAAGTGGATCAGCAGAATAGGGGTTGAATGTGCCTGAAAGATGGCAAGGAGTGAGAAATGTAAGGAGAAAGATACACAAAATAAGTATTACCTCCAATGATGCATACATATAGCCAAAATTCAGTCATAAGCAAGTAACAAGAGTATGAAATTTTATCATTTCATTCCAATTTCTTACAACCCTTTTCTAAGCTGAGCAGCCTTTGTTTATGTGATTGTGAGACAGAAAGGACCCCACTAATAGTAAGGTTTTACAAGACTCCTTTGAAAAAAAAAAAAACAAACCAAAAACCCCCAAAAATTTCTTCTGTAAAGTAGTAGCTTAAAAAAATCAATAGTTATCACCCGGATCAGCACTGTGATCTTGTTTCTTGCACAGCTGCCCAGATGTTAATGAGAACAAGCAGCCAGGCTTGAATAAGGTGCTTCCTGAAGCAGCAGTGCCTGCTTCAAGTACCCAAAACTTCCTCTATTGTTTCTCAAGTACCTTTCAGTCAATGCCACTGCTTCTTATGGCCACATTAAGACATATGGGCACGATCAGATCCCAAATCCACAAAATATGGAAGGATTGTCATTGCATAACACTGAAAGCTACGGCTCCTGTTTTAACAGTATTCTGAGGAATGAACCAAATCCTTTTAAACATAACCAAGTAATTCCACTAACTTGCTTGAGAGCTGGACCAAGTCCTTGGTCCTGGGCCACTGCATCTTTTTCTACTTTCTTGCAGTTGGCTGTCCTAGGACCCCTTTTTCTGTTTTTAAACATATATTAATAAGATGGAGCCCTCTATATATATCTATAATAACAGCAAGACATTGCATGCTAGTACTTACACAGTCTAAAGTCTATGAATGTATGGAAATATGAGAGATTCTATGTATGTTCTTAATCCCCTTTCTTGTGTCTTCACAACTTCACCATAAAGACACTTTCTGAAAGGCTTGACACTTAAATAAATGTATAGTGGGACATTACCTTTGCACATCTGCTGAGGTTTGAGGACATAACCACAGTTGCCATTTACCCTAAATTTTGCTTCATTTAATTGCATCACGCGTCCCTCAGACTGGTAGTTTAGTGCCACTGTTGAAAGAGATAACTCAAGTGTCATCGATAAAGATATTTACTTAGCAGATACACAAGAACTGGGAAGTAAGTTTTTCACAAAACCTACCTAACTGGCAACCAACATTCCAGTAAGGTAATGGATTAAAATTGCTGGAGTCAATCCGATAGGCTGATGGATAGATCCTTGTAAGCTGTTTCTGGTTGTAAAGCATAAACTGTTCGGCCTTCTGCTGCACTGCTTGGTGGGCTCTTGTTTCACTGAATGATAGCACATTCCCTGTTGATCCTGTGTGTATTGTTAAATCAACAAACAAGTTATAAAGCAATCTCAGGAGATGGGGGCCTGAACTCAGAGCTCAGTTACATTGATATTAATCAAGGGGAACATGAGATTTAGTCCAAAGCTACAACAATAGATTGTCTTGTCATATGCAAATCATGTACACTGCATAAGTGAAGGGCACAATTTCCCCTTCCAGGAGGGTCTTTTGTTCTACCCTCAAGTTTCCAGAAACAAAAGGAAAGCCAAGCAAGAGTTCAAGCTAATTGGCTAGGGCCTTTTCTCCTGCAAAACCCCAGACATGGCTGCTATGAGGAATCTATAGAGAAATCTACTAATGACAGCATAATCAAAACTATCTCACTGAAGAGCTTACAGCCAGGGGAAAGGAGTGTCCAGCAGGGCTCCAATTTTGCTCTTGTCCTTGTAACACATTAATAGCAGCACTCAACCCATTTCTCTCTCACACAAGTTTCTGCAAACTCACCCTTCCTCTAAATAATCCAAGCAAACTTTTCCAATTCATAAGTCTTCCCTCCTAGCATTTTCTCACCTTCCGCTGACCCCCTTTGAACAGCCCTCTGGGAGAAAGACTGACCAGAAGACTTTCCTAGGTGAGAGTGCCCAACTTTGAGGGAGCAGTTAGACCAACTCAGCTATATCATCTCTCCATGCCCATCTCTTCAGCTAGCACCAGGAAAGCACTAGATGAAAAGCAGCAGTAGTACTGTGCTCTGAGGAGCAGATCCTCCTTTCCAGAGGCCCACGAGCCATGAGGTGGGTTCAGCAGTACCACCTAACTGCACCCAGACCTGCAGAAAAAGCTGAGCTGTCTCTCAGCTCAGAACAAGACTGGAACTCTACAAGACTATGTTCTTGTAGGATTTCTTAGACTCGTTCTCCACAGTGCTTTCACCCTCCTTAATTTCTCTCATTAAGTTCTATTAAATTAGGAATTAATTTTATAGTAATTACAGAACTTCATACACTGTTTACATACGTTTGGTGACCTTTCCCACAAATTCCTCTACAACTTTCTCAATTTCCATTTTGCCTCTAACACATCTAGTGAAACAACTGCACGCTTTCTGAACAAGGATCACATCTATTTATCACAATTCAAATCTACTGCATTACTAAATTTTAAGTAAAATTTATCAAGTTAAATGATGATGACAAATTCTATATAACTGTGAAACCAGGAAACAGTTCTCCTGAAAGCCTAGCTTGTAAAATTGCTACTAAAACATGAATGCCATAAGAAACCATGGGAAAGTATACTTCCTAGGGAAGAAAAAGGTGGTGCTTTATTCTTTCTCCATTGGTAAGTGAAAGGATCAGGTTAGCTAACTACTCTGCCTTTAAAACATGTTTGAAAAACAGGGGAAACCTTTAAAACACAGACATGTTTCCTATCCAAACAGAAAAATTAAAAAGGCACATGCTTGTGCCAGCAGCCTTACCATCATCTACTATATCCTGGGCCGCCACCGAGTTTGTGTACACCACTAGGTCAGACAGAGCTCGACACAACTTCACCGTTTTTCTTCGACGAGCTAGTCTGTGGAGTTATATTTAATGTATAAAGCAAGTTGGGAATTTTTCAATATTTAAAGCATATTTCAACTTTTCATGAAAAAGGAAATAAACAACTGTGAACAGGAAACCACGTATGGCAAACTTCCTTGGAGAAGGCTCAGAGATGACTGTTCTGCTTGTACCTCTATAGTCACACTACACAAACAAAATGTTTCATTTAAAACATAATGAAATAGCTGCATCATGACTCTTCTCAACAAAAATACAGCTTTGAGCTGTATCTGAAAATGGAGCATTTCTGTGATGACAAATGCGTTCTCAATGGCACTTCTTTGATTGCTTTTTCTTTACATTCTCAGATGTAATAAAGTTGGCTGGGCTGTGATGTGCCCTTATTTAGCTTAAACAGTTTTCTTTGAGCACTATTTACAGCATGCAAAATGTAGACTGGCATTTTTCCATTAGAAGAGTATTACTATAACAGTTCTTTTCAGTTTAATGGTAATTGCTATTTGCAACCTATGAAAAGCTATGCAATTAAAATATCAGGCTACAGCAGTCACAGCAAAATATAGCGCAACAAGAGTGTCATAAATGACCTGCTCTTAAGAACAGAGTTCCCTGAGGAAATCACATATAAATATTGATAGCAGCAAACATGCCTATAGCTTTAACTGAGGTGGAGAACTGCAGTGGTTCACAGCTTACCTGTGGAGCTGCCCCATTTCTTTCCCAGAAGAGTTTTGCTGGCTTTCTTCATCATCTGATGCACTATGGTATCTGGATGCTGCCTTCACAGCTTTCTGTTGGGAAAGAATCAAGCACAGCTGTGTCAGTCTATGGGGTGCTTCTATAAATTCACATGACTGTAAATTACCATCAGGTAGGTAAGGAAGCGAGCTGCAGCAGGTTTACAACACAGGACCAGTGTCCTACAAGGATGCAGAATGACCCTGGGGGTTTGACAGCAGGAAACCCTGGCTGGTATGCCAAGTGTTTCCATACATGCAGAGAAGGAAAGCCAACACAAGGCCTGTGCCCTGATCTCTCTCCATCTAACTGCCAGGATCCAAGCCTGCAGCTATGGAGCAGGTTTACCTGCTGGCAGGCAGACAAATCCAAGCCTGGAGAATTTTTTTTCTGCAAACTGGCTGCTCCGTTGCGGCCCCCATGCATTCTGCAGCTTCTGTCCCCTGCTCCCTCCTGGCAAGAGCAGCCAACACTGCTCCTGTCTCCAGTACACTGGGCACTGATCCTGATGAAATTCTAACGTATCATACCAAATTTAACAAATAGTAACACACAGTAAGATCTAAATGTACAGTGCATTGCTTCCACATACCTACGCTTCCCTCCCAGCTTAGAAAATTTTACAAATTCATTTGTGAAGTTGAGAACAGAGCCAGGGAAAAATTTTCAAACATCATCTTTCTGCTGCCATTCAGTTATCCTAAATTATTACAGTATACAGTAAAGAAAATAGCTATGATAAAAAGATTTAAAATCTCAAAAGCACCTTTTTTTTCAGAAGTATCTATTATTTAATACAGTTTTCAACTTCAACAACATTACATTTTTTGTAATACTAACTATAGATTCAAGTGAGAATTTCTTTAATTCCCTTTTCATCAAGAGGTAATAATATAACTGAGAGCTCCTTATCCTTTTGCTCATATGGCTAATTGAGCACACAGTTCTTTTCTCCTGTTGTGATACACCAATATTCTACATAATTTAGTTTGCTTTGTTTAGTGCTGATATGAAGTTGACTATGTTGGAAATAATCTACATGGTTCAGTTTTAGAATCTGAAGGTCTGCACTGTGGATGTTTCCTGCAGTTAACTTGCAGAAATTGTTAGCTTTAGTGTCTTTGTCCTCCACTGGCAGTTTTTAAAGAGTTTATATGTGGCACATTTGGCACAAGAGCTGGCTGAAAATGTCACAAATCAATATCCCTCAGTGGATAATTCTGTATCTGCAAAAATATGAATAGTAACCATCCTTCCCAGGCATCCCTTTAACTGGAAAGGCATAAGGGGGAAGTTACTGAATGTTGCTGTTGCCTCACTCTACAATACAATCATTTTTTTTTATTATTTTTATTTTTTTTAAATAATCTATGTATTTCTGTCTTATTTTTTTCAACAGAGATAAAACGAATGGGCTTTCCAACATGCTACATCAATTAGGATAACTAGTTGAAGTAATTAAATTATTGACATACTTTCCAGCTCTCAGTGCAACCAACAGATTTTAGTTGCCAACTTCTGTCTGTGACATCTCATTCCATAGCATTTGCCTTCCCATCAACAAACATGGGTTACAACGAGATGTGCCCACTATCCTGCACAACAGGTATTTGCAGATCTCAACGCATACTGAGTGAATAATGTGCACTTAGCTAAAGCAGCTGAAATACGACCACTTTAAGCTGTTGTAAGTTTATAATCGAAGTGTAAATATGAGTCCTGGTATTGTTTGCCTAGGGAAATTTTGATGGCACCTGGCTGGCTTCAGGGCAGATGAGCTGGTGGCTGATTAAGTTCTATGAAGTATTTCGTAATCACTCTTTTTCCTAAACTGCTACTCAGATTATCAATCAGAGTGTGCTCCCTGCTCGGCTGCAGCTTTCACCACAGGCAGCACTGAAGAGGAATACAGGCATCTAGGAGGCTGGGGGCAGAGGAAGCCACTGGTGGCACAGGGACTTGGCTGCAGATCTGCTGCATGCCTCTCTCGTGACGAGCTGACCTGCTGATTTACTGGCTTGGCATCTAAGTGACTCCCGGAGGAAGGAAGCTTGCAGTTGTATCAGCTCATGCTGAGGCTATGCGTTCCAGAGATCCAAGCCTTCAGGCACCATGGGAGTGTGGAAATAGGGGAGGCAGATGACAGGAACACATTTGTCAGGATATGGGAATGGGAGGAAACAGGGGCACAGTGTCCCTTTTGGTGGCCGCTATCTGTACAGCTGTAAAATTGAACCTCACCCTCTACGTTATAGTAGCTCTTGCTTGATTCAACAGAGCCACCACAGTGAAGACCCAGCGAAACAGACAACTTGAACTAGCAGCTACATGAACATAGAAATACTATATGCAAAACCATGAAGAGAAAAACACACTTTTACAAAGCAGGAGCCCAGAGCCAGTACTCAAATCGTAGCGGTTCTTTAAAGCAAGAGGAAAGACAGTAAACAGCACACTGCATGGCACTGCTCAGGGTATGAAACAGACTAAAACTGGGCCTTGAATGAAACAAACATTGTCAGCTGTGTGGACAGAGCTCTGGAAAACAAGAATACACCAAGGCATTTGTCTACATTGCTCTTCTGCTGCTGCAAGTTTGATCAGAAAATCAGCAGTTCCACATCACTAGTAAAGATAATCTTTTTAGTCAGGCAAGGTTTTTTCCTGAGTCTGTGTGATTGTCTTTTACAGGGTCCTCCATACTGCTAGCAACTAACATTCTTCTGAACAGCAAGTATAATCATGTAGTCTTTCCTCACTGCCCTCATATGCACTAAGCTCGTCTCCAGCAATAAAACATACCCAGAGTCTCTAGAATGCTGTCAGACCTAGAAGAGCAAACTGAGACTCTCATTTTACTTACTTTGTTTTTACCAAAGTTGCCCATTAATGATCGACTATGAGACTTTTTTCCACCTTCTTTTGTGTCCAGGCTCTGTGCAGAGAAAGTGCAAAAAAAAAATGTAACTAGATACCTTCAGAAGTATCTTTAGAGAGTCTGCTACAGTCTCTAAAATACAGTTTCAACCTAATATAAGTTCTTGTATGTCACCCTGATTGACTGTTAGAAAAGCACAGTGATAGCAAGTGAAAATAAAAATGATTCAAAGTCTTAAACACAAGATAATCATCTGCAAATATAAATCGAAATCCAAAATCTCATTATAGGACTTTTCTGATTTCTTTATATACTTGATAGCTTAGCAATCCTCTAACAGTAAGGAAAAAATACTAACATTAACACTCAAAGGCAACAAACAACAATGTAGAAAAAAAGTCTAGCAACATCAGGCAAGCAACAACAAAACACAACAGCATTTGAAAGCGTACTTGAAAATAGCCACAAAGGAAACAGTAGGGAGGGGGGCGGGGATAATCTCCTAACAGATAAATGTGGACTTTTCATAGCAAGCCTGAAGTATGAGTTTCACATTTATAGCCATGCCCCTAGACATCAGTTTGATAATTCCTGGCAGCATGTAGCTTCGTCTGTCAGAAAAGCACATGCCTTCATCTTCTAAAGGGCAAAACAAAGACCTAAAGGTGCTGAAGACTATTTCCCCCAGAGTTTCAGTGAGTACTGTGAACTTCAGTTACTCTGTTCAGTGCTGAGCTGGAGTTCACTTCTGGCTATCATGACAATAAGAACACTAGATGGTTTCTTCAGGTCCAAAAAAGTCGATAGCCTTTGTATCTATGTTCAAAGATTCGTTCCTAGCTCAGCCTGCAAGTCTCTGTAAAATGCAGAAGACGACCTCAGCAGATAAAGTACTTTTCTCCCTCAGGTATGAGTGAGAGCTGACAGTTTCAACAGCAAATCCAAACTAGTATCAGGCCTGACTGACAGTACCATACACATTGCCTTTCTCCCTTGCCCTCCCAAGAAATCCACTTGACTATTACTGGAGATTAGTACACAAACTTGCATTGTGAATGCTGCTTTTTTTTTTTTTTTTTTTTTTTAAATAATAAGTTTTTGGGAAAATGAAAGGCACATCAGTAATGAAGCAAGGGAAAATGAGATTTTACCAGCCAAAGCACACTAGAAAAAATACTAGAAAAGAGCTTTACAACACCAAGGCTAGCTAATGAGTTACAGAATTACTAAATCAGCGCAACGTTTAACCATTTAGTTTTCTCCCATCTAAACCAACAGTTTCTATAAATTAATCTTCCAGTTGTTTTAATTTACTATTACTAATTGTTCAGCTCTATATTGCTTAAAACCCTTGAAACCATAGTCACATACAATCAGTCTTCACATAGCAAGGGAAGAGATCTCTGAATGTCCCTTAATAATTTTACAATTAGTCAATTAGAAAATTTTAACATTGAAATTATTACCTGATAGATGTTTGAATAACACACTTGCATTACTGAAGTATTTTCAGTATTCTGGTCACATCAACAATAGGCAATGGGTAATCTGAGACATCATATCCAACACCAACAGATCATGGCAATTTGCATTCTTTAAACAAAACTCCCTACCCCCCGAAATGCTATCTAGGGGCCAGTCATTCTCCAGATACCAGAGGACATACCAAATGTAATTATTCTAACACAAAATACATTGAAATAGCTCATATCTTATCATACGTACCAATATGGGGAGTTTGCTCTCTGAAATCCCACTTTTCTCATCTCACAAAGGCCAAAGGGAACCAGCAAACTGACTCTGTTCTCATACTGCAAAGTCTGAAAATAACCCTTCTCTATCGGGTCAGATGGCTTCATCCTTTGCATTCTTACAGCCTCTTCCCACCACAACAGAGCCTTCACCAGACGTCTCAAGCATCAGCACAAGTCAAGTCTGGCTTCAGGCAAGAGTCTCATAGGCCCAACTTCAGAGAAACAGACTGACAAGAGCTATGTAAGCCCTACAGAGTGGGAAGACATGCAGAAAGCAGAGCTACATGTACTTGACCTTTAAAACTACAACGCTTACAGAGTGGGCACATCCCCTGTGGAACAATTCACTCTGTATTCTAGCATAACGGGGATTTGCAACCAGTTGAGGTGAAAGTACAGTAAGCGTGGATCCAAGGTACTAACTGCTTATTGATGTATTCAAATTTCCAATACATTTTACTGTCTTACAAGAAGAGTTTGATGTCAAAAGGGAAAAAATCCATACGTTCTTGATCTAAAAGAGTCTGAAAAAGCAGTCATGAAAAAGCAGAACCTTGCTTCGGGCAGTAAAAGCACAATCCTGTGTTTTAGTGCTGTACAAAACAGCCATCAGCATTAAGGCAGACAATGCTCTGGGTTATTGCGGCCGGTCTTGATAGGACTGAGGCAATAGAAAAAGGATCTTTCTCCAATAACCTAGACACAAACCAAATTGCTTGACACATGCTTGCAATACTAGTACTTACTGAATTAGTCACTTCTAAGTTTTACAAGGAATAAACCTGATTAGAACTCATTGAAAGAACATATTCTTCACACTTGACCATTGGAATTCACTCCCCCTTGATATCATCCTGAAATAGTTCCAAGTTTTCATTTGGATAAAACAAACTCAGAACTTGCTCCTAAGTTATCAGCTTCCTCATCTGAAAAATGTACAACATACATTGTGCTGTCTAATACTCAACAGAGCATGTGAAGGGGAAAAACCCACATACCTGCTTCAGGTTAACATTTAAACTCTCATGAGTTGCCTTTAGCAGGGCTCTCACAGTGAAGCTGTCAGGATCTTCCTTGTCCCTGATTTGGGATTCTTTTATCAGAGATTCCAATTTTGTTCTTATGAAAGATTCCACCTGGTGCTCAGTTGCCCCGTTACTCTGAAAGACATTAAGAAATCCAGTTAAAGTAGATTATGATGTCCATCACTCCTGGGACAGCCTGAGGGAGCATTACACATGCTTCAGGCCACAAAGTGCTGCTAACTTTTCCTTTCTCTGTGCAAGAAAAAGCTTCTTGTGTAATACTGCCTGATTTTGCTTTTTCTATTGGTGGCTTTTACTGCCATTTCCATTTTCCTTTTCTCTTTACTCCTCCTGACAAAACTTACACTGCCTCCCACCAAAGCACACTACCACACAGATCACCCCAGAACCCTGGTGTTAGCTCTTTCATTCAAAACTGTCACAAGTCTGACTTCTCTTTCAGAAGGCAGCATGAATTTTCAGCCAATGCACTTACACACTTCCTCCAAAATAACAACCTAAGCATCATTAGATTGCTGCTCCAAACAGTAAGAAAGAGGAAGCAATTCCTGTTAACAGCAGTCATACGGACTATACAGGCACAATTACATAAGGCACTTAAAATAAAAATGGATCCTATAGAACAGTGTGCACCTAGCATTCCTCTGCCTGTGGGGCGTGAGAGCTCTCCTGGCACAGGACAGGAAAGCAACTGTTCTGTCCTAACATGTTCCATGCCTAAAGGCATACTGTGTTTTGCATTGGCATTAAGGATGGCCAAATTTTGTCTTAAGTCTTTCTGTTAAAGAAAGCATCGTCTCATCAGAAGTGCTCAAGCCACATTAGTAAATACATAGACTGCTCCTACTGAACAGCACATGACAAAACATCAGTCATTACATTGGTTTCAGAACTGGTTCAGCAATTTTATCTTATTACATCCATAATTAAGAGTTATATTGATTCAATACATAATTTTCCCTGAACTTAAACCTGCAGAAGTTTGTACCTGTACTTAAAATTAATCATATTCCTAAAGTTTTATGGGATTGGAAGTCTTCAAGCTTCCCCACAAATTAATTAATACCAAATATTTCCAGTTCTGTAGTAAATACTAAGAGAAATAAAAATTCTGAGTTATTGAGCAAGCTGACTGTATCCTGTGCTTCAAGCATACTTCTGTATGAGAGAGACTGTCTTGTGGAACATATGGGTTGAATGACATCCAAGTGCAATTTAACCTCAAATAATTAAGAAATTAATTAATTATGATTCTGTCCAGTAGCATAAAGGGGTGCTAAAGTTTATTGGAAAGGGGGGGGGGGGGGGGGGGCAAACCAACCAACCAAGAAAATCAAATCAGCCCTTCTGTATGGTGTACAAGAATCCCCCAAAGGATGTGGCTGACACTAGCATTTTAGCAGCATCAGGGTAGGGGAAGAACCTGCATAAACATATACTTCCTCTGAACCAGTTCAGATGAGGACTTCTTAAACAGAAGCAAATCCTAAGGTATTCTGAAAAACCTTCAATCGCTAAGAGCAGGCATATACAGACAAACTAAAATCTCAGTATTTAAACCAAAACCATTTAATGAGAACTAGAGATAAGAACAAGGCAAACTCACTGGGCTACATTCAAAAGTAAAGATAAACATTAGTCTTGCTAAATATTAATTTGAATTTGATCTATTCTTTCTGCATCTCCCTAGACAGTATTTTCTTTGTTCAAAAGTTTTAACTGGTGAAGCAAGGCTATCTCCTGACTAGAAAAAAACAAAATCAACCACACCTGCTGGATAATGTGTATTAGCATCATATGTCAGTTTCCATTTGTAGCAAAAAACCAATGTGTTAATGAAATTAACAGCAGAAAAATACACAGAGTCTAAAAAATAAAAGGAACAGAAAGCCATCTTCAGTGCCAAAAAATAAGAAATGGAAGGACTGAAAATAAAAAGGTTTCACACCTCGAATTTTTTTTCATTCCATAATTTTCATCTAGCATTTGGTGTAGCAATTCCATCATGGCATTGCTTTGAGTACTACACATTTGTATCTGAAAAAAAGCCTAGCAGGCTTACAATGCTGGCTATTTCAGTCTATTATAACTAAAGTACTTAAATCTGTTATTTATATGATTTAAAAGACAAAGTGTGCATTTCCAACCAAAGTTATTCCATATCTAAAAGTGGAATTATATAACTTCTATATTTAAGGTCCTGACTTAGAAATCAAAGTTAAAAACTCTGATCTGCTTACAACTGTAAGTAGCATGACGGAGTATGCATGTAAGAAATGTACAGATGTAACAATTCTGGGAACTGTGTATATGCACATACATAGCAGGGCTTTAGCTTGCAGTCATCTTCAATTTCATCAGCACTATCCTCATCTGAAACTTCTCCTTCCTCAGCATCTGCTCCAAGACTGTATGGCAACTTTTTACCCTAAAATGAAGAAAAAATACTCACAATAAATGCACACATGGTCAGTGTTTCTCAGTGCAAAGACCAAAATAGCCCATTCCTCAATTATTCCTTATGTAAACTGCAACCAGAGTTCAGAATTTGTTTTCAGAGAGTCTCATGCAAACCTGTTCAAGGACACAGATAATCATAGGTAATATTTTAAGTATTTCTGGAAGAGTTTATTACTGAAAGAACTTTGCAAGCTTTTTCAAGAAAAGCATACTACCTCCCATCTCCAGAGCAAGGCAGAAAGTACCCAAAATATTTTTTAAGCAGACTCTCAGATATTTCAGGCTTACCTCTAGCAAGCAGACCAACTGTATATTTAAAATAAAACTCTAGAAATCAGAAGCTGAGATTCTGTCATAGGTTCTTCATCAGAAAGCAAAGTGCAGACACAAAAGAACTCACTGCAAGCAGGCACCAAAATGAAGGAAGCAGCAAAGCCTATTTTAATATTGTGTGCTCATGCAAGAACCTGGTCAGCAATCCAAATTAGTTGCTAATCCAGTACTGTGAATGTCATATACTTCCATTAGAAAGGAACTACTTTAATTCCATGTCTAGTTTCCAACACCCGATTAGAGTAGTGAGCATCAAACAGAGGTTATTAGCTACTCCTGGTAAAACAAAACCCAAACAAAAAACAACCAACCAAAACCACAAACCACCACCAAAACCCAACCAAACAAAAAACCTAAAAAGAGGCCCTGACAGATTAATGAACTTTTTTAGAGCATTAATCTTTAATTCTCCTGTATGATCACTTACAGTGAAGCCAAATCACAGAATTTTAGAAACGTTGGGCTATTGGTCTCCAGTCCAATCTCCCACTAAAGGAGGACCATCACCAGCTCTAGGTGAGTTCTGCTTAGCCAAGTCTCACAAACTTTCAAGGGTGGAGTCTCTCCCAGCCTTCTGGGCAGCATCTTTCCATGCTCCACTACCCTCAGCTGAAAAAGCTTTTCCTGCCATCCAATCTGCACCTCCCAAGCTGTAACTTGTAGCCATTGCCTCTTGTTTTACCACCTGTTACTTAGTAAATCACCTATTAAACTTCTGTGTCATTACTTCTGTGTCTTCCTCACCAATAGCAAAAATGTTCGCAGTCTACCTGCTTCCTCAGTGGCAGAGGTAGACAAGAATTAGGCTCAGATTTCTGCAGAAATGGATTGATTTATAGACTGCATTTTGAAATTAATAATGCTGTCCTGCTAATGAGTGGGTCAAATTCACTTCACATGGGCACCTTTATACTGGTTTAAATCCGTAAGTATTACTAAAATCACTCTTTAAATACACTAGCAAAACAAAAATTATGCCATTACTTGAAATTGTTTGGCTAATGAATCAATCCTGCCTTTAAAAGGAAAATGTATAAAACAGAGCAAAAATAATAGCAAACAGATGAGAAACTGGCTTACTTCTCAATAAGATGCTAATTCTTAAATACGATTTTTATCTTTTCCAACAGGGCTGCTTAAATTGAGCAGGCAATGGGAGACAGGTTTGTGAAAAGAGACTGTGATGCTTAAAATAGTATTTCTCATTCTGAAAACATTAGCTCAGCTTCACACCATTCTGTAACTACTCTCAGGGTTTCAGGACTGTTAGCTGAAGAATTACACTGAAGTTACAAACTCAAATGTGCTAGGAAGACCAGCTCAAAAGCTCATGTAAGAACTGCACAGTACTAAACCTCTCTTGCCTTCTGTGCATTGACATAATATTTTGAGCCAGGTTTGCTGGGTTTTGTTGCATGACTGACATTACATACTATTTTGTTTGACTCCTTAATACCAACACTACATGCTTGCATCACTCATTAACCAGCAGTTATACAAGAAAACCAACTGAGTGAAATTCAAAATCACAGTTGAGCACTCAAAGGTTTTCTAATTCAGGGTCAGTTCTGTACTATACACTGAAATACGTCCAGACTAGCATCAAACCAAAATTGTGAATCCTTGTAGCCAGCTTGATACAGAAGATGGGGGGGGTGGGCGGGGGGAATAGTAACTCAAGAGCTCACAGCAAAGGAATTGCCCCCCATGTGTCAAAATTAGACAATTTAATAAGCCACAACTATATAAATTGCCCCCTTAAAGGTCTGCCTTGCTTATTATATCCTATCCATCTTGGTTTTTGAAATTCTTTTCAGAGCAAATCTGTTCATAATGAGAGGCTCAAATAATTAGTCTTGCATACCACACTAACTTCAGTGCTCCAGGGCCTCCTCCCTCGCTGCTCCTTATAGCCACCTTCTGAAGTGCTCCTTTCATAAACACAGCTGATGAACCATGAAAACAGTTTCATTTCATGAACTAGTGCTCATAGCAGGGTGAAGGGGAAATGCCAGAAAATACAAGAAATTTTCACTTTTATATGACTCCAAAATGTTTGTCCAAGGAGGGACTGTAGGATAATGTTTAGATACTATAGGGATATAAACCATACAGACATCCACTAATAACAAATCAGACAAAATTTTTTACAAAAGACCAGGTTCAGGTAGCTGTCACAGTTACTTCTATTCATAACAACGCATTTTATGTCATTTTTCTGCTCTCCTGACTTGGTGCTAAAGTGCAAAAATAAGCACCTCTGACTAAGACTCTCAGATAAAGATGCTTAAGGAAGAGAATTTTGTTTCCACTGTTGATACCATGTCCCTGTTGAAACACTTACACAAGTACTCTGGAACACATGCCAAGTCCAAAGTAAACTCTGTTTCAATGTCTCTGAGAAGCTCAGAATTCTAACTCATTGCATCTGTACTATTCCACATGGTACTGCTGAACTGGTTCTCCAAAGCCAAAGAAAATCTATGGTAAATATCACATGCTGCGTTTTGAACATGCCGCCAGTAGCAAGTTACCTTCACTAGGATCTTCCCTTTCAAATTTTGAGGACTAGGAAGCTGTCTGGAATCTCCAGTGACTACAGATGACAAGTCCAGTTTGTCACCAAATATCTCCTTCAAGTACTGAGCGATCTTCTTTTGTTGTTGAATACTGCAATGGTTTTCGATAGACAGTATCACTGGAAACCTAGAAATAAAACCCCCAGACTCTGTCATAACTGTGTTTTAAGAGAGAAGACCTGCACAGCTTACCACATAAACTGGTTTAAGCAGTTTGCTTTTGCACTGTCAGCAGCCTGGAACCAAACTCGCTTTGGGAAGAAGGACTTTGCACATGAACTCCCAGATCCCTGCTCTGTCAGAACCCCTTTCTCAGTCCCTGCAAGCAATTCTGCCCTTTCTTGAACCCTACCCACAAGCACACTGGGTGACAAAGTTTGAAATCCATGATCACCAAGTGTGAGGCACAGAGACAGAAAGCTCATCAGCAACACGATGCCCTCCTGTTCTATGTAACAGAGCAGAAGGTGTGTTATTCCTTTGCAAGCCGTATACAAAGTCTTCACAAGCCATAAGTGATCAGCAAGCTGCTCCTGAAGAAAAGCATTTTGACATAAGCAGTTTCAAAGGAATTGCTAACTCCTCTCTGTGTTCCAAGACTGATAGCTGCATGAATGATTTGCCTTTCTTTTAGTAAGTGTCTACAGCAAGTCAGACCAAATCTCTGAAGCTGCCCAGACTCTGGAGAAGGAGAAATTATCGGCAATACTTTCCAGAGTACTCTCCCAGGCACAAGGAATTTGCAGCTTAAGTTTCCTGAGCTAAAGACATTGTTTCTATATATAACAGCCTATTTCTTGCAAAAATTTGCCCTGATTTCTAAACTTTTGGCAGCCCTGGGATCTTATGGCAAGGAACCCCATATGCCAACTACACACCAAATGAAGAACCACCTCCTTCAGTTTTGAAATCACTATCTCCTATTTCTAATCAATAACACCAAACTTTTGGGCTCAGGTTTTTTGGTTGGGTTTTGGTGTTTGTTGTTTTCTGGGGGGTTGGGGTTTTTTTTTTCCCCTTTTCAAATGGCCATTGTTGGGTCACTTTCTTCATCTTCTTTCCACACACACCCCCCCCCCCCAAATAAAGAGAAGTAAGCATTTTCTCTTCATTCTTTCTAAACTACTCAACATTCTGTACACCCACTCATAATTTGAGACTGTTGTATATATATATATGGTTAAACACCATGATTTTCATAATAAACTGTCATATCGTACTATGGGAAACAAAATAGAATCTGAACATCCCACATCTCCACACTTCCTCATACTACGCATGAGACAGCTTTCAAATTTTCTTACTGAAATTTAGTATTTTCCTTAGGCAGAGAATACTATGCTATTGATTTTTAAGAATTTCCCTGTGGATATGAGTGGGAAGTTCTGTTCAAAGATATTCAACAGTCTCAGACTGCTCAAAATATTACTGCATTTATGATGCATGAAAGGTCTTTCTATCTTAGGTTGACCTTTCTAATTTGATTGTTGGAAAGACCTCATGCAGTTGAAGAACAAATAAAGCATAAGCAATAAACAGGGGAACAGAATCAACTTTTCTAAAATCAACAATTTCTAAATGTGTTTAAAGGAATACACCTACTTCCTGGTTTTGCCTTTTGATTCTGACATGGGATTAACTACACAAAACAGACAGATGTAGCTTCAAAACCGACTCTACACTTACTCATTGTTGATGAAGGCGTATTTATTGATAGTTTCTGCCACATCACGGAAGAGTATTTTAGAAGTAAGAGTATAGCCATGGTGTACTACCGGCTCTCCATCTGGACCATCCCAGCAATCCACTATTAAGACAGAAAAAGTTATACATTAAGAGATGCCCATGATCTTATACATTTCTGCTGATCTTGCTTGCCAGCAGAACTCATGTACAGTACTCAACCACACAGGTGTCAACAAGTTTTGATTCAATCTATTATGATCTACCAATTGACGTAAGACTAACAAGACAAGTCTTTTGTTATACCAAATGAGAAGTCCGCAACCTAAAAAGGGGGTTTCCCCTTATACTAAACTGAGTGGTTTTCCTCATATATAAAATTATAAAGGTGTAATAGGTCAAATGATGTTTACAGCTATTTCTTAGGAAAGCAGCTTCGCTTCTGAAGACAACCTGTTTAAAAGCAATTTAATCTTCTTCCACTCCAAATTAAACTTGCAGTTTTATAACCGATGATAGTAAAAGTAGCATCAAATCCATCGCATATTGAATGAACTAGGACAGTAATATTTTTCCCAATAAAATTACTGTACCCTGGATTTACACTAAACATGTCACTACTATTGGCTGTACAGGAAGTTAAAAACTTCACAAAGTGAAAGCTAGGTATTACTTAGGCTGTACTGTATCTACAATAGTTTTGAGGTCAAGCGAAATGACATACTATGCGCATTCTAGTGAACTTTACAGAAGGGAAAGTACAGTGAGAGATCACCCAATTTTATCTGGTTCACTTTCTCCAATTATTTTTTAAATTCAGATTAACAGATTTTTTTTCCCAATTATGAATTTTGTAATACCAGTCAAAAAACTTAATAGCAAGTTTAAATATGTCAAAGGACTTTATTCCACCCACAATCTTAAGAACAACAATACTAATGTTTTGTTATTATTTAAATAAGATACTTAAGAGTTTATTATTATTTAAATAAGAACTTAAATAAGAATCCAGTGCTATCTCCAGGCTATCAGACAAACAGCATCTTGTTTTCCTCCACCAGCATCCTGCCAATGAAACAGAATCCTACCTTTCTGTTGTGGCAGACCAAAACCAAGTTTCTCAGCTCGAAGATGGCGACAGAAATAGATACACAGCTGTACTGAGAGAAGGCACTATTGCTCACCTGTCCTCCTACAGGCACTTTTCGTCTTCCCTTTGCATCTGCAGGAGGAACTGCATATGCAAACACCCACTTTCCTATTCAGCTTATGAAAGAAAAAGGTCTTTGCTGGCTCAGCTCATTCTGAACAACATGGATCAGGAAGCATTCCTGTGAAGCAGTAACCTCCGGCACAGGAGAACTGCAGAGCAGAACAACTGGGGCTTCTCTGCTGGGACTGCCAGGCCCCAAACAGATGCCTGCCCATTGCCTTACTTGAGCTTGCGCAATAAAAAAAAAAAAAAAAAAAAAACACTTCACAAAAATGCAGGACAATGGAAAAGTTGCACTGACTGAGTAAAGTGTAACAATAATCAGCAGGCAGGAGAAAACAGTACTGTCTATCATGTTTGTCTGAGATGGCCATTCCCAATAGAAAAATTCTGGTTAGACTGCTAGAAAACAGGAGTTTATCACTGAAGTTAATCAGCCAGTGAAACATTCACGCTTTGAGCTTGCCAGACTTTGTGCTTAAAAGAAACATTCATCATACTTCTCACAACTAGCAAGTTAGACAAAAAACATACCTTCAATACATCGACAACCATCTTGCAGCACTCGTGCATACATCTCCGCTCTGGACTGGGACAGCAGCTGGTCTCCTGTCAGGTACGTATTGTGAGATGAAGCAATAAAGTAGTTACAAAGTGGTTGATCCATATCCTGATGCACTTCGCAATGCAGTGGATTAAATACATCACAAGCAGGACTGCGCATGAAGTTGGTGAAACCTTAGAAGAAGAGAAAGTTTTGCCATGGATGCAGTATGTGTTACCAAGTAAATGATTTGCACTCTAATGTTTGCTTTTTCTGTTTATGCTTGTCAGTGCTAACTCATTGTCTCCAAAACCACTGAATCTTCCTGTACCCCATGTTTTCAGCATATTAACTGCTGTCTGTGCCTTGCCTGGTTCTTTGCAAACTGAAGAGGCTACACAGACTCAGTCCACTGTTGGCACACACAGAGGTATTTCTTTCTGAAGCCTGTGGAAGTTCTGATACCTTTGAGAAGAACACATCTCCAAGATCCAACCTTCGTCCTCAAACAACTTTCAAACAGCTTTGAACTAGAGAAGACATAATCTAGAAAGACATATTTATGACTGCCAAAATTAAAAAAAAAAAAAAAATAATCAACAAGCATTTGCAAAACAGGGCATTGAGCTAGGCCTCTTCATGACTTAATTAACAACCAATAGTAAAAAAAAAAAAAGTAAGATTCTAATAAAAGCATACAATTGCCAAATAGTAGCTATACAAGAAGACTTTTAGTCACAGATTGATATGGCCACTGCCCAACCTATTTGCTGATCAGATGCTTCATTCAGACCCTCAGAAGGGGCAGAAAACAAAAATGCACCTATAAAAATTCTCTGAAACCCTGGAGAACCTCCCTATACTAAATCCAGTGCACAGACTAAGACAAGTGGGCTCAAACTGCCTTCTGCAGTTCAGACAAAACTGCTCTGCTAATACATGCAATAGAAGAAGGTATTGGTTCTATTAGTATTAGTAGAAGAAAATACCCTCCCTCACAATTATTCTGGTGAGATAAAAATAATCTCTTCATCTAGATGTTACTGCAAACAGACAGTACGCAGCTAAACCACGAGTCGTTACAGTTGTAAAAACTGCCTTTTTCTCCTTGTCCTTCTCAAACTGGTACCCCCTACACCCTCTTGATTCTTGTTAAAGCATCAGTATAACTGAGAAATTGGGTCAAATGCTTAGACAGCATCAGTCTGCATTTCCTGGGACGCTGAATTGTGCCTTGGAGTGCAAGCGACCTGCTTAGAGGAGCATAGCTGGGTAGATGGAAAGGGGGGAACCTCAGCCTCACATTCAGCAGGATGCAGAGGATTTGACACATGCACGATGTTTCCCCTCAATGGATGCTTCTGATGGATGGATGCTTCTGATGGCACAAGAGCTATCCTGTTCTGCCCCATCACAAGGATAACATCTTGTAAATAAGAGGAAGCAGAGGAAATCCCTCAAATCCTGGGCAGCAGAAAAGACTTAGGTATACAATGCCTGCAAGAGTATAGGTTTGTATTCTGCAGGTCTGTCACGACTTCGTGCTGCTGTTGATGCCTCACAGGTCCCAAGTTGAGAAGTAATCTTCAGAAGGTAGCAACAATGTCAAGAACAAAAGAACACGCTCCTACCAAAGTTAAGAAAGATCTGACCATTTATACAGCTCACAGACAGGAACGAGAGCCAAACTGACTTCCTGACTTGGAAGCTAATGCTTTTTTATCCTGAGTTTATTGCTGACACTTAGGCTCTGCCCCAGTGCCACTCTTCTGCTGTAAATAAGCACTACCCTGACTGAAGATACTGTGTAGACAAGGCAGCACCACCTGAAGCACTGCACTGCAGCACAGGGAGCATGGGGGCCCATGCTAGCCAATTCACTGATCTAGCCCATCTCACTAGTTCACAGCTTTCTCTGTGCTGCACGTTTCTCTGAAAAGATGGTACTTGGTTTATATCTCTGTAAATTAGATCAGCATTAAACAGAGAAAGTTTTAAAAATACTTCCTATGAGACTGAGAAATGTAGAATATTTAAAAGGATAGTGCAAACAATACTAACCGTGAGAGCAACTCCAACATAAAAGCAGCAGCAGTAAGGTTAAGAGGAACAGAAATGCTTTCAGAAATATTTTTGTAAGCGCCATAGCTTGTTCATTTTGCTTTCCTTATTTCAATTTAAGTGCAGTGCCCTCGGTCATACCAGAAGCTTGTTTAAGACGTGAGAGGCAGTCACCAGGATTTAAGTACCATGTGGAAGATTCCTCCTTCCCCACCCCAAAATCATCATGTAAATTATACTGCTTCACAAAAGCTATCTTCTGGGCAAATTAACACACCATAGCATTTAATCTATTTTGTTCCAGTTCAGATTTTGGTTCGATATTAAGTTGGATTCTGAATAAATACACCATTTACAATTGCTTTAGCAAGCAAGGTGAATAAGGTATTAAAACCAAAAGAAAATGCAACTATCCATAATTTATTTCACATAAGCATAAATCAATGGATTGTACAGGAGCGATTCCAGATCTACAGAGCAGAGCAGAATGAAAACTCTGCTTTTATTACTTCAGTTATAACAGGCTATAACATAAAACATTCTATACCATATATTTTATGTTTATATCTTACAAATACACAAGTAGCAATAAATTCATGCAAGCCTAAGGCATTCCCATTACTGTACAATGGCCATGATATATTGCCGTATAACACTAGCTGCTAATTCACCCCACCTACTCTTGTCTCTCCCATGTCTCACAAAAATGCACCTACACTACTGACTGCTGCTCTTCTATGTTACTATCACAGTCAAATATTATAAGCTACACAAAAACATTGTTAAAGCTTTTCTATTCCACTACAGTATATCAAGACTAATTTTGAAAACAAAAACGTTACCTTCAATCCCAAGAACATTTTGCTTCTTGTTTTCTTCTGATACTTCAAACTTCTGTATGATGTCAAGACAGTATTCTGGTGTCACATTATTCATCTGCACAAAAACAACAGTGTTGGTGCACTTGTTTTTAATACCATGTTACCAGCATACAAAAAAACTACTTTAAGCTTCTGGATCCAGTTGAAAAGCCTTACAATCAGACACCGAGTTCATCAAGTATGACTAGGACAGTCAGTAATACTACTGTAAAAGGACTTCAAGATGTTGGTTTGATTAGTGCTGCACAAGGCTCACAGATCTTACCTTTGAGGAGAAAAACAAGACTGAAAGGCAGCTATCACTTAAAAGCTGTATTATTTTAGTTTAAAGATGAAAATTACCTGTTAAGCACCTAATAATAGTAGTACTGGGCAATACTGCTGAAATGAGAACTATGAAGTTATATTCTTTAATATGATCTACTTAAACATGCAGAAATATTTGGCAGGGTTTGATTTCATTTTCATGCATTTTCCATTTCTGTGATTTCATTACTTCCAAGAGAGTTCACTGTAATATGCAGGCTATGAGATAAATAATTAGATTCTGAAATGAAAAAAACCAGAATTGTTCTGAAACAAGTAAGAGTTTTGTCATCACCTTCAACTAGCCCACAACTGAAGTCCTAATTGGTGGGGCCAGAGTATCGCCATACACTTACATTTCCTTTAAAATTAAAGGACTCACCTTTTCTCATCCCCACCCCCATTAAGTTACAGACAGCCAAAGTGAGAACTATGACTGGGTGTATTTCTTTTCTTCCACTAACATCACAGGATGACAATGATAACACTAAAACCTTTGGCAGCTTATTTGTGCCCCTATTCTGTCTACTGTTCATACCCTCCATCCTTTGCCAAGGTCAGGTCAAATGGCCTGACATGAGGGACAGGCTGGAAGCAAAGGAACTTGCAGTCCTTTCTCAGATAGCGTGTCATCTCTGTTAACATGACTGCTTCAGGCAAAGGCAGGAATGAGCTTAGTCATCATGCAGATTACACAATATTTATTGTTTAAATCTGAAAATGACCCCTCTGTGAACTGTTCTGTTACTAATGGACTTCTCTTTCAGATGGCAAAACCAATTCCATTTCCTCTGCTCTGTCTACAGCCTCTGATGAATTTGCTCTTTCTGCTGTTTCCAGTAGCTCAGTATTCCCAGCATCAGCATTCAGCTACATGAAAATCTGTAAGTAGGTTGATGACTCTTAATATGGCCTTCTCCAAGGGCTTGATCCTGCCAAGTGCAGAGTTCCTTCTAAGAAATGCGGGTGCCATGACTGACCATGTTTTGTAGCACCTAAAAGGCTACAGTCTAAGTATGAAAAATCACCAGAGCAGGAGAAAAACTAGACATGTCAATATTAGAAGTATAGTAATAGAAGGCAAGCAAGTGAGCAGTTCAACCCATATAGTGACTTAAGCTGAAAAACTTGAAGATACTTTCCAGCCTTTTTTCTCTTCACCCTTCCCTCTGTTTTTTGTCTTGTATAGGGAAAGCATAGCTCAGTCCATTTACTTCTCCAGGCATTTTATTTGTAACTCCTTGCTAAGCCAACAATCACAAGATGCCTGCAAGAATTACACAGGATAATAGGAAAGAGAACAATTCAGCAGCAAAAAACCCCACCTGATTCTTCTAGCTCAAGTAGATGTTGCTGTTTGATTGCAAACACTGTTCATAGCAGGCCCTTCTTCAGCACAAGCTGGCCAGAAATAACTTTTGCATTATGGCTCCTTGATGGCCGAGTGGCAGGGTACTTGTGTGCTTTAGGAAAGAAAATGTCTAATCTAGTCCAAAGCGTGTCTGCTAGGGAAAAGTCTACTGATTTGTGCTTTTTAACTGTAGCTAGAGAGATGACTACTTAGGCTACTCATTTAAATCTCTTTTCATTAAGTTTTAAAATACTCCACTAATAATATCAAATAGTAATGATCATTATTGATGACTGTATATTTAGATACATTGCTTATTGAAAGTGGTCAACAGTGGAGCTTGCAAAATCTCTTGGACACATGCCTCCTTTTTATATCCCTGGTTAAAAGTTGTAACTTTGATGCACGTATGTTCTTTAAAAGAGTATCAGCCTTTGAACAACTAGTAAGACCTTGGTTTTTAAGTAAATGAACTACCGATTAATTTTCCTAAAATAAAATCCTACAAAACTACAAAAAAAGCAACACTATCCCTAATCTTCAGTGTAGAAGTATGAGGAAAAAAAAGAGGAAAATCACTTTTAATTTCACCAGTCTCATTGGAAGCAGGTCAGACAAACCAATTGCCAAAAATCTACTGCCATCTGAAGCTGCAGAGCACTGCAAGGCCAGGTAACGGGAGAGCCCACTTCTGTCAAAGGCCCATAAGTTAAGAATGGGAATAGTTCTCAAGGGAAAGGAAAAAAAAGAAAGCAATATAAAGTAGAAAAGAAGTTAGAAAACAAGTGCAATGCCAATAACAGGTGTTCTTAGACAGGATGCCAACCCACCGGCATGTCAATAGTGCTCTAATGGTTTAGGCTACGGCTGTTCACAGTTCATCATTCTCTAAGAAAAATCAAAACACAAATAATCAAAGCAAAGACGTTTTTCCAATTTCAGTGCAAGATGTCAATGTAAAATATCATGACATATTGAATCACCACATAAATCAGTTATACTGATTATCCTTCTGCATAAGCATGAAAGAGGAAGGCATCAGCTCACTTTCCAATTGAGAATTTGTGCTGCTGCCATAAGGTTTTTCTGTGAAAAGCAGCAAGGATTGATCAGGCATGATGACCTAGCATTGTCTTCCTTGTCCAATATTAACACGCTCCACAGTCTCTGCTCTTTTCAAAGTCCATGTACCAACACTGATATTCTTATAATTTCCCTATTCCTTTTGGGATACTGGTTCCTGATATCCTTCAGTACTCACCGTTTCAGATCATAGCCAAACATATACTGACATGCCCTGGCATATACTGTTTCATAATATCCCTTTAAAACTTCTTCCAAGAGAGCAGGTATAGTGGTTTCATAGAGTACTTAATCCCCACTTCCCATTTTTTGTCACATTTTCGCTATTCACCACACCCCTAGTTATTCCTGTGATACTGTATAATCACTGCAGACAAGTAATAAAAGTCAGCTTACTCTCTCTCAAGCAGGCTTAACTCAAAATGCACAACTTCATATTGAATAATTAAGGAAAAGCTTTACATAATTATATGTGTATGTTCCGAGGGTGTAATTGTTACTAAATTACTTCCTCTTCAGCTCAATTAAAATGAGTTGGGGGCTTTAATTTTTGCCACCAGTTCCATTGCATATGGCAGCAGCCCTTTTAACCACAGAAGATACTAGTTTGGTACCCATGTGATGGCATGGTATTAATATTTCCATCTGGTTCCTGTCGCTTGGGAGTACAACAGGGCGCATCACGCAATACGCAGCTCTTCCCCAGAGCACGCAGAGACTGCTGCTGTAGGCAAGATCTCAGCAGGCTGTCCTCTTCCTCAGGACAGATAAAAACTGTATTGCTAAGTAACTGATCCACGGCAAGGCAGCAGCTGGCAAGCAGGCACACAGGAAACCTCACCCTCAGAAAACCAAAACTAAACATTTCAGGTTTGTGACACCAAGTCAGCCTTGTAACTGCATAAAACCATAAGCAGAAGAGTTGAAAAGGTCTCTGCTATGACTGAAACAAAAGCACTTGATGTGATACAGATACGGCATGAAGGAGGAGGGAAGAACAGACAGCAGTCAGACAACAGGTGCAGGCTGGCTGACCCCCCCAACACTCCAGCAGCATCACTACAGGGCTCCCAAGGCCAGGGCAGAATGAGGCCACTCACTCTACAATGCAGGTCCAGAACTGCTAGCAACTGCAGAGCTGCTCTTTAACAGGGAAGACTGTTTGTTGAGCCCAATTCACCCAAGCCCCACTACTCAAAAGGCAAGTATGAGACAAGCTCTGTTGGTCAAAAGAGCCTGGAGATCCTGCTGTGGAAGCTATAGCAGATCAGTTTCTGGGGAGGACCAACTCAGGCAATTATATTAGTTTATTAAGAAAGGACATTCCCAAAAGGAGAACACTCAGGCATGCAGGCATGACTGCACATCCAGAGATGTTCCTCCCTCATGCCACTTGTGCTAAGAGGACTGCAGGACCAGAAGTCATTCCAGAAAACAGCCTTTCTGCTCTTCTTGCATTTGAGGTTGTATAATTGTAATTTCAATAGACACATAATAGCAATTTCCACCTAAGCAGAAGTAACCTGTTTCATGAGCTCTAGGGTAAAGGCAAAGGGGAGCTCTCCTTAAAAAAGCAGCCAGCTTAGCAAGTTAACAAAAACCCCAGAAAACAAAAACCCCTTTTGTTCTACCCTCAGGCTGCACAATATTTAAAAGTTTTGCCAGAAGAGTAGCAGATGGAGTTGGACAGACTGTCCACAGATTTCCAAGCAGACAGACAAGAGCAAAAATGAAATGCTGTTTGCTTGAAGGCAACTGAGAGCTGCATTATGATTTGAACCATCAGCTTTTGAAGACAATCTTGCCTTACCCAAGGACATGGTTATCACCTCTGAGTTCTGAAAACATTTAAGGATAAATCTGCTCTAATACCGTTAATACTGGAAAGTGGAAAAAACAGAGGAAAGAGGCAAAGAAAGTGCAAGGTGCTTCTATACTGCACTGCCAAGAGGTTCACCTACAGATCACGCTTTTACTCTTCCTATTGTTTGTTTTGGGAATAACGTTGAGCAAAGCATTTATAGCAGATAGCCCTGTCCACATTCAGCATTTTGAGCAGTGTGTAGACAAAAGAGGATGCAGTATGCCAGACTTGACAGTCAACTTGTTTTCTCTGCTGCATCAGTAGTTTAATAATATCCTTGTGCACCCACAAAGACAGCTCTTCTGCCTCTTTCACATGGTTTTCTCCCTGTTCCAGGTCCCTGAGTGCCCTCTCATACCACTGCTCTTCAGCTGAACCTGGGCACTTCAGCATCTCCGTGAACATGCATTTCTTTGCTTTCCCATCAGCATCAACCTTGCTGCTGCTGTCAAGGGTGCTCCACTGAAGGGCACCTAAATAAAAGGCAGTGATTAAAAAGGAAACAAAGGGAAAATCAGTGAGCTAAAAAATCTTAGAGAAATAGTTTAATGGGAAAAAGACAAACACATTTTGTGCTTTCAAGTTGTAATTAACAGACTGGCCAGGACCAGACTGCTTGCAGGAATCTGTGTGTTGAGGCTATTACAGCAAGATCAGTGACGTAATAATGCTCTGTGTTTCAAGGGGGAGGAAAGAAGGAAGAACCAGGGAGTTATACATGCCAGGGAATTGCCACAGTGGCCAGAGGGAAATTCAGCAACAAACCTGCACAGACTGTTGGTATTTTATACTAAGGATAACTCAGAAAAAACAGCCATTGCAGGCAGGATCCCAGAACGGCACAGGAGATTATCCAATGATTGCAGGCAAAACACAGCATCTACACCCAGGAAGCTGAAGTAGGTTGGGATGTTACAGGGTTTTTTTGAGGTTGTTTTGGAACAACACTCTGCAAGGACACACAGAGTGAGCAAACCATCCAAGGACCAATTGCCAGAAGCAAACATGAGTCCTAGAGATTGCAAGGTTCCTTCTGAGCTCCTCACTGTCCAGTATACAAGTTGTGTCCATGGGTTCCACAGGCAATTTTTGTAGTAACCCAGTCTCTTTCAAGATGGGCATGAAAAACTGTACTGGAGCAAGATATATAGGAATGCCTAGAGATATGTTTTTTTGTTCAGCAAGTTTGTTCATAAGCACATGGGGGGAAAAATCTCTGATCTTGACCTGACTTTGCTTCTTGAGTTACTTATGCTGCTTGTTTTGTTTTGTTTTTTAAATTCCTTATTGGTGTGTGTGTTCCTGTGGTTCCCTGGACCTCATCTCTCCCAGCTGATTCTCTCTGAGAAACTTCAGATAGAAGTGCAATGTTCAAGTCCCACACATGTATGAGGAAAACAGACTTCCTTAAAGAAAAATTGGGAAAGGCGGCAGAAGGGGGGGGAGGGGGAAAAAAAGGATAGAATCCTGGACCTCAGCCATGTTGGTGCAATATCCATCTTTGTATTACATCACAGAAGTATAATCTTTCCTTAAAATTTAATAAGAGATTTAGGCCAGGTATAAGAGGTTCTTCTTTGTCAATATTTGAACTGCTGTCTTAACAATAAAAACAGCAGTGCTTATAATTACTCCTACTACTACTGATACTTGGGAACTCCAAGTTCTATATATCTATATATCCAAGAACTTGGGATATATAACAGCAGGATTCAACTTTGCTTACAGGAAAGGATATGCGGACACAAAGATTCATCTTGATGTGTTACCGTATTAAGTCAAGCACATGCAAGCCATTTGTAGATAATAATAAATAGTTTGCTCTTCTTATTTTGTCATGTGTTTCTAGCCTTAAAACATATCACATATCATCATATTTTAGTGCATATCTGCCAAGATCATTACTCACAAAAGGCATCTCCTGGAAATATAAACATCCCCCTACCACACCAAGAAACAATCCAGACAAGCTATACAAGAGGAAGCAACCATGCTAAGACACATGATAATCACTGTAATTAAAAAGTGTGAATTTTAAATGCCATTATAAACAAATAATTAAAACCAAAAAAACATATTGCCCTGCACTTGCATTTCTTCTACCAGTGTCCAGAAGAATTCAAACTTACTAGAAGTATTTAGACTTCTTTTTTGTTACAAAACCTGTGCCTTATCCCCCTGCCCCAAGCTAAACTCTTCCATAAAATTATTTCCCTGTACTTGAATGTATTTATATGTACATATATATGGATGCATAGTATTCTCATACCTTTTGTTCCACCTTTAGAAACTGAGCAAGTTCTTCAACAGTGAGGTGATCCTTCTTGTCACTGTAGCTTAAGAGCAATAAGTAGAGATCTCTACGTAAGGACATCATCTTGTAAAACACTGAAAATTCTTCAAAATTTAGGGTTCCTTGGTTCTCATCTGTGTCTGCTTCCTAAGAAGTAAAGACATTCAAGTAAGCATGCTAAACAGAGTTGACTTCAGGGAACAAAGCAAAACAGGATTTACATACATAAACAGAAATGTAATAAGTTTTAGCCTGCAAGATTCTGTTCACACAAATCCTAGTAGGCTAAAATAAAGGCAAAATTACAATACCACCTGCTGGATTTTTTTTGTGAAAACAGTTACTATGCCAAAACCACAGGTTCCCTATCTTCAGTTTTGAACGTTTCCCTTGTAAAAAGGCTCCCCCTGGGCTTTATTCTGATCTCTGTTACTCTCCTGTATGCCCTGCAGTTATCCTGGATTAAAACATAGCAAGGAACACAATTTCACCCTGTGGCTTCCTCTAACAAAGTCTGACATTTTAACATATTCAATATCGCAGTCTTAAATGTATGTTAATTCAAACTACAACACTCTCAACCCTGTCAGCACTCTGTAGAGGGGAGATCTGCAGCAGCAGTACAACACCACACAAAAATATAAGCCCAATAGCCCCAGTATTGATGGTAGCTTTTGTTCATCCTCAGAGGTAGGAATAGAAGAAAACAGTATTAACTCATGTTAATACAAGCTTTTTACTGTGAACACCTGCCTAAGAGGATTGCTTTGGATTTTCAAAACAAAGAATATATTCTGGAGAACTGCTGTCAAACATTAGGTAGGTCTCCACAAAAAACAAACTTCAGGGAAGCTACAACTCTTGCTAAGTTTGAGGCTGTAAGCAAATAATGGAGACAAGGTGAAATGAACATTTAAAAACATGCTGTTGTTCCCATGAATAACGTCCTTTGTTGGTAGCTGTATATGTTTTTTTCTTTGTAGTTATAAACCCCCTTCCATTCCAAAGTCATGTTCTGTTAAAAATGGTGCTTCTTTCTGTCCAGATCAGAACACCTTCTGTGCAGAGTCCTTTTAACACTGACTTGGGTTTGAACTTGTTGGCTTGTCTCTACAGTGGTACACCAAATACAAGTTCTTCTCCAGACGAAGGGCATCCTCATCTGGCTACCACTTCTTCCTTCTCAAGAAAGCTCTTCCAATTGGTGTCCAGCCTCACTTCTTCTATAGAAGAGAAGTTAGTCTAATAGCAGATGCAATGACCATATCTCTGGCCTGTTTTTCTTTCCAAAGATCCAATTTTATTTTCCCTTCACATAAAGCAATCTACTGAACTTGAAAGCATATCTTCGAACAGGAATCCATCCTTATACCAGCAACTTCTAGTACACACACACACAAGTAGCAGCCCCATATTCCACTGCCAGAGGCAGGACCTGGACTGCTTCATAAGCCTAGCCACCCCCATGGAGCCACAGGTGCTCCTCCAGGCTTTGTGCCATGTCCAGAACCATAACGCTAAGTCACACAAACAGTACCACCTGAGCAGACCAAGTGGAAGAACAGTGCAGAGTGGCTAAATACAGGGGTGAGGATTTGTCCCAGAGTTACTTTGCTACTCCCTTAATCCTGCATTAAGCCCTGGAAGTCCCTAGGGCTTGCTGGCACAAAGCACTGCTCATGGGGTAAGGCCTTTAAGATTGAGCCCTGAACGACTAACAGCAAACCAACCTTCTACAGTTTTCATATTTAACCTTAATAACTTTAACCATGCCTGTGAGTTCTAGGATACTAACTCAGGTATAGGCTGGCAGCAACAGCAGCAAAATAAAAACACGTAAAGCAGCTTATTTTAAACCAAAAACTGTCTCTGATTATACAAAGGACAATGGTTGCTAGAGTGCCCTACTTCATTCTTAGACAGTTTAAACAGTGCAGACAGAACTTTTTTTTTTTCCCCCTCTTGGTACATGGCTTCACAACTCTCTGCTCTCCTGCAGCAGTCAACAGTATAAGCAAAACCCAAGGATCTCAGGAAGCTGCATTTCATTACCTCTTGTTAGCAGTCTGTCATCTGAGCTATAAACTCAGATCACAGCAACTAAGCAGAGAAGAAAATAATTCCTAGCTATCTGGTGTCAAATGGGATTTTAAATTATTTTACATCTAGTAGATATCTTCAGTGACATTTATAATCTCCAGGAACAAGTACAACCCAAATTCACCTCCACAGCACAACCCCACCAGTTTCCACACTACAAGTCTTTGGGGAATAACTTGATCCTCCATAGATATATCTCTAATGCAGATTTTATGCCAGACAAACAAAGAGCTTTTGACCATGGAAGATTCTTCAACTTTCCCATGTTTTATAGCAAACCAGCTTTTGGCTGATACTGTTTTGAAGATTTAAGAAAATGTTATTTTGGTTTCCATTGTGTCCTTTGCTTATCTTTCCTATCCTACAGTAAACACTAGGGCTAGTGGAAAATGATAACTGACAGAAGTAGAACATTGAGTCTGGCTAAGTAAGAGGAAGTTGTTAAAAATCTTAATTAATAGTTCTGTTAAATACTTTTCCATAAAGGAAATGAAAAACGATTTCAATAGAAACAGAGTAACTTCACTGTCCATCAATGCCAGCATAGAACAATCCAGTTCAGAGAGATGAAAACAATAATGCAGAAAAAGTACTGTTGTCTTCTATGTGGTTCATGTTGTTAAAACAACGTTCTGATGCATCTTTGTCTACAAAAAGGTAAGACTGTGAGGTGCTGGAAAGGACAGAGTTTTAAGTCCCAACTCACAGATCCTATTCTGGATCCATCTATTTCTAGACCATAACTGGCACTCTCTTACCACAACAACGCTGGGTGCTAGAGGCCACCAACCTGAAACATCTGCCGGACCTTCCTGCGGGGCAGGTTAACATTTAGTTTACGCATCAACTGGTGGATCTCTTCTATATTCAGCAGGCCATCTCCATTCTTGTCAGCCTCCTCAAAGGTCTGTTTGACCCAGCTACAAACGTGTCAAAGAAAGGTACAAGAGGGTGATTTCCTCACAGAGAAGAAAGGCAGCGCAGTTGGGCAGGTAAAGCACAAGACTTGAACTCAGGAGAACAAGACCCTGCCCCAGCTCTTCTGGGCAGGAGGATAATCCTCCTTAGCAGAGGACCTTAACATCTTCCAGGAGAAAAACTGAGCATTATTCAGTCCAGCCTTCACAGACATGTCTTTTTCAAGCCAGTGCCTCTGGGTAAAATATTGAATTAACATTTCCCACAGCTTATATTAAGAGTTATTGGGGTACACTGAAATAAAGTCAATGCTGGCAAAGATCTGGCGCTATCTACATCATTCTCCCCACACTGATGCCAAATCAAAGCATTTTTACTACTATACACCTTCTGGTGCAATGTGCTATTGCTGTTGTACCTCCTGCCTGGTGCAACTAAGACTGTTACATCTGAGGACCAATGGTTTTGTGACTCAAAGGAATCAAGCTCAATAGCCACCTGGATCAGGGATGATGTTAATCTAGTGCAAGAGGATGGAATAAGGAAGACACTGTGAAATTAGCCCAAGTACATTATTATCACCCTGCAGTTTCCATAAGAACCTCATTAAAAATTAATCCCTCTTGTTTTTTCCAAGCTCTCTCCTCCAAGACTGCCACACAGTTCTTTCATCCGTGTATTTGTAACTCTTCCATCTCTGGACAACTACTTTGTCCACCACTTCCTCTCCAATATCTTTGCCTTCACCTTGTGCCACAACTTCCACAGGACAGCAACAACTCAATAGAATCATAAGCTGCATAGAGAAAATGAGTAGCACTTATGCATTTACTGTTTCTCCCCTCAAAGGGCAAAATGGCACCAAATAAAGCTAGCAACTGTCAAATTCAGAAAACAAGAGGTGATCCTTCACACAGCATATGGCTCATCTCTAATATAATCTTTTGGGGGATGTTCTACAGGTTTACATGGGATTGAAGTGACACTGAACCAGTTTTTTTCCCCCTTGCCCTTTCTCCAGTTTCATTCAAATGCTTAAAATTGGTACTGGTTTATGGCAGTTATTTACCACTAGGTTCACAGTACTAGCTCCTTTGTGCACTCATTTCTGCTACTAGTTTCTCCTCTGAGAATGTACTCTTTTAAGTTTTCCAGTATTGCTGGGCTTGCTCCAATATCGTCTTCCACTTCTCCCTTCATTCAGCTTGAAGGTCTCCACTTTCAAACCAGTACCTTTTACCCCTTCTTTGCACATATATCCCTTTGCAGATTTTGCCAAGTTCTTACACTATGTGGAACTGGTACAGGGTCATTTTGTCTGCAGTCTCCCAGTTGCCACATTTGATAACACAAACGAGACTTGGAAGTGATGTTTCACCAGTACAGAACATACAGCAGATATGCAAGTTCGGAAAAGTCGTGGATAAATATAGCAACCTGAGTATGTGTGCAACAGAGCATGCAATATATCCCCCAAATGAATCTGTGCCTATCTTGTATCAGATTTAAACACTGAAAATATAAATTAAAAATACCTTAAGTATGTATATTCTCCAGGAGGAGTATTTACAAGAGACCACCGTAGATTTCTGTGTGGCAGAAGTTACAGTTTTAATCAACATGGGCTTGCTTTGGGATTGTAAATGTTCTTTGTATTTAACATACTAGTCAGCCCTGTTGTGAAAGAAACCACATCAAGAAAATACTCAATGGACATGGTCCGTACAAGAAGTTCATTTTGGTTACTTGCCCACAACAAACATTTAAGGAGCCTTAAAGATTTGTGCTCCTGACAATCAATGGAGGCTGAGAAGTACATACAGATGTCTGACATACGCTAACCAAGAGAAATCGTGATGGCCAGGACTTACGAGTCAGTTTACTAAAAGACTCCCAAAAATGTTAGGTTTCACCTGTGCAGAGGCTAACAATTATCAGTATCTTGAAAACATTGCCTTCTAATGGAGCTTGCAATTTGCAGCAGAATAGCTAAAGCACAGCTGGGCAAGTAGAAAATGACAGAAATCCTGAAATCATGCCAAGGTTAGTATTTATTAAGATAACTAGAAATTACTGTTTTGACCCTTCAATAAGAATTTCACTAACAAAATGCAAGACTATCCCCTGATTTCAATGCAGTTTAATCCAGTTCCTAAGGCACAGCTGATACTTTATTGCACACATAAGTGTCCACGTCAAACCCATTTCTCAAGTTTCCATTGCAATCAATGGCAAGGTTTTTGGTCACGAAGAGGAGGTGAAAGGACACCCTATGATTAAGTCACTAAAAAACAAGCCAGAAATAATGAATAAAAAGCTGGAGCTCAGGCTCATAAAAGGATACTGATCATGTGTTCTCTGTCGCTTAGCAAGCGAATCCTCGTCACTTATTCCAGCCAGCAAATATTTCAGTCCTGTGATCCAGGTGCGAGCTTCCTCTGGGTTAGATGTAATCAGATCCAGTGACTCCATGTGGTTGCCGTGGTAAATGGTAAAGCAACAGCTTGGGTCAAAGTTCCCCTCTGCATGGCGGTGAAAGATTTCAGACTGCCGACCTTCAGTGACTTTGTAAATGGAATCGATGACAACTATGGGAGGAAAAGGGAAAACAAAAATTTACATGCTTGGATATCCACTCAACTTCTTTCTGTTTTTAGCATTTCTGAATTATTCAGGCTAAGAGTCATTAATTATATTTTTTTTTAATATTACATCTTGAAATCCAAAAGTGCTTTTTGATTCCTAGTTTTATCCTTGCTTTGGCTGTGCCACATGCACAGCACAGCTGCCTTGAAGGCAGGCCAGTGTAGGTACACAAAGGTTACAGCAAGGCTCTTTGAGCTATGTCAGAGGACTGTAGGCTATGCACAGGGGAGCATGGAGACAGATACCAAGTGTTTTCCATCTATCAGTGAAACGCTGTGTAGCTCCAAAGTGACTACTCCCACCACAGCTGTGCTTTCTACAGCAGGAAGACAGGGATACCCATCACTGTGCTAAGGTAACATGGCTCCCAGTGCAATGGCACCTAACAGCTATGCTGCTCAACACAGCAGCTCTTAGCCACCATACACTGGCCCCAAACCATCAAGTGTCACTATCCGCAACCTTCGCAACGGCTTGTTTTTAATCTCAAGCCTCTGGGACAGTTCTGTGAATTTCTACTCCTTATTTTATTCAATAAACCACTAATTTGAATTTCCAATTTAAAACAGTGCAGCAGGAACAGTTTCAGTGAGAAATATTGCTACACAGTAACCTCAAAATGTAATAATGCCTAAAGAAAATTACGGCTAGTATTAAGAAACCTCAGTCTAAAATTTTCTAGGTTCTATATTTAAATTTGTGATGTTTACATTGAAAAGAGTCCAGCATAGTTTGTTATCAAGTTCCTGTTCAGTCTGTTCACAATTCATATAAACCTATGGAAAAAGTTGACATGTGACTGAACTACACTCCCTTTCCTTTCATAATCTTGAACTTTTAGTAGGTGGTTAAACTCTACTCACACTCCTGAAAACCTTCACGTAAGTATTGCATCACATTTAAAATAAGCATCAAAAAGCATTTATTTAATTGATCCCTCTATAATTCACAGTCTAATAGTGAACTGCCCCAGAAAGTGAAAGAAATAGTAAAAGTTTACTTTTTGCCTTTTCGCTTTTTCTGGATGGTCGCCATCGGATGCAGGTCCTGTGCTCATCCAGGTAGAAGAGCCGAACTAGCCCTTTGGTTCCACTCTTCAGCTTAACCATCTGAGTCCCAGACTGCATAACACTCATGCATCTTTCGACTGTAAAGCAGAACAGAATAAATTAAACTGTTATCGAATTCCACTAATAAAATGACTTACTGGTCTTTCCAACATCTGCCAAGCATATACAATTTTTTTTCTACCTTCAGTTACAGAAACTAGTAATTGCTGTGTGAGACATACTATTTTTCTTCTTCTTCACTACTAGCTTCTCCATATAGGAAAATTAAAAAAAAAAAAAAATCATCTATCAAAACACCTTCACAACAAAGGAGGCAAAGAAAACTTTACCATATGTTGAAGGAAACTATTTTATGGTTGTTCCACGCTTATCTCATTTAAATATTTTTATATTATTATACATAGTACTGTAATTTTAAACCACAGTACTCTGCAAGTTTTTTGAATAGTGAGATTAGCATTCAAACTCCACTTTCCTCCGGGCTCAATAATCCTTCAGCTTCTATCTTGTGCTTTTGACACTGTTAGAACTGCTAATAGAATTATAAATAAACAATCCCTCCTCCCTACCACACACATTTACACCCTCTCCATCCTGCTACCAAATTTCAAGCACGTACTGTGATGACTTCCCTTCATCCACCCATCCAGGACCATAAGGCCTTGTTTCTCTGTTTTGACTAAAATACACTGGTCTCTTCCATTTCATCTCACATCTTCCCTCCTACAGTGTTCCAAACACTAGGATCAAGATAAGATTGTCTCTTGATCTCAGTTTATATCCATGCTCTTAAATTACCTTCTCCTGTTTTTATCCATTCACAGCCTCTCCTCACTCGTATCAGTCCAAATTCACCTCCCAGATGATTTGTTTACACTCTGGCTGGCTCCCAAATACTATCTTGGTCTGTCTCTGTTTCTTCTTATCAGCCGCCTTCTCTTCACCACTGCTTTCTTCAGTACTCCTCTTGGTATCATGACAAAGACTAATATGCCCTCCCACTCCTCTCTGTCAGAGCTAGGATTTATTTTCTCAGCTCCTGACACCTCTTTAGTTCCCACAGCATGTGGCAGAAGCAGCACAAGCAGCAGTGGACTCAGCACCGGCTGAAACACCACAGTGCTCCCATACACCAAAAGATGTCGTGGCCCAGCTCAGTTCATCTCCATGGCAGAAGCATGGCCAGAACACATCTTCCAGCAGAGAGCCACAAAACCCAGAGGCCATCAGTGAAGCAGTATAAGCCTGCTGCTCCTTCCAAAGCACCTCGGTCTGATGCAGTCAGAGCAGCATCCTAAACGTTAGTCAAACACGGGCTGAACAGCCGTCATTGCTGGACCAATTTCCCCTGGCTCCCTCACACAACAGACATCGGCAAACCAAACTTCATATCAAATAACTGCATCAGAAGCCGTGGTTTTGCTCAGTAGTTGTCTTTCTTGGAGGAATGAGAGGACTCGGGTTGAGCTGAACAGAACCAAACTCTTCTGAAAGCACCACAGGTGTGCACGAGTGCAATAAATTGCCCTTTAAGTCCATAAATATATGGCCTTCCCTGAATCATCAGCCCCCTCAAGTGAACAGGTGCGTTTGGAAGCACTTTAGGATGAGTCAGAAAAGTGACCTAAATCAAGCCAAAAATAGATGTTACACAGTATCCACATGTTGACTGTGGCGGTTTTAACCTCTATCTGAAGATGCACAAAATACCAGGAAGACAAGCCTTTACACCACAAGGAATGCAAAACTCAGAACCTTAAAGAAAGATAGGTTAACTGAAGCAAAAATAAGTCTCTAAAACTTACTACATACATACACACACACCCCTTCTCTTGGCAGACTCAGTCTTTTACTTTAGAACTGAGTTTAGATCAAGTTTGCCTTGGATTCATACCTAACCACCAAGAACTGTCCTCCAGCACAGAAATAAGGCTCTCCATAAGAAAAAGTCCTACCAGTGTGCATGGATATACAAGTTTGAACTGTTACATTAGCCTGGCACACAAACTGCATGCATGTTTATTTCACGATCAGAGTGATTGATTGCAACAGGGTTTTAGCTCAGGAAGAGGTTTAGCAACAAGCTACTCAACAGAGAAAATCTGCTTCTTTGCACTTAAGGCTATCAGTTTATTAATAAAAGTCTTACAAAAATAGCTAGTCACATAAGCCTATTCTCATCAGCTCAGTCGTCAGAAAAAAAAACCAAACTGATTTCACTAAGATGTTGAGAACAGCTAGCAAAAGGCAGAAGACAGACGACTACATTTCTTTAGTGTAAGAAAAGCAGAAAGTGGGCCACACAATTACAGGCAACAAAACCACGGTGGACAATAAAACAATAAAAAAACCCAAACCAAAACCACACACACAACATAAAAGGCAATCCAGTTTCTTCTTCAACATTTCAGTTGCCTAAACATTTCTACACCACATTTGTAATTGTTAAAGATGCATTTCACATACACGTTTTCAGATAGACTTCAGAATCAAAGTTTCATGGAATAGATTTTAGAAGACCTTTTTCCCCTCCACAAATAAAGAACAGTGAAGGAATCCAGTTCCTGCCAAATTCCACAGCATTGTCTATTTCTCAAATGCCATCTGCAATGAGTCTAGTGCCCAAGTAAGCACCATCTTTTCTGCTTGCACTTTTCCAGTTTCAAGAATATACCAGCAGAATGCAAACATTTAAAGAAGAACAGTAAACGTGTAAGAGTTCATTGCATCATCCCTACTGTGTAGGTGTTAGTAACAGAAAGAATCCACTTTAAAAAATGGACTATGGTAACAGAATACCATAACATTATAGGCCCACTGGATTTCAACTCTGCAAACCATTTACAAGGAACACCATCCTCTCCTTTAAGCTATTCATAAAATATAAGCAGACAAAGGAAAAAGTCTTTTTCAAATCTGTTCCTAATATGCTAATTTCAGTCTCTAGCCAGACATTCACAAAAGAGAGACACCGCATATTAGCATCTGAATAAGTTGAAGTTATTGAACACAGGCAGTTCAGAATAAAGCTCCAGAAGAGCAATTCAAGAACACTTTTACTAAGGAATAGGAAAACTGGTTCCAGAAAAACATTTAATCCTCTATATAAACCATGAATACTAAGTAAATGAAGCAGCTCCTCAATGCAGATGCATATTAAAATTTTGAGAAAGCAAGACATAGTGTCCATTATATGGTGTTTTTCCAACATGAGGACTAACTGACCATTTTTTGGCCAAAGTCTGAAAATTAAGTTAGACTAGAATACAATATAGTTTATGTGCTA
Source organism: Falco peregrinus (assembly GCF_023634155.1). Taxonomy (NCBI): domain Eukaryota; kingdom Metazoa; phylum Chordata; class Aves; order Falconiformes; family Falconidae; genus Falco; species Falco peregrinus. The sequence goes on along the minus strand of NC_073732.1, from coordinate 28,466,873 downwards.
CTAGAAGAAATTAATTAATCTGGAAGTTCAAATAAGCTATTATGCATTGTATATTTAAAGCTCTACTTTCAAATGGAAAAAATCTGAAAACTACAGTCACTTGTTCCTAGAATTATGCACTTACTCTTTACAGCCTAAAATCATTCTAACAGACATCCTGTAGTTTAATGGGTTTTAATAATATTGAAATACCAGTCTATTTTTTCCTCTCAAAATAACCATTTAAAGCAAAACACACCTCAAGTCAGAGAGCATTTATTAATTTTTAGTTCAAGCAATGATAAACATTTTTAGTGGTACACATATCTCCCTTTCAGAAGGAGCTGCTGCTCTATTAAATGGTAAACCAGATACAAACCCATCTGTGCCAGCTGGACTTTTTCTGAAGTAGCCACACTCCCCAGCACATGGTAGACCTCTGAAGCCAGGAGGAAAGCCATCCAAGCCCCTGTAAGTCCAGATGTTACTTAAAATCTTGCACGTTAGGCAGATGTTATTTACTCTACCTGACAACACTGTTCCCTGCTGCTGAATAAATCAAGCTGCTGCCTGGGAACACTAAGCTGGAACTCTGACCACTAACCGTACGCAGCCTTATGTTCAAAAAGCACTCTAATCCGCCCCAAATCAGCCAACGCTACCTTCCGTCCAGCTCTGCTCTAATCTATCCCCATGTGCAATCAGGTCTTTAATAACCAGGGAATAGCTTAGCACTGCACCCCGCAAGAATCTCTTGCAAAAAGTTACAGCTCTGTTCACAGGTTTAATGGCCATTCCCTGTACAAGACCTATTTTTCAATAGCCTGCAGTTAACTTGGTTTAATTCTCAACAGTCATAGTTATGATGTACACATCTGCTTGCTGTTGTGCTTTACCACAAAGCCTTTAAGGCATACAGGACCTTTTAGCTGATAGTAGAAGGAAAATGTGTAGGGAATTAAAACATTATACCTGGCAGCACTTTCAGTAAAACAGAAATGCACTTTGATATGCAGGGCACACCACGGCAGTAAAACAAACATCCACTCCCCATAAAACATGTTCATTCAAGATTAAATACAAATATTGGTCAGTTTGCAACCAGAGCCAAGAGGCAGGCACCATGCAGGAGTGGCACTGGCACCCAAAGGACACTGGCTGGGACACTACGTGTACCAGCTGCCCCCATCACCCACACACAACAGCCAATGCTGCACCAAGGTTTTCTGGGTTACCCCAACTCCTGAGTCCTTGGTTTTGCTGTGTCTTCAGCCCTGATTCTTCCCCAACCCTTCATTTCAGTCATGCAACCCTGAAAGTAAGCAACAGCAAAAACAGGTTTGAGATTTTTTTGCTGCTATATTTTGGGTTTTAGTTATTAAAGAAAATACTACTACCTAGCCATTAGTAGCAAAACTCTAATGCCAAAAGCCTGCAGCAAAATCTTGATGGAATACAGGGTGTTTTGGGTGAACAAGGGTTTATCTCCCTATTTTTAGCCACCTTCAGTGGGATTCTGCTTTAAAGGCATCCTTTTTTCCACCATTGCCTTCAAAGAACCATTACTTGCAAAGATGTGATGTTGACTACTGGAACAAAAAAAAAAAAAAAAAACCCACAACAACAACAAACCAACCACCAAAAAAAAAGCTCAAGGCCCCACACATTTTACTCTACGGGTCCTGTGCAGTAAGTCACATGCCACGTGCAAAGTTTCTACTAAACTTCCATGCTTGTCCTAAGTTTACTCACAGCAGCCTCTTGCCACACTAGCACTCAGCTCACCCTGAGCCTAACCTCACCCACATTTCCGTCAGCTTCGGTGAGATAGCACAAGAAAGCCGTTAGAGAATGTACACTGGTCTTTAAACAGTAAGTTATTCATTCAATGTCAGGACAGGCAGTAAAACCTATTTTTGCAAGGGGCAGCATGTGCAACTGCTATATGCAAACAGCTCAAGTGTTCACAGCAAACCCTTAGTAAATTAATACAGCTGGCCCTTAGCAAATGCAGTAGAATGTAGATATATTTAATAGCTTTAGGAACAGTGTCTTACAACTGACTCTTTAAGATTGCACCACTGAAGTGAGATGGATTTTTTTTTTTAATGAAAGATTAAAGCAATTTTTATTGCTGTCCACAAAACCAGTTCTTTCTTATTTTTCCCCATTATACTACTATGTGTTAAGAAATTAATATTTCAAAGTGCAATCAAAAGAAAAAAGGCTTGGTCTCCTGTCTTGCTTTTACAGACTTAAATGTTACAGCTGTCTGACAATACAAAAAGATTAAATAAAGTATAAAGAGTATTACCAAACAACGAGAAGTGTAATTATGAAAGAGGATATAAACTGCGTTTCTAAATTATATGCAACAACTGCATTAAGCCAACATTAAGCTTAAGGAGATAAAAGAAACCCATAAAACACAGAAGTTACTTTTTCAACTGCAACATCTGCTCTTCTCTCCTACCTTCAGTAATTTTGGTTTTACTGTATACTTTGTGAGTATATTGCTGGTTCTCCTCTGCAGAGAGGGAAGAGCCAAAACCCCCACTACCGCCACCCAGGACTCCCAGGACTTCTGCAGACACCTGATTCACCATACTGCGTTACCCCGGGAACCACAACAGGATCCTACACTTCACCTTAGGGTTACTGCTCCTATGCTATCGAAAGCATTGTTTATCTTACTTTATTTAAACCCCCAAATGCCACCGTAGTAATTCTGTCAAGTTTTCAGATTTAAAGACACCAAAATTCCAGAAACTGAACTCTTTAAGTGAGGCTGTTATACAAAAAGTAGATGGTTGACAAAGAAGTCACAGTGTGCTCCTGTCGCTGGAATCACGCTCCTGGATTCCATTTTTTACTGACGGAGGTGCACATTCCCAGAAGCAGGCACTGAAGAAACATGCAAAATAAAAAGCACACACCCCCCTGAACTAGAGAACAGTAGGCAATTAAACTCTCATGATCCAAGTAGTGAAGACAGTCTGCATGCTATCACCACTCCCTGCCTCAAAAAAAAGAAAAAAAAAAGGAAAAAAAAACCACCAGAAACACCCAACATTCTCAGTTGTCTGAACATTTCTCATCACCCTATTTTGCATCATTTATTCACTATCAGTATGCTGTAAGTTCGCCTTCACACTAATGCCATTAAAAGCCATTTACTCCCTACCTCCATCCCCCAGAGAGCACATTTTATCTAAATCCCATAGAACAGCACTAATATCCAGCACGCCATGCAGCTTACCACTAATGTCATCAAATTGCTGATTGCTGTTTTGTTACATAACAGCCAAAAAACCCACGAGAGCACAGAACACAGATGCAGGTCTGGGGGAATTCACAGCCCCAGTCAGGGCCATTCTTAATAATTGTATCTCATATTTTATGCCAGATTTTAATTTGCTTTGCAGCAACTGCTCCAACCTTACAGAACTTTACATTAAGCTTCTTACAGTGGGTTTAATGATAAGCTCCGTGAAGGTCACAGACATGAGATGGCCAATCTCTCACACTTCTGCAAAACTCCAGAAGTCCTCGAGGAAGTCACACACAACTATAGCAGAGACCCCAAAGACTGATGCTAGTCCTTGCAAGGCCCAGCTGAAAAGTGCACAGGTATTTCATTTCAGCCTTCAAGACCAGGAGGAATGAAAATAAGCAGCTAAATACAAACAATGACTACTCAAAACAATTGTGAATGGGTTACAAGCAATGAAAATCATAAAACCTGAAAAACAACCCATGCTTGTAAATTCACTAAATAATATGCAAATAAAAAGAGGGGTGAAGCTTGAGAACAAAACCATACACTAGACAGAAGGGAAAATAAAAGCAAAAAAAACTAGCCAAGCAAAATTATCAGCACACTTTTAATGCTTTGTAGGTCTGGGAACTGTTTGGTGTTGTCTTTTTCTCTTAAAAAACCCCACAAACAAAACACAAAAACAAGAAGCTGGAATTAGTAGCTTCCAGAAGTTACATTTGAGTACTACAAATTTCATAGTAACTGCTCTTGCAGGCTACCATATTAAAATTGCTGGCTTAATGCTTCTAGGATGTTCCAATTAACTCACTTCCACGTTACAAGCGAAAGGTTTTTGCTATATGCCTTCACCACAGCCGGTCCTTGACAGTAACTATTCTTGCCATGGGAGCACCCAGAGTCCTCTCCCAGACTGAGGCCCCCTCTTCTTTCGCACTTAGAGATCAGAAAGCAACCAGACACATCAAAACAAAGACCTGACACTACAATATAGTCCCAGAAGAGTTTTAGTGATCCTTAATCATAAGTTTTGTTCCTACAGTGAAACTATCTTTTACAGAGTACTGTGCAATGCAAAAAAATTACTTGCTAGTACAGCACCTTTTTGACAGGGCCTATGAACCCCTTTTGGAGAACTACACTTCAGTATAGCAACTGAAGTCTATGAGAGCAACCCCCGGATAAAAGAGTAATGTGTGTTTTCCACCTCTGGTCAAGGGTACTGGCCTTATGCTAGCTCAGCAGACTTCTAATTATTATTTTCAAGGAATTAGCCCAAATTTCATTCAAGCAGTGCAGCAGATGAACAGATTGTTCTGCAGGTGCAGCTTCTCTGCAGTCCTACCAGACACACTGCTGAAGCATCCTGAGGTCCTGGGTGGTCAGAAGGCTTCAGGACCCCAGTTCTAAGTGTTACCCGTAAAGAAGCACCTTCAACAGGCCACTGCCTGCCAGCACAGAGCCATGAGACTGACTGTGACAGCTTCCAGGGAAATGTTACTGAAATACAATAAGTATCTCTGAGATCTCCCTTTCTTTCTTCAGAAACACACTGCAAAGCTGTTCATTGAGAGCTCTGGTGCCACTGCAACCCAGCATGACTGAGGACTGTAAGTTTTCCAGTAAGACTACGGAATTAGTCCTTTATCAACACTTAAAAGCACAATAACTGAACCACAGACATGGGTAACTGCCAAAACACATTGTCACATCAACAGAGTGAACAAGAACGTAGAATTATTAAACAAGAACAGTTAACAAGCTTGCACATCCTAATCCTCACTGTTGTGCGAGGATCCCTTGGCAGCAAGGGCACAGCAATTGATTACAATGCTACAGAGCAAGTGGAAGAAGCAGCAGACAAGAATAAATGGGGAGGGCCAGTTTCCACTACACCTGCCAACAAGGAGGATGGGTAGGCAGGTCTGTACACATTGCTGTGACAGCCTCCATAGCAGGCTTCAAGACAAAGGGCAGAGAGGCATTTGGCTTCTTGGGCAGCATCCTCATGCTGCCATAACCATTTGCATGCTATGTACCAGAGTACAAGACATTGTTCTGAATGTGTGGCCACATCCGCAAAGGAAACCCTAGGGTCTCCCCTTAGCTAGGCAAGCTTTTGCTCAGTTACCAGAAAGGACAGCAATAACCCACCCAGAGGGGCTGAGTCACCTGGGCATGCTCCTCAGCAGTGTTAAGACAGCAGCTCCTCCTTTGAGGCCTCACAGCGACCAATAAAGAACAGTCTGAAAGGCATCCCAGCACCTACACCTCTGGATGCAGAGGTCACAGTGGAAAACAGTAAACCACAATAAGCCATAAGCTCTTTCTCTTCCAGAATCCCTTGTCTGCCCTCTAAAAATCAGTAAGTACATAAAGAAGGATCATATGCCCAAGAACCAAGCATGTCTTGTTCTAAGCCTGCCTTTGTTGTACAGCATTTAATATCATCCCTGTTCCTTGATCCTTTAGTAATACCCAGGACTTCAGTGAAATACAATTCTCACAACATATTGACCTGGGTCAGATCCCCTCGTTTCCCCTTCCCCCCGAAGAAAACCCCCACAATGCCATTCCTTTATATCCTACCCCTCCTTAACCTCAACACCACCACTAAAATAGAAAAACCCTACCAGAACACACTTCATAAAGCTTGCTCCTGCCCCTGCACAGGTGGTGTGCAGAGGGTAAACTGCCCCAGCTTCAGCACAAACAGTGAATTCTGCTGTCTGCAAATTTATCAGCAAATGGCAGTATGTCAGAGCAATCTTGGCACCTGCAGAGCATCACAGCCTGGTGAGGGGAATAAATCACAGGGCAGAAGAGCAGCTGTAGCTGCAGGATGGAGCAGGTGGAAGAGGGATCCAGTCCCCAGGACCTGGAACACGCTTCTCACATTGGGCTGTGACAGCAGCTAGGCAGGAGGGAGCATTGCTTCTCCTTCAGTCTGCCAAAGAAATCCACATCTGGGGCTCGAATAAAGAGTAGGAAGAGAAAAAGCAGAGTGGAACTGAAGGTGGAGTTAATTAACCTTTAAAAGTAATGAATGAAGACTACAGTGCAACTGATGATATGAACTAATTTATTCACACTCCTCAGAAACACCATTTTGCTAAAGACATGTTTATCTGTTCTGTTCTCAGATTACCTTGGTGCAATTCACTGACAGCGAGTCATCTGTGGACAACAAATTGACAGTCTCAAAGACCAAAGCAATTTTGTTACCAAAAATAATGATGTTTTGTGCATCAGAGTTTCATGCTGATCGATGTTTCTATTGGTAACACGAAAATGCCTCCAAACCAGTTATCTGTTATACTACTGAGGACACCAATAACCAGATGCAGAACAGGCACAAATTTCCTCACCTACTGCTGAGTTTCCTTCCTTGCATAAAAAAAGTCAGCTGATGGTTTCCCATAACTTTAATTTCAGTCATCCAAGAAGCACAAAATGCTGCCTGCATACTAACAGGCTGTCCTCTAAGACATGAGCTTCTTAAGGGACTACTTCAGAAATGTATGGTAAAGAGGAAAAATACGCACACGCATTTCTTCTTCCAGGTAAGCTCAGTGCTGGAAAAAGCTGCAAACTTGCTTCAGGAAGCTGTGTTCACCAACACCTGGTTGCACACGGCTACTGTATGCCACAACACAGACACCTTTAATGCTGATCCCAACATAGCATTTAGCCATTTCAGTCTTCATCAAAGCAGTGAAAGAGTTACTTTAAGAGTTTAAGTTTATGCCACATAGTTTTAGAAAGACATAGTTCTTCAGCAAACTCTGAGAACCTTTTGAGTTTCACATGATGACAGTATTCTGTAGATTCATTGAAACAAGAGCATATTTAATTCATAAGCACACACACAAAAAGAATACAAAGTAGTTAACAAGCACATAACCTAGTTACTAGTTGGTCTACCCCACCCTTGGCTCTGCAGCAGCAGGTTAGGTATCTCTCATGGAGCCATCAGCATCCAGCTCCAGCATCCTCTGAAACCTCACTGGTGCCATGGAAGGGACCCACAGCGACATTCTTTTCAGGCTGGCAGGTGAGGCATTTCACTTCACAAAGGAACATCCTCAGAGCATACCAAATGACCCAGAGGCTTTAAACCTTTAAAAGCTGCTACATGCAATGCTAATTTATTGTGAGTGCATATAAGACCGTGTTAGATTTAAACTATTATTGGAATTAAACCTGTGGAAGACCAACTTTTTCACAGAAGGAGGTTGGTGCCTTCAATACCCACACAGAACAGCATGCTGTTGAGAACTAATTCCTTTACAATCACTTTACTATTCTAGAGTCTATACTTGTTTTACAGGCGCTTGGATAGATTTAAAGATACAAAAGTCCTGAAGAAGCACTAATCAATGACCTTAAAGAAGGCTGCTGCAACAGTCCCTGTGAATGAAATGCAATTTAGTTCATTGCTGTTTCTCTGCCTAGCTGTACTGACTGCAACCTTCGTGTTCTGCTAAAGCAGTAACAACAAGATAACTACAAAGCTCCACGGCTCATCAGCCAAGGACCCAAACCCCATAACCAAGGGAAGTCCATACCCTCCCCCCACGCCAGAGAATCACAGAACAGTTTGATTTAGAAGGGACCTTAAAGCCCACCCTAATTCCCCTTGCCACAGGCAGGCACACCTTCCACTAGACCATTCATGTCCCACTGCCAATACCTCTTAGAGCACAAGCACATTTCCTGTTCATGAGGGTTAACAGTCATGTAGGAACTTACAGCCAAACCGCTGGCAGGTGCAGAACCTCTGCTTCCTGCAGGCACTCATTGCGGAGCCAAGTCAGACGGTCGGCCAGTGACAGCACACACAGCACCCACTTGTTCAGTTACCCCTTTATCCAGGCGCTATCGGACAAGCACTCTTACGTGCATAAATTGTGTGAGTGGTGTGATCCTGCTGGTACTGGTGCCAGAAGGCTAAAGTAATCCCCAGCCTCTATAAGAGGGAGATCAGGCACCCTGCCTTCTTCCACCATCTAAGTATGTGAATATATTCATGCCTAGAAAATGCCACATCCAAGGGCCACACTTGCGTAGTGCTCTGTCACCCCTCCTGCATGCAGGGGGACCCCAGGAGCCCAGCCTCAACCCCACATGCACGGCTGCAATGCCACCAAAGCGGCCAAACCCAAACCCAAGCGACCCCGAGTTGTACTCACTTCTGCATCCTTTAACCGCTTCCACCCGAGAAACGGTAGTCCTACTAACTGAAAAAGGCTAACAAATTCGGCAGTTGCTATTATATCTCACTAAGGAAAAGGGACTGCAAAATGACCTCAAACAGAATTTCGCCACCAAGTACTTTGGTATGAAATGTGTTTGTCTAAACACAGACGTATATTTACACAAGCCTCAAAAATTAAACCTGATGCTTTTCTTCTAGGACTGTTCCAAAAACCCCCTTCAAATAAGTCTCTCTCTCTTAAATTATTAAATGGGGACATATCCATTACCTTCTGCGTCTCAGAAAGCAGATGGAGTAACACCTGGTTGCCTTTACCTAACCATATGCATCAAAGCTTAATGTAGAGTTTTGCATAACCAAAACCTTCAAAATAAAAATACAGTATTTGGCACTGTAGCATACCAACTCCAACATAGGAGGCCCTTCCCTGAGAGGATATACAAATAACTGATTTTTTATTTAAACAGCCTCAATTTCTTATACAAAAGCTGTGTCTATGTCCAGTAACTTTCCTAGTTAAAAAATATTTATGAAATCATCCATGCTAAAGAAAAAAAAAAATAATCAGTATATCTCATCCCCAAACACTGCCCCTCACTTTTTTTAATGTACTTCATAGTGGGCAAAATGATATCTCAAATTTTTAGTGGCTTTAGTTTAGATTAGTTTATTTGTTTTTAAATTATAGATAATCTTGTCAGAAAATGTCTTCTGAACTACCCAATTCTGACAAGCCAGCTCTTCACTGAATGTATTTTGTAAGTTTTTATTTAAAAATACATAACCTAGCATCATTAAGGATGAGTAAAATACAAAAATAAACTTTATCTACCATTATTTCTCTCCTCTACAGCATATACTCCATATCCACTTAAGCGGCTTAAACTAATTACCACTTTCCATCCAGCACTGTCTTAAATTGAGCAAAATCAGACATTATAAACTACAAGTTACTGAAGAAAGTTCAAGATGTCTCCCTTTTTTGTATCATCCTTCTACAAATCTTGAAGAGACACATATTTCTCATCCAGTGCTGTTTGATCAGAATTTCACACATCATTTGCATAGGTGTTACAGTATTTATAAGTGCTAGTAGAAAAAAACCACAGAAACTCTTTTCCATAGAGAGCTATGCCACAGCTAAATGACCAATAGATGAAAAGCTCAAGAATAGGGTTTTTTAAAGGCAAATACACTTGTAATAATTTAAGATAAAGTACAAGTGCAGTTTAGCCATATCATAGGAGCAGTATCTCACATACAATCCACATGTTTTTACGGAGAAATGTATTTTCAAGTCAATACCAAAACACCACGTTTTCCTCTTCAATATTCAGGAATAGAGATAGATATATACATTTTTCATACTAATAATGTCCACATAAATATTGTATGTAACTTACCAATCACAAGGATAAAGTTACCTGATTTTTCTATAAGCACTTCCAGAAACGTTATGAGCTCTTCCTATAGTAATTCCCAAACTCAAACATCCTTACCTTTTTCTGGACTTAAATTTTTATATACTTCAAGGTCTGCCATTAAATTTGTAACTCATGCATTATTGGCGAGTAGAATAGAAATTCTCACTGCAGGAAATCCTCAATTTAATCTTCATTTCTCCAGAGCTAAAACGTTTGGAAAGCAATCCTTAGACGTACAGGAGAACATTGCCAGCACTGCTCTTTACGAGGAATAATGAAATCTTCATGATCCATAATGCAGAGACAGGAAAATACAAATCCAGAGACAATACTAGGCAACTTTCTTCAAAACCAAAAAGCACAGCCTAAGAAGGAAGCTGGAAGCATCTGCTCTGTGCTGCTGCTGCTCTGGGAATGCAGGAGCAGCAACTACTTTTGGTATGAGACGTGCATGCATAGTACAGCGATTAAGATGCTCCAGGCATTAAGCATTTGTAACGCCTGGGAAGAAGAGCTCTACAGACAAGTGCAAGAAAATCCTGCTGGCACCTAGGGAGGCCAGTCAGGAACGGATTACCATACTTCTGTTAAAGAATGGGAGAGTGACGCAGGGTGAATGCAGAAGAGAAAAAACCACCCTCACTCCAAAGTAACTCCCAGCATCTGCAGCCACGAGATTCTGCGAGGCGGAAGGAGAGAACCTCTGTGGACCACACACCTTTCCCCTAGGTTTTCTGCCCCCTCCTCCTGTCTGTCACTAACTTGAGGGGAAACAGCCATTCTGCAGAATCAGGCCAGTTAGAGCACAAAGCATGCAAATGGTTCAGTCTGTGCATCACTGAGCATTTGATTTCGTAAGAACAAGTAGTCTCCTGTGAGATGATGAGCACTAACTCTCCCAGTAGCTATAAAAAAAATAAATAAGTTACCATGCTACTGGCTAAATACCATGCTTGTTTAAGCAACTCAGTGATACTGAAATCGGTAGGTTTATAGTCAGTGTGGAACAATGGGCAGAAAACATTCAGACTTGCATAAATTGCATGCACTTACGACAGAGCCCAAGGGGACACAGTGCTGGAAAGTATGGCAAGAATAAAGTACGCTACATATATAATGCTTCGCATCTCTGATTTATTGCATTTTCTAATTGTTTCACTATTCAGCTGGCTTTTACACAGTGACATTTACATCCGCACACCAAAGGACTCCCCTGCTGTATTCTCTAAGATTGTGACAGCAATAAGAGGACAGAATTTGTCTAGAGCACACTAGGAAAAAGTTACGTGGTAGACAGTGTGACTGAGAAGGGGGAAAAATAAAACAAAAAACACCCCTTTAGTTCTACATGCCTGTAGAACTTCAGTGAGATGGGAGACAAGATACAAGCTGAGTTCACACATTTTGCTTACTGAGAAATCATTATTTCTTATCTGTGGCTAACACAAATAGTAAGACTTCCCATAGTCAGCACATCACTATAGATCGCAGCACACTGCAAGATATGTGTGGACTATATCTAGCAACCTATAAAATGAAACAACCCCCCAGACCCACTGTAGGATTGTTCTTGGCTGCACTTGAAGTTTGTGCTTCTAATCAGGCTCTCAGCTGAGGATGCCACTCATGGCAGAAGCCATGCTCTGCAGAGAGAAGTGTCACTCATCCTCAGTTATAACAAGGGAAACGGGACGGCCACAACTTTACTGCACCAATGGGTTCACATTTCCATTCACAAGATTAATGGATGAAGTCTTCACTCTGAAGCCCCTAAAGAGTTATCAATACTTTTACATTCAAATGAGTTGATGTGTTATAGCTGCAATTCAAAAACAAAAAATAAACTTCACCACTCTGTAGTTTAATGCTCAATATATCAGATGCACTTGATAATGTAAGTGCACACTCCTATCGTTCCATTAATGAGAGGACCTATACACAAGCATCTTTAACACCAAAGCTGCTCTGTAAGAAACCTTGTCCAATCATCAATACATTCCTTATTATTTTGTCTTCAAAGTAAAGCTCATTTTAAAAACCAGAAGTGCTTGAATGCTGTATGGCTTTAGAAATTAGAGCATGCTGCATGGGTTAGCAAGAACATTAGAGTAGACATATGAAGACTTGTGTATAATTCAGAAGACATATGCCAAATGGTATGAAAATACTTGTAAGTTTATTCAACTTAAAAAAAAAAAATAATCACCATGACAACTCTTCACTGACAAGCCAGGTTTTGCATTGAATCCCTAGCCCTGTCAGCGTCAAATCTGAAACTGGTGCATCCTTGAAGACACACTACATCAGAGTTTGACTGTCTGCAAAGGGAAAAGTCAAAAGACAACTAGTTCACTTTATACCATCTGACACTACACCTACAACTTACTTAAGCAGTGGCCAAGTAACCCTCACATCTTCCAGTTTGCTTTGCTTTCACATGCATCCCCTGTTCTCAGAGGGACCACAGCACTCTGCGGAGCCACAGCACGCAAAGTTCTATCAAAGTCTCAGAGCTGGTGGTGACAAGCAAGCTTTCCAAATATGAAATTGTTATTCTGTTATCTGCATTTGACTAACACCAATGATCACCATAACACAACTGTACATATTGTCAACAGTCCCTACTGTTTCCTAGGTATTGTGCAATCCCTAGATAAGGTTTGGCAGGAAAGGTAACAGACTCACTTGTATGCCTATTTTTCCTACTTACTCTTTCTTGGGAGACCTTTGCCAATGCCTTGCATGCTTAAAAGTCTGGGTTTTTTCAACCTTTTACACTGGTTTCAAGAAACACGTGAACTATCCTCCAACTCTCATCTCACCAATAGCTTTTAACAATTCCAGCTACAAAAGCACTAAAATGTATTTAAAAGATGTTCATTCACTCAAAATCCATCTCCCCCAGGCTAATATTATTTTCTAGCCTTCTTAATTTGCTGCTCAAAGAAAAAGTTCTGTTGTTGAACCACTGAAATTATTTTGAGTACCTCTGTACAGATACAAAGTAGTATCAAAGCACTGTCCCTGTAATTTCACTGAAAAAAGGGGGATTTAAAGCTTTCTTGTAATATCTGTAAACTGTAGTTCTTCTCCTATGCATAGTTACAGATATGTTTTCATTTAAAATACACCATGGTTCAGCTCACAGCTTCTGGCTGAGATGGGGGAAGTGCGGCCTGTTTTGTGCAATGCCAGAGGGACAAAGTGGTGCTGGCTTGTCTTGGGGTATAATTGCCAAACCAACACCAATATTTTTAGCTCCCTGGAAGAAAAGATAGATTAAACCTGCCACCGAGGCACTCCCAGCTCATCCATGCAAGCAAATAGCCCACAGGATAACCCAGCAACATTCCCACAGCAAAACGGGTAACCAACAGGACAGACAGACAGCTGCAGGAATTGCTGTGCTCAGGCCTCTCCTCCCCAGGCAGCTCAAGTCTGTCGGGCCACAAAAGCAGCTAATGAGTCCCTTGAAAAGCATGGAAGATACATGTATGCCATGTAAATCTGAACCGGTAATGTGAGGGTAAAAATCCTGCCTCATGCTTGCTGCGGATGGGATGCGGAAAGGCCCCACAGGGCTGCACCCACACCAGCTCACACAGGGGTCCCCTTCAAGGGCAGACAGCCCCGCGCTCAGCAGGGCTGAGTGACCACGGCCCAAGGTATCTGCTGGACAACTGGCTGTGGTGCAGCCCTGCCCGTGCCCTGAGACACTGGAGACTGCCTTCCCCGCCTCCCCCCCCGCCCCAGCCTGGCAGCACCCGAACTTGCCAGTGGTATCAAGCAGCTGCTGCATCCCTATTCACAATTAAAGAAAAATGCATTACCAAAAGTGTCAGCCTTTGCCAAATTGCCAAAAATGAAAGTTTTTGAACAGTAAAAACCATACCTCACAAGGCTTAGATTACTGGACAGACACACAACAGTGCAAGTTCTACTGCAAAGTATTCATTTTCCAATAAACGAGAATATGATTTAACTAATAGTTTTGAAATTACAGTATCAGAAGAGTATTAGTTTTCTGGCTCATTGGTTTTTCCTTTTTCACTGTCAAAATCACTGGAAACTGGTACAAAGACTAATTCTGCTAAAGAATAAGAAAAGCTGATTAAATAATTTCTACCTCTTACAGTAAATAGATAATGAAATGACAACATCTCCATATTCATCATCCAGATTTAATCTTAGACCTAAACGTAATACAACCTCCTCGTGAAAAGTCAGCTAGCAATGAATAAAACTTTATATTGGCTGCATGAAAAACTTGTCATTTTTATCAGATTAAAGCTTTATCAACTCTACTCGTTTGTCATTAATGAAGACACGGTTCTTTGGAAAGCTGACAAATATACAAAAATGGAAAGGAAAAAACACTTGGCATTAGAACTGAACCACCTGATACACTGGCTTGAGACACATCCCACACGTGAAGCTCCTCAATTCAACAAAGGATGCATCTAGTGATAGTCAGAGGGTTCTTAAAGGTAGTTACACATTCAAAGCACTAAGATACAGTTTCTTCAGGCATTTTAAGTATTCTTTAATCTATGTGAACTTTAATAAATAAATTCTTTAATGCCCTTGCACATACACTTTCAGTTATATCTGGTTGTCTCAAGGAATGAATTGTGATCATTGTGTACCTAAATCAGGATATAAACCAAAATATAAATTACTGCACTATTAATTTGTCCTGCTTTCCATGCATCATTATAAAACTTAAACTGAAGCTGACTATTAAGATATAAGCCTACATGTGGCACCTTCAGCACTGTAGCCTCAAGCATAGGGCTTGCATGAGGCTTCAGCAGAACCAATTATAAAGCACTGTCCATCAGCAAACATCAAACCTAACACATACATGCAATTCAGCAAAGATTTAATATTGTTCCCTCAAAAGTCTTGTGCTCTAAATAACCCAAATAGACCATTTTACTGCATAACAAGTAAAACATAATGCATTTTATGTTCCCATTCATGTGGCACAAGTTTAAGATCACTGAAGCAAAAAAATCCTAAAAACTTGCACAGAAGCTCAGCTCCGCAGACTGAAACGAATGGAAAAACACTGCAATAACACCTGCCATAAGCAATCTCTTATGAAGCTGTCCAAAACTTGTTGTGTAACAGCAGTAGGTGTTCATCTGTCTATATATATTACATATATATATATATATATATAAAATAAAGGTGGTATACAATCGCATCCATTACATTTGGGAAATCTTCGAGATGATCTCTTAAAATAAGCAATTGCCTTGGACTAAGTCTCTCTCTCTCACTCTCCCCCTCCCTCCCCCGTCTCACCCCCAATTTGGGATGTATACAAGAAGGCAATTTGCAAGAACCTTTTGAAAGATGAGGTGGATATTCCTGAAACAAGAGACACTAAATGCACATGCAGGAATCCAGATCAGCAGTCAGCAATTTCCCTCGCAAGTTTGCTAGTGGCTGGGACAGACAGCTCACTGTACATTGTCAAATGGCAAAATAATTACTAAAATATATAATTTACTTAGTGCCAGCTCAAGACCAATGTTTGAGTGGCCTATCTCAAAGTGCCATTTGAAGTGGAAGTGCCAATATTCATGGCAGCGCTGTGCCAAAGCTGCGCTGCAGTGGCTCAGGACCTTGATACTCAAGTGTAGAACGAAGTTCCCATTCCTGCTGCTTTCCCTTTCCCAGGGGCAGAAGAAAGTGTTATTATCACAGTGCTTACCCATTTCCTCAGTAAGGTGTTAGAAGACAGACGTTCAAAGCTACCAAAATGCCTAACATGACTTCAGTACCTGTCTACTTTACAGCCTTGGCCCTTGGTTCAGTACATCCAGTCAATGGTCTTTCCAAGGTGAAGTAACCAAGCAACCAAACCTGCTCCATGCATGACAGTCTGAGTGTGGCAAGACTGCATGAAATTACTGTTTCCCTTCAAGCAGAAGGTTTACACCAATCAACGTGAATTTTGGAGTTAATTCCCACAGATGGTCACAAGCATGAATGAATTCTGAAAAACTTTAGAAATAAAAATTTAGCAGATGTAAACTTAATAAACGTAGTTATCTAGGTGCATCTTCTAGCTGGGGAAGCACTTAATGTTGCTGACTGGCAGCACTGTGAGCGAGTGCCACAGCAAGGGTTATTACATACTCATTGCTTGCTTCCCCCACCCACCCACCCACTCTTTACATTTCTAGCCCCAAACATCTGCTAGGAAAGTAGATGGATGTTTGGTCTGAAAATACAGCCATTCCTACATTGTTATTGCCAGCAAACAAACCAAATATGATCCACAGCTTGAAAACACTGAGAAAATTAAAAAAACCTTTTACCAAGCCTAAAGGCATGATGTACTTTGTGTTTTTGGCACTGTTTGCAACAGGAAGGAAAAGAAACTGGGTTCATCAAGTCCTCAAGGCTATTCTGAACATTATAATTGCTTATCTGCTCTATTCTACAGAAACTGCTAAAATAGCTTAAACCTAGATCTGTCTTGAGTTTGTTATTCTCTGTGTGCACACACACAGTGCTGTATCTCGCTGTTACTGAAGAAAACTGACATTTTTGCTTCTAGGCAGATAAGACTCCCTAGAGTGCAAGCCACAGCAGCAGCCTCCACTTCTGTAACCAAAAATTTCAGACATAAACAGATCACAATTTTAATACCCTCCAAATGCAGCTATTAGCAGCTTTTCCTAATAAAAGTATGATAAATCCTTAAGCAATTTTGATATAGTACTCAGGCATTACACATATGAATGTTCAGTCATTAGTCAAAGATAACCCATTTAAGCACTGTAGAAAGGCACACAGTTGTGTATCAGTACTTGCCTAACAACACTCGTCTCAAAGCATCATTATAACGCAGTAGAGCGGCCTCATCTGTGTACAGCAGCATTTTCCAGAATGAAATGGAAACACTGCTGTTTGTATTTGCTGTTCACTGTACACAGGAATTGAATTGGGACCACTTAAATAGTTGTCCAGCCTTATATTCACATTAGTCAATATATTGCTTGCTACTAATTACATTTACAACTTCAGAGCAAGAGCACAGATAGGATGCTTTAACAACTTTTTCAAACCTTACCAATTTCCACCTCAAAGCACATTATTTTTTCCTGTGTCTATTTAGATACACGTGGACAATTTTCCATTTGCTCCTGTACCAACTTTCGCCATCAGTTCAAATAAGCCTTTTCTTCCCTATGGTTTCCCTTCACAATGCATGTATAGTCAGCAGTCACATCCCCTCTCAATCTCTGATTTTCCAAGCTAAACAAAACACATTCATCTCATTTCCACTTCTGTCGTCCTCTCTGCCTGTTCCAGAGCTCCCTTTGCTCGAATACTACTGACTAAAACTACATTAGGCTGGGCTGTGCA
Organism: Falco peregrinus; assembly: GCF_023634155.1. Lineage (NCBI taxonomy): Eukaryota > Metazoa > Chordata > Aves > Falconiformes > Falconidae > Falco > Falco peregrinus. The sequence continues at coordinate 28,449,589 of NC_073732.1, read as the reverse complement.
GCACTAACACCTTATCTCACTCCACAACACTCAAAATTGCATCTGCCATCACTAATGCATCACGTGAGCAAGGTGCTGTCCTCCTGTTGTTATCTTACATGCTTTGTCCTCTACCACCTCCTCGCCTACAGCTGATGGTCTCCCACATTGGAGCAGAAGCATTCACTGCTTGTCTTCTAAGCGACCTTCTTTGACATTCACACAGAGGCACCATGCACTCCAACAGGTTATACCTGCAGTGCTGCAGCCTCATTTGGGTGTTTCTGCTCTAAGTTGGGGGGTGTGGGGTGTTCTCCTTTGGTTGGTTTTGGGGTTTTTTTTTGTGGTTTCTCTGTCCTTTTATTTTTTCTTACACAAAACGTTTAAATTATTGCAAATAAACACAGAGCTTCAGCATTCTTATTTATGCAGTCCACAAGAGTTTCTTACATTTAAACACCTCACCTGAAGGTGAACAAATGGAATACTATCTATTCAGGTTCTTAAAGCAATGCAGGTCCCAGAAGCGTATGAAGGAAACACCAGAGATAAACACAGTTGAGCAGCAAAGTTTATATTGTGTGCCTCTGTAGACACCTCTAGTCCTGAAATCTCTAGGGAGAAAGATGTTCCTATGCTTTTTCAAATGATGCAGTGGGATATTTTTATCTGACCGGCTTGCACCTGAGGTGCAACAACTCTTCCAGATTACAGGTTCAATTACAGATAATAACCTGCCACTGTAATGTGACCTTCCAGGCAAGCCTGACACAACTGAATTAGTCCATTGCTCTGAAGGAAAGAGTGCAGTTTAGGTAATATGAGCAAGACTGAATTAACATGACATCCTACCAAGAGCAGTCAAGTCTCTATTGACACAGGTCTGGAAAGAGGTGGAGAGGCCAGAAGACAGAAATTAGAAACTAAAGAGAGAGAACTAATTACAAATCTTTTATTTAAATTGCATTTCCATAACTGTATTTCTGAGAGAACTTAAGAAAAGATAATTTGCATAAATAACTAATAAGATAAGTACGGACAGCTACTTTCAGAGCTGCTGAGACAAAATCAGCTATTTGCTGAGCATGTCACAGCTTCTTTCTGTTTAATGATTACAGAATATAAACATCCATAAATGTAAAAAAATAAGCTAATCAACAGCTCTGTGTGCTTTTTCCCTGAAAAGCCACACTCTTAATATCAGAATATAAAACTATAATAGTAATATTTACCAAAATATCATGAAAACACTACATAAGTTAGAATTAGTAGATACTAGAGCTGGACACATACAACCCAAACACTGAAGTGTCAGCAAATCACAAGGGGTTGGATCACAGTACCTTCCCTGCTAACAGACAGTACCCTTCCCATGTAGAGTTCACATTGGATTTTCTTTCCTAATTTCCCAGTGGTGTAAAATAAAAGTTCTAAACAAGTACAATTTCCTTATGTCTGGTAGAGAAAATATGGTCTCAGAGACAGGTAAGTCCCAGTTCGGTTGTTTGGCATTCACTTCGTCATGCAAATGCCAGAAGTTCACTGTTCAGTCCCACTTGGGTCTCTCTGAAAGAGGCAAGGAGGATGGGTGAATCATTAAGGAACGGAGGCAAGCACCCAAGCCCACTCACCCCCACCCACCCCACTACCCTTTGTCAGGACCTACAGCATGAGAAGGCTCACTGACAAAAAGCAAATCCTTAAAAAGCTCCATCAACTCTTTTATCTGCATCAGCATAGTCCCATAGGAAACCAACTTCTCCCAAGCATCAGGAGCAACATGCTAATTCCTAGGGACATTCACAAGTCTCCTTATGTCATGCTGTTGGGAACTGCCGCCTCTGTCACTGTCCAGCAGGGATGTCAGCTCCTTCCATCGACTTGGAGCAAAAGTAACTGTCACGGCAGTGTCTTGCTTAGGTTGGAGAAAAAAAATGGGAAGCCCTGAAGGGTTCTGCCAGGGAAAAATAATTAATCCTGTCTGGTCATGAAAGACAAATAAATTAAGCCATAGAAACTGTCTGGTTCCTGCTAATTATGTCTTCTACTTCAGATGATTATCAGTTTGCAGACTCATCACTCAATAGCTGTTCATGGGTTCTGGAATTTGTGTTAATGGATCATTATCCGTCCTTCGCACCATTAGCAAGATAAAGACATCACGCTGCTCAAAAAAAACCACCATCTCAAGTCACAGAGTATGGATCCGGCTTTTCTTTCACTTGGTCTGGAATAGCAAAACTGTAGCAGATATGCATCCAAAACATAGCTGCCCCAGTTACACACACATGCCAGAGAGCAGACTGCTGCCTGGAGAGAAGCACGATTAACGGGCACTAACCAAAACACTGCAAGAGTGCTCAGACTCAGCAAAGGGGGACCTGGGTGAAGACGTGGGAGACCACTCTCTCCTTCCACAGTGCCAAAGAGAGCTCAGAACGAACATAAGCCCACCAAAATCAGAGGGACCGCACGACTGTCCTGATAAATCCTAGAAGCGAATATCAGTTTCATTTGAGAAGCAGTACAGTTCTGCCTGGAGATGACAGGTTCACCAATGACAGATTTGTGAACCATCTTCCCTGCAATGCATGTCCCAAATGCAGTGCACAGATGAATTAATATGACAATGCCGCTGTCAGACTGACTTACAGAAAAGTTATTAACATTATTCTGGTGTCCCAAATAGAACTAGCAGTGCCTATGGGCAAGAAAAAGCACTACAGGGAAAAATGGTGGTGTCTCTGAACAGGCTTTCATTAAAAAGATGCACAAATTGACAGATGATTAATTCTCCCACTAACCATTAGCTTCATTGATGGTGGCATAATCACAGTGACAAAAACACAGATGCAGTCAGGTTTACAGTGAGTCACATCATAGTTCTGTAAGCTGCAAACTTCCCCAGCTTCTTGACAAATACAGTGAAAATGGAGATGTAGGCCCTCTAGGGAAAAAAAAATTACCTTTGCTTTTGAAAAAGATGAGCATTTCTACCTTTAATTTATAGGCATTCCATTTTGCTGTTATAAGCAGTACTGTAAATCTACCCTGAAGTGACAGTTTTTAATCACTGACCTCAAAGGGAATAAGGAATACAAAATTTGGGCCTCTCAGAAACAGCATTAGAGAGTCACTCGCCCCATAGGACAGGCAGGGGTCCAGCTGCCTTGTGAGACTAGACCTGTAGGAGTCTGCTTCAGGCAGGAATGGCTCCCAAATCCTGGTGGTCCCTCACTCACTGCAGGAGCACGGGCTGACCTCAGCACTGCTCCTTACCCTATGCCAAAGGGTAAAGGTACCCTGCAAAGGGAGAGAAACCTGTGTGTAGAGTGCATGCACTCTAGTTAAATTTTAAGCATTCAAAATTAAATTCTGAAGTCTTTAATATCAAAATGTCTTCACAGTATTTCCCAATTTTGCTGTTGGAGGGATACTTCAAGAACTGAATGATCATAGCATGTAATATAATGGCAAGAGACTAAGGTGTGAGGGGTTCATAGGGGACTAATGAGGAATCACTGTTAGGCATCTGTTTTGCACAAACGTCTCATCAATGCTTGGAGGTCAGGCTCTTTCTGACACTTTCAATTCCTCCTCGCTAGAAGCAGAAGGAATGCATACCTGCAGATTTCGCTGGAGTTCTAGAAATGCCTCAGGAGGCAACACTTAAATGTAAGGCAGCATCAGACCGTGCGAACACAATCAACCCATTTCACTGCAAAACACAGTCGCCATCCACACCCAGAGCAACTCTGCCCGCTGCTCTGCTCTTCTCCAGGCGCTAATGCTTTAGTTAGCGCTCGGGCTCAGTTCCCCTGAGCACCTGCCCGTCGGTGCCTCCACCCCGAGGGACGGGGAGGGGGCGCCGGGCCGCTCCACCTGCCCGCAGCCGCGGCGCGCCACCGGGACCCCGCACCGGCAGCACCGGGTACGCGGGGCGCTCCCGCAGCGCCCCCTGGCGTGCCAACGCGGCAGCACCGGTAACCGGCCCGTGCTCCCCCAGCCGCCAGCACCGCGCTACGGGGGGCCGGCCCCGGGCACCCCACCCGCTGAGCAGCCGCCGCAGCGGGTCCCGGCCAGCCCGGCCTGCACACCCGCTCCCTGCCACCGTATGGCACAGGCACGGCCGCAGCAAGGCCGGCGCAGCACCAACCGCTAACTCACCCCAACAAGGTATACACAGAGATTTCAGTGGCCACTGACAGCAGGAAACACAAGAAGCCAAAAATATGAGAAAACCTGCAACTTACCATGAAATACACCATTGTCCGCCAGGAAGTGCCTGCAGTACTGCAGACAGCTTTTCTTATCCAGACTCCAGTAACTCATTGTAAGATGACTTTCTGCTCACCATCAAAAGCGGTGACCCTACAAAGTGAAACAGAAGATGGATAATCATGAGTTAATTTACAAGAAATGCACAACTACCGCAAGCACTATAAGGGTATTTATTTGTGCCCTTCATGCAAAATAGTTCACTAGCTTCATGCAAAGCATTACAACAAGCACAGTCCTTCACTTTCCAAATGTGCCCGTTTCCAAGGTCATGCAGGCGAAGGGTGCAGGCAGATCACTCAGACCGAGCTAGAGACGGACTGCCAGCAATGCTTACAACCAGCAAGTTTAAGACAGCTGAGGTGAGCCCACCCTACCCAGCAGTTGCTGCACCCGCGCCGGGTGCCTGTTGTTACTATCAAACCCCACAGCCCCTGTAGGCTATCACAGGGCCACGGAGAGATGATCAATTTAATCTATTTCATTAAGCTGCCCCATATTTAACAAGCTACAGACACATCAGACAGCACCACAGAACTGTAAAACCTCCCCAAGTAAAGGTTATTACAAGATGTGTATCAAAGGTAATTACTTCCTGATTTTGAGACCACAGAGCTGCATTGTGTGGACACAGAGCCCCCAAGCACTCCCCCTGCATCAGCACACCCTTGCCCTGGGCAGACATTCACCCATGGGGGCTCGAGATGAACGCTGCTGGGGACAGGCAGTTCAAGCAGCTCCTTTGAGGAGGTGCAGTTACATTACTGACGCAAAATTAGTGTCCTCCACCTGTAAGGGATCCAGGCTTTGCACAGGGAGAAGATACTCTCAGTTCAGAGCGCAAGTTCTACCAAGTACAGAAGCACAGGATAAATTGTCTATGTGCTTTACCATCTTTCCTGCCTGCCCTATGACCCCATTATACAGCTAAGCACTGATGGGACCAAACAGCATGAGTGGGAGCAATACCCTTCCTGGCAAACACCACCAGCCGAGGACAGCCCAGAGCACAACCAGAGCCTGAACACTCCCCCCTTGATGGCTGCCTGAACCAAGCGTCTTTATCCGCAGGCACAAACAAGCCCACATTGCTGCACAAGAGGAAGACTGGGATTCATCCCTGAAGCACTGCACTCTTTTCAGAAGCAGATTGCAGAGAATTCCCCTGAGACCACAGCAGACAGCCAGCAACCCTTCCCTGCACAGGTCCGTGCTGGCCCCTGCCTTCCCTGCTCACCTGCCAGGGTTGAGGCTCCCAGCACTGGCACAGGATGAGTTTTGACTCCAATGCCAGCAGCATAAGAGACAAGCCCATCAAAGTATTCATGGCTAATTTGCCAGAGGTGCTATCACCAATAAGCACTGGAAATGGAGAGCAGTCTTTTTGGACACAGGCCCCAGAGTTCCACTGGAGCAAGCCCCCCGATAGCCAGTTTTTCTTGGATCCAGCCAATAATATTTATAAACCAGTTAAAAGGGAAATGCACAGCAAGCCAGCACAAAACAAAGACCAGCCAAGCGAGGGCAAAGCAAGTGGCTGAAGCCAATCACTGACAATGAGGTGAAAAACAACCCCCTCTCAGCCCCGGGAGCCTTTCCATCACAGCCACTGGCTGTTCCACTGCCACAATCCAGGACAATAGGAACCATCAGAACAATTATTTTTAGAGACCTAAACAGTAGAAGTTAACTCATTAATAAGCTGGTGGTTATAACTCAAGACAAGGCTGTATTTGTTAGAGTCATTTCATTGAACTTCCAAAGGATTTCACCCTTTTGTTTTGCAAGTTGGACCTTGCAAAAATCCATCCCACCCACAGGTCTTATTATGCACAGTTAGAGTTACAGCCAAACAAACCAGCATTTCATATTTCTTTGACATTTGTTGCTGGAAAAAAAACCAAAACTAAAACCCCATGGACTCCTTGATCTTCTGACACCCAGACACCGAATCCTTCTCCCTTTGCTGTTTTATCAAGTTCAAGATTCTTGTTTCAGCAATCCAGATACCGCATCCTCTTACAAGCTCACTTTGATCTCCCATTTTATCTCCCTCCCACCTTCACTCTGGTCAACCCAGCTGCTTTCTCACCCACACTCGGCACAAAACAATTCCAACTGTCTTTATCCAAGCAAACCACTAGCAGGATGTAAGGACACTGCCACTCAAGCCTCCTCATAAAACTACTGTCAGGGGGGCTTAGTGACAAATCCCCCCCCCCCCCCCCAAATGAAATATCACTGCACACTGGAAATGCCCAGACTGCAGCTCTGTGAGGAACACAGGTGTATTTTGCTTATGTGATTTCAAAACAAAGAGGGAAAGATATAACCTTAAATCATAGGGATAATATGAGTCCTGTTGGCTAAGGACGAGTTTAGCTACAATCATTCCCTGGGACCCAACCACTGTATGCAGCTGTAAGGGAACAGAAGAACCTGGAGAACTTTCACTCCTTCCCCACGCAGCAGTGTGATGAATGCTGTCTCCTGCAGTGGTGAATGTAAAGCAGCCGACCATGTAGAGCCCAGAAATACCTGTTGTTTCTGGTCCACCTGGAAACAACCCCAGTCCTACCTCTGTTGTGGTCCCCTGCAATGGCTGGGCAGACCTCTGCTCCCCTGCCACTTCTGTCAGTCACCAGGCACCCCTCAGCTCATCCACCTCACAAACCTAGGGAAAAAGCAGGCTGTTCCTAGAGGACTAGCAAGCTGAAGGAGCTCAGAGAAGGTTCAACAGCACTGGCACTGTAAAGGGGTAGCAGTACCCTGCAACCTGGAGGCAAGGTAGAGGGGAGCCAGCTTCTCCCTCTCCCACCAGCGAGCTGTTGGGTCAGACGAGCTCTCACGGACACCCCTGCCAGGGGTGCTCCAGTCTGGAAGGTGGCAAGAAGTGGCTAACACGGGGCTGAAGCGTAACTTGGTGAAAAAGTGTAGCGATGTTTATGCTTACTTGCACTGTCGATTAGTACAAGCATTAGAGACCAATAGGCAAACACTAATTGATACCTGTGATATTTCTGTTGCAGGTTTGAGAGGAGGCTGTTGTTGCAGATGTGGGATTTGCCTCTTCGCTGTTGCTTCTGTGGGGAGGAGAGATGGTCTGAATGATCCACTGCAGGCGTGAGCCAAAAACGCCTGTTCCTGTTCTGCTCTATCTTAAAACTATCACAGCCTCCATTACAGTATGTGTTTTGGGTATGGCCCACATATTGTTTACACTAAAGGCATATTTTACTAAAATTTGGAATGCTAAGCAGCAATACCCGCTACCTCTGCCAGACTTCATCTTCTACATTTCCTGGACTTTTGCCCTTGCCAGACATAAGCTTTCATTATAGCTTGCCATAACTAGGGCCACTCTTCTAGCATTAATTAATAAGGCACAAGCTGTTAGTTACTTTTAAAGAGTAGGAATAATTCTGTCATCATAGTCCAGCCTACTGCCAGGCGTTTTGCTTTAGGCTATACAAATAGAAGTAGCATCATGTTTTAATTAAAAAACCCACATCAAATACTCATCACTAAGAATTTACACCAAATAAAGAGAGATGATCTCTCCTGCTCTGCTCCCACACAGAACTTGTATCATGGGGGAGATGTATGGGGAAAATGTTGCTATCTATATACATAAGCAGTGCCTCCGAAAGAAACCCTTGACCCCCTCCCTCCCCTTTCATGGCTCATGCCGGTACAATACTCCTTTGTTCTTGTACAAAGGGTTCTCCCACACCACGGTGGCCCCTTAGAACAAAGGTTCTCCCTGGCACAGTCAGGGATGAAGGCAGAATCCCAAAGTGGCTGCATCAGCTGACACAAACATCCTGTAAGAAAACCTTCCTACGAAACAGCAGCAGTTATTTGGATGGCCCTGAAAGTTATTTGCTTTCTCTATTACAGAGCTCTGGGAGAGACCAGCCAAGATCATGTCTTACTGTATTGTACAAAAAAAAAGCAAACAAAAAGCCAGCCAGCCACACACTTTGGGCCAAATACCATCATTTCAAATGAACATGCACTCAGGAACTTCACCGTACACAAAACTTGCACCATTTCAACAAGAGTAATATAGTAGAAAACTAACATCCTGATGACGTCAGACCAGAACGTCATACAGGCCATATGAGTAAAAAGTCCCAATAAGCACATAATTAGGTTTAAATAGGAAACGACTATACCACCAAAACTATTTTGGCAAAAAGCTACTGAAAACCTGAACAGATGCAAATCTGAGTTCAAAACTAGTTTGTGTAGTTACTTAATAATGCAACCAATTCAGAAAGGGAGCTGAAAACACTCCTAGCTTTTCTGCTCTGCAGGTTTCTCAGTGTAGGGGTATCGCTTTTTCACAACAAGCAAAATTCCTTGCAGGTTCAACCATGAGCCTGGCACATTCATTCCAAGAGGCAAAGCAATCGGTGCTTCACTGCCTGAGCTGGGAGATGTTACTCCAGTGTGACAGGAATCCATCTACTTTGTATCTGGATAAAGTGTATTATTAACATACAAGTTGAGTCCATTAAGTAGTCTGCAGAAACACAGGAACTTGAAGGAACTGTATCTTCTATTTTAGCTGATTAATTTCCATTATACATGTCAGCCACTTTTAGTACTTCGAGTACTTGTTCCATAAGAGATGTACTTTCAAAAAGAAGGGCTATGATTAGTTCTACTGAAGAGTACTTTACGAAAGAGATATTAAGGGAAGTTAAACTGATCTTGCTCAAAGAAGCTTGATACAAAAAATAAGTTAAACTTATGTATTCGTGTGTGTATATGCATGCATATACATGTATCTGTATACATATAGATGGATGAGATGAGCAATTATGATCTTTATTTTGTTATCAAGATAGCGGTTAAACTCACAAGGAAAGTGTCGTTATATGCACACTTTATGAAATTGTTTTATTATAAGTTGTAGAGATGAACGTGTAAGATACTTCTGGATTTAGCAGAGGACACATATGTCCCGCGTAGGTTGTGATAGATGCTTCCTATTACAAGAGGTGTAACACCAAGAACGTAACACCTGACACCACCACCACCCCCTTCCCCGGTCTCACTGCATTCTGCAGCTTTCCCCTCCCCGCACAGAAAAAACCCATGCTTTAGCAAGCGGTGTCCAGGGAATCACAAGCCGTTGTACCAGCAGCTGGAGGGCAAGCAGCACTTTAAGCGAAACATTCTCAGCTCAGGCTGACTGTTATGGTTAGCACTAAACTATTTTAGAAAGTAGCACCATAATCTAAACATTTATCTGCAATATTTAACCAGGACACTGTGCAGGTCCCTAATGTGAAGAGGGTATTAAGCACACATCCATTTAGCACCAGACAGGAACTCCTTTTGAGTCCTATACACAGCTCTCTTGAGAGCCTCAGACAGATAATTGGTAGTTAAGTGAGCAGTATACAGTGTGGAGAGACTGCTAATCTCACCTTTTCTCAGCTGCCCTCTCCCCTTCTGGTTTCTGAAGCACTTCAACAGATAACAGTATTAAGTCAATCAGATACTATGAATCGTTCCTAATAACAGGACAGTTACTGCAGTTCACCAGCCCTTCCCTCTGACAAAACCACAGTTCCAGCTTCAGAGTTCACTGTTCAATATAAACCCAGTGAACATATTTTGAAGGTATGATTTATTAAAAAATTATTCCTTTCCTTAGCACAAGACTATGTATGGTAAGAACAAGTATTTTGCAAAAAGTTCTACCAAAGTTTGGGTTTTGTTTTTTTTTTAAAAAAAAAGCCAAAACCACTATCTGTCTGGCAATTATGTTTTCAACAGAAAAGAAAGTGCAGGAAAAAACTGAATATTCAGAGGGCTCCAGATTTTGGAAGATTGCACCTTTTGAGATACCTGTTAATAATAATTTTTACAGTGAAAAATAGTTCAGAGATACTGGATGTTACAATTGACATGTAATAAAGGGGAAAAAAACTGGTTAAAAACAAGAGCAATACAGAGTCAAGCAAAGGACACACTAAGTGTTAGATTAGAAATAATACTGTATTAGATCCAGATACGGCCAGAGAGCACTCTTATGAGCATTAGACACATTTGTGTGGGAGGGTGGAAAGACCATCTGGCTGGCACTAAGTAACAGGAATACACTGTCCAGAAACACTGGTCTTTAATCTGGCAGCTGTGACTATGGTGGGGACACCCAGAATCTCTTGACGACTGCCATCACGTGCATCCAGTCAGCTTCCAGTTATCGCAAACAGCGGGAAAAAACCCACACCAGATCACAGTACAAATACTACTTTGACCTTTCCTTGGAGAATACTGAGGTAGTATTCAAAAGCTAAGCAACTTAGCTTCACAACAAATCTACATACAGTATTAGAGGAGAGGGTTAAGTTAACTGCGTTATCTTAAGTCTAAGAGTAAGCACATTATTTGCACACCTCAGGAACAGAAAGAGGACTGCCCAGATGGGATTACCGGTCTTTCTGTACAACCTCTTAGTTCAATAAAGAAAATGTTCCAGATCAGGCTCTACATCATTTCTAAAGATGTCATCAGCACTCAGCAGCTTGGCAAACACATTGCAGTGGAAAACAGAGTAAGAGATACTTATCCCAGAACCCACTCGCAACAGCCCAAAGGCTGAGCGCTTTATTTTACTAATATTATGAAATAACAGAAACTGAAGGGGGAGTGAAGTCGTTTTCAATTCTGTTTATACCACAACATGCAACCAGGAAAATTTATGTTCTCACCAACTTTATTTCCCTGGAGCATGTTAAAATATGCTGCAGGATTTCTCCAAGGTTAGTTTATCAGTAAGTAGCCATCAACAGGAACTTCTTTCCAGGCTTTATAAATGAGAAAAATAGCTGCTGTTTTCAGCCTGTGTTTTTACTTTCTGCAGAAAGTATCAACAAACCTTCTGGTGGAAAAACCTTCAAGCTTTCAGAGACCAGATGCTGCACAATGTGGGCTGTATTTTTTTTAAAACAGTATCCACAAAACAAAGTAGCTATTGGATGAAAAGCTTAGCCATAGTTAGACCTGAAAACAAAATCTGAAGAGATTATAAAATCCTAGTATGAAAATATTTCATGGGGCATCCACCCATCTGCAGTCTTGGACTTCGTATTTCACTAAGCCACTAACAGTCACCCAAATACTGCTAAGCATTTAAGCTGGTCTGAATTCATGCAGATTTAGATTTAACTGTCATACAAACCCAGACCCTAAGGGTTCCATCATCTGTGCAAATCACATCAATAAGCATCAAATATCGACACTCACTCAAAATAACCTGCATAAATGTTGCTAATATTACATGTATAGGAGCCATGCAGAATAGGCAAGACACATTAGCTGCATCAGACGAAAGATCCATACTGCTGATACAAAAAGACATTTTCATCCTTAAATTGATGTTGCTCTCATAACTTAAGAAAGTTTCGCCTACCTATGGTGTAAACTGTTTCATAAATGTAGGGATACTTTCCAGAAGTTAAAAGCACCTTGAATAAACAAAATGCTTAAAAAAAATACCCACAACAGAACACTCCCTTTTCAACAGCAAGTATATCACCAGCATGAAAAAAGATTATCAATAATACTTGGTAATAGAAAGGAAAAACATCCAGTATCTGATCCTTTTCTTATTTCTCTAGGAACTGGTCTGGCAAATCAAATACGAGATTTTTGTCGGGTATATTTTTCTGCCAGATCAGTTCCCTAATCTAATGTGCCATGAGGCCACAAGAACAGCTGTGCTGGCACAATGCCGGCAGTAAAGGTACTAGAGTGTGCGAGCCAGCACAGTAGCAAAGAAAAATTTCCTGTGGATTTCACTGGGAGCAACTGGAAACTCTTAGAAGTCAGAGTTGTCTATTCAAAGGGAAAAGGGCACAAGAGAGTTTGGATTTGGGATACAGATGTTGCACTTGCATGCATTGCAGATGAAGTTTCCTGAAAATGTGAAATTGGCGTTTTTTTCTTAACCTGTTTTTTTGGCTATTCCCTCATTACAGCATTAAACACTAATCTGTCATACATCATTCACCACATGAAGACAGACCCTGATGTCAGTTTGCTTGTTTAAGTGTTTGAAAAAGCTGCTTTTAAACCTGTGTTCATTTTACAGCAACTAATCATCTACCTCAGCAAGCCAGAAATAGCACTATCCCCAGTGACACTGCTGCTGCCACATCAGGCCACAGCTCTCTTCACTGTCCCCTATGCTAGTTCAGTCTCTTGTCCCCATACCAAGGCTCGGCTGGGAACAGTCAGGAAACTGCACTCAGCTTCACTTGGCCAGCACCAAGGCATAAAGAGCAGGCAGGGACGGCTCACATCTCCCTCCTAAAGGCACCAGGGACAGGTGAGGTTCAGCCCAACCCTAACCACACCTAACTTGGATCACACTAGAGGACCGGTACCCACAGCTTGCTCCATGAACTACCCTTCCACTTCCCAGGAGAGGAGCAGGTAGGCTTCAGTGCACAGCACTGTACATGGTGTCTGGCCAAGTTACCCAGCCCCTGTTCCTCCCCTGGTTAGCCCACCCAGTGCAGGCAGGAGGCCAGTCAAGCTGTGTTAGCCTCTATAGTGGACAACTTTCTTATCTGTCCTACCCACAGCTAACATACAGCAAACCTTAATGTTCCTGGGCCTTCTAATTCTGATGGAGCTTTTGTTTCAAGTCATTTCTCTGCTCTTTCTGGGAAGTCATGAAAAGCATGTGTCAGCACAACTTGCTGAGAAAGGCATTAAAAAGGATTTGAACTGACTCCCCATGGCAACAGACCCTGAAAGGGAATTAGCATTTGCTCCCCATTCCTCAAGAAGCCTAAATGGAATTTGTTTTTCTCCTATTTAAGGAATTATTTCCAGAAGAGCAGCATGCTGCTGCCTCTACCGCTCAGCAGATGCAGTTTCAGCACACCCTGTGTTCAGCACAACAGCCATCCCACCAGACACAGAACTAATAAATATGAGCAAGTGTACATTAATGTTTTTCTTACACAACTTTCCAGTACTCCGCACACCCTTCTGGTGCTTTTGCCAGCTCTCTGTACATCAATTCACTAATCCAAATAATTTTTTGGTTTTGCTGCCAGAGGTTTTCAATCTCTGTATGTCAAATGCGAGCGTCTTTCTATGCTGGAGATTTTAATCTACCGAGAGAGAACACACTTTACCACATTGGCAATGATTGGGTTTTTTTATTGTATCATCAACAACACTTCTTCAGATTCTATTATGCTCTGAGATTTTTTAATGTTTTCTCGTATTTCTTCTGTAAACAACACCACCCACTTCAAAGTAGGCAGAGGAACACACAGCAAGCACAGAACTGTCAGCTCCAAGAGCCATCAATCCCAACATGAACAGTCCCAAAGTCAGGGGAAACGATTAACCTCAGAGGCAGTTCACAAACTCCCAGAGATTCCTAGCTCATGCCTCAATCTCCAGGTAAAAACTGGAACAAGGCCAGGGGGAGGAGGGGAATAGCCAACTTCACCTCCCATGCTGGAGATGATAAATTTCCACAGACAAAGAATTACACTACTGCATGGGGTCAAGAAAATAAACTCCCATTCACAGCACTCAGTCCAATGGCGCTGATGCTGACTAGGCTGAACTATTGAGAGTGTTGGCAAAGGGAGACCACTGGTCTCCCAAAAACACGTGCAGCACTGCTTTTAGCTGAAGCTCTGGTTAAACACTGCTTTGCCATGGTGCCTGGACTGTGAAACATCAAAGACGAAGGAAGGGAGGAGATGTTCTCACAGAAATTCAACAGAGCGAGAAATTCACTGAACAGCTGCTAATAACACATCTTTAAGACTTTCTGAAAATACCTGGCACAGACTTTAAGACCTTTTCCCAACAGCAAAACAATGCTTTAAAGACATGATGTCATGATAATGAACACAAAGTGCAAGCTTACCTTGTTCCTACTTACCATGATTTTAGAAAACAGTAATTCTCTTTCTAGACATTAAAATAAACATTTCTCTTCAGTAGGTCATTCCATGGCTTTAAGAAGGACCTTCTTTACCTTGATAGATCAACAGAAACATACTCTGTAAAAGGCAGACAGTACGCAGCACACCAGATCATGCCTGAGAGTATCTGTCTCTCACTAGGAATAAATACTTGATAATTTGGACAAGTCATTTTCAGACATACTGTTAATATATGAGACCCTATTCCTTGAAATGGCAGCACTGCCTGTTTAAATAGCTGAAGCAGCTATTGCTGAACTCGTAGCTATTGCTATAACCTACAAAACCCTGGATGTTGCGCTGCTGTAGCATAGAATAATTCAAACCATGTAGTAAAATACAAAATTAAAAATAAGATGCTTGGAAAGGACTCTGGCCAACACAGCCAGCCATGTACACAGATGATCTGCATCTTGTACATTTGGCTACTTACCAACTGACACACAGTCCCCCAAAGAACAAACATTACATACCACAGAACCCTTCGCGTTTGTCATCAATTGATATAATTGGTAATTCTTCCATCTTGTTCTTGGGGGGACACTACCAACCAATGTGCCAATCACCCATGGCTGGAACTAAGACTAAGCAAAGAATATGGGAAACCCATTGACAGGAGGCTCAGTAATGCCCAATTTAGACCTATGCAATTACAATCGACACATCCTGTACTCCATCTCAGTGACATGCTTGGTCATGCTCCGTGTGCATGGGGACCTGAACTTTAAGTCAGTTCCAATAACTCAAGCCTGTAATGGAGCATGGACTGCTTTACACAACAGCTTGTCTCTACTTGAAATTTCTTGCAAGCAACCTTGAATTATTTCAGACTGAAGAGACTCACACAGACATCTCTTGCCAAGAATGATACACTGCTCTAATGCACACAGCCAAACGTCCATGGAGCGGTTTTGCACTGCTCACCGGTGGACCCGAGCCTCCGCAGGGGTATGCTGCATCCCCAGCATCAGGTCCCTGGCTTTTTCTAGCACTGCAACAGGCATCTGCTTCCAAACTGCTGTCAGCAGCTCTGCCCATCTCTCCCTTGCACTCTTCTGCACTCCCACTGCCCTTGTGGGAACCTTAGTAAGTGCCTACCTGCAGGTGCAGATATTTCCTCACATTCTGGATCTGCCAACCTGCCTTTCCATCTCTCAAATGCCTGCTCCACATCACCCTCAGCTACCCAGGTACAACTAGATAGTCCTTCTACCCCTTCCTGGGGTGCATGAGGAGAAGCGTGGGCAGCAGGTCAAGGGAGGTGATCCTCCCCCTCTACTCTGCCCTGGTGAGGCCATGCCTGGAGTTTCTGGGCTCCCCAGTTCAAGAGAGACAAGGAGCTACTGCAGAAGGTCCATTGAAGGCTACAAAGATGATGAAGGGGCTGGAACATCTCCTTTATGGAGGAAAGGCTGAGGGAGCTGGGCCCGTTTAGCCTGGAGAAGGCTGAGAGGGGATCCCACCAACGCATGCAAATGACTTGAAAACGAGTGTCAAGAGGATGGGTCCAGGCTCTTTTCAGTGGTGCCCAGTGACAGGACAAAGGGCAACGGGCACAAACTGCAGCACAGGAAGCTCCATCCGAATATGAGGAAAAACTTTTTCATTTTGAGGGTGACACAGCACTAGAAAAGGCCGCCCAGGAGGGTTCTGGAATCTCCTCTGAAGACATTCAAAACCCGATGCAAACCTGTGCAACCTGCTCTAGGAGAGCCTGCTTTAGCAGAGAGTTGGGCTAGATGGATCTCCAGAGGTGCTTTCCAACCCTGACCATTCTATGATTCTGTAATGCCAGATAATCAGCAAAAGGCTCTGTAAGTCAGGAAAGCAGAGGGCAAGCTCAGATCTCTGGAGTAATGACAATGCCCTCCATGTCCATGGAGATTGGAAGAAGAAAGCCACCTTTGTTACAGAAAACAACTCCAGTTTCCTAAAGTAAACAAGAAAGAAAAAAACCCACCAAAACAAAACAAACCCAAACAAAAGAGAGTACACACACCTCCCTCCTGACCATTAGATCAGCCTGCAGGAACATTGGCCGACCTCCAGTGGAAGCACCTTTTGATTATGAACTTAGAAACAAAGACAGATTTATTCCTAACACAGTCCAGGCTCAGTGGTTCAAACCAACTAATCTCTGGGTCGTTGTTCAGCCCTGCTCCATCACCCAAAGGTACCACACTTTGCTGGTTAGTGGCTTTAACACCCTTCCAGTACAACAGCCACAACGATTGCTTAGAACATGCTGTGCATCCTGCTATGCCAAGGGGAAAATGTTGTAATAATAGTGTTTCTAAAGCACCTTCATTTCAACACATTCAAGTAAATCTGAAGTATTAGTAAAACAGGTTTCTGTAAGACCCTACAAGGCAATTATGCATGTCAGCCTTACCTCCTCTGAAGACACAGGCAGAAAAAAAACTGTCCTGTTGAAAGTAACACAGGAGGTCTCTAGCAGACCTGGAAACAGACCTCTGCTTTCCGAATTTGAAGTGCTTTTGTTATTTTTTTAACATTCAGACCTTTTTAAGCTTATTAAAGAACCCAAAGGAAACAAAACACAACACACACCCCTGCGAAACAAACCAAAAAAGTCCACCATCACCACACCACCCTGTGTACCCATAGCCCTGGCTTTGCCATCTAGGTTATCAATTTAAATTCAATTGGATCTTGGGTGACACCTTAAAAAAAGAAAAACCTTATTCAGATTTCATTAAAGGAAAACCATTGTATTTACAAAAAGATCACTGTGTAAAGCCAACAGAAATACACAGCTTCAGTGTTAAAGCCTTTCCCAGAAATAAAAGGCAGCTAAATATTGAATAGGAGACTAATTTTCGTTGTATCTTGATGCTCATAAAACTGTTTTACTGCCACAGGCGTTTCTTGACAGTGTTTTCATTACAAATCAAGTCATGCAAAACTGGGATCTTTTAATAGCAGGTGGCCTCTCCTTTGATTTTATGGAGTGAAAATTTTATTCTCCTTTACAAATACTGGCAATTTTGATCAAAGTCATCATGGGACACCCGCCTCAAAGGGTGAAAGGACAGGAGCATTAAATCAATTCCCTAGGCAACCTCCCAAGCTGAGCCAGTATTGTTAAAATAATGAGTTGTGCACCACTTGATCCAAAACCACCAGCTGATCCCCATTTTTATAGACAATAGGTAGCATAAAACCAGAAAGCGTCTGCCACCACTCAGATCATTTGTCCACAAATCATGTATCTTGAACTGATAAAACTTAACGTGTTTTCTGGAACAGCCTACTAGCATTTTTAAACCTAGAAAAAGTATCCTTCAGAGTTTAAAAAAAAAAAAAAAGTAGTGTTCTCAAACTTATTACAGAGAACTAACCTTTAAAGAAACAGGAAGGTTTTTAACAGTGTACATGCATTCTTGTCTCACCTCCCCCCAAAAGTCCACATTTTCTTGCTATACACCGTGTTATCTTTAACTTAGGTGTCTCGTTGAACAGTTGAATCCTGTCTTTTCAGTAATGTTACGTGCAATTATTCTTTCATATTTCAGAACAACATACACCTAACGTTTTCCCTTGCTGCCTCCAAGTTTCATAACATGTGGGTCAGAATTCCCAAGGACAAGTAAATCAGGAGAGTCCACTGAAAACAGGCAAACATTGTGCTTTATAACTCAGGAGTTAAAGCACACTTTAAACAAAGAGCCTATGACTAGTTCATCAGATAAGGCTTATATCTTTCTCCCTGGAATCTAATAACACTTCTTCTAAAAACACTTTCCAGTCAGCTAGAGTTGAAGTTCCCAGAATTATACAGTTGCTTAATTACAACAAAACAGGCACGGAGTATAATTCCCAGCTCATTGTATTTTTTTTTTTTTTTTAATGAATTATGGAGTAGATGATCAGCCCTCAAACAAGGTGTTTTTAGAAACGACTCAGTCCACTCGGGTTCTCACCTCGCACCTATTCCAGCACCTTCCAGGGTCAGGGCCAAACATGCTTGGTTAGCGCGTCACCCTGCGGGCAGGCTCTCATGGTGGCACCCGGCTCCTCACGGGGGGTCAGGATCTTGTTCAGCCTCATTTAACCGGGTCTGGGCCACGCTTAAGGCAGGCCAAACGGCTGCACTTCTCTCTGGTTTCAGCTGGTTACCCAGCAGTGCTGCGCCTGGACTGGCACAACCTTACAGCAGAACCTCCCACGCCACATGGCAACAGTCCGGTTTACCCCCGAGAGGGGGCAAAGCGCCCAAAGGCGACTGGAAGTTTGTCCAGCATGATTCATTATTTAACCAACAAGGACAGACCGTGCCAGGGGAAGGAACGGCCGCGGTTTCTTTATAAAGCGAGTGTAGCAGCATGCCCTGAGATGCCGAGTGTCTCACCGACCAAAGAAACATTTTATCCGGGGGCGGGAAGGAAAAAAATAAAAGTTACACTTTGTAAACCCTCAACTTGCGGCTGCAGACCCCGGGAAACCCCAGCGTTAACTCCCACAACGAAAGCCCAGCGGAGGCTCCCAGAGGGCCGGGGACAGCCCCGTTCCACCGCCCAGCCTCGGCCCCGCCTGAGGGGAGCCCCCCCCGGCCTGAGGGGAGCCGCACCGCGAGGGCCGCCCGTGGCGCGGCCCACACTCACTTACTTACTTACTTACTTACTTACTCACTCACTCACTCCGAAGCACCGGGTTCAGCTCGGTCCCGCCGCCGCAACCTGCTCTCCCGTTCAAACGCACGGCGCTGCCGCCCGCCCCGCCCCGCCCCGGCCCGCCCTCCGGCGGGGAGCGCAGGGGAAACCTGGAGCAGCGGCGCGGCCGGAGCGGAGCGCGCTCCCCCGCCTGCGGAGCGGCGGCGGCGGCTGAAGCCGACGATCCAGCCCCGGTGTTGCTGCGGCCCTGCGCCCGCTCCCATTCAACCTGCTCCATTGTGTGTCCGCTCCGAGCCGGCGGGGCGCCGCCGAGGGGCCCTGTCCCTAACCGTCCCGGTAGACCCTCCCCACGGCGGGACTCTCAGAGCTGCCCGAGCCGGGGCCGCGGGCCGCGCCCCAGCGGGAGCTGAGAGAGCGAGGCGGCCCCTCGGGCTCACCCACCTCGGTCCCGTCGGCGGCGGGTACCAAGGAGACGCGCGGCACCGGCCCGTCGCCTCAGGGCGCCCCGAGCCGGCGGGAACCGCCGCACCTGCCGCGGGGCGGGGCGGCAGCGCCTCCCTCACGGCCCCGCGGGCGGGCGGAGCAGGCCGGCGCGCCCCGCGGGAGGAGAACCATCGGGTTTGACATTATTTTTTTTTTTTCCCCTTTACAAATTAACGATGCACTCCAAGGGCTGTTCTCCTGCCTCGGCCGGCGACAGGGAAGCGGTAGCCGGTACTTACACAGCGCTGGTTTCCCCGACGGACAGCGTGGCGATGGCCGCCGGCGGTCCTGGCGTGAGGGAGCGCGCCCTCTCCTAGAGGAGGGGAAGTCTAAAACTCGGCTCTCGAAACGATAACTTCATACCCGATGGTCCCGTGGGTGGCCGAGGGTGCTGCGGCCGACTGAGAAGCGAGCGGGTACTGCCGCGAGCAGGGCGGTAACCCGAGGAGAGTGGCCGCTGCCTCCCCCGGGTCCGGGCCGCGGGCAGGGGACGCCCCCGCCGCCCCCCGCGCAGGGCCGGCCCGCTCAGCCAGCCTGCGGGGCAGGGGCGCCAACGGTGCCGCGCCCGCCGCCCTCGGGTGGGCTCCGGGGGGCTGGTCAATGTTTATGACAACCATTTGCCTTACGTGCCGCACCGGCAATAAAACGCCTGTGCCATGCTGGAGATAGCTCCCTTAGCGAGCCATCAGGAGGCCTCTGCTTTCACTCCCTGTCATCTTTTGAAGATGTTGTACCGCTCACATATTCAGAGTTGCAGCGGTAAAGGCACGAGAGTTAAGCAGTTTAATTCCTGACCTTATTCCCAGTCACGAAAGAACTGCATCCTCCGCCCGGAAATACTCCACAGCACGTTGCTGCTGTGGCTAAAGGAATGGGATGGTGTTGCTCAGAGGCAGCGTGGGGTATTTTAATGTGATGGAGAAAAGTGCTGCTTCTCCCAGTCAGTTCCTCAGCTCTGCAGAGCTATTTGTTTCTACTCCTGTTACCGCTCTTTCAATAGACAGGCCTCCCACAGAGATGAGATCTGCAACCTCTCAAGCCTTGCACAGATGGAAAGCACGGCTTTGAAAAAAACTGTGCTTTTTTTGAGGGGGGAGGGTGTGTTGTTGGGTTTTTTTAAACAGCTAAGCCCTGGATGGTAAAGAAAACAGCATTAATAAACAATTACAGAAGCTGATTCTCACAAAATCATTTGTCACTGCAATTGCAAACCCTGCACCACTCGGCTACCCTCTGTGAGACTAGTGTCCATTACAGCATCAATCCCATACATGAAGCTGCTTCCTCTGTATTCTGGCCAAGAACTGTAGTAAGGGCACATCACCAAAACTTCTTGTCTTGTGCAACAAACACAAAAAGAGACCAGAGGCCTGAATCCAAAGATTTGGATATCCCACTCCATACTTCCTTCCAAAACCATTTCATTTAGGCTACCTCACTACCACCAATACAGGGAACTTTAAAAATTTAGTTCAGACCAAAGGGAAGCTTCGTTGACATAAGTGATAAAGCAGCTGTATTGCCAACTTTTAAAAATCCTTCTTAAGCCACAACCTAATGGAAAGGACACAGCAATTGCTGTAGTTTAGAAAAGTCTCTAGGGCTTTTCTGAACTTCATCAAGGGTAAAAAGAGGCAAGACTGTGAGGGAGCAAAGGTGGTTCACATTCACCCACACCTCACCTCTGCTTGCTAGAAATGTAGCATGTGGCTTCCTCAGATTTTTCTCTCAGTTTTACAGTGGATTTTTGTGATAAATCCTTCTATGACTCATTTACAAAGTGAAGGTAAGAAGTCTTGGTGGAAAAAAACAATCATAACTGCACAGTTATGACCAGTTTGGGAAAGCTTTTTCTATTTGCCAGGTATAGGAACAGGAACACCTATAACCCCTCAAAGAAGTGTATTATTGCTGAGACCGCATTTGTAGTTTGGCGTTAAAAGTCAACTTTTAGTTTTGCTTTGGAGGATGCTACAGCCGATCCCAAATCCCTGATCATCTGTATGACTTTTATGTCTAAGTACCACAGCAGCAGTTGGTCCAATTTATGCATCATGTATAATGCATAAAACCAGATGCCTCACTTTTCTTCCCCCCTCCCCCCAAACAGGAACAGATACCTGGTCTCCAGCTGCCGTTGAAGTCTGTCTCTGCCCAAATTGCTGCTTCCCCTGCCTCCCATGTTAGTCTCCAACGCTGAGATCTGCACAGCAGGTACTTCATGGCTAGATGCTCACTGTGCACTACCATCTATTCTTACGCAAGGAAAAGCTGCTTTTTTTTAGGATCTCAGGATTCACAATTTTGCTCTGAAGTCAGCAGCAAAAACAATGACATAGCAACTAATTGTCAGACAAGCAGTGCTCAGCTATTAAGATTTTTTTTGTACCACACTCTTCTCCTTAGTATTTCCTCGGCAAGGAGTCACACAGAAAGAAAGAAAATCTGTAAACCACTTCACTTTAAATAAATAATGGGATTGCAGGAGGTTAAACAAAGGTCAAGTGCTTGGCATATAAAACATGTAACAACGAACGTAAGAAATTCAATCTTTGCTCTGAAAATATTTACAAAATTAATAATACACTGATATACTTAACAAATGGTTCAGAAATAAAACAAGAATTTAAGTTCTTAGCACAGTATGGTCTAACTTCTCAAATTCCATGTTAAAGTTTTATTTTCATAGAATTTTAGATATTTATAGAGCCATCAGAAAAAAAATAGGTTTTTTCCTCTTCAAGTGGATGTTGTCTTCTAAAATTCTGGATTACTGACATATTTACATTCCTTGATACACCAAGTGGTATCTTTTTTTCCCCAAGAAACTTCAGTTGTTATGACCTTATTGGCTTTTTAGGATCAGCTGTAACAAATTACCTTTTATATTGGTAACAATACAACCCATTATTCAAGATGAAACATTTTCAAAACACAAATTATACACAAAAGTAGTGTAAGGATAGAATTCAAACAAAATGCTCCTGTGTAAACACTTACCACAAGCTTTGTAAAGGTCTGAAATAGAGGTTTTGAACCAATGTGGGCTACATTGTAATGACAAGTAACAGAGAAGCATTTACGGCCCTACACTGTGGAATGACACTCCGCACCTCTTAGAAACCTGACTATCGACTGCCTTCACTGTGGTTAACACAGATGTGTAGGTATTTAATAGGTGGAAAACTGGACAACTAATTTAAGATGTTATGGCTGGAAAAGTTCACCTTCAGAACATTTGGATTTGTGGCCTATGTAACCACTAAATTTCAATCCCATCTGGGTTATAATAACGCATTAAGGAACTATGAGGTTTCTGTTCAAGACAGGGACCCTTCAACATTATAGCACTGTTTTTTTTACCATAAACTTTACATAAAGCACATTAACACAGGTAACTGGCATTCCTCCACACAAGTCTCCCTTTTAAACTTTAAATAAACCTTCTTAACCAGCTCACAAATTGTTTCAATGTCTGTACAAATTTATTGCTGCTTATACGTTCTTTAATTCTTTCAGAATAGCTTTCTTCTTTCCATATTCCTTTATTTTTCTTCAAGGCCTTTAACTCTGCTCGAAGGAGTCTTTTATGAAGTTCCCAGTACAGGCGGGAATCATGCTGCAGTCCCTCAATACGTGCTGTTTTGCCAAGCCCTTGCTTCAGTATCTCTTCATTTAAGCACATGCTGAGAAATCGACCCTATAAAAAGGCATAATAAATGTGGTATTCCCTTCACCTTTAAAACAGTTTTACTTATTTTTTCACATCAGCTCCCTCTGAGATACAAGCTTTACCTATGGCTAAATCTACGCTCTGGCAGAAAGTGTTAAAAGTTAAAGAGGAATCCATCTGACTGTTAAAACCTAATACTAATGCAAGACATTTGTGACAACATTCAATAGACTAAATGTGAGGCTAATCAGAACTACACAATATAGCCTATCTGGCAGAGAAATACACTCATGTCATGATCAGTATGCAAAAACACTGGTCTTGAAATCAGATTTACAAACAACATTTAAAATTCAAATCAAGGCAGATAAATTACAAGTAATAATATTCCTTACATATACTGAGATAACTGAATTGCCTAACTACAGTGGAACTCAGAACTGCAGATAAAAGCCATTTTTTGTTATTATATTTACCTTATTTACTAAAACAAGGCACTCAAGCGCCAAGTTCTCCCTTCCCAGAAGCTGGAACCATATCACTTGTTTGGGTTTTAACTCTTGCTGTAACCAGGCCATGCCACTTGGAGCCAACTCCACTCCAGCAAGTCTTACCAGCAGAAGACCTTTGGATTGCCCTGATTAGAGAGAAAACTTTGTTACTACTTGCAGCAAAGGAAATGTCATGCTTTGCCAGCTCCTGGGCTGTTGGTAATGAATTTATTCCCATGGGCCTAAAAAAAAAAATAAAATCCATTTTAGTTCCCCAAAGCATTGCTTATTTGCAAACAGAATTTGGTCTCATCTCTCCTCCAGTAAAAAAAAAATAATTCAAGATTGTGGAAGTGGTTTAAGCTAGTTGGTTTTATTTTGCATACAAATAGAAAGAACTGCTTTCATTGTCAGTTACTATCATTTTATCTAAAGGGTTAGAAAACCCAAGAAGCATTAGTGCCTGCAGATATTTGCCAAGCAAGTGTGTGGCTCTCAGACTTGATGGAGAGCTTTTGCGAAGTCACAGAAAAACTATCAGTAAAGATGGGTTTGTATATGTAGCTGTCAGTTCAACATCTCTAAATAAAAGCGTAACCCCAAAAGTCTTTTTGCCAGGAATGAGATGAACTATGCAAGCAAATGAACCGTATGTGTGCTAGCTTTTACTGCCAGAAAAATACCACAATGATGATGCTCATTAATACAAACATTGTACTGGTGAGTTCATTTTACAGGTCTCCTTCCAGTCTTTTTATTCCCCAGTCTCCCACCTGTAAAGAGCCAGAACTGTACCTCAGCCCTTCCTCCCAAGCCTGCCACCACCCTGTTCTCTGCGTAGCTGCACTGAGGAGGACGATGTTTCATTTCTACCCTTGCTCTTCACATTGCTTTACTTACATTTTCTCTGTATCCATGTAATGAAAGGAATGCTAATGGGAATATGTTCAACTTCCAGGCCTTTCTCAGTTATGTGATGTATTTTTCCTCGCAATTTCACATTCTTTTCTACAAACTCCACAGGTATATCCAAAGCACTTGTAAACTTTGTTGTCTATTGATGGAAAGAAGAACAAGCCAGTTTTAAAAAACTTCTTCTTAAAATAGTTTGGCAAATTACAGCTCTATTATTAGACAGCACGGACAAGTATAAATAAATATTTTAAATAGTAATCAGTTGCAGAAGCCATTACATGCCAGCCTTTCACGATCTTCCATTTTACAGGACTTGCAATGTTAGGGGTGGGCATGAAAGCAAGGTTTAGAGAGAGAAGAGAAACTGATATTTTTTCAGCAATGAATATTGAAGTTCACATGATTCACCACAGAAAGAGTGTTACAGAAGTGGCCTGAATAGTGCTAGAATAAGGGCAAAAGGAAGCCAAGATGTGTTTAAAGACACTAGCAAAGAAGAGACACGCTGAAAACAAAGGCGGAGCAGGGAGGACAGAAACAACACAGCCTTTGGTAAGGGAGTAAAAGAGGAGAGAGACAAAAGCAGGTGTACACCTTTGAAAACATCACAAGAAGATTGAATTCGATACTATTGCCGTTGGTTAGTGGGAGGGTTCAAAGGGGCCGGTTACAACTAAGCAAAGGCTTGGCCATCAGCACCGGAGCACAGCAGCCGCTGGCTCAGGGGGTGCAGGGGCACGACAGGCACCAGCGCTGCCTGACACCCGCTACTGGAGACACAAACGCCCAGAGGTCTCACCTTACGAAGCTTTTTGTAGAACACTGACCTACTTCTACACAGCTCTGAAAAGCTCCCATCTGCTTACCTGACATCACCCATCAACTGCAGTGCCACGCCAGCCCTCAGGGGAAACAAAAAACCGAAACCACAACTATACTCAAAGATCTTTCTGCTGTGCGTTATTTATTCAGTAAATCTTGCCATTTTCAGTCTGTAAGGACTCCCACTAGGAATACAGCAAGTGAGAAGCTTGCAGGCAGGAAGGCCGAAGGTTTTTACAAACTGAAGTTGTTCAAGTCTGATCTCATTTGCACGGGAAGCTCCAATAGGTTAGCTCATTCACAAACCCTCGCCTTAAAACAAAACCAAACCCCAAAACAACAAAAAGCCCCCAACAAACAAACAAACCAACCCAACCCAACAACAAAAAAACAACTAAAAAGAGCAACAACAAATAAAGACTGCTGGTTAACATCTGTGGTTCAGGCTTTCTGGTAAGATTTTAAAGTAAAAACTCGATGCAGATGCTCTCTCCCAGCAGAGCGCAGCTGGAGCTGTGCGGGGGGATGGTGGCGGTAACGACAGCCCCTCCAGCAGCGGGAAGCAGGTGGCAGGGCCGACCCGGGGCTGTGGAGCGACCCCGGAGCCCGCGGTGACACCGGAGCCGCCCCACGGCGGGGCAAGGCTCAGGGTTCTGCTAAACCCCCCCCAAACGCCGCGGTGCCCCGGACGGCCCGGGGACAGGGCGGGGGGGCCCGGCCCTGCTGCGGCTTCACCGCCACTGGCGGCGCCTCGGCCCGCACGGCGGGAGGGCCCGGGGCCCGTACCGGTACGAAGCAGCTTCTAAGTTAAGAAACGAGAACGGGGCCGAGGAAGATGCCTCAGCCCGGCCGCGAAGCCCCGCTGGGGCCAGCTGCCCCCCCCGGCGCCGCCGCACTCACCAGCCGGACGCTGCGGGCCAGCACCAGCACCCCGGCCACCGCCATCCCGGCGCTCAGGCTCTGCGGGCAGAGGAAAGCGGGGCTCAGCGGGGCTTAGCCGCGCCGCATCCCCCCCCATTCCCCGTCCCCGCCGCCCCGTTACCCGCAGGAGGCTGAGGTGCCCGTCCGCCCACTCGGAGAGGCGGCCCAGGCCTTCGGCCACCCCGCTCCGCCGCTCCGCCATGGCCGCCGGGGGCGGGGCGCGGGGATTGGGGGCGGGGCAAGGGGCGGGTCCCCCCGCTGCCCCCTGCCCTGAGCGGCGGCGGCGCAGCCCGACCTGCCCGCGCAGCGCGGCCGCTGGCGCCCCGTTAGGAGGAAACCACCGTCCCGGCACGTTCCGGCTGCCCCATCCCGGTCTCCAACGGAAGGTGTAAGGAATCAGCCGCCAGCGATGTCAAACCGCGTTTGTGCTTACACAAGCCGTCCAGCTCAACCCCACGCTGGGTTTCTAGCGAACAGGCCGTACAGGAGACGGTATCGGTAACGGTCACAACTCGGGATTTCTGGAAAAAGCACAGGCCGAGTTGGGAATCGGTAACCCAAGCTGGCAAAAGCCATGCGTGAATCAAAACTTTTTATCAAAAGTTCAGACAATTCTTAAATTACCACCTATGGGATAAGTTGGACAAGCAAATAGCACCCCTGTACCTTTTCTCAAAGACAGCAGCATAGTTGTTAGTTTTACTTTATTTACTAAATGCAAACATTTTAATAAATATAGAAATAGTATAAACCCTTGTTTTTAGCAAAAGCGTCACTTGTAGCTAAATGACAATTTAGAAAACATACTGCCAACTGCTACAACTTGTATGTTGGGTAAGATGCTAAAAAATAAATAGCATTGCCTCACAGAGAGCGGGGGGTTCAAGAGTCAGACAATATTGCTGCCTGCAAACCCGGAGCTGCTCTGTCCCCTGCGGCGGGGAGAAGCTCTGATTTCCCACTCCACCAGTGACACAGCTCTCCTCGCTGCCCTGCTACTGGATCAAACAGCACCCAAACACCCTCTGCCATCAGCCTGTTCAGAACAGCGCTCATCACCACCTGTAACCACACTGCCAGTGCCCAGAGGACACAAACAAGACAGCTTCACAGAAAACAAAGAACTGTTGGTAATCGGCACTGGCAGATACTTCAGTGTCCATAACAAAGACAAAACATAGGGTTGATACTGTAAAAAAACAAGAACCGTCAGATGTTGTGATGGTGCGCTGATAGTTCACAGGACGCAGGACCAGCAGGTTTTATCGTCAGCCATTTCCACGTGGGGCCACAGCAGTGGGTGCAAAATCCTGCTTTACACGCCTTGTCAGACTTTACACTTTGCTTTATACGCACTCTCTCTGGGCACTGGAATTGCAGGGTTGAATTTTGGAGCACCAGTATTTGCCTCTTAAGGAAGTCTTGGGAAACAATAACAAATTACACTCATGAGCGCAGACGATGATGGCTTTCCTGCACGGAAACTACAAGGCTGTGTCTAACGGGTGCCAAAGGGGAGAGCCATTCCCTACCTCTCCTCCCGATCCTGCTGCACCCTCTCCCCTGGGACCTGTCTCACTTCACAATGATCCTGCTAAGAAATTTAAACCAGGACAAACCCTTTACCTACAAAACCCCAATTTCTGCCATTTCCCTTTTGCTGCAGACAAAACGCATCTGACCCCCCTGGGCCCGCTCAGGCCACGCAGGACCACAAAACCTCCCCAGGACCCAGTGCCACCCACCTTCTGCAGTTCCATTTTAATAAGAGGTTCTCAAGGAAGAAGTTGGGTTGCTTCTTTCTTCTTGCCTTTTTTGAAAAGTTTTATTTAATATTTTATGTTCAATATCTTAAAGACTATGGTAGTTCTAGTCTTTAAAAAAATAAAAAACCTCACTTTAAAAGAGGGTTGGGAAAAAACAAGTAGTGAGACCAGTAACCAAGAAAAGTTACTGGTTCTTTTCAGCAGCTTGCTAAGCCACTGGTACTGCAGTGGTATTTCTGACTTGTGTTACAAAACAGCAACACAGATTAAAGGAAACCTCATCCATCCATTAATTCTCCAGTTTGAAACAGGAGGCAGTTGTTTAATTTAGGTCACATTTCACATATATTACTACTGATTTAGAGTTTATGTTTAATTTTTATGTTGTCAAGATCATCCAATATACTGACAAGCAATCCTCAACCTGTCTTTATTAATAACAAGTTTCACTGGCATCTTCAGAAATAGTGAAAAAAATTGCAAAGTAAAAGCCAACTCTAAAACACCTACAAATTAACTCACCGTATTCTGCACCTGAAAAGTTTTTCCTCAAAGTCAGAAAACTTAAACATAAACATCTCTAGGTGTAGCCAAGATGGGATTAAAGTAAGTGGCTCATTATTCCAGTAAAAACACAGAACTGAAGTGCCTTGTACAGAGTTAATCCCATGGAGATATCTGGCTAGGACTGAAAGATGCACCCCCCTTCAACTACAAATCTCGCATATATTCTTATATATTCTTTTTGTGCTCATGCAGAGGTGAAATTGGAAGATTTTTATTTTGGGAAGTAAAAACAATGTGACCTTATTTAGCTTGACTGGTTGTGCTGTACTTGAGGCGAACTGTGAGAATATGCTGTTGCTGGACAGCAGGCCGCAGCAGGGGAGAGGTACAGCTCAGGGTCTGGCTTTCCCCAACTGCTAAGGGTGTCACTGAGGAAGGAGAGGGGAAGAGACCGAGGAACAGGCTTCAGTGCCCAGGGAAGCACTTGGTCACACTGTCCTCTTCCAGTCACCTTCTTAATCCTCTCTTCATGTAGACATTTCACACACACCCATATGACCCCTTCAGTCAGTCAAAGTTGGTACAGGTTTACCTTTTTCCCTGAAACATACAGTAACAAAGATCCACAATGCCCTCTGGAGCTTGGAACACCAAGTTCAGGATGTAGTACTTCAAATATTGACAAGGCAAGAAACACAGAATGGAAAAGAAAATCACGTACCTTTCAAAGAGAATTTTAATAGACTTCTTTTTTAATAATGATGTACCATATACACCCAACAATGTCCAAGTGCCCTCTCTCTAGGCATACAGTGCGCTTGCTGTACGTCACTAAGGCACTCAGGAGGGAAGTAATTTTTGATAAATGCCAAGGGAATGTTTCCACTACACAGCATCAGTAATAAATGTCTATAGCAGCTCTACCGCAGGATTTCGCTTGTTTGATTTATGTGGCAGCAAGTAGTATGCTGACTCACTGGGAATTTGGCAAGTTTGTCATCACCAAATCACTTTCAAAGGCACTGATCATCTTTTCTTACCCCTAGGTGGGAACAGTCACCTTTTCTTGCACTGACTTTGAAAACAAATGCTCACGTTACAGTTACATAGAGGAACCAACACTATCAATTCATTCCCTCAAAATAAAAACCGCCCTCCGAAGGCCTGCATGCCTTTGGAAGCCTGTTTTTTGTCTGCTAGCTGCTGCACTACCCAGTTTGCATCTTCAGGACTCAAGGCTTAGAGTATTGTGCGTTACTGAAGTCCTACCTGACAGCATTTTTTTCGACAAGCAAGTACCTTGAATGGAAATCAAAATGCTTTGAAACAGCAGAAATAAATTAAATGTAATTTGTTTATAAAAATATTTTCTTATAAATCTTTAAAGCTTATAAAAGCCAGAAAATACATTTAAAAGAATTTCTGAAACATTTCATCCTTTGAGGTGTGGTTACAGTTCAGAAAGTGAGAAGAAACAAAGCCCACAGACATTTCACATTTCTCTTCCCACAAGGAATTCTGTAGCACAACATGTTTAATCTACAAGTCAAAATGCCTTTGACATCCTTCCCCGGGTCAATTCCCCATGTCAGATCATTTCTGTTTGAAAATAAAGGGTTGGAACTTAGCCGACAACGCTGCTGTGTAGACAGACATGGCACAATGAGCTTTTCCATAGTCACTATATGGAAATTCAGACATTGGTTATACCAGCAGCCATGACTCTGAAGCTAGAGCTCGGGGATATGTATGTAGTACATAGGTGCCATTTTTTAATCAATTACTTTCCCAACTTAACATTTTCATATTGGGAGTGCAAGTGGTATCACATACAAACATACCACCGCCTCAGCCACCCATTTTCTCAGTGATGTGGCATTTAAAAATACCTATATTCCTGTTTATTGATTATGGGATATGTCTTTGTAATAAAACTAAAATGACCTTGCTAGTCCGTCCAATATTTAAACTGCATCAATTGGTCCTCTTGCACTTCCACGAAGACTGTCCTTCATCCTGCAGCTTTTTAAATTTTGGCCCAAGTAGGAACCACCAGCCAAATCCCAGAATGACACAGATGACCGATTCCACATAGTAACCATCCAAGGTAGTAACACAAGAACCACCAGCTTTTGTGCAGAGCTGAAACAGAGAAGCAGAAGTCAATGCATCAACTATTCTCTGGGAGAGAGACACACAGACCTTTTAGAAAGCAGGGATTAGATACCCACTGTTTTTTACTTGCTTTTGGTTATGATTAAATATATTTTACTCTTCCTTGTTTCTTATGGAGTTAGTAAGAGAGGCTTTTGAGCTTACAGTCAGTGTGAGAAGTAACAGAAATGTTATAAAACATATGGGAAATGGAGCACTGGCCCAAGGGGCTAACTCTAAAAAGGGAAACTGTCCAGCTGTCTCATGCGGGCCTGAAGGTGCAATTGCTGTTCTTCATACCATGAAAAAAAGATATTTATTTTTTCTCTACCCATCCAAACTGCTTCTAAAGAAGTTACCCTCTTGCATCTCACCACACTGAATCTACAAATGGGCAGTACAAAATGCTGCATATGTTTGGGAAAAACGTGCTCGGGATGTTTTTTAATCGCAGAACTGGAAGACAAAATCTCCAGCATTTAAAGGGTAAGAGCATAGCACTCTATAATTTCTGCTATTGTTCCGCTATCAATACTGCTATAATCCCAAGATAAATCAATCCTCTGAGTTGAGGTTCTGCCAGCATTTTCATTATTCTGAGACGTGTCAAGATCAGATCAGGAATAAGAAAGGAAAGGTACTGGAACATTACCAGCTGGGAGGATGTGAGAAAAAGAGGAGCGAGGTGAAGGAGGAAGGACTTAGGCTCGGTAGAGGCCCAGGGAACCTAATTAGTGGCAATGCAATGAGAGGCAGGCTGAAAAAGCACACACTGCAAAAGTGGTTTCCCCTCTGCAACTAGTAACAACTGCAACTCCAGTTCAAACAACTCATATTTGACTCCTAAAACACTTTGTTTATTTAGACAGTCTCCACATCCTAAAGAGTCCTGGCATTCATGAATGAAATAAATCTCAGTCATGAGTATGGAAAAAAAGTCCCAACAAAAAAACCCCCAAAACATTTCCACCCTTCCAAAGAGTCACATTAAAGTTTCTAATTCGCTCATGAGCAGCTGAATTTGGAACCTTGCTTTCCAGGCAGCTTTGCGTACTGCCGTTTGAT
This sequence comes from Falco peregrinus, assembly GCF_023634155.1. Classification (NCBI taxonomy): domain Eukaryota; kingdom Metazoa; phylum Chordata; class Aves; order Falconiformes; family Falconidae; genus Falco; species Falco peregrinus. The sequence goes on along the minus strand of NC_073732.1, from coordinate 28,417,921 downwards.
CTGTGTGCAGCAGCACAGCATGTTCTTTGTTCCCTTTCACAGGGCTCCCCAGAACTGGGAAGGCAGCCAGTCACACTGCTCAGTTTCATATGGAAAGTGAAGATCAATGACAGAGAGAGAAGCAGCATCACAGGAGAAAGTATCAAGGTATCCAGATAGAAAGCCTCCAAAAATGCAGAAGGAACAGAAACCTACCACAAAAATTAAAGGACTTGGGGGACAGACACACTGCCAAGAACAGCACGCCTAACTACACAACTCTGAACTCAGCAAGGTTAACTCTCAAAAATGCACCTACAGCCTCCTTACACAGCAGAGAATGTGGCACCAGTCTACTGCTTCTACCATCAGCTTTTCACCCCAGCCCAGAAACGAATGGACAACTACACTGCAACTGCAAATCTGTGGTAAGATGTTAGTTAGTAAGAGTGTACAGATAAAACCAGAGTGAATTTTGTCAGACAGGAAAATCAGCTCAATTGGTGGGAATTTTCAAGCACAAGCTATGCACTATGAAGGTTTTCAAAGGTGAAAAAATACTAAAAGAAGCAATTTCATCAAGAAATATTTGAACAGAGACCTTCACAGCCTCTGACACTTACTTCTGCAGCAACCGTAGTTCCACAGGTCTGTTCCTGGGCCCCTGCACACTCTTTCACCGTGAGCGGGTCCACAAGCCAGAGCGCAACGGTGGAAGGCCAGTTCCCTCCCAGATTTGACACAGTATTTAGGAGCGTCATGTAGGTCCCTCCAATCAGTGGATCACTGACTTTGGCGTTGAAAGCCATTATTGCAACATACATGCTATACAGCGTAATCTACAGAAGAGGTAAGAAAACCCACAGCGCTGTAAGGCCTCCGCAGTTACAGACAATGACAGCTAAAACCCCCACCATAAAAACTGTTCTAAGAGATCACTTGAAGTTAGCAACCTTGACTACAAAATAACCTCAAGAGCTTTTTAAATGGCTTAAAAAGAGATAAATTACTTCTGCAGTCTGCCTCTCTGCTAATTCCAAGAAGTAGCCTTGCCACTTATCTCAAGTCATGCTGAAATGGACCTAGCCTCACACGCACAGGAATGACTCAAGTAATCAAACTGAAGTATAAGGCCAGCTAAAATAGCATATAAAAATAACACTTTTGCTTTTAGAAATACACTCTTAAGGCTCTGCATACATTTTCGATCTGATCCAAAGCCCAGTCTGTATCAGGCATTTGTTTTCCAGGCCTTTGGATCAGATCCGTTATGAAGCTCCTCCAAAAACATTCAATAAAGTATGTTTTCTAGGGCCAGGATCACATAACTTTATGGATCTGCACAATACGCATGATCATCATCATGCCTATGAAACTCAGTCGAATGCTGGCATTTCTCCCAACTCCACCACACTTTTGATCTTTTCTGTTTGTGGACAAAAACACATCTGGGAAACAAAAGATCTGGTCAACTAAAACTAACACCACTGAAGATGTCCAATGGAGCACATGGAAGAGGGCAAAATAATATTGGCAAGAGTATCAAAAGCAAATATAGCCATACAGCACAGGTCAGACTTAGAGGAATTCCAGTGTAACTAAAAAGCAGAAAATGGCATTTATAGTCCTCTAGTTGATCGATATGGAATACCCCTCCCCTTCCCACACAAGTGCACGTTACCTGATGTAAAGCATAGCTCAACAGTACTACAACATAGTAGTAGACAGGAAATCCTCCTTCATGTTTTACTTTAGGAGTCCACCATACCAAAAAAGCAAATTCCAGACCAAGCAGTAATCTGGAGGAATAAGATAATTCATAATTCAAGTAATTCCTCCCATGTGTTTCCTTGATACAAAGCAACTGTTGAACATTTATACATATAGACTACATAAAAATAGTTTATCTCTAAATAAGTACAACTATTTCTATCTTAGAATTAGGTATTAAATATCTGACAAGCACTCAAATTGTAAACATTTTACACCTAAACAATTCTGTCTTCCATATAAACACAATTCACTGCCAGATCTACAGTAGTTTTCTCCCCTGCCCCTTCACACAGAAATTTACTTTAGAAAGCAACGCAAAAGATATCCACCTACATTCAGCTGGAGCAAGATCTACTGTTTTTTATTTGGAGAAAACATACATAGTTGCCTAAGAACATGTTAAAGTAATGAGTGTTACAGACATGTTACACGATTTACTGAGTAACAGCATTACATAATTTGCTGGATTCATTGTTTTTGTATTCTATAAGCAAACTCCTGTACAAAACAATTAACACAGAAATGAAATGTCTCCTTGCCTGCATCAGCCTACCTTAGCTTCTTTTACTTCCAGTTACCTCAGTAAAACATACATCCAGCAGATGCACCAAATGACTTGTCCATGTGTTCTGCCACTCTCACACTGGGAAGCACACAGAATTTTACAGAGAGTCCCAGATCTAGTCAGCACGATTCACGAATAAGGAACTATTGACACTGAATAAGAGCAGGGCAGTACTGCTCTAATGCTGTTGTATACGTGCCTTGAAAACACCTCCTGTTCTGCTTTCTCGCCCGTGACACTGCATGAATCATCTTCAGGGCACAAGACACAGTGTTCAATTTAAGATGAAAATTATGACATACTTCCTTGTATCTGGAAGTTATGGTTACACAAGAAATCCAATACTCATCTGAATACATAAATTACTACGTTTCTGTAAAATTAGATTTGTTTTTACCTGAACGGCATAGCTTTGTAAAATGTGTTGAGTGGCTGGGGGCCTGCTGTGTACTTGCTGATAATCAGAGGCAGTATTATCTGTAAAGGAACCATTGGAACTGCTAGCAGAGCTAAGTGCTCTTTCGGGACTCCCTCTTCCACCAATTTGAGTCCTGTTACAGCATCTGCTGCTGAAAATCCAACCTGCAATGTTAGACAAAATAAACTGAGTGAGAGTTTGGCTAGAAATTCAGTTTACTCAGTATTAAGTAAGCTGAGAAACTGATAGAGTACAAGTCGCTCCTGTCTCTGATTTGATTTCCAAATAAGTTTTGAGACACATTCTACACTTGCACACTCTTACTGTCTTCAGTGCCAAAACTATACCAAGAGCATCAAACATAGCAATCACATTCACGTCCATGCTGTAACTGCTGTTGGTACCCACAACGGCCAGCAAGAAGCCATGAAAACCCAGTTTGTACAGAGTTGCAGATTCTAGGAATAATATACAGGTTCAAAGAAATGTTTTCTGTCCTTTTAACTGCAGACTACAAAAGCAGCCTAATTATTTAAAAATGTCTTAAAACAATACTAGATTGTACTCAAGCTTCTCTTTAATGCTTGGGTAAACACAAAAGCTCAAACAAATGTTTTCTCTTGTACAACCCTGGTTAGCATGATGACATAAAACATTCTGTTTCAAATTTCATTTGAAAATTCCAAACTCTGATGACAAGAACTATGAAAGCTAAGAACTGTTGCATCACAGGGACTCTGTAACCTTTCAGACTCCAGCGTCATCAGCATCTAACAACTGATGTATATATTTACTTACCTTTGCTGTGAGAATCAAGAGACAGAAAGTAAGAACTGCTGGCATCTTGATTATTGAGAATAGCAGCCTGTATGTATCAGTGATGCCTTTTGTTTCTTCTTTTATTGGTATTAGTTCCTTATTTTCCTTTTTCAAAAGGGCAACCAGTGTAGTAGTAATTAAAAAGACAGCTCCCCAGAAAAACAGGAAATCTGGAGGGGAAAAATAAAATAAAAAGTTTTTTCTAGCAGCAGTCATCAACACTAAATTAACAAGTCACTGAGTATCTAAAATGCAGTTATTTTGCAAAAATATCAACATAATAATAAAAAAAAAATGAATAAAACCATTACTCACTGATCCTCCTAAAAACAAGGAACAAAAGCAAACCACATACACAGCTACACACAGTGACTGATGCAGCTCTTCCCTGCCCCTCACTCTGTAATGACATGTTTGCTTGAGATCTGAGACAGAACAGCAGCAGCAAACCGGGTCACTTCCTTGGTGTTCTCAGTATTACTACCACAGCAAGCACGTTGGAAGAGAAACAGAAATACAAATTTTGAAGGATTACAAATACAACCTCTAAAAGCTAATAAAGGAGGAAAAACCATTTAATAGTTAAAAGATGGGGAAAACTTCAGAGGAAGTCATTCACAACTCTCCAGCTGATTTACCGTGTTGCTACATAACTATTCTGTCCCTCAGCTCTATACTGCCCCTATAATATCTATCCACCATCAGAAGGAAACAAAGATTTACGCTTGTGAGTGTAAAGATGTTCTGATGAAAGTTCTTACACAGTTGTAAAGTCAGATATGTCTGTTTTAAGTTGATATTACACTTGCCAACTTTATGGTGCTCTATTTTAAGCAATATAATATTTCCTAAATTATGTGTTTGAAGGCAGCAATAGTAAAAATCAACCCATATTTTACGGCAAGTACTTTTCGAGTTAGTGAATGGATTAATCTAAGATAATCCTATCTTCTACCTTTATGAAAGGGGCAAGAAAGGACTCAGCAACATGCAAAGGCTAAAACAGAAGCAGCCTTTTATTTTCCTGGTCACAACCAACTGCAGAAGCCTCACGGTGACTTGAAAGTAAGCTGCAAGGGCTGGTGAAAGGGCAAAGACAGTGCAAAGGTTTAGTCAATTATTAGCTGCTGCTTACGCACAGGAAGAGAGCAAGCCCAAGAAGCATGGAAGAAAACACAGAAAGACTACTTTACCTAAAGCCTACTGTTCTCAGTTTAAAAAAAAATAATAAAAAAAAGCCATTTCAAACCATTTGCTGCTGCTTCCACAGCAGCTACTTCTCCCTCTTCTAAAGTAAGGAAGATCTCATAATCAATGCTGTCAGATTGCTCTCTCCCCTGCTAAAAAAAAGGTACCCTGAACATGTACTTTTAAGTAAAAGGTAAATTTTCAAAGTCAAGATAATCACAGCTACTGTCTACAAAAGACATACAGGAGTGGTACTCTAATAATAACACTAAGCACTATCACTGCAGCGCAAGGACGGGAATAGAAATAGCTTTCAACATCATTGCATGAATACTCTTGATCAGGTCAGCTCTGTCAGCTGCAGTACAGCAGTGCAATGGCTGGATTAGCAACAAAGCAAAACAAAAAATAATAAAAGCCATATATAATATTCCAGATTTAAAAAAAAAATGGTTTTGTGGTTGTAGGCTGTTTGCACAAAAATAAAGTATACTTCCTTTCAAACAAAGCCCACTAACAGGCTACAAGCAAAACAACTTTGAAATGATAGTTTACACAAGGAATTTCTAGCACAAAATTCCTGGTGCCACCACTGCTGCCTCCCCCCATCCCTATTTTGTCTCTGCTTCTATCCCGTTACTAACAAAACTACTGTGTTGGGGCAAAGCAAGTTTTTTTTAATTAGATCAGGGATGGACCAGGTTGGCAAATAACCATCCACAAAGCATGCATGGGGGTACACGCGTTTTGTCACAACAGCTTTAAGTAATTCTACAGCTACATATATCCCAGGAAAAAGGGCGCTCCACAGTCACTGGCCCAGGTAAATTTGAACTGCCTTGAAGGGGCACCTTCTTCCTGTGCTCGCACTTTACCTCTCTTCCTTCATGCCGAAGAGGCATTCCTGTGATTGCTTGGGAAACTGGACAGGAATCAAAAAACCCAGCCAGTAAGATTCACCCCCTGTCCCTCCCTTAAAATAATAATAAAAAAAAATAAGAAAACTGTCATTTGAGCAGCCAAGTGCTAAACTCATATACATGCTAGCACAAACAATAAGTCAAATGAAATTTATTTCTCATTCTCTCCTCTAGAAATGACCCTGAAACAACATAACACAGCATTTGTTTTGCTGAATGGTTTTACATTTGTTCATATTATTTCCCAAAGTTAATGAGAATGGCTAATGCGTTGCTTCTCAGCCACTTAGAGCTGACTCGGGATCACGAAGCATTGACTTGTTCCTTCCCTAGCACTGGCACTCAGCCTATGACAGACGTGTTCAGAAAGCAAACTGACAGAAAACTATTCACCTTTTCAAAGTGTTCTGCTGCTGTAACTGCCCGAACCGGCTCAACATGAGCCCCGTTACAACCAGCGCTAGGACTGGAGAATCACTCTCCTCGTGTCAGTGAGCTGGTTTACAGTCCGCCAGCTCTACAGCTGCTTCAGGAGAAATGTGGACACAGCAATTTGTGGCACACAGTCACATGAACAAGGGAACAGACATTTCTTGCAACCAGTTTCACCACCCCCCAAAAAAAACTCCAATATCTCCTGCAACTATAGTGTCAGTTATTTGCTTTTCTTACTCTGCCCAGGTTAGTACTCCAGGACAAGTTAAAACAGGTTGCGTTGGTTTTGGGACATATTTTTTTTTTCAGGGACAGCACCCTTGTAATAGTAAGGAACCCATTTATACAAACAATACAAAGAAAAATAAAAAACCAAAAAAAAAAAACCTGGACAATGGACGTAAGTATAGACAAACCAAGCTCTCTTAATTACACTAGTCATTTGCAAGTTGCATCAGCAGTAAAAGACGTCAGTGTGCCGCTACAGCAAGAGGGGAGAGACACACCAGCACTGACGATCTACACAGTAAGGGAAAACAAAAGAAAACAATAAACAAGGGTTACTTCGAGGACCACTCTGTACTGTCTAACATATAGACCTGACACAGGGTTATCAACAGGAAGGAAAGAGGAAGACTAGTAAGCAATTGTGATAGCTGCATAAGTACAGCAGTCTCGGCAACCGATATTCTGGTTTAACAACATTGGCATAGGACAGAAAGTGAAAACTAGCCTTTAAACAACAACTCAACTCAGTTTTGGCATACCTTTTCTCGTAGATGATATAGGCAGAACAATCTATGTAAGAGAGGGAAAAGAAACTAAACCCATGAGAATTCAGTCTTTATTGCCAGCCATGGTCACCTTGACACTGCAGCCAGAAGTGGTGCCATTTTTCCTGTCCTCCCATAAGCTGAGCTGGCTAAGCTCAGCCTTGCAACCAAAACGTGCATTTTAAGCCTCTTCTAGATAATAAGCCTAACATCAACCACCGCATATAAACTTTCTCGAAAAAAACCACACCAAACCACCCACCACCAAAATCAAACCTAACAACCCCAAAATCACCAACCACCACATTAATACAGTAACAGATACGGTTGGATGACCAGACTGCATTTAATTCATTAAAGAGAAAACCAAATCCCCCTTCATTTACTAAAATAAGGCCTTCCTTCAGAAACAGGCAAAGTGGTCCACCTGAAGATTTGTCACCTCCACTTCAGTGAACAATACCACCTTGGAAAAGTAAACTTTTTTCAATTTCCCCTTTCCTTCCTCCCAAAAGGAGATATTCTTAAAAAGCCTTCTTAAAAAGAGGCAAAGCTTTGTTTGTTTGGGTATTTTTTTAACAACAATCTATTTCATGGTCATTAAACTGGAGGGAGGTGAGGGGAAATTCTCTCTAAAGTGCTTAGATCAGCCAATATAATGACAATGCAGGTTTCCCACACTCTCAAGCCCAGAGAAGCCTGAAGTTCAGTGCATGTAGCAGCAGACTCCGCCAGCCTCCAGGAAGGCTGTGCTTTCTCACAGGCAGGGGACAAACCAGACCTGCTCAGTTCACAGCGCCAAACCACCGCTTGCTCTTGAATGGAGCTTCGGTCCAGGCTCAGGGAAGAAGAATCCCCATCCCAGCATCAGCGCGCACAGGCCGGCGGTACCCAGGCAGTACCTGAGAGGGTAACAATCCCTTGGGGCTGGGGCTGGAACCGCAGGTACTTGTTGCAGAAGGAGGCCGACTCGAGGGCCAGGAAAAGGACGTTGCCCAAGAAGTAGCCGGCCGTCTGGCCCACGGAGTTGCAGGTGGAAGCGTAGCCCACATTCTCCCTGGACAACATGGTCAGGGCCCAGCCGTCCACCGCAATGTCCTGCGTTGCCGCCAAGAACTCAAAGAGGAAGAAAGTCACAGTGAGAGCCACCACGTCGGGGCCCCGGCCCTCCCCATCGCCCAGCAGCAGGTCCACCTGGGTGGACATGTAGATCATGAAGACCCCCAGGACGTACTGCGTGGGCACCAGCCAGGACTTGCGGCGGCCAAAGCCCCGCAGGTAGACGGCGTCTACCAGGGGGGCCCAGAGCAGCTTGAGGCTGAAGGGCCAGAAGACGAAGCTGAAGAAGGCCTGGTCGGTGTAGCTGGCACTCCTGCTCTGCAGGATGAGGGGGACGCTGCCCGCCAGGCCCAGCGGGATGCCCTGCAGCACGTACAGCACCAGCAGCAGCAGGATGCTGCCCAGCTCTGCCCGACAGTCCCGCGCCCCCCGGGAGCCCGCCTCGGGCGGCGGCAGCAGCGCCTCGGCCTCGCCGCCCGGCAGCCCGTCCCCGCAGAGCGCCAGGGCGGGCGGCACTTCACCCCTCAGGTCCAGGCAGTGGTGCTGGCTCCCGGCCCGGCGCTGCCGGCCGCCCTCCTTGGCCGCGATGGCAGGCGACATGTCTCCGGCGGCGGCCCGGGGCCGTGCGGCGCGAGGCGGGAGCGGACCCCGCCACCGAGGAGAGGCCGCACACCGCCCCGGCCGCCGCCCGCCACCCCGCCCCTTCCGGGCACGCGGGCGCCGGCGGCAGGCGTGGCTGCCACTCATTGGCCCGCCGCGCAGTGACGTCAGGTGGCCGCTCCTCCCCGCTGTCGCTCAGCCCTGACTGGCCGGCCCCGCCTCCCAGGCGGCTCTGCCCCTGGGCTGTTGCGCGGGCGGCGGCACGGTGCGGGGCGCGGAGGTGGCAGCTGCCGGGCCTCCCTGAGGCGCCGCGGCGCCCGGTACGGGGCTGTAGGCAGCGCGTGTGAGGGCCCGGGCGCAGCCCCCGCCGCGGGCTGGCAGCAGTTAAGTGCACAGTAAATAGTAGGTGAAAAATAAGAAGTAAGTTGCATTTTTTTGCTCTTTTTTATTTCCGTCGGTAGAGGAAAGCTCTTCGGCTCTCCCGTGCTCGCAGAAATAAATCTTTTCGGGGAGTGTCAGTCTTTTACCCTTATTTATAGTTACAGCCTGATTAGACCCTCAGAAACACGGTTTGTGTGTCTCCTGCTGTTTGCGGGACTTGATGTGTTCTGCCAGCGCTCAGTTTTTAAAAGTCCTTGAAAGACTTTAATATGGGTAAAGGCGTAATACGATTAAAACACTAGGAACAAACATTGCACAATTACTGTCCTTGGGACAGCATTGCTTGGAATCCGGCAGTGGAACCAGGCCCCAGCTTGTAGTTTCACAAATAACTTCAATGCCTGTAGTGAGGCTTTCTTCGCTCCCCTCTCTCGAAGCGCGAGGGCTAACGTTCAGAGAAAGGGCGTTAAAACGGCTCTGGGGAGAGTCCCACTGGTGCGGGCACCTTGCTCAGGGTCTTTCAAGAAATTCCTCCAGAGGTGCGCTTTACACCACGCGGTGGACGCACACAGGCGCCTATGGGAAAGCCGCGGCCGCTGCCTCCGCCCGTGCCCTTACGGAGCCGCGGGAGCGCGACGCCACGAAGTGCCCGTGCCGCGGGGGGCGGGCGGGCTCCCCTTCACCTCCGCCACCCGCACAGGGCCGGCCCGGCCCCCGCCGCGCCCCGCGCCCGATCCGCTGCACCGCCGGCCCCGCAGCCACCGCCGGCCCCGCGCTCCGCCCCTTCCGCCGGAGCGGGGCCGGGCGGGCTCCTCCTCCCCGCGGCGGAGGCGCAGCCGGGCGGCATTAGCTCATCGCGGCGGCGGCTCTTCGCGGCCCTTTCTTCCCCCTGCCTGCCTCGGGGCCGCTGCCCGCCGGCCGGAGCGCCCCGGCAGCCCCCATGGCCCTCTGCAACGGAGACGCCAAGGTCAGTGCCGCCGCGCTCCCCCCTCGCCGCGGGACGCTGCCCGCCGCCCGCCCGGGCCTGCCGGGCGCTTTGTGCCGCCGCTGCCCGGCCCGGCCGCCGCCTTGGCTGGCGGGCACATGGCGCGGCGGGACCGGCCGGCCCCGGGGCTGCGGGCGGCCCTGCGGCGCAGGCCGGGGCCGGTGCCTGCAGCACGGCAGCTGCCCGCGCCCCCCGCACCGCTCGGCCACGGCGGCCGTTCCGCTGGGTAGATAATTAATTCCGCAGCCTGGGCTCTGATAGGGGGTTGTGTTGTTGTGGAGGGTCGGCTCCGGGTGCGGCCGAGCCCGCCTGAGCCGGGGCCGTTCGGCGCCTTGGCCTACGGCAGCCCCAGGGCGAAACTCAGCCGGGGCCTGGGGGTCCGGGCAGCGGCCAGCCGCGCTGCTGGGGCGCCACGGCGCAGGGGCAGCGGCCGCTCCTTCGGCCGGCTCCAAACAAAAGTTGCCGTGCTCGGGCTCCGCGGCCCCGGGCGGGCTCGCCACGCCAGGCCCCGGGCGGGCCGCTCCCCTGTCCCGGTGACCCTCGGGTTGCCTCGCGCCCCCGGTGTCGCCCCGTGCCCGGTTTGCAGCGATGGTGGCAAAAAAAATGCACCTTGTGTGCCGGGGTGACAGCGTGACTCGTGTGCTTTCGTGAAGTTGAATTTGCGTCCTTAATAACGCAGCTTCCGAACCAAACCCCTGCCAGTTGTCTCGAGTGTTTCTGTGGTAGGATAAAAGCCTTGTAGCGTCGTTCGTCGCTAGTTAGCAAGGAAACGTGACCCTGGGCGGGCTTTTTTAAGTGCTTGGTGGGTCCCTACTGAGACACCTTTCCCTGACCATGGACACAACCCCCTTTCCTGGCTGGGGCTGCTCCCGAGGGCCCCTTTGCTGGGGCGGTGGCACCCGGAGCTGTGCCAGGCCGTGCCAAGCCCCTCTCCCACAGCGCGTGTGCTGGCGGGAGGTGGGGGACAGGAGCGAAGGAGAGCGGTTTCCGCGGGGGCCCAGGTCCCAGCAGCCGTTGGAAATCCGCATGCGACTTGAGTAAATTCAGGTTTGCCCGAGATACTGAGTCGGGGGCTCTGGTATCGGCCTTGGGGAATGCCTGAGTTTGAAAGAGATCCTGTCCTGTTATACTTTGGAAAAATATGAGTAAGTGTTCTTAGATCTGCTTAATTTTAATACCAGAGGGTAGCAATTAAGCTCTTGTAAAACCTGTGCTGGCTTGAAAGTGCCAGATCAAGGCTCCTGGTTTAGGCCTGTCCGAAGTTATTTGTGTGGGTTTGCTCAGGGCTGAGGGCTCGGACAGGGGGGCTGCCGCTGCGGAGCGGGCTCTGCCGGGTGCTTCCTGGTACTCCGGAATATTACTGTTCTCTGTGTTAATGTGTTTTATAAATTGCATATAATGAAAATCCTGCAAGCGTGTGGGTGTGTAAAATGCTGAAAATTTCCCTGATTCTGCAGAAGTGGGGTGTTAGGAACCTTTAAGCTTGGTTTGAAGTGCTAGGTGGGTACACTGACGAGTAAGGTATGCGGTGTCCTTAGCTGGTAACGCAAGCCTGATGGCAGGTCTCCTGCCACAGCTTACCATAGAAATTACATTTTTTTTTGACATGAAAAAACCCCAGCAGTGATGGGAGCCTTTTTCTTCCAGTGTAACTGAGTGGTAGGGCTGAAATGATAGATTGAGGCTGATCCTCACGATGGCAGTGTGCTTGGAGGTGAGGATGTGTTTCAGGTGGCACTCGGGACCTCAGTTCCAGGTCTCGGGTCTGTGAAATGGTAGGCAAACAGCAGTCTGGAGGTACAGCTTTTTGACGGCATAATCACTTTGTTTCATTGGTCGTGGAGAACAGTAGGAATCCTTCATATATATGATGTGGTTTTCAGGGTAGCTTGTGATTTAAACTAGCTGAATATAGACTTCCCCCCCCTTCCCTTTTTTTTTTTTTTCTTGGCATACACAAGTTCCATGCTGTTTTTAGTTCCACTCTTGGGACATAAGAATGGTGCCTCTGCTCTGCCCCAGCGCCTGAACCGCCTTGGACAGCTGTCAAACCAGCTTCTACAGAAGTTCTCAAAAATAGCAAGTTGTCCACATTTTTGTGAAAATAGACCAGGAGAAGACAAGGAACTCTAGTTATACCCCTGCTGAGGGGACCAAGCTCTTTTGTTAGAAATTGGAGAATCCACACTAGGAAGAGGTGTTGGCTCCATACACCCTCCCTGTCCCTGCAGGAGCTGGGCTGTCTGGTATCCTCTTCATCTTTCTCCTGGCACGCATACGGTATACAAATGCATGGGCTGAACTGCCATGTTGGCTGCATGTTAACAGCATCTGTTCCTTTTTTCGTTATATTAAATTAATTTTCCCTTGTTAAATTTGGGTTCAAAATCTCTACCCTTGGAACTATTCCATTAAATAAATAAAGCCAGATCCTGTACTGCCTGCATGCCTTTCTTCTTCCTCTTCTTCTGTGTAATTTATGGTAGCATTTCTGTTGGGCTCTCTTCGGAGCTGAACCTCCTTACAGTTCTACTCAAGCTGAAAAGAGAAGTACAAAAGCTGCTCTGACACAGTCTGTGTGGTGATGATGGTTGTCTGTGTTAACTCCCAGGATGAGGCTTGCTTGGATGTGTGCTGGAGACGTGCAGCAAGGTTGCCTACAGGAGAAAAGGACAGTGGGCAGTGCCCTGCGTAATAGTGGGAGAGCTATTTCAGCCTGTAGTTTACTCTTAAGCCCACATCTAAGGGAGCAGTGAGTTATTAGGCCACCAATTGAATGATTTTTTTAAAAAAATTTAATTATTTTTTTTTCCCTTGTGAGGTGTGTGTTGTCTTGCTGATCTTACATGTTCCCCCTAAGGAGATCAGTGTTGCTCAATGGTTGCAGTGCCTCTACTGGATTTTAGCCTAAATGCCCATAGCATCTTCTGAGGGAAAACCTGAGTGCTGGTTAGAGGCTTTTGAGATTTTGGGAGGGTACTAATGGACTTCCAGCGAAACCTGGGCAATGAGCTATTACTTGAAGTTTTTAATAGCCATCTTTCAGGGCCGAGTAAACAATTAAGAAGTAATTCTAATGTTGATGCTGCGATCTGTGAAGGTGTTCCTCTGATCATTGTGCAAAATGATGCTGTACTTTGCGAGAGTGAGGGGATGGCTTCATGTGGGGTTTGCCACTCAGGAGCAGAGCGCTCACATCTGGGTGGCTGCAGTGCAGAGGCTTGGCTGGTTTGGTCTTGCGCCCAAGGGGTACATGTCACTGTCCTGCTTTTGCCGAGGAGAACTAACAAAGCTGCATGTTCATTTGGGATACAGACCTAATTACGCCTCTGTATGCAACGTTTCTCAAACTACTCCTGATAGAAATTTGAGCTCTTTGTGTTTTCATGTGTGTGTGTCCCCCACAGCTGTTCCTTGAGCCCAGCTAACTACACCTGACTGCTCAGAGCAGCTTACTGCCTTCAGGGTAGGGCACTGAAAATGAGGTTTATTTACTAGCTACAAATGTAAACACTTGGTCATCGGTCCAGCTGAGCTGATGCCAACTATAACTTAGGTTGTCATGCTTTTTTTTTTAAATTGTAAAATGTAAAAGCTGCTTTCACAGAATGGTGCTACTTTCTTCTTACTCAATTCTGCAGGTTCTTAGGAGTGATCTGCAGGTTGGGAGATGCTAGGGTACAGTGTGTGGCTAGCATTGCTGGCAGGTGGGACCCATCTGTACAAGGGCTGGCTGTGTGCCTGTGGCTGCTTACATCCCACCCTGGTCTCTTGCAGGTGGAAGTGGACAGTCTTGGGCGCTAAGCAGAGAGGGCTGTGGAGCTCTGTCCCATCATGGCACAAGCTACAGCACGTGCTCTGAAACAATTAAAGGGTTAATAGGAAAAAGCACTGCAAGGAACAGTGTTTGCCACAGGATGGGATCAAGAAAGAATAAGGACATTGGTCTTTCTCGTATGAACTGCTAATTTAGAAGTTGCTAGGTGAAAATGCCCAGAATTACTCTAAAAGTGATTCCCACTCTTCCACTGGAAGGGAAGACGTTTCTGTGGGCCTCTCCATCTGACCAGGGGGCTTGGAGGGGTGTTTGCTGCTGAAGTCTGCTTTCCTCCAGCTTGTGCCCTTTTTGTTGCGTAACCCAAGACTAATAAGTCATTAAGAGCTGCCCTTCGGGCAACTCAGCTACCAGCTGAAGGAAGGAAATCAAGAAATTGACTCTTAACCTGGATTCAGGCTTTTGAGGGATTTAGCACAATTTTTTTTTCTGCTTATGTCCTTTAATTTAGATAAAACCTTTTCCAGCTAGTGTAAACTTTGGAAGTTTTCAGCATGCTTGCCTTCCTTGACTAATTTGAGGACAGTTTCCTGCAGTGTCCCTTGGTATCTGAGGAAGAAAGCTCAAAGGCAGCCTTTGCTACGTGTTCGTTGGGAACAGCGTGTCCCAGCAGGATGATGCGCTCCTCCAGAATGACCACTGGTGTATGTGGGGGTGATTGTCTGACCCATGTGGAGATACTGCGGCAGGCTGCCCCAGCTTCCTTCAGAGCCTGAGCAGCAGGCGGGAACCTCCTGTGAGCCCTGGGTGGAAGGATGTGTTGCCTGGTACAAATATGCAGAACTACTCCAACACGCCATGATTAAAACTTGAAACGGTCATAAGCTTCAAGATGTGTTTTGTGGCAGTGTTTGCTGAAGTAAAACCCTTCCCAGTTTTCCCTTCATCAAACTACATTGGCAAGGAAACAGTGTAGGCTTTAAGTTAAGAGAAAAACACCCCCAGAGTAAGCAATTTCTTTAAGCAGTGGAATTTTTCCTGCATTAATTTCTTGGTGTCTTACAGTGTGGTTGTGTTCATGTTCTTCCTTGAAGGTCCTCTGATAAGGACACTTACATGGAACAGCTGCCTCTCTTCACAATTTTATTTTTTTTTAAAGAAGAAACTTGTCCTTGAATTTTCTAGCCCTCTTTCAGATTTAGCTGAAGTTGGGCAACCAATTTGAATGTGATGGGGTCAGAGAGAATCATTGCTTTGTTCCAATATGCAATCTGCTTGAATGCTGCATGCAAAAGCTGGTTTTGGTTTGTTTGGGTTTTCTTCCAAAAAATCATTTAGCAGAGATGCTCATTCTCTATTTCTCCATTTTGCTCTCTCCAGGAGCTAATGTTAAGTGAAAGTTCAGCTTATAAGGCAGCGTGATGGGGAAAAACATTTTTCTTCTGACTTTGCACTGTCCTGTTTTGCTTGAGAAAAAGGCACATGCTCTTAATTATCACACAGTGTGCTGGGTTTCATATGGAACTGTAAAATGGAAAAAGCCGGAGTGGCTGGAGTGGTGAACAGGGCATATGACTTTATTTATGGAAAGCTCTGCCTTTGTTAGTTTGTTAGTCTGTTTCTTCTCTGATTTGAACCCTGTTTGTTTTGGGGGATGGGGATGTCATGTTTGTGTGCCTGCTTGGGAGGGATGTGCTGTGTTGATGTATGTCCCTTTATCTTGCCGGTGGGTCTGCTGGTCCTTACAAACTTGAGGATTTTTTCAGTTAAAGTTTCTCGGCTAGCCTTTATAATTTTAATTGTAATTAACATATAGGCAACCTTAGCAAGCTTTGCAGATGTTTCTTGCGGGTCAGTTGTTTAAGAGACCTGGCTTAAAGTCTGTGGTCTGCAATGTGTTGCTGTAAAGCACTGATGTGAGTGATGTTCACAGCCGGAGAGCGCCGGAGGAGAGCTCAAGGATGGGCAGCACCGCTACGAGGGAGCTGTTGTCATACTCGATGCCGGAGCGCAGTATGGAAAAGTCATAGATCGTCGGGTGCGTGAGCTGTTTGTCCAGTCCGAGATCTTCCCTTTGGAAACACCAGCCTTTGCAATCAGAGAACAAGGGTTTCGGTAGGTCGTTTCCTGTGATGCCTCTGCCTTTCTGTTCTGCTTGTTCTCTCCTTTCAGTCTAATGGTATCTCTGGGTGTTGGCAGCGGTGGTAATTGCCTGGGTTTTGATGTGCCATAGCTTTCATTGTAGGGGTGTTAATGATTGCATCTTTTGCTTATCCACAGAAACACCTGGGTTTTGCTGGGGACACTTGTGCAACAATATGAATTTTGTGTATTTGCTTCTTCATGCCTTAATGATGTTTTAATAATTTCCATTTGTAAGTATAATTTGAGAGGTTGTGTTTTAAATATGTATCTGCAAAAATTTAGATCATCTTGCTGTTTTACCTGTTAAACTAGGGTAGCTGTTAATAAAGAAAACAAGTCTTGTGAGTTTCTAAAATAGTTTTTTTTAAATTAAACTAAGAAAATCAAACTTGGATACTGAAGATACTGTGGTAAATCATGTCTGTTTCTGGGAAGCAACTAAAATAACTAACTGAAACTACCACTTGCAGCAAGAAAAGGTCTCACAATCACGTAGTACTTTGTGCATTTCTCTAGTTTTATTAAGCTTACCAGGGCCTGCCACTCTTTCATGTGAAGCCCATAAATTCCCTGAAGTGTACAAATGATCAAAGACCTTACTTTGTCAGTTTGGTACAAATCCAGAAATACAGTGCATGTTTGCTTCTTGGTTGAGCCCGACAACAGATAAGGCAGTGCTTTGCTGCAGAATTGCATTTTTCTAATCAATGATAATTAGTGAAGCAGTAAACAGTATATTTTAGTAAGTCACATAGGAACTTACTGATCTCTTCTGAAAACACAGACAGCAGAAAAACAAGGAACTGCTGGATCTGTCAGGTAGCTGTTGTGTGAAGAATTTCTCATTCAGAAGTGTTGCGAAAAATACCTTCTCTTGTCAGATCTTGTTTATAATTCTCCAACAATCAAGTCTGTAAAAGATGGACGTGCCTAATTACTGGTTTGAAGAGTTCATGTGTCCTCCTGTGTGTTGGGTTTGAGGTGTGGGTCATAGCCCTAACAATATTTGGTCTCAGATCTGTGCTGTATTGATACAGGTTTGTAGTGGGAAGGCCTTTTCTTCCGTTCTTTTCACAGTTGAATGTTCTTCAAAATCTTGTGATGAGACCTGTTGGACTTGTTATTCCAAGTAACTGTTTTCTAAAACATGGCAAACCCTCTTCATTCAAAAGGTCACTTCTCAAGGTTTAAGATGGTGGTTTCAGGTTATCGGTTACCCAGGTTGGTCAGTAAGCTCTGTGTCTACAGTCTCAGTCAATCATTTGCGTCCAGGAGAGCACAACAAATACTGACGCAGCCGTTGGGTGCCTTTTATTCAGTGACCACTGTAAAAATGAGTTCATGGTTTTACTGCAGCATTTTGATATATGTTCCACGTGTCATGGGGATAGTCAGGCTTCCGTGTTGCGGCTCATGCATTGAATCAGCCAAGGAGCTGCGCTTTGGTCTGTGCTAAGGTTTGACACAGGCACCGAGGTTGAACATTTTGCTAAACTGCATTTACATGTTGTGTTCAAAAAGCCAGCTCCTCGATTTTCATAATTTCAGAACAAGCTCTAGTGACAAGTTTCATCTAAATGTGACAAATGTTAGCAGCTTCCACAAGACTGTGGTCCTGAGCCGAGGAGGTGCTGTGGTTGGGGGCTGTGCTGGTGTTAGTCTGAGCTCTGGTGAGTCCTGAGGTTGGGGTATCAATGCATGTCTTTTACTCTTGGTATTTTTATGTGGTTCCTGATGTGCCTTTAATCCATTGCAAACAGGCTTTCCAAAGCTATGTCAGGTTGTTTTGGAAGTTGTTTAAGGTAAACCAGAGAAAGGTATGTTTGTACCAATGCAAGAAGATATGTAAGAAATTATATTACAACTTTCAAAATCTATACCCCATGCTATTTTTAATTTCTCCTGGACAGCTGAGATGAAGGTTCCTCTCTCACCCTCAGATCATATTTTTTTTCATTAATACTTGGACACATTGAATAGCCTTTCTGTGTTTTGTGGGATTTTAATTGGTGTGGAAAAAACCTGATTTTTAAGACTTTACTTTTTGAATAGGACAGTGTATAACTCTTTCAACTTCTTGTAAGAATGTTCTGTTTGTAGGTGTGGTTAATTTCCTTTAATTAGTATTAAATAGTGTTCTGTACATATAACACTTGAGCAGATGCTTCTGTATGTGGAGTTCCTAGAAGCAGTAGTGCCATCAGATGCTGAGTGTCTTCAGGCACTTTCTAGCAGTGTCTGAGTTACGGAAATTACTGTGTCTCCAAGTGGAACAGAAGTGCCTGTACACGTACAGCAGGTACTAGTTGTCAGGATTGGTACGGTGTGAAACACCTATGTCGGCTGAATGCTTATGCCAGAGCTCACTTTAGATCCTGACATAAAAATAAATGAATGCTGCCTCTTCCAATGCACAAGTCACTGTACTTGGCTCTGAGGGGTGCCTGCGCGTTGAAATGCGGAGCTCAGGCTGGGGCTGCGGAGGTGGGCTGCAGGGGAGATCTAGCCGTGCGTCAGTGGGAGCATGTACCCTGCACAACTGCAGTTGAGAGGTGCTGTTTAGTACATGGGCTTGTTACTACATGATTATTTCTGCCGGTGATAGAGGTGTTGTAATCGCACTGCCCATTTCTGCTGCTTAAAAATAGACAAATTTTATTCAGTTAGTACTTGCATGACAAACACTAAATAATGCTAGAAGGTGGCTTTGTTAGGTGCATTTAATCCCCTGTATGCAACTTGTCTCATCCTGTTTTGCATTTCTCTCTCTGAATTACAAATTTGATGTTCTCTGTGAAATAAACAGTACATGAGTCCAAGGTCTGGTGCACCCATGTTCGATTCTGGGCCAAGGCCAAAAAGCATTGCCCAACTGGCTGGTGCTTCTGCCGTTTCATGGTCTTGCAGATCCTCGTGTTTTGCAAAAGCGCTCTCTTCCCTTTTGGAAAGATTTAACATTCTGTTATGTGTGAGCTGTGAACTTCAAACCATACATGCTTGCATGTATTGGACTTATAATTCACAACTTGTTGCTAATACCATCTCACTTCCTAATCAGGATGGATTAAAGGACATTTTCTCAGCAGCTCTAGAAATTTGGTTTTCTGAATGCAGTTCTGCTCCAGATGGCACAGACATCATGAAGTATATATATCTTAATGCTAGTACTCTGCATTTGATCCTAGTTATCTTCTCTTGTAGAGTTGACACATGGCTACAGGGAATTTAAAGTACAGTCACTTTTTGGGATGGTTTATATTTGACTTTGTGTGAACTGATGAAATAAGTCTCTGGTAAGCTGCTGGTTTTGATAGCCATAGCATAGTAAAGTGAAGCTATACATTAGGATACCTGTGTTAAAATTTATATTAGAATATACAGAGTTCTAAAAGTGTTATAAGACAATGTCAATGTTTAAAGCAAAAAAAGATATTTTAAAACAATATATTTGAGTTGATGTTTTCCTTATCTTTTCTGTGCAGAGCTATCATTATATCTGGAGGACCAAACTCTGTGTATGCAGAAGATGCACCATGGTTCGACCCAGCAATATTTACAATAGGAAAACCAGTTCTTGGAATCTGCTATGGCATGCAGGTGCTGTTGAGAGATATGTTTGTCTACAGCTGTCTTGTAGGCCTCATTTCTGATAGTAACTGAAGATGACCTGCTAAAGGACCTGCTTTTCAAATATAAGCAGTATGCTGCATGTGCAAAAGATACTTTTAAAGTCCTAATTGTTAAACTGAGCATACTGTGTATTCCTCTCTTGGCTCTGTGGTATCAATAGCATAAATGTTTTTTTGCTTAAGTGCTGTGAATTGAGCTCCACACTGCCTTTTTTGTTGCAATAAATATAACTTGGCAGTTGTTCACTAATTCTGTCTGGTTGGTATTGGACAATGCCATGGACACAAGTGAAATAGTGTTTCCCTTTGGTTTTCAAGCATGGAATGTTTCTAGCATGTTCTTAAGTGTTTGGGTGGGTGGGTGTTTAATCACTCTTACTTACCTTGGGACTGACTGGTGATCCTGCAGTGATCTAGTGGATCCAAGCTGAGTGAAGAAACAAACTTCCAAGGAGGCAAGGGATGAATTAGATGCATGACTTCTGCTTGTGCTTCTTGTTTATTTCCAGGGTTAGTAATTTACTAGGCCTTCAGAGGTGCTGAATAATGACTGGAAAAACTCCTTTAGAAAGGCTGGTAATTAGGGAAACAACGTTGTCACTCCCTGTTCTAAAGGAAGATGTGTGTTATGTTAAGATGTGCCTTAAAATGTTGAGGAAATTGAAAATCAGGTTAGCTAGCCTCAAGCAGGGGAATCCCTTAAGGCTGCCTTTACAGGAATGAGTCAGGTGTGTGTGTTAATGCACTACTACTTGATTATAAAAGATTGAAATCAGTCAAGCACAGGAAGTATATCAAATTAGGTCTAAAATGAAGCCTTAAGTCTCTGAAAATTAAAGTAGTTGGAAGGTTAAGTTGCCAGTTATGTTTGCAAGGAAAAAAGTCTTTATTTTGAGACTTGTGAAATCTAAAATGCAGATATCTTAATTCCAAATGACAAGGTGAGGTTTTGGAAAGAAAAAAACCTGGCTGACAATTGTACTGTTCCAATATGGCAAGGATTATAAAGTTACAAAAATAGCACTAAGGGAATAGACTCCAGCTTTTGACTGGTTCACCAGCACTGAGGAGCCAGATTTTGAGAAGTTCCAGCCTATCTGAGAGCCCTTAACTGAAGGATGATTGAGGTTTTTGTTCAGCAGCTTAACTGTTTTTTATGATAACTGGCCTCAGATACTCAGCTGACTTGCAGAGCAGCCGTTTGTAAGTGCAAGTAGAGGTACACCACTAAGTATGCATTATTTTGCAAATCTCTACCTATTGTCTACTGTTGTGGATTTCTGCTGCTCGTCATGTGCGGCAGCGGTCTCTGGTTATGCTGGCAGAATGGAATGAGCCCAATACAGAAAAATGGTTAATTTTGAATAGAATTCTTGTCATTTTGGAAAACAATATATTAAATAAGTATAGTCCTGAAAAACTAGATTGGTATGTATTGAAGGGCTAGAGCTGTTGTCAGTCATTGGCTGACTGAGGTGTAAAGTGGTACTAGATTGTGTGGTGCTTTTTCATGTAGTATTTTTGTTTTGACAGATGATGAATAAGGTATTTGGAGGTACGGTGCACAAGAAGAGTGTTAGAGAAGATGGAGTGTTCAACATTACTCTGGATAACACGTGTTCTCTGTTCAGGTGAATAGGCATTTTAAGTGATCAAAATAATATTGGTAATACCAGTCTGGAAATTGGTGTCTGGATGAGAGGAAGGTTATTTTAAAGAAAATAGTGAAATTGCACCCATGCTTACCTGATAATTTCTAATAAAACTTTTACAACTGTGTTTGTGAGTAAACAAGTTAGTAATTTTAATATTTAGGCATAACTTTTCAACTGACTCTAGAAATGCAGATGTATTTGCTTGCAATATTGTGTAAAACCCTTATTTCACAGTAGAATATCTTCATTGAGACACTGTAAAGTGTACTGCAACATGAGAATCTTTGTGTTAAGCTCTTGCAGTACATTACTTTTGTATTGGCTGGCACCTACCCAGTTTTTGAAAGGTAATAGAAAACCTTGAAACCATTTGTTTTCTACCTTCCTTTAAAATTGCTTTGTGATGTTTTATAAAACCAGAATTGGATTTCTTGGTAGTTTGTCAATGCCTCTCAAGTTCCTTGTAAGAATTCTAATAGTCTACTCATACCTGACACTCCGATGGTATTAACTTCCTCTGTAGGGCTACTGCAGAACCTTGTATGCTGCCTAAAGCCTGAGGTGCCCAAATTGTCCTGAAAACACAATTTTGAGCAAGAAAGCTTCACTTCATTGAAAAAAGCAGGATTCCAAGTATCCTGGTTGACTCTAGATGATTCTACATGTCAAAGAGGGAATACTTCAATATTGGCATGTTTGTTAAAAAAAAACCCAAAAAAACATAACAAAAACAAAACCCAAAAAACCCCCACAAACCACAAAAATCCACAAACAAAAAAACCAAATCACACTCCTTTCTGAATTAAATTCCTCTTGAATGAAGGATGTACAAGAACTTATGCAGCTTCCAACAGAGGCATCTTGGAGGTGGAGATGACTGTTTCTGGGAAAGAAATTCTGCATCTACTTCAAATGGGCCTGGTCAGCTGAGATCGGCTTTTATTGGAATCCCTAAGGGTTTATCTTGGAAATGCAGGTAGTTAGGTTTTTGTTCTTTTTTTTTTGATTCTGGTTTTTAATCTTTGTTTAGGGGCCTTCAGAAGGAAGAGCTTGTGCTTCTCACTCACGGAGATAGTGTGGATAAAGTAGCTGATGGATTCAAAGTGGTTGCACAGTCTGGGAACATTATAGCAGGTATTAATTTTTTCCTTTAATGGACATTATCAAAAGACAATTTCAGTATAAAATAATGTCAGACAGTAGTTAGAACCAAATGGGAACAGAATATCTGTTATCTAATTGCCAAATAAGTGGATTGTTTTTAACAATTACTTGTATGTGCTTGCTTGGGCATTGTGCTGTTGTGATAACAAAGAAAGAAATAGATGTGAAAACGAATTGTACTGTTTTTACATTGGTGGTTTAAGGAAAATTTACCTTTGTGAAGGTTTTGTTATTTTAAAGTATGAATATGTTGTTTTTCTTTGGTTTTTCACTGTAGTAGTAAAAGTCAAGCACTGCTTAATTATTAAAGCTTGATTAACTTGTTATTGTATTTAATATTGCATGAAAGTTCAACTGCGCAAAAATAATGTTGGTACTGAAAGCAGTGTTTCAAACATTACACACAGATTGTCACAGAAAAATGTGGGACCTTAGAATAAGGTTTGTGGAAGCTACTCAAATTATTCAAAACCAGGCAGCCTCTTTGCATCTCTTTCCTAGGAGGTGGGAGACCTGTAGAGGTCTTAAACTTGCTGGGACAGTAAGATCTCAAAGTATTCACTCAGTTTATTTTACATCTCTCATTAAAAAAAAAAAGAGAAGATGTTGCTCTTAAATCAGACAGGTAGCCAATCTGAGAAAAACAGACCTTTTAAAAGACTTAAAGGTATTTTGTTATGGACAGATTCTATACTGCTGTTAAGATAAGACTGTTAAGATTCATTATATTCTGGCTGACCTTTGAAGTGATCTAGAACTCATGCCTACTCAGGTAGCAAAAAAATTTGTAGAGCTATGTAAAGTTTGCTGTGTGCAGCATGCACACATATCTTTAATCCCTCTTTAATAGAGGCATTAGAAATGAGAGTTCATAGAATCACAGACTGGTTTGTGTTGGCAGGGCCCTTAAAGCCCACCTAGCTCCAGCCCCCTGCCCCGGGCAGGGCCACCTCCCCCCAGCCCAGGTTGCCCAGAGCCCCGTCCAGCCTGGCCTTGAGCCCTGCCAGGGACGGGGCACCCACAGCTGCTCTGGGCAGCCTGGGCCAGCGCCTCCCACCCCCACAGCACAGAATTTCTTCCTTTAACCTGACTGTCCCCTCCTCCAGCTGCAAGCCATTCCCCTTCAGGCACTGGAAGCTGCTCTAAGGTGTCCCCGGAGCCTTCCCTTCTGCAGGCTGAGCAACCCCAACCCTCAGCCTGTCGCACACCAGAGGGGCTCCAGCCCTCCGAGCATCTTCGCGGCCTCCTCTGAGCTCGCCCCAACAGTTCCATGTCCTCCTTATGCTGGGGGCACAGAGCTGGACGCAGGGCTGCAGGGGGTCTCACCAGGGAGGAGCAGAGGGGGACAATCCCCTCCCTCGACTGCTGGCCACGCCGCTGGGGATGCAGCCCAGGTGCGGCTGGCTTTCTGGGCTGCAAGCGCACGTTGCTGGGTCATGTTGAGCTTCTCATAAACCAACGCCCCCAATGTGTTCTCCTCAGAGCTGCTCTTGCCCACAAGCTGTTGTACCTTTCCCATCTGCAGCACTTTCCTGTGCTGTTTCCCGTGGGCTTTTACAAAAGCGTACGGCTCCTCGTGCCTAAGCAAGCAAACAAATGCTGGTGAGGTTGTAGCCAGGCTTCCAGCAGTGAAAGGAAAATACAGGGATACAGGGCATCTGGGAGTCTAACACAGAGTAGTGTAATTAGGCTGTTTCCTTGCTGTTTGTTTTTTTTAATCCAAGTCAGACCACCACTTACCTGGTGCAAGGTGCAGTATGGAGACTCCTCAAAGTAACCCTCCGCAACAAAGAGCAGTGGTGCTCACAGGTGTACCCCTGTAGGGACACTTGCACAGCTTCACCAGCACAACCCTTTTAACATGGATGCACCTGTGTCAGTGTCGCTTGGTTGCAGGGTTGTATGAGGTATGTGGTAGGAAAAAATAAATGTAACTGATCTCCTGTTTTCCCAATGGTTTTACTAGGATGTCTGAGTGTTTTCTTTGGTTTCTGAGGGACTGTGTGTTCTAGATATGTAACAGTACCCTTGTTCCTAATCTTAAGCGGAGTCTTTAGTTTTGATTGGTAATTTTTGCCAAAATAAATGGCAAAATAAATCACTCACAAAGTGTATGCTTGACTTTCTTGGGTATGCATTTCACTTCCAATTTTTATTGTTTTGTCACGCTCATTTCTTTGCACTAATGAAGGCATAGCAAATGAATCTAAAAAGCTGTATGGAGCACAGTTCCACCCTGAAGTTAGCCTCACAGTGAATGGAAAAATGATCCTGAAGAACTTTCTTTACGACATTGCGGGATGCAGTGGTACCTTTACAGTGGAAAACAGACAACTTCAGTGCATTCAAGATATCAGAGAGAAAGTGGGCTCATCAAAAGTCCTGGTAGGTAATTGAATTGAAGCTGAAAGATTATTTGCAAAAACGTGACAGAAAATGACAGAGTTGTTCAGGTTAATTTGAAAAAAGCAGAATTGTTGTGAATTTGGGTAGTACATTAAACAGGTTTTAGAAAGTTTGCACAATTGGGTCTGCACACTGTTTGACGACTTGTTTGCTTCCCGATCATTGACAGTTAAGTCAGTAGTCTGTTCTGATCCTCATAGTTTTATCTGAATTATTTGTTAACACTTTCCTCAGACAGCTGACCAAACTTCGGGGTTGTTTTTCTTTTTTTTTTCCTCATTCTTAGGTTTTACTCAGTGGTGGTGTGGACTCAACAGTGTGTACTGCTCTTCTGAACCAAGCTTTAAACCGAGATCAGGTCATAGCTGTACACATAGATAATGGATTTATGCGCAAAAGAGAGAGTCAGTCTGTGGAGGAGGCACTCAAAAAACTTGGGATTCAAGTTAAAGGTACCATAGTCTTGTTAAATGTGCTTGATACTACTGATGATGTGGCCAGCATCCTAAAATGTGCATTTAGTGTTTTGTTTCTTTGATTTGAATTGATCTTCGTAGTTCTCAGGCTTTACAACTCAGTTGCTAGCGTGGTTGCTGATTTGGAACCACGTTAGCCTATTCACAAAATTTCAAACCTAAAATATTAAGCCTTACTTATTTGATTGGAGTATACAATGAACTGATCCATCTCTTCAGCTGCTGAGATCTGATATCTTCTGTTGGGGCACAGCAAAGCAGTGGATATGTGCCTCAGTCACTGCTGCTCAGCTACTTTTCTGCTGATGGTTGAGTAATCCTTTTCAGCTGCTGCAAAACTCATTTGATTGTGTTTTTCTTCAGCAGCTTGGTTAACAGTCCTCCACTGAGGCTTTATTTCTTGTCCTGGATCTCTTTCTTTTTGAACTGTGAGCTCGTTTGGGTGATTGAATGCTTTTATAGCCAAAATTACTTTCTCAAGGCTTTTTTTTTTTTCCTTTCCTTTCCTCTCCTGGCTTCTAAATAGGCAGATTTTAGTTGTTTGGTTTTTGTGGGGTGTTTTTTTTTTTTGGAGTAGCTTGTTAAGGAGCAATACATTATCGGAGAGCAAAAGGTACCTTGTCATGGCTGTTGAGAAGGTTTAGAGGTTTTGGGTACCTGAAGTATGAGGAGGTCAGTGAAGACAATAATGTACGTTTGAGTTGTGCCAACATTGAAAGCTGCTTCATACTGCCCGGCTGATTTATTTAATGAGTAATAGCTACCTGTTCCTGGGGCTTTGTGTAAGTACTGTTGTCAAGTGATTCTCCTGTGTGTTGGTCAGGAAGCGTGGCACTAGGTGAGCAGTGCTTTCCACTAGCCTGACGGTGTGAAACAGTGCAGGGAGCTTGCACATTAGCATCTTGCCGATTGGGCTGCAATATTCTGATGTGTCAAAGTCTAAGCTTTGTTCTACACACATCTTCTTTTATTTTGACTTTTTTTAGTGGAAAATCTATATCTTATTCTTGCACTCTGTAGACCAATAAACCTGTGCTCTGGCAGGCTGCCAGAGTAATAATTGAGGGAATCCCTCTGCTGCAGGTGCTTCTTCTGTAGGTCTTGGAGCTCAGTGCTGGTAAAAGATGCCAAAGAGCCTCCTAGCTGATCTCTGCACTGAGCCTCTCTAAACGAAGAGGCATAACATACCGTGAGTAAACAGTGCATCGTGTAGTTTTGGTTGCAGAAAGCCCTTGGGGGAATACCATCCTGTAAATTATATTAAAATAAAGCAAATAGATTATAATCTAAGAGGGGAAGCAAGAGCTGAACTTTCACACAGTTGCCTAGCCTGATAATATGAAAATAATTGCACTCTAGAGTAAGTTACTAAGAGAAATAAAATATTTTGTTACAATTAATTCTTGAGGTATTGAACAGCCCTATTCAATGCAGTTAATAGTCAAATGACTGGAATGACTGACTTGCTTTTTTCTAAAGCAATAGAGTGATTTTTTTTGCAACTTGCATAAAAAAAATCTTTACTGGCTTTGCCAAAAAATTTCTGTTACTTCATGCAGTGGTGAATGCAGCTCATTCATTCTATAATGGTACAACAACTCTGCCTATCTCGGATGAGGACAGAACTCCACGTAAAAGAATTAGCAAGACCTTAAATATGACTACAAGTCCTGAAGAAAAAAGAAAAATTATTGGTGACACTTTTGTTAAGGTAATGTTTATAATTATTTGTTGGTGGGTTTGGTTTTTTTGTTTTTTTAAGTAACTTGATTTCAGATATATTTTCTACATCAGACTCTTCATTCCAAAGCACTGTGCAGTCAGTGGCATCAGTGGTCTTAGAAGTTTTGGATGACCTGAGAAGCCATTGATACGTTACCCTAAGCTTAAAACTTCTGGCAATGAATCAATAGTTGAAGTATGGTCCACAAGCATTGTAGTGGATCTACCATCATGTTTAGGTATACTGTATTGGTTGGCCATTCATTTCTATTGCATAAACTTCCATGTAATGTTTTTTCACCAAATCAGTGGGTAGCATGAATTGGGGCATGCTGGTGTTGCTTTGCTGAAGATGAGCTATTTTCTGTCTGTCACCTACCAGTGTTGCTGATGGAGGGAGAATATAACATTTGACAGGCAGTGATGTTCTCGTAGTCTAAAAATACTTTTTTCCATTTTCTGTTCAATAAAACATGGGTTTATAGGACTGTTTCAGCAGTGAGATCATGTCATAATTAGTTTTCCTATTTGTTTGTGCTTTCGCAGCTCAGTAGCATTTGTTGGGCAATTGATTATCTTCCTTTACACCTTTGACAACCAAAAAGTAGATCAGAACACTTTTCTTTTTTCTCTCCATCTTACAGATAGCCAATGAAGTTATCGGAGAAATGAATCTGAAACCTGAAGAGGTTTTCCTTGCTCAGGGTACCCTCAGACCTGATCTCATTGAAAGTGCTTCCCTTGTTGCAAGTGGCAAAGCTGAAGTCATCAAAACTCATCATAATGACACAGAGCTGATTCGAAAGTTAAGAGAAGAGGTAAATGACAATGAGGATACTGGTGTATCCTTCTCGTTCTGACACATGTGAAGCTGAGTATCACAAATGAAGAACTTTTATGTTATGTTGATATAACTGTCCTATGTTGATGGGACCCTATTCCGATGAGGGCCTTTTAGGCTGTGTTGTAACACGTTGCAATTTATTACTTTTCTCTGTAGTTGCTCTATTCTCAAAGTAGTCAGAATTGTTTGAGCGTTGTCCAGCACTGCTGGCAGTTTGAACATGGATTATTCAGTGTGACCAGTGGTGTTCTCAGCTGCAAGCAGTTTCCTCGCTCTTACTTTTTAACCCTCAAAACAAACTTGTATTCTAGTAAGGAACCAGAACAATACCAAATGGCCTTTAGCAGGAGAGTATTTAAGACTTCTCAGACAACTTTATTCTGGTTCAGCTGGAGTTGATGGTGTAATGGGTCACTTACTCCTTCTGTTGTATCTCGTTCTTAGCACTAGTCAGTGGGTAACCTCTAGGTGCCGATAGGTCAGATCTGGCACATCACAGATTTAGGCAAGAGCAGTGACACTGCTTTAGTAGAAAGGTGATCAGCTCCTGTTGAGAGAGGGCCAAAATTCTCCTCTTAAACCTCTTGTAACATTCAGCCACTGCAACCATAGCATTCACCTCTCTCTTGAGAGAGAATGAGAATACTGCATTTAAATGTGTTGAAATCTAGGGATAATTCCTTCAGGTATCTACAGCGATGAGTTCTTTCTGTTCTTAAGTAGCTTCTGCATCATGCTTCTAGTAACCTCGTGGGCTACCTGCCAGCAGTATGCTGATGGCACACCATCTGTTTGCCAGTTGTTAATTTAAGAACCTACAGATTTTTCTGAAGTGGCCCAACATGGATAGCTATGGATGATGACCAGGAGCTTGAAGATGATATGAACACAAGAGGTTGAACTGTCTGAAGATAAACAGCCCAAGTGCTGTCCCTTTGATTGTACTCCCAATTGGTCTGTTTAGTCCAAAGTCCAGAAAAGCTTTCTAAATACCTTTCCCATGCAGAGCACTTAAGTATTAGCACGTGAAGCAAATGCAGGAGACTGCCCTATTTTGCCTTTTCTGACATTAGAATGGCAAGTTCTCTGTAAGTCTATTATAAAATACTCGTTAAGAAAGAACCAACATGTGAGACATCACATAATAACCCTGTTGGAAGGTGCTCAGTTATTAGTAAGTGCACAACCACAGGACAGAAGAGTAACTGTTCATGATCCACACTTGTAATACTTACTGCTGCACAAAGTATTTTCAAGGCTTTTAGATTGAACATCTAGCAAAGACAAGAGAGGTCTGAGTGTTTGAAGACAGAGCCAGCTTGACCTTACAGCTACGTTGACACTGATTGAACCATTGATACTTCTGGCACAATCTTAAACTTCCTTGTCTTATCCTCTGCCCTGCAACTGCCTTACAAAGCTCACATTCATGGGTACTATTCTTTCCAGTGTTTATGCAAGCGTTGGCAGATGATGCTGTGAAAAGCAGGCCAGTTTGACTGGTATAACGTAAACATTTGAGGCTTTTTGTTTGACTATGTAAGCTGGGGTGTAAATTGCTTTTTCATTTCTTTAAGGGTAAAGTAATAGAACCACTGAAAGACTTTCACAAAGATGAAGTACGAGTGCTAGGAAGAGAGCTTGGTCTTCCTGAAGAGCTGGTTTCGAGGCATCCCTTCCCAGGTATGAGGGCTGCTCTGTGCCACTTAGTGAAGGGCTATGGATCGTATCGGTATTGTTCAGAAGATATGTCACCTGCAGTATGTTGGACTATAAAACTTACCTCAAAACACAGAAGAAATTGATGGATTTAGAGTTTTAGCTTAAGCAGGATTCTTTCAGGAAAAGAGCATTGGAGAGCAGCTTTATTATGTATAGTGATTAAAGGAAAATTTTTATAATTGAGTTTGCTTTTAGCTGCATTTCTTTCTTTTTAGTTGTATAAACCAAAGCAAGAATTGTAGGTAAAGTGCAGCTGAATGCTGCCAGAGCTGTCACATGCATCTTACTTGAAATAATGGCCCGTGTCTGCCTGCCTTTCTAGGGGACTTTTGCTGTTTTGAAAATGATTGCATGGAGAATAACAACAGTTCTCCACTGTCTTCAGACACTTCCAGAAAATTACATGTGCTTTTCTGTGAGGTAGCTAAAAGGTCGAATACCCATCAGGGGTCTTTAAAAACAATGGAGACTCAACTGTATGTTATAACCACATCTTCCATCCCAGTTGCTTAGCGAAGGGGCTCCTGTTCGCTTTGGCTTGCTGTCCACTACTCTTCATCACCACTCACTGCTGCTTTACACAACCAGCCAATTTAAGATGTAGATAAATAATACTTAAATGTACTGAACAGACATATTGCTCAGGAGTCAACTGCTTGTCTTAACACCTACAAGACAAAAAAACCCAAAACCAACCTGCAGTTGAAGTATAGGTACAATGGCAAAACATACTTTACCTAGTGATTGACCTGCTGTTCAGCATGCTGTCACATTTTTAGATGAAAGTCTGTTACCTGTTATTTAATATAATGATTTTTCAACTTTGCATTGCAGGTCCTGGACTAGCAATCAGAGTGATATGTGCTGAAGAACCTTATGTGTGCAAAGACTTTCCTGAAACAAACAACATTTTGAAAATAGTTGCAGATTTTTCTGCAAGTGTTAAGAAGGTAACAAAACTACTAGTTTTCTGCAGATTAGAAATCAGCATGATCGTTCTGTAGTGGCCCGCAATGAGATTTAAGCTGCTAAAACGACTTGTTTGTGCTCTTTAAGGAATAATGCATTCCAGTACAACTCACTTGAAGCCATTCTGTATAGTACAGTAGAATTTTTAGTGCCTTGACTAGTGCAAGCATTGAACAATTTCTGGAAAATGGAAGTTTATGTACCTTTCAAATAGTAAATAAATTTTGCTTTAAAATTAGTTAAACTTTGTGCAGGTGAGATTTCTGGAGATACATGTAGTACCAGGAAAAGATTTTCCCTTTCTGAAGTAATCGTAACTTTCTAGATTGGTCTGCCCTAACAATCACTGAATGTATAAATGGAAGTGCAGGAGTGAGGAACTAATGCTTGCCAGATGTCCCAAACAAAAACCTGAGCTTTTTAATCGGTGATGTTTAAGTTCTCAATCTCATCACAAAGGTCATAACAGTGAATACTCTAAGCTCACTTGAACTAAAACTGTGGGGAGGTGAAAAGTCGTTGGCAGAGGCTTGCTCTGAGGCATAAGTTCAAACAACTTCCGAAACTTTTTTGATAAATACTTTGAACGGAAAGTATTTACAACTGCTTTTCCTTCAAAACATACAGAATTGTAGTATAGGGTAACAGGGTGTTACTTTGTTCTGTATTTGAAATAAACAACAAAAATGAAAATTATAGCTTTGTGAAAGAGAAAATGAGCATAGGAAAAGAGTTTCACCTGTGGCTATGGAGAACTTCAGTTTAAAATACATGCAGTCTAATCAAAAGTGGGTTTGCTAAAATTTAGTGGTTAAATGAAAGATATTTTTTGAGTAGTTCCAAGGGGTAAATGTAGTCTAAATTTAAAAATCAGCTACTTAAATAATAATTTTATTTGCACTGTGTAAGTTCTGTTTGAGCGCTTGGGGGTTTTATTTAATTAAAATTTATTTTTCTGCATCATTGCACAGCCACATACTTTGCTGCAAAGGGTCAAAGCATGTACATCTGAAGAAGATCAGGAGAAGCTGATGCAGATTACAAGCCTACATTCACTGAATGCCTTCTTGTTACCAATCAAAACTGTGGGAGTGCAGGTAAATGGATTCATTCAGGGGATGTTCTGAAAGCTGCTTCCTAGCAGTGTAGCAGGCTGCAGTGAAGCGTAATAATTGCTGCTTTAAGATCAGAAAATAAAGAGCTTTAAGAACATAAACTTCAAAAGGCGTTGATACCTACGTTACTGTCACTTGTCAGTGCTGGTGTGGTGCAAAGGTGTCAAGATACCTGAATAGGCACTCAGGTAAATGCCAGGTGTTGCATTTGAAAATATCATTAAGTTTGCATAATGCTGGTCACTTACATGTAGTTTCTTCATGACACTGTAATCTGGTAGACCTCTGCTGTAATCATAGAATCATCACAGAACGGTTTGTGTCGGCAGGGCCCTTAAAGCCCACCTAGCTCCAGCCCCCTGCCCCGGGCAGGGCCACCTCCCCCCAGCCCAGGTTGCCCAGAGCCCCGTCCAGCCTGGCCTTGAGCCCTGCCAGGGACGGGGCACCCACAGCTGCTCTGGGCAGCCTGGGCCAGTGTAATCCTGTTGCCCCTCCGAAGGCTCAGGAGTCCTAGACAAAGTTGGTCAAACCTGCCCTGCTTCCTATGTTTGAACGTGTGTGCTGCACTTTCCTGTACTTTTCCAAGTCGCGCTGTGTCCTTAGCCTTGAGAGGAAAGGAACCAGAGCAGTGCAGGCAGTTCAGGATAGGGGAACACCTGGATCTGCCCAGGCACATAATGTTTTCTTTCCTTTCACTCCTTTGCTAATGCCACACACATTTTTGTGGGCTGTCCTTTGGTGACAGAAATAAACTGAATAGAAATGCTGAGCTGGCAATTCTTATGGAATTGCCTGCCATAACTTGGGGTGTTTCTTTACTGAGTAGTCGTAGCTGTAAAGTACTCTTCTTTGCACTGTCAGTATTGAATTACATCTTTTATTTTATTGTCAGCTGCTTAATTGTGCATTGCTTCCGTTACTCTTTGCAGTCAGCTTTTGCTGTTTTAAACAGCAGTGTCATCGGTGATTTCTATACTTTGTCAAAGGCCTTCCTCAGATGGTCATGAAGATACCAATAAGTAATCAGTCCCTGTGCCCTGGTCACCTTATATGACTCTTTCCATTCTGAATCATCTGTTGTGTTAACTCTGTTTGCTCATTCACTTGGTGTCTCTCAGCCTACTGATTTCACCAGCTTGGTGTCTGCTGAATGTTGGCACAAAATATGGTCCTGTAACCTACAGGATGAACGGGAAAGTAGTGAACTGTTTTGGCAGCAAAGTTCATTTTCAATTATTATTATTATTATTATTATTACTTTTTTCAATTTATAGGGTGACTGTCGTTCATATAGCTATGTTTGCGGGATCTCTAGTAAAGATGCTCCACACTGGGAGTCTCTTATGTTTCTTGCCAGACTCATACCACGCATGTGCCACAACATAAACAGGTAAGTATTTCGAATTATCTTTGGTTTTAATGATCCACTTAATACATGGAAGTTTAGCATGCACAAGCATTCTCCTGTTTATTCTATGGTATACTTTTTCTATATGTTGGACAGGTGTATCGTACAGAGGTTACAGATACACAATAAATCAGAACACAGGTTTATTTCTGAAATTGATAGCCACCTCCTAATTTTTTTTAGGCACTTGATTAGACAACATCCAATGTAACTTAAGCAAAATCTTTCTTGAAACATTCCAAGCCTGCTGATCAGTTGTGGTGTCATGCAGTATTTTTTTGCTTTGTGTCAAAAAGAGAATTTATGTGGGACTGTAAGCTCTTGTGACACACAGGAGAGCTCCAAAGCTGGGCAGTTTAATCTTAATTGAGCTTGTGAATATGCATTTTCTAGCTACTTGATTCTGTAATTTTTCTAGCAGCTGAAGTTGCTTAGATAATATATCAGTTCTGGGGAATGCATATCCTCCTTGCCTAGCTTTAGACATTCTGATAATACTGCTTATAATTGCTTATAGCAAAATTTAATTTTGTCACATAAGTGACGCTTCCTGAAAGAGTAGTTCTTTTTAAAAGGCGAGATGTTGAATTGCAAGATACTTCTTTAAACTAAAGGCAGAGGGAACAAAAGATGGCACGAAATCAGGATTGCGTGTGCAACTATAAAGTATGTGCTGGATTTACAGCATGGCTATCATCTTTAAGCTCTTTTGGATTTAATGCTACCCTCCTGAACATACCACGTCTCTGGGAGTCCTGCTGTACCAGGGTATGTTTTCAGAATCTTTCATTATTGTTTATAGGGACACTGAAGCTGGCAGTTTGAGGAGTGAACTGAAATAGTTGGTTGTCTGCCCATCTACGCTTGCAGACTTTATATTACAAACAAAAATACAGAATGTAAAGCTTGCATTTTTTCTGCTTTGGATTTTAGACAAGTATTTTTTGTTTGTATCTACAAACTCAAATAACTTGTGTGAATCTGTCATAGTAAGTCCTTGTATGAGGCCCGTCGGGTGATGATATCCTTGGCTTTTTGCTCTGCAAGACAGAAAATGCAATGAATGAGATTAAGAAGATAAAGCTGATGTGACTGGTTTGAATTCAGAAGATATTTTATTATAGATGTAGTTCTGTAGATTTATAAACTGCAATGTTAGCGTGCTGTGCTGAAAGCACAGCTATTCATTAACAATAAATTTTACAATTTAATGGTATTTTTGGTGGTTTCCTATTATGAGAGAAGATAGAAATTGTAAGCACTTATTAATTGGCTTTCTTAGAATAATCTTAGCATTTACTGACATCAAAGTAAAATTGAAAAAACACCCTTTGTGATATGGCTGAGTTAGCATTTCTGTTTTTTTCTAAAGGATTATTTTCTTTAATAAGTAATACCTGGGGCTATTGCTAGTCTCTGGCAAACCACAATAAATAGATCTGACTTCCAAAGCTAGTATGCATGTCAAAATAAATAGATCTGACTTCCAAAGCTAGTATGCATGTCATGTTTATAGAATATATGCATGAAGTTATATTAAGCTCTACTTAGTAGCTAAGGAGCAGAATCAAATATTATGCTTTTTTCCCTAGGTTTATTTTCCTCACTGCAGTACTTAAGAAGCAGTCTTAGGGCCATCTGTTCTATTCTGTGTACTCAAAATGTGTTTTTTTCTACCATCCTGTTTGTTTTCCAGAGTTGTGTACGTGTTCGGTCCACCGGTCAAAGAACCTCCTACAGATGTCACCCCCACTTTCCTGACAACAGGAGTCCTCAGCACTTTACGTCAAGCTGATTTTGAGGCTCACAATATTCTCAGGGAGTCTGGTAGGTACTTCGTCTTAGCCTGTCGATTAGACTCTTGTTTCAAGATCCCTGCAGACCTAACTGGGTGTAGTTATAGTGGTGCTGTCAAAATCTGCAAGCTTCTCTAATAAATCAATGGGATGACAGGCAAGAGCCTTTTCTGAAAGCTGTAGAAGCTGATAGCTGAAGGACAGGGGTTTTTAGCCTTTCTGCTAGCAGAATTAATTTTGGGGGATTTTTGGAGACTGAGGCTTGCCTCTGTCAAGTCATGAAGCTCAGAGGTGTCTTGCTTCACTGCAGTGCCAACTTCTGCAAAAAGTAGTTAGCCATCTGAAAGTCAGCTGAATTACTTCTCTTTGATCTCAGTCATCAGTATTTACCTCAAGTAAATAAACTGTGTAAAGAAACTTGGCATAGTTTCCAAATCATGTGAGGTTTTTTTGTGGGAAGAAGGAATCCCAAATACTAAGTTTCTGATGGTGATGCTGCTCACTGTCTGTGGTGGTTTCGTATTTCTTAAAGTAAAAACTGTATTTGTAAACCCAGCCACTTCAGGCTAGCAGACAGTAATACTTCAAACCCTTAACATCCAGGGAACATTCAATAGCCTGTGATAAGGTACACAGGTAGAGTCTGGGAATATAGTAGTTCTGGGGTTCAGTAACTTTTTTTTTTTTTTACTTAATTACATTTGAAGTTGTGATATCTGTGGGAAGCAGTTCATCTGACTTTGCCTGTATTTTCTATAAATCAAGTTACAAAGGATATCTCTTTTTGAAAACACATATTTAGTTTGCAAGGCTGTCAACATAATTTGTACAAAATTAGCCTCAAAAGGTTGAAAATAACACTTGTCAGTTGTGTTTGTAAAACTGTAGATGTGTCTCGCTAACTTTTGGTGACACTTGGCTTTGTATGAATGAATCACTCCCAAAAATAAGACTTGAGTTACCATTTAGTGAAAAAGACTTCTTGTACCAACAGCTTGGGCCACTGCTAGCAGGGGATGAGAGCCCACCACAGTGTTAGACTGGCTCTGCAGGCTGCCATGCGCCTGAATCTCAAATTTATAGATCATTTAAACGGTGAAATTAGGGGGTCTGTGTATTGGCTTTCAGAAGGAGATATTAAAAAAAAAAATAAAAAATAGATTGTCTGCAGTTTCCTGTCAACCACCAGCAACAGGGATACTTACGAGCTTTCTTTTAAATATCTCAAAGGCACAGAGATACTTGTGAACAGCTCTTTATTTGGGGCTTGATAAGGGGATAGATAAAACCCCATGGTTATGTTCAGTGGGAAGTAGATAAATTGCATTCAGAGTGAATTACAGGGATAAAGGATATTATCTGGGTTCTTTTTTTTTCTGCATGCCTGCAAACGCTGAAGATCATTTCAAGTGGCAGTTTGGGTAGTTGTAGTGTATGCAGCACTGAGTGCGATTGTCTGGGGTGTGGTAGCAGTAGCGAAAAGAGTCCAGAAGATGTAAATGTAGGTCCTAGTATATAGTTTGAAGTACATGTGGGAAATTCTGTTATATTTCTATCACGCTTGTGTGTTTAAGCAAAATTAATGCACTTTGTACTACGATTTTCTGAAGGTTATGCCGGAAAAATTAGCCAGATGCCAATAATACTGACACCATTGCATTTTGATCGGGACCCCTTACAGAAACAACCTTCCTGTCAAAGATCTGTGGTTATTCGAACTTTTATTACAAGTGATTTTATGACTGGTATTGCAGCAACTCCTGGTAATGAGGTTCCAGAAGAGGTAATGTGGTTTTCAAGTCTCTTTTCAACATAAGCTAGTATTGTAGATGACTGATTTTGGCTTTCTTCCCTCTCTCTTGATTGCTTGCCTTGACTTTGATTTTCTTTTAATTTTTTGTCTCTTTCATGGTAGTCATTAGGAAGAATATGGTGGTATTTTGGGGAAAAAACTAATAAAGTGAGAAGCTGGCAAATGGGTATGACAGACTTAAAGGCCTTCCAGCAGAGTTGAGCCAAAATACCAAGAATTAAAAAAGAAAGAATACCCCAACCATTCTTGGGATTTTGAAATTAATTTTTTGCATTAGTAATTGGAAATGTTCTGAGTTAGAGAATTGTCCTTGATTGCCACTTCTGATTTTACTGGAACCTGCTATTTAACATCTCAAATTGTGTGGTTTTCTATTTAGGTCACTAGGAGGGTTTAGGAGTCAAGTTCAGGTGTGTTTTTCTGAGAAACTTTATCCATGTCCAGTTTCAAGTACTTTCTCTCTCTGGGAATTCGGTGTAGCTGAAGAACAGGATTGACTTTTTTTTTTTTCTTTTAATTTTTTTTTAAATATACTTTACAAGCGTATAGGCATTCTTTAGTAATTGTATGTAGCTGAAGCCTTCTACTTAAAGGCAGCCTGCCCATTTAGTAAGAAGTTATTCAAGGTTACCATGCAAAACTATTCCATTATATAAAATGAAGATTCATTTGACCTTGGAAGTTTGTGTTTAAAACCAAACCAAACACCACAAAAATCACACCCAAACCAGCCCCAACCCCCACCCCCACCCCTTATTCAAAATGTAAAAAGGTCACTTTAAGGCTAGGTAATAATGTGGTTACAAAATAGTAGAGGTTGTGGAAAATACCTGTGTTTATGGGGAATATAATCATATTTGATTAAAAATTTTCAGTTTTTCCATAGAGAGCAATGTCTTGTTTGATTTATGCTTGCACTATAAAACAGCATGTCATGTAAGTGGGATTGTTGTGGACTGTGGGATTTTTAAGGAAGCTGAACTTGTAAGGATCAGCAAATTCTCATCTAGAATACTTTGCTAACATGAATTGGTTGTGAACTCTGGAGAGTAACTCTCAATGGAAACTCTTCCCTTTGGGTGCCTTTTCTGCTTTTTGTGGGTGTTCTTATTTGTTTTGTTTTTACCTTTAGGGCTCCCTTTTTGGTTTTGAAAGGGCTTTCACTCAGGCTGTTGTGTTCATGTTTGGCGGTTCAGCTGAAGGTGATGGTCTGAGAAAAATCTGGCAATGATAGTAACACGTAATGGTGTTGTGTTCCTGCTGAACTTTCAAGAAGTAGTTTTGAAGCGTAGAGCTGCTGCCTTGAGGGAAGTGTATTGTGATCAACACCCAGGTCTATTATCAGCACCAAAAATGAGCAAGTTCCAAATGTAACTGCAGATACCGTGAAGCTAGAGGTTTTGTTTCAGTTGATTTTATTCCATAACTGGTGGTGATATGCTAATAGCTGCAGGTGCTTTCTCTCCTGTGTATAACAGTTAGTGTGGTCAAAGTTTTCCCGTTTTTAAGCTTTTCTTAGGTAGTTTTCATCGGGTCTGTTTAGCGTGCTTTCTTCTGATAGTTTTTTTTATTTTCCCTACATGATAGGTCGTGTTAAAAATGGTGGCAGAGATTAAGAAGATTCCTGGCATTTCTCGGGTGATGTATGACTTGACATCGAAGCCACCAGGAACTACGGAGTGGGAGTAATTAACTTTTTTCTATTGAAGTACTGTGTGCAGTCTAAGTCATATCAGAAACCATTCCCAGTGTTGACATGCAGTACTGTGAAAGAGTGACTGGAGCTGCTACATCGCATCAGATTCCTCTCCTGGAGCATAAACCTGCAGTTAAGAGCTATGCTGGGGATAATAACTAAGTGGGGCTGAGGATTTGTACGGGTAAATAATCATGGCAGCATTGCTGGTGCGCAGACAGATTCCTATTGCTTTTGCCTTTGTCTTACCGGTTCTTCCTGTTTTCACGTGTTTTATTGTTAACTGTCCTTTCAGTGTCTCTTTGGTTTTGTACACTGTGTAAAAAGAGACGGTTTATTTACTTCTACCAAAAGCATTGTTACAGCCGAAAAATGTAAAATGAATTCTGTGACCAACTGCTCTTGAACGGATTTATTATAAATAAATATTTTGCCAAATGGAGTAGTGGGTACTGTTGAGTTGTGGAATTACTGTGTATCTGTTGTATACTGTTAAGCTTGTTCTATATTATTTGACGTATTAGCCCATGGCAATAATGTTGAGCTCCAGAAGAGCAATGCTAAAATATTATGAAATTAGCTCTGTCTGTCTTTTTGTACTCGCTCCCTCTTGCATCGCTCGGTAGGCGTGCATGTAGGTAACAGATGTGTATACACCAGCTCACCTTTAGTATACACTTACTGCATGTTTGCATATGTCAAATTCCAGACAGGGAAGTATCTCTGTGTGCTTCTGTGGACTCTGATGGAAGCGTAAAAATGGGAGTGTGGTGTGGAAAGTTGTTGCAGCAGAGCTACTGGATCTGCAAAACCTGTTTCTGTCCTCTGACGCTTGCACAACAGCCCCTTTGCAGCCTGCTGCCGATGTGCTTTCCTTATACTTGAGGACAGTTTATTTTCTACGCATTTGCTTTTACAGGATTTTTTTTTTTTTTTGGTGTGTATTGTATTTAGCTTGATCTTTAAGATGGTTATAGTTGCTAGTGTGGAGTCATGGTATCAGAGGTGACTTACCCAATCCATATAGATCCCTTCTGTTATTCATGTTCTGTTCTTTACATAGTTAAGAAAGCAATAATTTGAGAGATGGTTACTTTGGACACCTGTGCTTTTCTGATGTATTGAGGCAAAGCTATTTCCATCCACCTAAGAATTTTGAGCATGTCCTGCGATTGCTGTTTGTGAAAGTTAACAGTTAAATTCTGACCTGAGCAGCTTATTGGGTGCCTCCACTGGTGGAACTGTAACAGTGTATCTAGGCTTATCCCTCTTATCTTTTTTTTTTTTTCTGTTCCGTTTTGTTTTTAATTTAAGCAGTTGCATTTCATTCACTTGCAAGGTTACCATCGTATTATGGGGCAAAGTACTTGTTTTAAGCTGTTCAATAACACGGAGTATTAATGGCTGTAACTACTTAGGTTTCCACTTGCATAG
This sequence comes from Falco peregrinus, assembly GCF_023634155.1. NCBI lineage: Eukaryota > Metazoa > Chordata > Aves > Falconiformes > Falconidae > Falco > Falco peregrinus. The sequence continues at coordinate 28,378,257 of NC_073732.1, read as the reverse complement.
GTTTGTGAACTGGAATAATGGTTGGAAGTGTTTGTTCTGTATTCTTTTGATTGCACACATTTTCCTGCCATTCTTACATTTACAGCCTACACATTATGGAAATTTGGTTTAATTTCTGCTTGTAGGAAATGGCTAACTTGTGTAAATTTATTTTGCCTGTGTCATTGAGTGCTGGTTTTTCGCTTGGTGGAGGAGATGACGTGTTGCAGCCCTGTGTTCTCTGCACCCCTCCGGGGACACTGGTGGCAGGAGAGCAGCAGAGCAGTGGCACGTGTCATTTGGAGATAGGACGCTGCCTGTGCCTCGCAGCCCTGCTCCCGGCAGGGCTTGTAGCTTGGGCAAATGGATCTTAGTCGATATTTCAGTTGGCCCCTTTATAAAATGGGGGTAGTAAGTCTCACTCGCATCTGTCATGACCTCTTTGAGCCCTTTGGATGAGCTTTGTGTGATGTAAGTGAACTATTATCAATACAAATGCTCTCTTATTACTGGATTGTGATCTGTAAGAGCTATTGGTCAAAACCACTGTAAATTGGTGTTTGCCTTGGTAGAATCTGTTATAGCGTGAGTTCTCTCGAAAACAGATTTTCTTTGTAGCTGGTCTCAAAAGAAAGCTCCCTAATGATATTACAGCCTTAGAGTACGTTTTAACTTTTTTTCAGAAAAAGCAGAGGAGAGCTGTTTTCATTACTGTGTTGGTATCTCAGACATAAAGGGTACAGTGACAAGAAATGAATCTTTTCGGTGTGAAGCAGAAGACCTTCAGCTTTTTAATGCTGTAGCAGTTGTTGCTTACTGTAAGTAGGCTTGCTCTTGCTGCCGCTGCCACCAGCTTGCGTTGCCTTGACAGCAAATAGGCAAAACAGAACGTGTTACTAAAAAGTAATGCAAAGAATATAGAGCACCTCTTAAACCGAAACCTTTCTCAGTTTTGACTGAGACACTTAGTTGGTCTCCATGTAAATAAACCTGCAGAATATAGTCCCATAGTTATGATGTAACTTGCCAGAAAATTTGTGTGGCGATGCTCATTGGGATGGGGGTTATGGTAACAGTTGTACCTCTGGACCACAAACTTGCAGCATTTCTGGACAGAAATCTTTTCTTCGCTGCATGTTGTGCACTTGGAAGCCCTTCTTGACGTTGCATCTTAACTGTAGGCGTGATGTATACCTGTATTCTATGTGTATACTGAAGTCTGACATATGCTTTCACCATCTTTTAATCACCTGGGTTGCTTTCATGGCTGTAAGGAAATGGAGCTTGACAGCAATTCCTGTGCTCTTTAGGGACATAATTTGATTTTTTTTTTTTTATTTTTTTTAAGCCAGAAAGTTGAATATTGAACATCTTAGGCATAAACTATTGCACTATGATAAAGATGTCTTACTGAAATGAAATTTGTGATCTTTAGCTCTTTTCCCCCGTTTGACGCCTGTGCCATGCATTGTAGTCGTGGTGGGTTGTTCTTAGGAAGGTTGGTGTTATCATCCCAGCAGTTCTTGAGTGTTTCTATGGAATCCATGTGTATTGGACAGCCAGAAGTGGAGAGAAACATAATACTCTGTTCACATTTCTTAAAAAAATTATACTTAGCACCTAGTTTACAAACTAATAACTGTAGCTGCCCTGTACAATTGTTCACCTCGAGTCTTCAGTAAAACATGTCAGCAGCTAGAGGAATTTGTATTGGGGGCATTCCCCATCATTCTCAATTTTTAACATTTTTCTGCTTGTGAAACGATAAAGTACTGTGAGCCTTAATTTTTATCCACAAATAAAAGTATTATGTTTGAACATTGGTGTGACTTGTTTTTTAGGACTTACGTGTAGAAACTGCATGATAAACGGACTGTCCATTTTGGGTTGAAAGAGCCATTTTGTGGCAGTTGTGCTTTCTGGCTGCAGGCTGTCCGGGGACACCCCCACTGGGTCGCTCTGTGGCACCTGCCCCTGTGTGCTTTTGTACTGTGATATGCTATGGCGGATGTAACTCCTTCCTAAAAGTGTGCATAGGGCCTGTTTTTAGGGCTCAGTGTGAGCAGCCCTGCTAACGAACAGTGCTGCCCACAGACCGGGACAGATCGCTCCATCCCTCGGGGCGCTCGCTAGGGGGAAACTCCGACAGCCCCTCCTTGCACTGGGGTTGCCACTGGTTTTGTGGCAGACCCCTGATGATGATGTTTAACTGTTTTTAGCAGTAGGTCACAGTTTCAAGACGGCATGTGAAATTCCTCTCTAGGAAGAAAAAGGCGGCTGAGGTTATACATAAGAACAAGACCTTCACATACAGTCAAGGAGTTGCCATCACCTGCGGGAGAGCGTGAGTGGGCACCAGTCGTTTATCTTGCTTAAAGGTCCTTTCTTGCAGTGCACAAGCTACGCTTCTCATAACCAAAGCAGACAAACCCGACAGCCACGGTCTTGGTATAAATGATTTGGCCTCTAGCGCTGCGGGGGCTCCGGCTCCGTGGGCAGCACCTGGCTCGGGCTGTGCGGAGGGCTCAGGGGAGCGGGGTTTGAATGAGTCGCTGCTTATGACCTGCTCCCCAACTGGTGATGTAAATAAATCTTATCCCCCGAAGAGTGCAATAGCAAGGTGTTCTTCTTGGATCCCCGGCAGTGTTTCTGAGTGGCTGCGGCACTGCCAGCAACGCTCGGTTCTCTCCTGTTGTGCCTTGGCAGCTGGAGCTGCGGCGCTCGCCCCACACTTGGGACCCACATACCTCGTGGGGACTGCAGGGCTTTGGTTTTTTGGAGGGATTATCTTCCTGTAAGGAGGCTCTAGAGGAAATGTCTTATTTTGCATGTTTTTCTTCCACAGCTCGGTTGTGACGGAGACTCCAGGGCAAAACTCTTTGTGCAGTCTTCCAGCCTTTCAGGAGATCATGATTTCACTGAGAAGCAGCAGGAAAGATCCAAGGTAAGGATGCAAGTCTTGACTGAGCATCACCCCAAAGCGCTTTGGGAAGTGGGGAATGCAGCAGCAGTGGTTTTGGGCAAGGCGACGGCTGCACAGTTGGGCTTGCTGGTAGGGAGCCCGGATGCTCCTTGGGTCTGTTGTCCCAGTTGCCAGCAGCAGAGCCAGCAGTGCCACCAGCACGTCCCGCCAGCTCTGGGTGCAGCCCTGTGTTCACCTGGGGAGTGGGGAGATGCTTGGGGTCTGTGCTGCAGCATCAAACAAGTTAGTGGGAGCAACTCCTCGAAGCATGAAGGCAGGCTGGGAAAGAGCAGTTGCAGAAATGAAGCTAGGATGTTTTTCACAAAATTGTAATTTTTCTGCGATGGCTTTTCCAGAAGCTTCACAAAACGAAAAAGAATTTGGATTATGGGATTTCTTTTGTTGTAGATGGGGAAGAAGTTTGTTTACCTTTTCAGCACAGGCTGTCCCTGCAATCCTGCACGCTGCAGCGCTGTACCCTCTGTGTCATGCTGGAGTTTCCCCTGGTTTCATTTCCACAGTTAAAAATACTTAAATTTCTAGTGAGTGTTGTATTGGTTAAGTTTAAATAGCAGGGCACCTATTTCTGAGGCTGCTGTTCTTGCCCTGTGCTGGTTTATTTAAAAGGATCCTTAGTCTTCCATTTCTCTTCCTTTACCTTAGTCCAGTAATGATCTTTCCAACAGGACAAAAAGCTTCTATCCTAAAATGTTTCTACTGCATTTTACTGGGATCACAGCTCCAGAGCGAGGTTTATAACTTTGAGGCTGGCTCAGGCGCAGCGTGCTGCCAGCTCGGCTGTGCTGCTGTGCTTCCCAGCTTGCTGTGGGGCTGCTCTTGTTTCTGGCTTATTTCCTCACCAAATTAGAAGCAGATTGCAAAAAAGACTGTTGTGCAATAATGTAATAGCTGTTTGCAACTGACTGTAATGAGATTCGGGCCATTAACCCACTTGGCTAACACGTAGATGTGAAGAAAGCCATACGTAAAGGAGTGAAGTGGGGTCGCGAAGCACAGCATCACAGGTAGAGCATTTCCGTCTCTCTGCCTAAAGATCAGGAATCCCTTGTGACTCTTCCTTCTAAAACTTTATTTTCCATTGAATTTCTTGCATCTCATCACAGACAAGAGCTTGTGATGAAGTGCTTTTGCTGTCCCAAGGATAACCACTTCCATGGAAGTGCAGTGCCAGGAGGTGACTCGCATCTCATCAAGGGGAGTAGATTATTTCTGTTTCTTTAATTGTCTGAACATGGCTGCAGATAACTGAACCAGTGCTGTAACCTACTGTGTTGTAAAATTGAATAGTTTTAACATTTAAGTGAGTTGGCTGGCTTTTGCACTGTTGATTCCGTGATGGTTTTGTTTGCACTGGCGTGCAGATAGCAAAGGCAGTCCTTAGAGATGACATCCTAAACTCACAAAGCTCAGGCAGATGAAAAGCAAACCCACCCCAAAGTGGGATGCGTAAACGTATGCAGAGGTGTTGATTTTGTTCCAGTAAGCATCATGGAGGAACCAGGCGTCCAGTGGGAATTCTGCTAGGAAATATTTCTAGGCTCATTAAATGCTTTCATTAGTGAGAGGGTAAAGCCTGGCTACAACCCCCTCCGTGCCACATGGCTCCCAAGGGCTGTCCCCCCCGGCTCTGTGGGCACAGGGGGAGTGGGCTGCAAACGTGGGGGCACGCTGCCCTGCCCTTTGGAGAGCCATGGCACTGGCGCAGCCATCGGGGCTGCGTGGGGGAGCCCGGCCGTGCAGCAGCTGGGTGGGATGTTTCTCTTGCCCTAATCCGGTCGCTGCCTGTCTTTAGAGAAGCAAACCCCAGCGGCGGTGGGTGCCAGGGCTGGAACAGGAGCTCCTCACCAGGGCTGTCCTTCCGGTGGCTTCAGGAGGGTTGTAGGTTTTCAGCGCAAGGGAGTGGGAACGATGCAGATAATTCAGTTTCCAGCAGCTGGTTTAGCTGTGGGGAGGCAGGACATGCCCTAAGCCTCCCACCTCACCACTGCGAGCTGCGGCTATGGGGGCTCTGCGGGTGCCCCCACTTCAGGCTCGTTGGCTGCACCTTGTGCCCCGTTACTCCCACAGGTTCCCTTTTTTTGTGAATGCAATTGACTTAGATGTGTGTTCAAGAGCCCCCTTAGAGCTGGGGTATTTTTCTTGTTGATCATTCCCCGGGGTGGTTTGGGATACAAAGGCCAATATAAAGCTGCTTGCAGGTGTTTTTTCCTTTTTAAATGTTTTTTAGGGTGGAAAAAACCCATGGGAAGATATTGTGGGGTTAGTGTGAGCTCCGTGGACAGCCTGAGTTTGAATCGTGTGTTAATTAAGAGAAATGTTAATTAAAGAGAAATAGTTCCTGCCCCTTGCAGGGTCTGGTAGTGGGGGACAGCTGAGGGGCCGTGCCCGGGATGGGGCTGGGACCGTCCCTGGTGTGCGTGTCCCACCAGCTGCCCCGGGCTGAGCCCCGTCCCTGCTGCTCCCGGGGGCCCAGGCTCAC